>NC_070598.1:5988093-7188093 GCF_027409825.1 Scomber japonicus
TCCTGAATTGCTGTATAGTTCAATTTAATATAAGAAATCAAACTAATATACAACTAGGAGCTGAAACCTGATATCATGCCTTACATATGCAAAGATGTACTTCTTGTGTCTTGTGCCACGCTCCACACCTATAATCACATTACAATAGTACTATTTATACATAGCCAGAGGGGACCGGGGGGGGGGGGGGGGGGGGGGGGTGTATGCTAATCACAGATGAGTCTAATTAAACTTTGCTTTTGGGGACGTGATCTGAGGTCACAAGGTAGAGTTGTGCTCCTTTCATCTGTAGGCGCAGTAACTGTTTAAGTACAAGAAAATCCAGCCGTGATTAATTCAACTACCTAAAACTTTGTGTATTTTGCTTTTTCTACACAGGCTATGTTTTTTTTTAGCTTGAGATTAGTAAAAAAGTCATTTTAGGTGAACTGAAACATTCCAATAATACAATTTCTCATTCTTGTAACTTGTCAAAGCTCTATCTCACTCAAACACAGTCCTTACAGCAGACACTCATATGACATGAGTCTATTGAATTATAGTTTAGCCCTCATTGACCCATTTATACTCTCAGATTTCTGCTGTCACAAGTTAATCTTAGGCCTGGCTTGTGACGGCCGCTGCAGACACTAAGTCCTGCCCCCCCCCCCGAAAAAAAACTGGATTTACACTCCATTGACTAAAAAAGAAACAACATGGCAACACGTATCAAATAAAAAGTTCCTGTTTCATTTTCTCTTCCTCCTAACGTGCTAACTCTGACTCCTCACAGTCTCCTTGTTAGCTAAAAAGCATCATCTGGCTCTTTTGTTTATCCCCCCGGAGTCAGCTGACGAGTGCGGACGCCTGCGACGCCGGGGTCACTCTGACTGAGAGGGTAGTATCAGTCTCCACTGTCCGCCTCTCATACATACATCAACCGCTCGTCTCTGCCGGACACTCCAGGAAGCATTTAGATGGATGGAGCTCGGGTGATGGCTAATGCTCCGCAGCCCTGCTTAAGTTACCTACGTTAATGGGACAGAGACATTTAGAGAGCAGGTATCGGTAATGTGATCCCGCTGGCTCTCTGTTCAAGCTGGGGCTCGTCTATTCTTTAGCTCTGATGGCCCCTAAGAAGCGACACCATGTATCCCATCTGATTTCAAGCCTATAAATTGGCTAAACTGTGTATCTTTAATCAAAATACACCACATGATTCCACAGCTAGAAATCCATATATCTTATAATGTGTAATACATTTAACTGTGGAGCATTTAGAAATATGATCCTAGTACATATACTCATGCTACTGTAATATACTGTACTATTTTACATCTATTTCCAATGCATTGGCTCCTCCTGACTCATACTCTACACACTTCCTTCCTGTTCTGAGAAATGTGCCAATAGAAGAAAAATTCATTCATTCATTCCACATTTCTGAGTCTGCAATAATCAACCTTATAACTGTCAAAAAGGAGATAGTAGACGTGAAAGAAAGTCTGATATGCTGCTGAACATCTGTCTACTACTAAAATGTGCCATTCAAAGCATCATATCTCCTGTGTTTGGGGTTTTAAGTTGCTGCAGATGTAATTCTGTGTTTATAACCAAACAATTTAATCAATGTATGACCTCTCATGTAAAAAAGGTAAACTGCCATCTACTGTACCTGTTATTAAAATATTAAGAGAAAGAAGCACCGTGTGGGGGGAAAGCAGCTTTTCAATGTTTCGTCTCCATGATGCGTTCACTGCCCTGCCCTCATCTGTTCTTTGGGTTACATTTCATAAAAAGACAATGCATCTCACACAGGTCACAATGCTGCTGATCAGCGCTCTGCAAACCTCTTCTTTTTTTTTTTTTTTTTTTTCCTGGGCTCAGATAAGGAAGTGGACACAATGGAAGCACTGAGTCAGGATTTCAGGATTTTTCCCAAAGAGAATAGTTGAAGGCTAAAGTTGCCTCGTAAACCACTACAAAAGGTGATGTGACAGAGAGAGAGACAGCGCCACCAGCTATGAAAACCGAGTTGAATAAGCAAAAAAAAAAAAAAAACAACAAAAAAAGGGACTTACTTTCCCCTCCAGGAGTGTTTGGTGGTGTAGAAACAGGCCAGGTCTTTGTTTTCTTTGACGACATTCATCTTTTCACAGGACCTACGACACAATGAAAGCAGTTCACACGTATTAAAACGTAGCAGCGTTCAAAAAAACAAGTGCAAGATCTTGTTTTGAACATTATATTTGGTTTTTTTTAGCAACCGGATCATATCAAAAAATGGGCGATTCTGTTTGAACTTCAAAAAGATAAAAGTAGACATGAGCGAGGGGGGGGGGGGGGGCTTACATCTCAGTTTAATGTCAGAAACCACAAAAATAACCTGTAGGCAGATATTTACAAGTTATTACTGCATCGGGGTTTATGCAACACACATTCTCCTATATCGCCGCACACACACACACACACACACACACACACTTCACACAGTCATTCAACATTTTGCAGCTCGATGGGAGAGACTCCCACCAGACACTCCCTCGGCTTCAGATCTAATACAGAGCAAACAGTGATTATCCAGTTACAGAGAGAAAGGGAGAGAGGGAGAGAGGGAGAGAGAGAGAGAGAGAGAGAGAGAGAGAGAGAGAGAGAGAGAAGTCCACTGCTCCATGACTGACTGATTTCTCATTGCAGTGAACCATAGCATCAATGCAGGTGGTAGCACATGATCCCCCACTTTATTACAACCCTCGCGGATATCATCACCCGACTTCATGCATTCATTTTTTTTTAACGGGGCGCTTCTTTATGATTAACGCCGGCTGGTGAGAAAAACGCTCGGCAGTGACAATCTTCCACTCCGAGCTGATATCAAAAGAGACAAAAACAACACTGACGGAGCACCGGCTGATCATGTGTCAATAATGCCTGCGACAAAAGCCAGCGTGGCCTATTGATCGCCTTTTAGATAAACAGTGATGAAGCTGTGTTTTGCCTATAATTTGAATGAAAGAAATCATTACAATTTAACTTTTAAACACAGCCATGACTAAAAGGGCTACATGCTGTTTCAAATACATCAGAGGTGACAAACAGCAGAGGAGAAAAAAAAGAAGGGAATAACTGCCTTTATACTCTGTCTTTAGTGCAGTAATTTGCTGGTGACTGCACTGTGACAGGAGAGGGGTGGATGGGTGGGTGGAGGGAGGGGGGGGGGGGGACCTGTGTCAGCACTCTGCCAGTATCAGGATCCTGGAAAAATGTGACTCCAGTTTTCCTTCCTTCCCATTTTTCAGTGTGTGCAAATGAAAGAGGGAGACAGAAAATATAAGGTCAAATCGTGGAATACACACCGTTCACCGAGGAGGAGGAGGAGGAGGGAGGGAGGAGGAAGAGTAGCTGTCTGATGTTCACAGACAGGCAAGACATGAATATAGTATCGAGCATCAAGTGGATGAGAAGTTATGAGAAGATTTGCCAGTTTGAGTAACTCATGTTACATTTTAAAAAGCAGGAAACAACGGTGCAAGGAAGAGTCCAGATCCAAACATCATGCATTCATAGAGCTGTATAATGAATCTAATCCAAAGTGGAGGAGGAGGAGGAGGAGGAGGAGGAGAAGGAGGAGGAGGAGGGGGGGAGTGCTTGCTGAAATGCACAATAGGAGATGTTAGCAGCTTGGCCTTGTTGCTTCTGCAGATGGCCGATTCAATTTTCACTATATTACTCTGATGTGTGCTGTCATGAGTGCAGATTCCAGGATTTCTAGTCATGTGATAATAGCCCCTCCCTGCTACTCCCTGCCTGTATATGCAGATCAATAACACATTATTCATGGGCTATCCTTGACAAGAGATTACCCTAAAAAACAAACCAACAGACAGGAATACAGTAAAGTAATAGACATATAATCTCTGCCCAAAGCAAAACACACAATATTAACATGATAACTTGTTCCCAGACTGGTCTCACAACTTTCCAGGAACTTTAACAAATACGGATTTTGATCTGTGCGCGCCTAATACAGTCGTCACGGTCGGATCCTGTTAAGTGGATAGCTGTGACAGTTGGTGCAATCCCATGGTGGATAATCACGTTCCCTTTCCAACAGGATTGAAGTAAATCTCTAAAATGGGAAATAACCAAAACATCTAAATATAGACTTGTCAAACAGACAGTAGTAAACGATTAGGTAACTAGCCACAGGTGATATATGTGTGTTTTATACAAAGTAGGTACACAACACGTAACTGTGAGCACACACATATTTGTGTAACATACACCTGTTTTGTGCCCCGTCACAGGTGTGTGGAAGGAATTGGATCACCTGCTTCTTATTAAAAAAAAAAATCATAAAGAATAGAAAAAGACTGCTTCAGCATCTGTGCGGGTACAAGGGTCAAACTATCATGTGTCATGACATCAGTATATACCTTTTACACACATCTGCAGTTACAGTAGCGACCACAAATTATCTCATAACACCATAAAAGTGAAGTACGAGCTTTTTTTTTGGATGTGAAATTGGCTCAAATATTTATATATAAAGCTTTAACATAACCATACTACATTAACATAATACTATATGAATATAGAGGTGGTTTCTGCTTATATTCATGCCATTTTCTGCACTCATGACATGTTGCAATGCCCTCCTTATATTTGCTCATTTACATGAAGCAATATTTCCTCCAAAAAGCAAGACAGGAACTTTCAACCCCCCCTCCCTCCTTGAAAACCCCTTGAACTTCATCTTCTGTGGTTTGTATTTCAATTGCATGCTTACAAAAAACCCCCCAGAAGACTAACAGGTTTTAACTAAAAGGCATAAGGCGATTTTTATAAGTCTATTTTAAAAAGGATGTATGTGTGTTTGCTTTCTCTCTCTCTGGATGTGTCAAAGTAAATCCAATGACAAGCAGCATTACCTGGGTTTCAAAGAAGCTATAGCAAAGTCTGCTTCATTGCTTCATTGCAGCGGGCCTACTCGGGTGAGCTGTCTGGCTAAAAACAAGCACGACAGCACCGCTTTTTCTACCGCTGCAGACCCATCTATCTCACTATCACAAACAAATAGCTGCAGACACTTTTCTTAACACAGTTTGTTTGTCAAATGCATTATAAAAGGGGCTGTGGCAAGGCTCATGTTCAGGTTAGCCTCTAGCTAGCTGCTAACTAGCACATCTCTCTGTGAGGGATTTTTTTTTAACCCCAGCACGTCGCATTAGCTCAATCAAGCTCAAGCAAACGTGGAGAAAAAGAAAGAAGGTTTTCCTTTTGCAAGGTGGTAAATTGTGTCTTTACCTGTCAAAATCTCTAGCGGGTGTTATTCGTAGACGTCCCTCAGCCCCCCACCCTCCTCTTGCTTCTCGGTTTGCCCACTCTTGGTTGCTGAAGGAGCTCAGTTGAACGCCGTATTTCCCCCCCCTCTCTCTGCACAACAGCGCTCAGGACGCTGCCATAGTCCTGGGTAGAGCTAAAAGTGTGCCGACTGCGCATGCGTGAGGCCTGGCTGTCATGCGGCTGTCAGCTGATTGGTTTTTTTTCCTGATTGGAACGCGGAACAGGAGCAGACGGCTGACTCCAGATCAGCTTTGTCTGTCAGATTCTAATGTGTTTGAGTTGCTAGGCACCACACTAAAACTGATCTCAGAGCAGTACAGTGTGTATAAAGAGGGGAGGAAGTTTAGATCGGGTGCTGTAATCGTTTACATATTAGCTAAATTGAAAGTCAATGTTGGGTCAATTTTTAATTTTATTTAATTTAATTTTATTTTATTTTATTTTAGTGCTTTTATCTTTCTATTGTGTCATTAACCTTGTTATTGAGCTTCTATTGTGTTATGTATTTATTGTGTTTTATCTTTTTTTTTAAATTTAGTAGCTTTATTGTTATTATATTGAGGGTCAGACAACAATATAACGAAATTCAGATAGCACTCCCTGAGCCATATAAATAAAGTGGATAGGATTGGATTGGGAGTAACTAGTTTAATTTAACGGCGTTATGTAATTCGATTAGCCTACAACATATAATTGTATTCTGTTATAGTTACTGAGAAACAATGTGTCATTAAATTACAGTTATCAGAAATCAGAAGATACATTTTGGATATTGTACTTAAAATGAAACAGAAGATTTTGTAATCTGGGACACTAGTTTTAGGCTTATAAGATACTTTGATCTATACAAAGCAACCTTATCTGCCAAAGCTGTCTGTGCATACCCATATTTGGTCATTTAATTTCATAGACCTACAATTTTTAGGTTTAAAAAACTAGTAGTATGCATATACTAGTTATCTAGGGGTCACCTGCAGTGAGGACTGTAGCCTCAACACATGGGGGGGGGTGCTCTACTAACTGAGCTAAACACCACCCCTTGCTGTTTTTTTTTAAAATATTTTATTAATAAATCATGATGTGGGCTTATCTGGAGCACACATGAGTTTAAATGATGTCACCGTACCAATTAAGCCCATGCCAGACTTTTAATCAAATATCAACATCCATCTTCCTAAATGCTCTTTTTGAACTGAAATCCATGAATGGAAACTGAAATATGAGCTATTTCCTCTCTATTTTCACATTTAGGCTACCTCTCCCTCTGTATGTGTGCTTCTTCACCACTCAAATCTGTTCAAGACTCAGCCAGTTTATTAATTTTAATTTTAGCAGGTTTCCAGGAATCAATAGTATCATATATTAGTGGAATTTAATTAAGTGCATTTATTCAATTAAGGGCACCTCCAGACATGTATTAAGCATTGCTTAGAGTAATAATGTGTGTCTATTAGGGGTTTTCCACACACAAGGATAATTAGCCTCTCAAAGTCCTTAAAATGCATAAATTCCTTCTCCCTCTTTAAAAATTCCAGATTTAGTCACACAAATTTTTCATTTCAGAAGGTTAACTACAGGTCACAAGATGTCTCCTACTTCACTGTAAAGTCCATTCTCAGTGTTTGTGCACCGGATGCTTCAAAGTTTCCACATCACATTTGTACTCATTAAATACAGGACCAAACTATTTGTGATGTCACAAATCATGATTGTGAGGCCAGCCCTTAAAAATCTGATTTCTTTTAATGAGCATAGAGAAACTTTCCATTTTCAGCAGATGAATATGAAAACATCCTTTTAGTATCAAACTCTGAACAGTGATGCTCAAACATTCAACTTTAGAAACAAGAGGAAAAGCATTTCCATTTTATGCTACTTTATACTTTTACCGCTCCGCTACATTTCAGAGGGGAAAATTGTACTTTATACTCCACTACTTTTATTTGACAGCTGTAATAATATTACAGATTCAAATCTTACATTAAATAAAAATGTATCATTGACTCGTAAAATACTAAACTATTGGTTTGTAACAACCATGTGTAGTTGTGGCTTCTTATCATGTTACAGATATTTGAGTTGTTAGCAGTTCCACCAAATAAATAATGATAAAAATATAAAACTATCCAATATTTTAGGAAGGAGGGAAGGAAGGAAGGAAGGAAGGGAGGATGGAAGGAAAGAAGGACAGAAGGAAGGAAGGAAAGGAAGGAGGGAAGGAGAGAAGGAAGGAAGGAAGGAAGGAAGGAAGGAAGGAGGGAAAGAAGGAACAGTCAAAACAGACGGGGTCAATTTGACCTGGGAGGACGACAGGAAGGTTAAAAATGCAAAGTTGAGAGTAAAATCTAAAAAAAATTAAGCCAGATTTGTGTGCCAGAAATGTTCTTCTTTCCTATATCAGGCTGATATCAGTCACGGTCACAGCCACCAATTTTCTACATGTAGCTGATAAAACATATGAACTTTTACTTAAGTATGATCCTAAATACAGGAGTTTGACTTGTAATGTAATAATTTTACATGGTGGTATTACTACTTCCATCACTGGTCCACTAAAGAAACACCTGACACACCTGAGGTCAAATAATTACTCTGCCCACTTGTTACACTGTCACACCAATTCAGCAATACCTCTGCTCAGCTAACATCATCCAATCTATAATACTACATTAAACCATCATACAGTCTGAGATCAGGACACATATCAACTGGCCACACCTAAATACATACATGCATATTCATATATAAGCACACACACACATATTGGTGCAATAAAATATGCAAAAAGGATGATTTAAAAGTCATCAAAGTCATAGTCACAGTCTAAATTCATTGCCTGAATGTCACTATTTAAGGTGTAATGTGTCAAAAATGGATAATTATTAGTGCTTTAAAGTTTTGTCAAAAAGAAACTAAGATTCTTATTTATAGCCGAAGATTCTTATTTATAAAAAACACAGCGTTAAACAAATACATACAAATAACCAATTCATTATTTTCATATGAATCAACAGCGTTTTATTATTTTTTCTGCTTTTCATTTACTCTATGACATTTTTGTGCTCATATTTGATTTTTTTTCTTTGCATGCTATCACTCCACTGACTCTCATTCCTCTGTAATCTAATTTCTTTGACAGTTTGCTCAAGCAGTTCATGGACCAGCCACAGATATGAAGTAAAAAAAAAAAAAAAGAATCCTGCCACATTACAAGCCTGCATGTAAGAGAGGTAAAATATGCACAAAGAGTCGCCACCTTGGTCTAACTGCTGCCTGTAGAATAGCGGCACCAACATACAGGAGCCTCACCAAAACCCAAAAACTATCATCTGTGACTTGTAACCCTTCATCAAATGCTTTTAACCCCTTTGTTTCTATTATCTCCCTTATATTTGAAGTGACTCACCGCGATTGAAGGTAAAGGGGAAACATCTTGGCCTCTGTGACTGACTGATGTTAAACGGTGAATTTGAGCGGGGCAGCACTGTGGTCACGTTATGAGGCATCTGATTAGGTGACTAACCATGCGCTGCCCGTTAGTATAATTTAATTACAGCTAAAGAGACATGAGGGGAAAAAAAGCTTCCTTCTTTTTCTTTTTTTTTCTTTCTTTAGGATCCTCCTTAACAAAATGTTTAGTGGTATCCTTTGGGCCTCAGTGACAGGGATGGTGCAACTTTTCTTAGGTTCAAGTGAGTTTAGTTCAAAGATTTGTGTTATTTTATTGTAAATGTGAAAGTAAATGTACTCTGACTAGTTTACCAATCTGTTGTGGGAGGTATTATCTGAATACATGATTAATAGGAGGGTTTGTAGTTATAGGAGAAACACAGTAACACAATAAAACATACTGGGAATAGATTTACGTGACCAATTAGTGTCAAATATGCCACCGTGTTTTGAACTCCTGCTTTTCTGTGAAGTGATATTAAAGCTCAGTCTGTTACTCTGCTTGGAGTAATGATGCCATGATAAATGTACAGAAAGGATAATTTGGTGTAAGTAAATTTACATTAGTCTTACATACTAAATCTCAGCTTTAAAAGAGTCTAAACTCAACTTGTAATTGGCACTAACACCAATTTGGCACCAATTAAAAGACGTTATACATAAAGTGCCATAAATAAAGGTGTGTAATTTCAATTAGGGCTTCTTTTTTTCTCTAAATAAGTGTTGGATTTAAAATACTATCTAGGCCCTTCTATAGCTCTCTCTCTCTCTCTCTCTCTCTCTCTCTCTCTCTCTCTCTTTCTCTCTTTCTCTCTCTCTCTCTCTCTCTCTCTCTCTCTCTCTCTCTCTCTCTCTCTCTCTCTCTCTCTCTCTCTCTTTTTGTGTTGTTGCTGTGAATGGAAAAGTAGCAGGGCTCAAATAGGTGAACGAACTGGTGCCACAGGAAGAAGGCACAGCTGGCAGTGAGGAGCCTCAGGGCTGACTGCTGATGAGAAACAGAGGAATCCCTCCTTAGTTTATCTTCTTGAGGTTTTTTTCCATTTTCCCCCAAGTTAAAAGGTTTTTTTGGGGGGTATTTTTCCATATTTGAATCAGGGGTGTGAGAACAGGGGATGATGTCTTGCTGTATAGACTGTAAAGCCCTCTGAGGCAAATTTGTGGTTTGATATATATGACTAGACTAATAAAATTGACTTGAGGTGACTTTTTTTTTTTTAAACCAGGAACTGCTCTCACAATAGCTCAACACTGACATCTAATGCTTGATACTGCAAATTGACAAGCAAGTTTAAATGCCAGGTTGGTTAAATATAAATCATCTTAATGCTCTCACACCTATCTCAAAAATGTGACTAATTAGAAACTCCTCAGAAATGAATTGTCAATTGGGAAGTCATTGGTTTAATAATTCTGAAAATGACAAACCACAGTAACTCTCATAGAAAATATGCTGCCAAATCCTTTACAAGCTATAAACTTCTTCCCCTACAATAAAGCATAAAATGATCTCTAATGCTCTAGGATGTTCCTTTAGGAGCCTATTCATCACTGTATAATGCACAAGTCACTAAAATGTCCTCCACTCAAGACAAGGAGACACATCCATTGGCTGCAGCTCATCTTTATCTGTATCCTTTTCAACTTTTCTCATTACCTTAAACAGTTTTTGGTACCATATTCCTCAATATATCAAGTGAAGCACTCTACATAATACTCCTTCCTAAAGTCAGAGAAGCAAGAGAAGAGAACATTTATTCTTAAAGCTCCTTCAGACTGAATACCATCAAATATTTAAGATCCATCATTTCGCATGTTTAAAACTGTTTTTTCTTATTATTTTGACATGAATTGTACATGTTTCAGATGATGCTATAACTACAAATGACTTTCAGACTTTTTCATGTCAAAGGCCAGTAAACTGACACAGATTAGACAACCACCATCTGATAAGATTTATTGCATGAAACCCATGACCAAAAATAGTCAGACAGTTTGTCATTGTGTTACTTACTGATGTATTTATAGAGAAAATCAATCATTCACTTGTCAAGGCCCCGGGGGTCCCTAAACCCCACTGCTATATGCAATATACAATACAGTGTAAGCCTATATCCTGAATATCTTTATCTCTGTGGCCATCTAGTGGTTGTATTTGCTCATGTACTTCTCTGTTTTGTGTGTTGATTGTCTTGTAGTGTGACTGTTGAAACTGTTGATTGTTATTTTGTTTCTGTCTTTCTTATTAGTTTAATATCTTTGCTTAATTTCTTTTGTGTATGTTTTATTCTGTTTGTATCATATATTAGGATCCGAGATGGTTCGAAAAAGGGGTTTATCCTAATTACAGAAACCTGAATATGTATATAATTGGTAGGTCGTTGAATTCATATTTAGGGATGACAAAGCAGGGGCAACATAGTAGGATAAAATACAATATTTTGTTCATAAAATATGCAGCTAAAGCCTAACACGCATGATATGTTGAGAGTAAATCAGTCGAATCAGTGTTAAAACGACAAATAATGGCTTTCGAGTCAATCTTTCTGACCAAGTTAGAGAAATAATAAATATGTATGTTGCATAAAAGGTTAAAATCTTAGATTAAGCAATATATGTGTGTATAATGTTAATAAATGTGGCAATTGTGTTTAATAAATATAACATATCGCTCCATTCAGCAATTCAACACATATAACTTGTAGTTCCTTGTTGTACGTGGCGCCCTTGAACGCACCTCTGGTAACCAAGGTAATGACGCTCCTCTCTCCGTTACCAAAGCATTGTCAAGGCAAACACTAGCTGGGGTAGCTAGCCTAGTAGCCAATCAGCCAGATAATCTTATAGCTATGATATAAGCCTCGTTTAGTCTCTTGATCGGGTTTAACCTCAAGCACAAGACAGTTTACTAGCACCCTCGAGTCTAACATAGCACGTTTAGCTTGTAGTTTGCTCGCTGCGTGGCCTAAAACACCCTTTTTTTTCCTCCTTTTTTTTTGCTCCACAGCCAACATGGTAAGTAGCTGCTATCATTTTACTGTTTATGGGGTAGCTAGGACACCTGTTTGCTTTACAAAAAGTCAGCATGCTATTATATGTAGCGTTAGTGTTGCTTTGTTAACACGGTGGCCTGGATTCAAAGACGAGTATAACCCTACGTACTTATTAATTACCCCCCTCCCACATAGATAGGAGCTCATGTGAATAGGCCCTGGCACATATTAGCAAAGGGGAAATCCCTCTCTCATCTTAGCTGATCAGCTAGCTGTAAGGGTTAGGGGTGTCAAATCTGCGGCCCGCGGGCCAGGACCGGCCCGCCGAGAGGGTGCAATCCGTCCCACTTTCCTTCCTGTGTTCTTTTTCTTCCTTATATCTGTACTTCCTTCCTACCTTCTTGTTTTCCTTTCTTCGTTCCTTCCTTCCTTTCTTCCTTCCACCTGTCCTTCCTCCCATCTGTCCTTGCTTCCTTCCTCCCTACCTTCCTTTTTTCCTTCCTTCCACCTGTCCTTCCTCCCTTTCCTCCTTATGTTCTTCCTTCTTTCCTTCCTTCCTTCCTTCCTTCCTTCCTTCCTCCCTCCCTTTCTTCCTTATATTCATCCTTCCTTCCTTCCTCTCTTTCTTCCTTCTGTCTGTTTGTCCGTCCTTCCTTCTGGCTTTCCTTCCTTCCCCTTCCTTCCCTCCATCTTTTTAATGATCCAGCCCACATGAGATCGAATTGGTCTGTATGTGGCCCTTGAATGAGAATGAGTTTGACACCCCTGCAGGGTCTTTCTCTCTCTCTCTCTCTCTCTCTCTCTCTCTCTCTCTCTCTCTCTCTCTCTCTCTCTCTCTCTCTGAGTGTCTCTCTGCCATATATTTTATTTGTAATTGTAAACTTTGTTGATACGTTCATTTGTCTCCTCTTTTTTCCCCCCATGCAGGCTGAGTTTGGGTTCAATGAACATCATCAGAACGAAGTCATCAACTACATGCGGTTTGCACGTTCAAAGAGGGTGCTGAGACTCAAGACTATTGACTCATGCTTTGAAGAACTGAAAGACAGCAGGTGACTGGTGGCTACATTCAAAGTTGGATGGTTTCACAATTTGACATTTTGCCCAATTTCAAAGTCATATGAACCCTGAAAGAGAGGTTTTCCTCACTGTAATCATTCCTCCTGTATTCATTCTGGCTGTTAAATGTGCTTTCAGTGTAAGTGATGGAGTCCACAAGCATTTTGTGCTAAAAATGTATTTCAAAGGTCATATCAAGCTGACATGAGGCTTCAGCAGTCTGAATTAGTCATATCAAGTGGATATCTGCCACTTTTACAGTCTTTTTTAGCTTAAAATTCCTTCTTTTTAGTTTCCCTGTTGAGCTGTAGTAGAAGTTTAGTAACAAAAAGAGGGACTTTGGCACTAAAAAGACTATAATGTTGAAAGATATCTACTCGATTTTATTAATTCCGATGACTGAAGCTTCATATTAGCTTCAGATCAACTTTTAAATACACTTTTTTTGCACACAAGGAGGTTTGTGGCCTCCATCAAGTTGTAAGCACATTATGAAGGGATCTTCAAAGTTCAAGGTATCTTTATTATCGCTGGGGAGCAATTTGATTCACAGCCAGCAGTAATACATAGACAACAGTCACAGTCCAAAAAAACATCAACAAACCAAATAAGAACTACACTTTAGGGTGTCACTTACAAGGTTGATAGCAGCAGGAATAAATGACCTCCTTCAGCTCTGCATCGTGGCAGATTGTATCTGTGCTCTGATGGTGGCAACATGAACTCACACCACAAGGGATGGCTCACATCAGCTAAGATAGATTGGGCTTTTTTTCAAGGACCTGACTTTATACAGATCATGGAGGTCATTCAATGATGTAGTCGTATAAGAAAAGGGAAGAACAGACTCAATAAAACAGGAATCAAATATTTTCATAAAAGTGGTGTCGACATTAAAAAAAACTGTCGAGCTTGCGATAAAAGTGCATATGCTAATGTGCTTTTTTTGATGACACACGTCATCAACATGGGGCTCAAAGCAGTTTGTGGTTGATGACAGTATGAAGATATTTGCACTGCTGCACCAGTTCAACAGCCTGATTGTCTTTTGCCACAGGGAAGATGACAGTAGGATTCTTTTTTTTTTTTTTAAATCAATGATCAATCTCCTCACTACAGGACCATGTCGCCACTGCTTCTAATGGTCAGTATGAATGGGAGGAATGATAACGGCAAGAAAAAACTAATTTAGCGTTAATTTGGGCACCTGACAATTGTTTTAAGGCAGACTTGAAATAATTGTGAACCTGTCCTTCAAGTTTATTTCACTCTTACTTCAGATTCACGGCCTATAAAAGGAAGACGTAAACTGCTTTATGGTTCAGAAGGATCTGTAGCGTGTGTGTATGTTTCTGTGCAAAGGCTGGTGGAGGAAACCTTCACAGTTGACGAGGTGCGGGAGATGCTGGATGGGCTGCAGGCGGTGGTGCGTGGTGAGGTGGAGACGGAGCTCATCAACACAGCCCACACAAATGTGCTCCTGCTCAGGCAGCTGTTCTCCCAGGCTGAAAAGTTTTACCTCAGACTGCAGACTGACATCTCAGAGCTTGAGAACAGGTGAGCATTGAATAAGGCAGCAGATTGAGGTTTCCTGTGAACTTTTAGACTAATAGATTAAAAGATGCCAGTTAGCATTTGATGGAAGGTGTGGTCGTTTTTTGCCCTTTTGCCCTATACAGAGATTTTTCATTTAACTTCTTATTACAGGTTATTATCTTGTGCACACAAATTAAAATAATCTTATACCGTAGATCATAGCATGTGCATATTACCATGCAAAATGTATGTGTGCAAAACATGTTGATGGTGTTGTAGAGAGTCTGAGATTGAAAAACACATTGATAGAAAATACTGAGGAAACTTCAGGTCAGAGTACCACAACAAAGTGAGAAATGAGCTGAACGTCTTAACTCACTCGTATTCTCACAGTCACACCATCTGAATCAGAGGCGACTTCCTCCTGAGCATTTTTTAAAAAAAATTCACACCGTCTCTCGCATGCTGCGTGCCAGGCAAAAAGGTCACTGTAAAGTCACATGTTCTTTTTATACACTGTAGCCCCTTTTTACCAGAACAGTTTTTCCTTTTCTGAGTGCTGTTCAGTTTCAGTCTGTAAACCTCAACTTCTGCTCCAGGTTAGGTCACCCAGATGACAAATAATCTCTTCTCTTTCTTAAAAAATCCCTAATCATATTTAAAAATGCAAAGATTTTGAGGTATCTACTGCTGAGATTTCTGCTGCTAGGGCAATGGGCATAGTTGAGGGCAATTTAATATGTATTTTTTTGGATTTTTAAGCACCACAAACAATATTCCTGTTACAGAGATGTCAAAAGTTCTTCCTGGCAGCACCTGCACAGGGAGTAAAATGTCTTGCTATTTGGTTTAACAGATTTTTTAATCCTAATTACACCTTAAAATTAAATTTGCAATTCTCCTTGTGTTGTTTCACATTTACAGTCGTTTGAAAAAAAAAAAAACTTAAACGCATCGCTCTTTAATTTAATGTAAAATTAACGTTCAAATGTTTTTCGATTACATACCTGGAAGTCGCTCCAAGTCATGTGATCGTGTGAGGTGTGAGGTGTTGTGGGTTTTGTCGCCACGTGTGATAAATGTCTAAAAAGAAAAAAGGAAACGTGATAACAGAAAGAAAAGATTAATCACATTTGAATTTCTCTTCACGCTCCTAGCATTTCTGCAGGATGTACAGTATCTTGTCACTTATACAGTCGGGCCTAAGGGGAATAGAGGTTGTATATTTGCGGGAAACTCAGTCAGTAATTAGAGGATACGGGCAGTGATTTTTCAAAACTGTTGAACCTGATAGACAAATTTGAATGCCAAACAATAGCACACATCAACGAGCTTCTCCTTTTTCTCATGAGAAGGAGGAAACAAGGGTATACCATGATCAGTATCTTTACATTATCTGACACCGGAGCAAAATCTCATAAAATGTACAGATTTATGAACCAATACTGTCAGCTCAGTTTTGAATGTAGTCCTCTATAATATTTAGGTAACCCTCCATGTACCTTTTGACCTCCGTGAACTTTTACCTTCTTTGAGCACCATGCGTGTTGTGTAAAACATGCTTTGGTTTGTAGGTGGTGGGTGGATGAAAAAGAGGAGCTACACTACGTGACTGATACTGTGTCTTAAAACAAGGAATACGCCCCACAGTCACAGCCTACGTGTGCTCAGCTGCTTGTTTAAAAACCACACGTTCACCACAGGCACACGTCTTATTCAGTGGAATATAAAACTGTAAGAACAAGTTTTATTTTTCCTAGCAAACATAACCGCCATATTGTGGATTATGGTCAAAAACAACAACAATGCGGTCAGTAAGCTGACATGCTGCTCTCAGAATTCTCAGTTTCGGAATATACAGTATTGGTGACAAAATATTGAATGCGTTATTTTAATATTTCATTGACAAAGTAATTTTTTGTTTTGTTTTATCAGGACATTTTCAGATATTTTATAATATTTTCCTGTCTCTGTGATGTTTTTTTGCTGTTCTCTACCCGTATAGGGAGCTGTTAGAGCAAGTGGCTGAATTTGAGAAGACTGACTTTAAAACCGCAGACAAGGTGAGTGAGTATAATATGCAGCCGTTCCACCTTAAAACATGACCGTAGATGTAGACTTCATTAATCATTTGCCCAAAGAGTATTTACACCCTCATGCAAGTCAGTAACCCAGAGAGAACAGTTCAGTATTTCACTGCATTTACAAGAAGGCCATCTGTCCACACACACACATAGCTAGCTGTGTGTGTGGCTGAGAAGTCACACATCAGTGAGGTCGAGTGTGGTTTCAACACACACACACACACACACACTCCGATATAGAAAAAAACAAATCAACTTTGCAATGCAATACCATTGCACTTTCATGGGTTTGGCTGAGTTTTTTTTAAGTTTCTCACCTTCACACTTATAAGAAAAACAAGATTAGATTGATACACAATGAGTATCTG
Source organism: Scomber japonicus (assembly GCF_027409825.1). NCBI lineage: Eukaryota > Metazoa > Chordata > Actinopteri > Scombriformes > Scombridae > Scomber > Scomber japonicus. The sequence goes on from NC_070598.1 coordinate 6,004,906, forward strand.
AGCATGTGTTTGTATTTTTCTGTTGCAATGCAACAACAAGGGATCATTACCAAGATGTTTAAAGCATCCACCCTAACCATAACCATAACCCTAACCTTAACCTTCACACCTCACACTAAGACAAGCAGCATGAGATGATACCAAACATGTATCTGATCACGTATTTGTATTCTTTCCGTTGCAAAGGGATCGTTACAAAGATGTTTAAAGCTGAACATTAAGAACTGTTCTCTCGTTGTTTCAGTTGTTAAGCATTTACTTTATTCACAGAAAAACCAAGAAACAAGCAAACCAGGAAACAAGTTAGCACCACTGAATGAAGGTGGGGTGTCTGAACTTCTTAACAAGGTAAAGAGATCTATTACTTGGATTACATGTTGAGATTAAGTGCATAAAATGGACCGTTATCACCCTAAGACACACATCCACATTCATCTTCAATATTTCAGGAGATAACAAGACTACAGGGGGAAAATGATAAACTGAAAGCCAGGCTGCGGACTTTAGAATCCCAGGTATGAAAATGAAGCAAACAGCAACTTTTCTCACAAACATTTTTAGTACTTTATATTCTTAACTCTGTGTTCTTATTATTTTTTTTACCAGGCCATGGGTGCATTAGATGAGAAAAGCAAGGCGGAGAGAGCCCTGAAAGATCTTCAGAAGGTGCAAGGTGAACAGCAGGTACTGTTTCCCATTTCTTCTTTCAGGCAGTATCATCATCACATGTGTCATCTTTGTTTTTGCTTTCCATTCTGCTACTTTTATTTTCATCTGAGCAATCACTGTCATCTGTTTTTAACTGCTGACTTGGATCCTACATGGTATGTATCAAGCTGACTAAGATGTTTCATATCTCATTGTGAATAGGAAGAGAGTGTGTAGATTCTGTGACATAAAATTGCTCCACCTAACCTGACTATGTTGTTTCTTTTTCTTTTTTTAGCTTGCTGCTCACACCAAGGAGATCAACAGTCTAGAGGGAACGGTTGCATCTCTGAAGGAGGACTATGAAAGGTCTCTTAGCATCAGTGCTGCCTCCCAGAAGGACCTGCAGGACAATTTGATCTCCTCCAAACACGAGCTTCTGCGAGTGCAGGAGCAGCTGTCCATGGCAGAGAAGGTACTGTTGTGGAAAATGTCTGAAAACACTTCAGCCTTACATGGACATAGGCCAAGATAGAAGAAGAGCAATGGGCCTTCTAAAGATAATAACACACAGTGATGAGGCAAGCAGTGATCTTACATCCACAGTCTTAGATTAAAATGATCAAACCAATCATTGATTCTTCTTCACTTTTACAGTACATCACTGTGGTCTTTTGTTTAGTTACTGTAAAGGTATTGAGACTATTGATAAGGGTGCATCGTGGCCTCTGTGGAGTTTTTCCTCATGTGTTCAAGGTTTGAAGGTCTTAAAGGTACTTTATAAAGGTACTGTATTTGTCACAAATACAGTTGTACAGTGAAATTCAGTCTCTGCATTTAACCCATGCTAAGTACAAGGAGCAGTGGGCGGCCATTGTACAGCGCCTAGGGACCAACTCCAGATCTATGTCAGACAGGAGAATGAACCTATCATGCATGTGTTTTATCCAGGAGTTGGAGAAGAAGTTCCAGCAAACTGCAGCCTACCGCAACATGAAGGAGATCCTAACCAAGAAGAATGAGCAAATCAAAGACATTAGAAAACGATTGCAGAGGTGAGCACTCATCAATAAAGAATATACAATCCAAAGGTTGTCAGAGATATCAGCATTAGAGGACTTCAAAAATCTAAAACACAAAAATATCTTATGGAAAATTTTTGTAAGTAGTGTGCAACAAGAAAAACACAGGTTGGACTTTAAGTATTCTTCTTCTGTGGTTTTCTTCTTGCAAAATTGGCTCTCCTCTTATGATGTTTGGCTAATTTCAGATTTGTTTCTCTTTCTCTTTCAGATACGAGCCCACCGAATGAGTTCTAACCAAGACAGCTGCTTACAACAGATGTCCGAGTGGTAAGACAGGACCAAAATTTACGACTGTGGTGTGGGCAAGAAAACCGTCCGTTCCACCGCTGTAGGACAACAGAGACAGAAAAAAAACAAAAACTCAACAACACTTTCACAAGGGATTGTTTATACAAGCTTTATCTGGCATCTTCAGTAGTTATTGGCTTTAGTACGAAGCAGAAGCGGTGAGGTTTGTCGGTACACACATACACTACACTTAACACACAAATGAAATAGTGACAAATAATAGCCTTCTTCAGCTGTGCTTTTTTTCTACGTCTCAATTTTGGAGCTCATTTACAGTAGCTAGCAGACTTCCCTCAGTGCTCTATGCAATTACTACCATGTCCCTGTTTAAAGAGGCCTTGTCCATTTGCTGAACTGGACAGATACTGTCTGCCTGAACCTTTGCAGTCTTATTTATCAGTTATTTATAGGTAATGTTTAGCTTCTTAGCTTCAGGTTAATGATAATTGCTATTTCACTGATCAGTCTTACTTTTAGCAGTCCTTCAATGTTTGTTTTTAGTGAACAGCTTCCAATTAATATTTCCTGACCCTTCGAAGGTCAATTTTGCTTTAATTTGTTAACATATCCACACACAAAAAAAAAAAATATTTCCAATGATCTGACGTTCTGTGAAAGTCCCATCATCGAAAATATATATATCCGGTTTCTTACTTTTATTTTTTCTGCTCTTGCATATTGAATGACATGGATAGCGATCTAGAACGATTCCCCCTACTTCCCTGTACAAAAGGGCATAGAATATTTTTGTCTGGAAACTTTAACTGTGTACTTTTCGTATTGCTGTGGGTGATGACGGAGTGTAAGAGAAAAAAAAATAAAATATATACATGATGTTCATGAAGTAATGCTCTTGTAGAGTATGATACATCTACCCTATATTACCACTAGATGTGCATTTGGTTGTAATCGTGCAAAGTATGGGGTAATAAAAAGCTGTTACCAAGTATGTGGTAATGTGGTGTTTTTATAATGAGTTCGGTCAGGTGCAGTCGGCCGTAATTGTGTGCAGCAATCATGAGAATGAAAGCGGAGTGAATTATACAGAATATTCAGCTGAATAAATATCACTGTGTCTGGTCCTGACTGACTCAATAAAGGGCAATTACAGATTAGGGAATTCACACATAAATAAAAAATGTCCTTTTTTATAATCATTGAAAAGCTGTACACTTTATATACTGTGGGATTTCATGGTCTCGGTTACATTATGCGGTGTTAAATAAGCATTTAAGAGGATCTGGACTCTGAATTGTCACACTAAATCTGCAATATTACTTAATGTGTTAACTGCTTCATAGTTTCTATTCTCCTTTACCACTTCTTCCTGATACATCAGAGCCCAGGGGGAAATGAAGAAGAAGATAATGGATAATATATATACAGTGCTTCAACACAGAGGATGTCATGAGAACAGATTGCATACTCTAGTCACTGGGGTGGCTCAGATATGTGTTACAGTACTTTAGTTAATACTATAAAGTGATAAGAAATGTCTTATATAGATATAAAGAAATATAAGAAATATATCTCTATAAATTACCTCAATCTTAATGTACTTGTTGCATGCTGGCCTTCCAGGACACATGACACTTATTCATAAGAGTCAAAACAAAATCTGGTATGGCTAACACTAAGTAAAGCTATTATGACAGTATCTTAATTGGTCCTGTATAAATGACTGCCGAATCAAAGAGTAACCAAAAAATCTGTCAGATATTGGCCAGAAAGTTCACATTAGAGGCCGAAAATCATCATTTATAATAAGATGCATGCTTTGTTAAGAGCAAAACTCTGCAACAGAATATTTTTACTATCACTTTTAAGATATGTTATCACTTCCATGCACGAGCATTTGTGTGAGAATCTTGTTCACATTTTACACAGCACACAATTTACTGTACATTTAATCGCTTTATCTGCTTCATCCCACTCAATAGGCCAGAGATAGTGAAAGGGTGAGAAGGTACCTGGTCACAAGTTAAACAACCTCCATGTTGTTTTTAATGAAACTGTGCAAACCACTTTCTGTCCCCACTTGGTTTTGTGTTATGAGCAGGGGAAGATGTGCACTATGAAGTTTACTCTCCTTCCTTTGGGTGGAAAATAAAGAGGCGTAGATAAATAGATAATATATAATAATAATTAAAAAAAAAGGTTTCCTCACTGAAAAAAAACACTTTTCTTTCCTGTTGCCAAAACATAACAGATAAGAGATATCATTTCTCACCTACGTGTTCATTCTAATACCCAAGTAGAAGATAAAAAAAGAATTGTTCATCTGTGTGAATCTACTTGAACTTGCATGCATCTGTTTTCTATTCTGAGCTGAGAGGCAACAAGCATGGGAGAAATGCTGAGCGGTGTGTATCGGTTGTCTATCAGTGCATGAAATAAATCACAGCTAGCTGGTACACAGGAAGTGGTGACTCGCACTAAACCCTAGTTTTTTCGCACGTCAGTACTTTCCCACAGCACAGGGCAACTGTTAATTCTGTACCCATTCACAGCAGCATATTCACAGCAGCTCACCGACAAGGCATCAAAGGGGTTTTCTCAGTTTCACTAGCAAGACAAAAGAGTCGTTTGTTTGGTGTTTCGTCAGAATCATCAAGAATCATTGTGAGAAATTACGTACATATCTAGATGGTTTCTGGATATATGATGCTGTTCAGATAAAATGCGATGTTTAAGAAGCAATGACAATGTGAATTTTACAGGAACAACAGATAACTCTCAATATCAGCATTATTTGAAGCAACACAAATACACTGTACATGATAGTCTCACGCTGTGGTGATGAAGCTATTTCTAACTTACAGCTCGTGCTTTGTTTCAAAAGCCCCGTTTGTGGAAACTTGACTGTACTAACAGGGTTATTTAAAGAGTCTCTGCACTGACACACTAGTTAAAGTATCAGATGAGGATGAGAGCAGTTAAACCTTTTATTGTCTTGTTCACAGGATTTCCACTAAATAGTTGACTTTCATAGATGATTTAAAGGCTAAAAGGCAAATGAAGATAATAATCAGAACACAAAGATGTCCTAATACTGTAAATCTTAATAGTATAAAGCACTAATGTCATACTTACTCAAATAAAACATCTAGTGCACAGTCAACTGGAGAAAACATCTAATATTGCACTCAGGTCAGCATGTTGGCCTTTGCCAGGTGTGGCCCATTAGGCTGAGACTAAGTCCTGCCCACGTAGGTCTGGGCAGGATGGAGGATTTTCTACAACATTATCTCATACATCAGGCATGTCCGGACTATTCCATGAAGGGTCGTGTGTCTGCAGGTTTTTGTTCCATCCAATCAAGAACACACACGACTTGACCAGTTGATTATTTGAGTCAAGCCTGGTGTGCTCCTGCTTGGATGAATGAAAACCTGCATCCACATTATGGAACATATATGGAATAGTTTGGACATGCCTGACATGTATGACCACCACCAATTTGCCTATAGGCCAAACAGGTTGACTGAGGGCGCAGTGTCACTAACCCTCCACACCGCCCTGACACACCTGGACCAATGGGACACTTATGTGCGGATGTAATTCATAGATTATAGCTCCTCCTTTAACACCACCACCCCCATAAACTGGCCAGAAAGCTGGACCACCTGGGCCTTAACACACACCTGAGCAGCTGGGTCCTGGACTTCCTCAATGGCCGACCACAGACTGTGCGCATGGGCAGACAGGTCTCCTCTAGCATCACCCTGAACATCGGTGCACCATTGGGCTGTGTGTTGAGCTCCTTCCTCTTTTCCCTTTACACTCTTGACTGCAAACCCAACCACATGGCCAACACCATCTTGAAGTTTGCAGACGACACCATCGTGGTAGGCGGGATCACGTCAAATGACGAGGCCTCCCACAGGACAGAGGTAGAGAACCTGGTGAGCTGGAACCGAGGAAACAACCTGATCCTAAAGGAGATGATCCTGGACTTCAGGAGGAAACAGAAGCCCTTTGTCCATCACCCCATCGCCATCAATGGTAAGCCAGTGGAGGTTGTGTAGAACTAAGAAGTACTTCGGGGTCAACATCAGCCATGACCTGCTTGGACCGTCAACACCACGATGAAGGCCAAGAAAGGACTTCAAAGGCTTCACATCCTGAGGTGTTTGAAGAGGGCCTCCCACAACTTTTACAGGTCAGCCATTGAGTCAATCCTCACATACAGCATCACAGTATGGTACTGTGGTTGCACCGCAGACAACAGGAAAGCTCTCCAGCGCATCATCAAGACTGCAGAGAGGATCATCGGCACTCAGCTCCCCAGACCAGAGGACATCTTCCAGACCCGCTGCAACCGCAAGACTAAGAGCATTGAGACAGCACACTAACCCTAACCCTGGATACTTCTTCTTTGCCCCCCCCTGCCCTCAGGAAGGTGCTACAGTACACTGAGCGCCCGCACAACAAGACTAAATAACACCTTCTACCACAGAGCTGTTACACTTCTCAACTCCACCCCCCTCCCACACTGATGCCCCCACGCCCCCTCTCTCGTCAACACACACTTGCACGAACACATTGCACTACTGCCCCTTTAAGGCTTGGACTTATTTGCACATGTTTTAATTATTGTTGATTTTGCCCTATTGTATATATTGTTAATTGTTTTCTTTTATATTGTTATATTTATTTATATGTACAAGGCAGCTGGAGGACTGTTCCAACAAAATTTCATTGTCCTGTACAATGGCAATAAAGACTATGCTATTCTATTCTATTCTATTCTATTCTATTCTATTCTATTCTATTCCATTCCATTATATTCCATTCCATTCCATTCCATTCTATTCTATTCTATTCTATTCTATTCTATTCTATTCTATTCTATTCTATTCTATTCTGTTCTACTCTATTCTATTCTATTCTAAATCTTAAATTATGCAATTGGAATCGAGATCACTCCAATCCATAGATGGACAGGGCTGCAGTCAGTCAATCATCCTGTTGTGCTTTGGTCAATTAGGTATATTTTCATTTTAAATTAGCTCTAATGGCTATAATTTTGAAAAGAAATATGTGTAACACCTGTGGTAATAAGTTGGAATGAAGTTGGCTAAAAAGGTCAAAGGTCAGTGGTTTACCTTTTTCACCCAGATTTGTTGTCTCTGCCTCCAGCCTTGCCTTGTGAATGTGTGTGTGTTTGAGGTTGTATGTGGCCATGTGTGTGTGGTTGTGTGTGACCATGTGTATGTGTGTGAAGTTGTATGTGGCCATGCATGTGTGTTTGAGGTTGTATGTGTCCATTTATGTGTGTGTGTGGTTGTATGTGGCCATGCATGTGTGTGTGAGGTTGTATGTGGCCATGCATGTGTGTGTGAGAGGTTTTATGTGGCCATGCATATGTGTGTGAAGTTGTATGCGGCCATGCATGTGTGAGTGTGAGGTTGTATGTGGCCATGCATGTGTGTGTGAGGTTGTATGTGGCCGTGTATGTGTGTTTGAGGTTGTATGTGGCCATGTGTGTGTGTGTGAGGTTGTATGTGTCCATGTATGTGTGTGTGAGCTTGTATGTGGCCATGTACAGTATGTGTGTGAGGTTGTATGTGGCCATGCATGTCTGTTTGAGGTTGAATGTGACCACGTGTGTGTGAGGTTGTATGTGGCCATGCGTGTGTGTGTGAGAGGTTTTATGTGGCCATGCATATGTGTGTGAAGTTGTATGCGGCCATGCATGTGTGTGTGAGGTTGCATGTGGCCGTGTGTGTGTGTGTGAGGTTGTATGTGTCCATGTGTGTGTGTGTGAGGTTGTATGTGTCCATGTATGTGTGTGTGAGCTTGTATGTGGCCATGCATGTCTGTTTGAGGTTGAATGTGACCACGTGTGTGTGAGGTTGTATGTGGACATGTGTGTGTGAGGTTATTAAAATATTATTAGTGACTACTACTACACATGCATGTACTGTGGTTAGTTTATTTCAGACCAGAATGAGTATGATTTTCAGGGGCCCTTGGGAGCACTAATCTAACCTAAATCTAAATCTAAAGGTATAAGAGAATCTGATCAAGATGAACAGATACCGGATGTATGTTTGGTTGCTTCTTGTTTTCAGTATATGTTGAGTTTAGTCAGTAAAGAGACACCAAAGCTGGCTCCGGTGTCTCTTCTTGGTTTCTCCACCTGCGATGCTTCTTTCACAAAAGGTAAGAAAATGAGGAATTGAACTATTTAAGGATCCACCTGAAATACTGAACAAGCTGTGTTGCCTATTTATGAAAAGATGTCAGCATTAACAACATCTCATTTGATTGGTTTTCAAGCCTCGAGTCAACATATTGTCACCTCAGAGACATCAAGTCCTGCAAAATACGTCCAAGAAAGCCTATCAATCATTCATTGGGTCCAACACTTCTAAACTAGTTGTCTGTGCTTTCTCATCTCACAGGTAATCTGGGCCTGTAGACGTCCGGATGACAGATTCCAGTCCCGGACCTTCTAGCTTCATTGTTGATTTTCATTGTGCTTCTCTCCTCTATCCTTCCTTTCTCTCCTCTCTACCCCAACCGGTCGAGGCAGATGTTCTCCCACTCTGAGTCTGGTGCTGAGGTTTCTTCCTGTTAAAAAGGGAGTTTTTTCTTGCCACTGTGTCTCATGTGGGAATGTTGGGTCTCTTTAAAGTTAAAACCTGAAGAGTTGGGTTTAGAACCTGCTCTATGTGTAAAGTGCCTTGAGATGACTTTGCTGTGATTTGGCGCTATACAAATAAAGATTGATTAATTGACACTTAAGCGCTGAACTTTTGACCTATATAATTTACGATGTGGGAAATGTATGGAGGTGCATTGCAAATGAGACTGTACACTAGCTGCACATGTAATTCTTGGTATGTTATGCAAATAGAGACAAACCGCAATATTTTCCCTTTTTGACATCATGCTCTGCACACTGTTATGTACCTAACATCAAGCAGCTCTTCTCATGCTATAGTGTACTGCTGACTAATTCATAGCTTTTCAACTTTTTTTTTTTTTTAACTGTTTCAGGCCTTGATATTGTCATTACAGTAGCAGTTAGGGAGATGTCAAGTTCCCACGTGAAGCTCAGCATTGCATTGTAATTGCACGTGAATTTTACCCCCCTGATTTTACACATTGTAACCACATCTGGAGTGTTCATATAGACACCTGACTGTTGTTGACTGACTGGCCGCTTAATGAGGGACTGTGATGTCTGGTTGCTTCCCTGCTTTCAACCAAGTTCAGCCATCAACATATAAAGTTAATTTGTCTGTTGCAAACTGCAAGGTGTGAAAGCTGCATCTGCAATGTTCAACTAGGGTGACTAATGTTGCAATCATTGTTTGCTCTTTTATTATTGTCCTCTAATGAATTCAGTTTCAGTTCGATTTACCACCGCTGCACTTTTTTTGTTTTTTATTGTTTTGTAATGCAGCTGGTTATTCAGTCAGTTGGTGGTGTTGTGAAATGTCTCAGTCTGCCAGTTCACTTTCAGTAGCTCTTTCTCAGAAGGAAAGTTCTTGTCTGATCGTGACACAGCCATTTCCCTTGGCCTCACCGAGGTACGAACCGAGAAGTACTGGTGCCCTATATGACCATCTTCCATTTTCACATGTGTGTTAACAATATGCTGAGACTGAGAATTAGGTCATAAAGTGAAACCGAGAAGAGAAGTGAAGTAAGCAGTCTGCTCTGTCCAATAAGAATCCCCTTTAGAAGAGACAAAATAGACCCAGTTGCTAAAACCCACTCCCAGGAAACACCACCACACTTCCTTTTGACTAATTTCAAATAATGGCATCATTGCTTTTGTAAACCTTTGCTTAATTTTATCTCTTGATCAATGTATATTCATAAGAAGATGCTTATTAGTCACAGACACGCACTATTTGGGCTTCATGTGAACTTGCTGGTATGCCAGGGACTTTCTTCTTCCACATGTCTTGTACCACATGTGGTTAGCTGTGTGACTTTTATTCATTTCCCTATAGAGTGGGCAATACCAGTGAATATAGCACTTCCCTGTTTGGACACCCCTTCACATGAGTGCATCACATGAACGCTTTCTTTTTCCTTTCCTGACATAGACACCTTTTATTAGCAGTAGAGAAACAGGAAATCAAGGGAGAGAGGGGGGTGTGACATGCAGCGTATGTGGCATGTGCCTTAACCACTAGACCACCTGCTAACCCCACACAAACGCTTTTTACTTTGGAAATGGGAATATATGCGTTGGTGTTCATTTTGTGGTGCTGATGCTGCTTTGTATGAACAGAGGTTAAAACTCGGCTCGGATGAAATGATTAAATAAATAAATGTGGAGTGAGTACATGATTACTGGAAAACAGGGGGACACAGGTAACTTTGGCTCTAAAACTGACTAAATCATACCTTTCTTGTTTAAATCATGCAAAACTGAGCCAGCCAACCCTCCATTGTTTTTACTAAGATAAGCTGCCTCCTTTGTATTGAGTAGACAGACAGACATGAAAAATGGGAAAACAAATAGGCATATTTCCTAATATGTTGAGTCCTTTGGTGAACTTTCTTTTATGATAAAGGGGATGTTTTTTGGTTTTAAAAAAAAGAAGTACATGACATGTTTCATCACTGTTTACTTGAAAAATAAATTTCCAGAAATCTCCGAAACTTCCCTCACACAGTCAACATGCTTAGCTTTCAGGCATTTAGCTGATAATGAGAGTAAAGCTTCACTGTCAGGCTCAAGGGCATTTTAACAGCTGTAAATGATGTAAAAGCAGATAGTAGGGCTCACAACATCCTAACATCGACTGCTCTTGATTTGGTCTTCACTCACACCTCACGGTTTTTAGTTTCATGCATCAGTCAACTGTGATCGTAAGTGCACCACCTGTATATACAAAGTGTGATAAAAATGGACTCACACCTAGAAGAAACTTAATCGACTGTGCAAGCTGTGGGTGTATTGTTTAGTTTCCAACGTGATAGGTGTGGTTCAGTGGGTTTATTCTTTGTCACATCTTTGTGAAACGTGCTGTCACTGTTCAACGATCCCAGATTGGAAATAAATTTGCCTTCAACTTAATGCATTTCCTTTTTTTTTTGTTGTATTTGCCACGGTGCTTTAGGGAGAGAGGTTTACATCTTCAACAGTTGTGGGTTTTGTTGTGTATCTCAGACAGAGGGTTGTCACTCAGCACTACGTCAGTGTGTTGTGGTATATAATGCCAGAGGATGAGTCAAGTTACCAGTCTCACAACCCCCACAACGAAATAGAGCTGCACTTCTGCTGAGTTCAAAATCTCATCATTATATTGGTAAGTGATTAATTGCAAGACTACAAAACTGTATAATAATTTGCAGTGCATTTGTTAGGGAACTTTTAAGCCTAATTTTTACCATTCAGTTCATATTTTATCTATGTTTTACAAAGTAAAAATATCTTTTTGGTGTGTTGTCTTACATCACTATATTTTGATTCCTTGCAGATAACATGGACTTCATGGACTTCACTCAATTTACAACACCTTCTGTGACCACAGGAACTGAATATACTGATTATACTGTAAGTATTTACTCTTTTTATGTTCTGTATAAATAAATAGGTTTAAAAAGCAATAGATTGTGTGTATATATATAATAACAATACAATATCACAGAAAGGGACAAAACGCAAATACTATTTCAAATGCAAAAGTGTTTTTAGTGCATGTGTGTCTCAGTGTTTGTTTATGCCACAATGTTCAATGTTTGAGTTTAAAGAATGGTGAAATTTAAGTCGAGAGAAAAAAAATGTGTCTGTTTAAAAAAATACACCCTGACACATGATATATTTTATATTTCACGTATGTTGTTGAATGTGTGTAATCAGTATAAGACAGAATTTCACACCGCAGATACAGTAGGTGTATCTCATGCAGACATCTATAGGATACTCAAATGCCATAGTAGGAGTTGTGTCTGCATCAGATGTTTCCATTGTTTGTGAAAACCAGCTTCATCTCGCTGTTTATCTCTGCCCTACATCTAAACTTGATGCTTCTGGGGTACTGTATTCGGCTGGGGGCCCCTTTTCTGGAGCCCCCTCAGGATCTTTTACCCCTCTCAGGCTTGGATAGAACAGCAGGAAGTTGTGCAGTAGTGTGGTTTCTCTGGCTCAGACATCTGCACCTGTATGTGTTTTTTTTGCACTCTGGTTAGCTTGTACGTCACTACTACTCATTATACTGTATATTATATCACTACATTCACATTTGATACAGTTGTGAAACCCTGGCGGCAGGAAATGAGATGAAGAAAAGTCTATCAGATGGGCTTACATCTACATCTAATACCACATCATATAATCCTGTTTTTCTGTTTTCAATTACAGTCCTCCACTGATTACTCAGACTATGACGATGACCTCCTTGACAGCATAGGCATATGCGACAGAAGCTGGGTCAGGGAGTTTCGAGGGCAGTACGAACCACCGCTCTTCTGGATCATCTTCATCCTGGGAGCCTTTGGTAACCTGTTGGTGGTTTGGATCTACACCACTGAGCGAAACCGCATGAAAACAATGACCGATGTTTACCTGCTGAACCTGGCTGTGGCTGATCTCCTCTTCCTGTGCACGTTGCCCTTCTGGGCTACTGATGCTATCAAGGGATGGAGCTTTGGTGTTGGTGTGTGCAAATTTGTGTCCGCTATGTACAAGATCAATTTCTTCAGCAGCATGCTCCTGCTCACCTGCATTAGCGTGGACCGCTACATTGCTATTGTTGCAGTCATCAAGGCTCACAACTTGAAGAGAAAGAGGCTGTTCTACAGTAAACTTGTCTGTGTGGGTGTCTGGTTTGTCTCTGCTGTCCTTGCCCTCCCTGAGTTTATCTTCGCCCAGGTGAAGACAGACCACAGCGGGCAGTCTTTCTGTGCTCTGGTGTACTGGTCCAATGTTAACAACCGCACAAAGATCCTGGTGCTGGTCATGCAGATCTGCATGGGCTTCTGCCTTCCTCTGCTTATAATGTTCTTCTGCTATTCTACCATTATTCACACACTTCTGCGAGCCAGGAACTTTGAGAAGCATAAGGCACTACGTGTCATCTTTGCTGTGGTGTGTGTGTTTGTTCTCTCCCAGCTGCCTCACAACAGTCTGCTGATAGTGGAGGCCTCGCAGGCAGCTAATACTACCATCACACTGTGTGGCACCCTGACACGTTTTGATATAGCTGGACAGATAGCCAAGAGTCTGGCATACACTCACGCCTGCCTGAACCCATTCCTGTACGTCTTCATCGGAGTCCGCTTTAGGAAAGACCTTGTGAGGCTTGTGAAGAAGTGGTTATGCTGTCAAGGCAGTGCAGGGCCAAGTAAACCGATGCCTCCTAAACGTCCCTCTATCATGTCAGACACTGAGACCACCCCTGCTCTTTCCTTATAAATAACCAATTTCAAAACATAAACCTCATAAACCTGTGATCTGAGCCTACACATTCACATTACCTTGTTTATCTTGTTCTTTATACTTTTCTTGTAGCAAACCCAAGATAAGAGTTTCAACCATGAAAGGTCAAAAGTCCACATTCATTTTACTCATATTATGCAAACTGAAATAGGACTTGTATATAAAATGTACATTTGTGTAAAGTCAACTGTTTTTTTTATAAAGTGTTTGTCTTTCAATATATTTGTTGTGCATTGCTGTGATGTAATAAAAAGTCTTTTGGATTTCTATAATTAAAAATGATGAAAATCTCAAGAATTCTGCATTTTTCTTGTACCCACATGAAGATAATTCATCTCCACCACAAAATACAAATGTGAAAAAGGTGCAATTTAAGTTTAAGTACACACTATAAATGACTGAAATGATGAATTCAGCAGTTTACTACTATGGAAAATAGAGCGCTTTCACTGGTATAACGTACCAAGTGTGGTATGAAACCAGCTTGTTAATGTGGCTGATAGTTGAATCCGCAATGTCTCAGTCTGACTAGATGTCCTGTTGACAGTCTATACCAACGTCTGTGCCGACACGCTTAACTGTTTAACCTGGTCTGTTTTTTTGGCAATGACTTGGCAGTTTCATAGTGAATACTAACGGATGCCCATTCAAACTGACATTAAAGAAGTTTCCCACACTGACCTCAGAGAGGCTGCAGCTCAGACAGGGTGACAGACAGCCAGCCAGGCAGGCAGGCAGGCAGGCAAGCGGAGAGACAGACAGACAAGAGGGCTCAACCACAACTTTAACAGGGCACACAGGTTTCCAGTTTCACCCGACTGAACGCTTGAGTGCATGGTATTCTTTGCTCAAACCTACACAATATGCAAGAAATTCAATATGCACTCTAGCTGAAGAGGAATTGTCTATACTTGCATGGCCTATGCCACCGCCATCTGAGAACATCAAAGCCATGCAGACCTAATGGCGTGCTGGCGGCCTGCTTTCTATCCCTCTGTTGGGTGAGCTGTGGGCGATGGATGAGCTGTATGCCATAAAATCACAGTTTCATGACACCCCCGAACAGAGATCGCTGTATGAATGTGATATTGGCTGTGTAGGTCTTGTATTTGGGATATATTGACAGAGATTCAGAGCTGAGTCACAGCTAGTTTGATACGTGTTTGATTCGTGCAGCAAAATAAACACGCACGCCTGTTAAAGTATTTGTACTTTAAAAGATTAAGTATGCAGGTTTTAAAGTTTGGTTGGACGCTCAATACATTTAGTAAGTGTAAAGGTTGGTTAATTGGCAAATTCAATGCCAACTGACACATAGAAAGACAAGTAAAAGACGCAGATGAAGAAAGAAAAAAAAAAAGAGGATACATGTTTTCTAGTCTAGCACATCAGGTGTAAAAAAACACAACCTGGTGTGTTATTGTGGTCCTTGAGGTTGGTACTAGACTACTGCAGCTAAGGTGCAGAATTCAGGTGAGACCACAGGCAAATTCTTTCATTTTCCTCCTTTGTACTGCTTCTTCCTCTCACGAAACCCATCACCATCAAGTCAATAACAACATTGCTCCTGTGTAAATGCATAGCTGAGGCCTTTTTTTTTTTTCTTCACCACGTTCGCTATGGATGTCCTCGGGTACCCTGGCAGATGTCTTGGCGCAATGTAACCACTTAACTGAGCTAGAGCACAGCTTTGGCTTTGTAATCTGAATTAATTAACTTGATCTACAGGCCTTGCTTTGGTTTTACCCATACAATACAAAACACATCTTTTTCGATGTACTATTTGGTGTCGCAATCAGTTCCCTAGTGCACAAGAAGTAAATGTGTCTAACACCTCCCACCAAAAAGGAGAAACTGCAAAACTGTGTCATACCCTGTTGCACAACACACACCATTTATTTTAATGTTAGCTGCGGTGTTTACGGAAGAAACATGAGACTTTGCACTATAAGAGCAAACCAGGTCATCAGATACCTTTAATTGACCCCAAATCATCCATCTGTGGTAACACCATCTATGATAGTTATCTGTATTGCACACAGGGCGAACAGAACAACAGGAACGACTTATAAATGAACTAAAACCAAAAAAACTACTCACATCTGATAAAGATTTAACTGTGTCACTCCTGTGTTGACTGCAGGTCAGGTGTAGTCCACATTTTCTCTTCTTCTCTTCTGCATTCATACTGCTGTCTTATTTGGAGCATCAAAAAAAAGTGATTGTTTCAAACATTTGTTGGTTTATTGGTTAATTTTGCAGGCACCCTCAATCACAACACTTGACTCAGGTTGGTGGGAAACTGAGTTGTGTCTTTTGCAGTCAGACAAGCAAAGTTGGCATTTTATTGTAAAAAATAAACATGAAACCAAAGAAATTAGACTTCCACTAATGTGTAATCATATTTGTGTTTGTTTGGGAGGAAAATAAACTTAACCACTTAACATACGCCCCTGTTTTTAGACCCACATAGTTTGAGACTCAGAGATGTGTCTGGTATCATTGGAAAGGAAACACTGTCAGGATTCTTGTAAACATGTCTGTGTGATTCTGTGACTTACTGACGAAGAGTGGCAGAGGTTACAATGATGGGGTTGTTTACTCGCCCATAGGTTTGCCTTTACAATGACATGTGTACAGACATTCAGGGACCTCTCAGCGGGATATAGAACAACAAGTAACAGGTATGTCCATGCGTTTTCCTCAGGTCCTTTTTGGAGACTCCAAATGGACACTTGGTTACCAAAGCTGTATAACCGCAATCAAACACCTATAACTTCACATCCCCAAAATCTTGGTCTCTAATGAAAGCTGACGCCATATTATTATTATTATTAATATTATTATTATTATTATTATTATTACATATAACCATATTTTTTTGTTTGGCCATATCTATCTATCTATCTATCTATCTGTTTATTTTGGTATAAGTCATATGTTAAGTCGAAGAAGAACCAACCGTGTACCAAAATGCCGAGTGCGTAATGATATATGGTTCAACTCTTTTACGCACAGGGCGCACGCCGGTTACGCTTGGAGTTTGTTTATGGACAGCCAAACGTCATAGTTTAGTGTCATACACCGTTGGAAACCTCTGACTATTGGCTAAAAGGTTATCAACTTCATTTCACCGAATATTTCCATAGGCTAGAACAGCAGTCAATCAAAGCCATGTCGTCATTGTTGTCGGTCACATGTCCTCATTGGCTTTGGAGACATGTACTGCCTAATCCTAAACACCGATTGGCTTGTGTGTGGTGTCGTCAGAAGCAGAAGAGGCTCACGGTCGTAAACATCTAGTCACGTGTACTCTGAGATGGACGTGCAGGTCAGGAAATGACGTAAACGGACCGTATATGGTTTGTTATTTGTGTTATTACATTATATGTTGGACTAAATACATGGACATATTGAGGAAAGTATTTCGGTTTTATGGAAACGGATTTCATATTTCACAAGAATGGATATTTGGCGAGCTGTACAGAAAGTCCTGAGTCATAAGATGATCGTTGTGGATAAAGGGAAGACTTTGAAGGTATGTAGCATTATAGCTTTTCTTACTTAGCTCAGGGGCTAGCCGAGCTAATCGCTAATACTATTACGGCTGTGAGCAACCATATAAGTCGTGAGTGGTCTTGAATGAATCAGGACAATCTAAGCTTTCCAACGATGTACGGCATGAATATATATGTTTAAGGGTTGGTGTTTAAAACATTCAGAAGAACGTGTGGCTACCTCCTAACATCCGTCCCGTCCCGTAGACGGAACAGCGTGCGTTAAGTGGTTAACTGTGTCACTGCTGTGTTGACTGCAGGTCAGGTGTAGTCCATGTTTTCTCTTCTTCTCTTCTGCATTCATACTGCTGTCTTATTTGCCTTATTTGCATAAAAAAGTGATTGATTCAACCGTTTATCCATATTTGTTTATGTGTTTGTTGGCTCATTTTGCAGGCACTCTCAGTCACAACACTTGACTCAGGTTGGTGGGAAACTGAGTTGTGTTTTTTGCAGTCAGACAAGCAAAGTTGGCAATATTGTATTACAAATTGTAGTGATTCTGTAGATTCAGATGACTACACACCAAAGACAAAAATGTGTATACACTATATGGACAAAAGTATTGGGACGCCCCTCTTAATCATTGAATTCAGGTGTTTCATTCAGACACATTGCCACAGGTGTGTAAAATCAAGCACCTAAGTATGCAGTTGCTCAAAATGGGTTATTCCAAAGAGCTCAGTGAATACAAGCCGGGTACTATCATAGGATGCCACCTTTGCAATAAGTCCACGGTCAACTCTAAGTGGCATTATTGGCGAGTGGAAACATTAAAGAACAACAGCAGCTCAACCATGAAGTGGCAGACCACATAAAGTCACAGAGCGGGGACAACGAGTGTGTAAAAGTACTGCAGAGTTCCAAACTTCCTCGAGCAGTAGCATCAGGAAAAAAAACAGTCCGCCGAGCTTCATGGAACGGGCCGAGCAGCTGCATGCAAGCCTTACATCACTAAGCGCAATGCCAAGTGTCAGATGGATTGGTGTAAAGCACGCTGCCACTGGACTCTGTAGTAGTGGAAACATATTCTGTGGAGTGACGGATCAAGTGTCTCTGTCTGGCAGCCTGATGGACGGGTCTGGGTTTTGGTGGATGCCAGGAGAGTGTTACCTGCCATCTGTAAAGTTTGGTGGAGGAGGGCGCTTGTTTTTCAGGGGTGAAGGGAGATCTTAATACTTCAGCATACCAAGACATTTGGGACAAATCTGGCTTCCAACTTTGTGGGAACAGTTTAGGGAAGGCCCTTTTTATGTTCCAGCATGACTGTGCCCCTGTGTACAAAGCAAGGCCCATTAAGACATGGTTGGGTGAGTTTGGTGTGGAAGAATTTGACTGGTCCTCAAAGAGCTCTGACCTCAACCCTATCAAACACCTTTGGGATGAACCAGAGCGGAGATTTCGAGTCAGGCCTTCTTGTCCCAACATCGATGCCTGACCTCATAAATGCTGTTCTGGATGAATGGTGGGCGGCACGTTGGTGCAGTGGTTGCCTCAGAGCAAGAGGGTTCTGGGTTCAAACCCGCCGGCCGGCTGGGACCCTTCTGTGTGGAGTTTGCATGTTCTCCTTTTGCCTGCGTCGGTTCTTTCTGGGTTCTCCAGCTTCCTCCCATAGACCAAAAACATGCAGGTTAGGTTGATTGGGAGACTCTAAATTGCCCGTAGGTGTGAATGTGAGCATGAAAAGTTGATCTATATGTGAGCTCTGTTATGGACTGGCGACCCTGCCTTTCGCCCAATGACAGCTGGGATTGGCTCCAGCCCCCCTGCGACCCTCTGGAGGATAAACAGTTTGGAAAATGGATGGATAAATGGGCAAAAATTCCAACAGAAGCCTTCCTAGAAGTGTTGAAGCTGTTATAGCCGCAAAGAGGGGACCAAATCCATATTAATGCCTATGGATTTAGAATGGGATGCCATAAAAACTCCTCTTGGTGTAAGGCCAGGAGTCCTAATACTTTTGTCCATATAGTGTATCTACATGTACAATATATTCTTTAAATAAAATACTGTAAACACTGAACATAACTTATTACATTAACTATACTATTTGCACTACTCTATACATGATTTACAGTAAAAAAACAAAAATACACTACCAGCAAAAGGTTTTTCTTTTACACTTTCTCAATTAAGTGAACTGAAAGTTATATCCAACCTTTTGACTTGTGCTGTTTATGTACTCTATACTTGTTTTTTCCTCTTTTTCCACCCACTTGCCTGTACAGAATAGTGATGTTTATGTTCATGTTTATGTCTACTTATCATTATCAGCTTGCTGTACTTCTGTAAATGTGCATATGTTGGTACATTGTGTCTGAGCATATAGAGAACCACTGGAAACAAAATGCAAATACCTTGTGTGTGTTTAAACTTACTTGTCCAATAAAGCTGATTTTTTTATTTACATATATATATTTCAAATGAGTTTACACCTAAATCTCTCCTTGTACCCCTTCTGTAATAGACGCACCCCTGTTTTTAGAATCACTGCCTTATACTGCAGGGTGTTTTTGTACTTTTGTCCACCTCCCTTCACCCCCCTTGCGTGCCACTCTGTAGATAAAAGACATCAAACAGGCTGTCTTAGAACATATTGTACACACTATGCTTTCCTGTTTTTTTTTTATCATAAGAGGGTACTGGTATTGACAACCACAAGGTGGTGTAGCTTGCACAGCAGAGTGAGCCTGTGGTTTTTGCCTTTCACTGAGAATTACCAGCAAAAAAAAAAACACACTGGCACACATGTTTGAAATGAAACTAACTCCATCTAGTGGTGGTCTGGAAAGGGGGAGGCCTGAACATCAAGTTTCAAATTCATGTGGTTCATCTTGTCCTTGCAAAAAGAAAAAAAAAAGTCTCATTCCCAAAGAGCAGCTAATAGACAGGCAGATTGATCATACGTATGCTGTATTAGTAATATTCCACATTCCTCATTATCCCACAACTGTAAAGCACTGTATGTGATCACCACCGGGGAAAACGGTAAAAAAGTAAAGACTGAGCAGGTCCGAACTGCATGCTGAAGAATGCGAAAGACTCACAAGTAGAGCAGCACCTGTGGTTTGGGAACATCCCATCCATCTTTTCTGCACAGGGGGAATTGTGTGTGAATGTGTGTGTGAATGTGTGTGTGTGTGTGACGTGAGAGAGAGAGAAAGAAAAAAGAGGGATAGAGGGAGGACATGGTGGAGTGTATGACTAATAGTAGAGATAGAGGAAGCATATGTGACCCATTGACATTGAGCAGACTGCATTCTGGTTTCAACTGGCCTATACGGTCTGGTTCTTGTGGCCTACAGAAATCCTCGGGGATAGCGGCTTACGTATCAACGATGACCCACTGGCTTCAAACGCCACTTATTACAACTACAACAAGTCACAAATAGCTCCCCCTTTTTTAAGCTTGGGTGTAGCTCATCTACAAATTCAAAGCACATTGTGAGGAAAAACAGTGAAATGAAGGCGTATAAGAAAGGAAATAGAAAAAGGAATGTCACGCTTTATCCGAGCAAAGCAGGATCTTCATACTGCGCCTCGGTGTAAAAAAAGAAATGTAATAGAACTTGGACCCCCACATTTCTAGCCCAAACAGGGAGCCTCTTATCATCTGCCATCTCTCCCACAGCTAATATTTCACTTCAGCTCCAGAGCCCACAGAATGAGAGACGTTTCCATTTCATGTCAGTCATTTCCAGGCCTGTGTGTTACCTGTGTGATGATAAGTGTTTGACTGACTGGGAGCGTCGTTAGTCACTGTCCGACTCCGAGTGACAGCCACAGATTGACGCAGATGATGAGAGGGGAAGAAGGCTCACGGTGTGTTCAGGGACAGCAGCAGTAATGCACGGTTGATGCACACGTATAATGACAAACATACAGGCTATACACAAACATACCTGTATATTTATCAAAGGGGGATTAAAATAAAATAAAAAAAACAGGACGTTCTGTCTTTATAATGACATAATCAAGGGAGGAAAGGGGTGACATGCTTCCTCATTTGTAAATCTCTTATCTATTTTAAAGGTGATTTATTTCCATGCTTACATTTATGAATAAATAATGCTTTTGTCCAAGAGCTGAAAACTATGAGATAATCCACATATAAAGGCCTATACAAAGGTATGGATAAAAGACAAAATGATGGATCAAAGTGCATTTTTTGGTGGATACAATATATTAGATTCTTTTAATATTCTAATATAATCAGCAGTGTAGGAAAATAGTGGCTTCCTGGGCAAATCTGACCCTCTGATGAATGCTTTTTTCCTTTCATATATCTTCCTCTGCAGATAAGAATGAAAACAATATGTGGCAACTATACCTCCGAGATAGATACGATTGTATGGTGCTTAAATGAAGTCTAATAAACTTACCAGGTGAATAAAACCAATAGATAATGCAAATAACTTCATTTAGATGTGTAACCACAACAGATTAGTGTCAACACCACTACTATAAGCTGTTACTCTGTTAGCTTTCACTCACAAATGGGAAGAAATGAGATCTAGCCCTCAGATAACAAAGTTTTATAAATCAATTTTATACTTAAATGGATCAAAGTAGCTAACTAAATTTTAAAAAAAGTACAGGTCTCCATTCAGGATCTCAGTCTTAGGCAGCAGTGAGGATGATAATAATGAAGTTTGCAATGTTATTTCAGTTATTTCAGAGACAAATTACAACACACTCGGGTTTGCTTTCACCATTAGTCTCACAGCAGCAAATAATATAGTACAACAAGGCCGAGAAGTTCAATCTCTGGACATCTCTGGAACACGTTTTCACCCTCACTCTTCTTCCAAAAAAAAAAAAAAGCCAGGCAGAAGCAGCAGCAGCAGCAGCGGGCCGTGAGATGGATGAGCTGAGTGTTGCAAGGTTTTTCCAAAAAAGAGAAAAAGAGTCTGACTGCTGCTCTACCTGAGGAGCAAAAAACAAAAGAGCCATCTCTACCTGTAGGACTGTGGGAGTCTAAGCTTTGATCTGGACCAGAAAGAGAGAGTAGTTTGATGAAATATTGATGCTTTTTTTTTTTTTTTTTTTTTTTTTAACTGTGTCCTGTGGGAGTTCAGTCTGCTTTCAGGATGTGTGCGCTGATCTACAATACGGCTCTGTGCTTCACTGGATGAGAATGGACTTGACTATTCGGCTCCAGGAGTCTTATTGGTCCTAATGGGCCTAATGATGACCCCCCACACGGGCTCGGATCGGTCAGGGACTTCTCTTTTTCTCTTGATCAAAAGGAGAGTTACTTTTAATCAGCCAACACCAATTGAAAAATACACTCACAGGTGATGTGTGTCTGACAACATCTTAACAGAGTCTTGACAGCAAAGCCTGCACATGACTTAAATCTTTATTTGGTGTTGGAAGGGGTAATTGTTTGCCGTTGAAACAAAGGTGCAACAGCTTGAAAGGGTAGTTTCACAGCTTTTCTAGTCTATCGTAAAATAATAATCAGACGTACAATTGAACACTGGCACATTATTTTCATGCCTGTTGATACCGGCCATTAAAATATCACCTTTATGATGCACTATTCAATATATGTGAAGGATGAAAAAGATCCACAGCCCTCCTACTGTTTATCTGAGACTAAAATGAGTCAAATATTTTTCATGGTTTTAGTCTTTTTAGAGTCAAATTCCCTATTTTTACTCATAAAAACATTTTTATTAATACAAAGACTGTAACTGTGAAAGCTTTTCACTCTATTTGATGAAGCCCGAAGCCTCATATTATCTTCAGATACAATTTTAACTGTATTTCTTTTGCTCAAAACCATTTGAAAGGGATTTTCTAATGATATAAACAGGAGTTAAACTGGTTTCAATGCTCATATTTGGGTTCCTGACTGATGTTTTAAGACTGGAAAATTGTGAAACTATCCTTTAAGTGTGTATTTAAGTGTATCAGTATTAATTTAGCATAAAAATCAATGACCAACAGGAACCAGAGTTAATTTGCTGAATACTTTTTAAGCAGGTAAAAACTGATTAATCTTAAAATAACTACTGTATCATCACAGTCTGTGGTTTTAAGCCACTCTGAGGATTCTTCAGTTATATACTTACTCTGCTCAGATATTCAAACACTAAGGCCTTGTTAAGCCCAGCATTACCATGTAATATGATTTCAACTGGGTGCTCGGAAAGTTTGACGTGAGTTTGTATGAAAGTGACCCACATTCTTCAAGCAACAATGATCTTCGTGCAAGAAGAAGAAGAAGAGGAAGGGGTGGGGGGAAATTCTGAATATTGATAATTGCCTAGAGTGCTTTTGTCTGAAAGTTAAGAGGCCAACATACTCCAATCAGACTAGAATAGAGGGTATAAAAAAAAAAAAACGAGGGGGATTTATCACTCTCCCATGCTCACGTTCATACACAGAGATAGACGGCGGGCATAATGACTTCTGTGGCAAAAAAAAAAAAAAGCAGAACGATTATTTAAAAACTTAAAGGACAGAAAAAGGCAAAAGAAACGGGTCGAGGGGGAGAAGAAGGAGGGGTCTTAGGAGGAGCCAGGGGCAGGAGATAGTCTGGGAAAGGTCTCGCGTTAAAGTGGAATTAACATGCCTTTCCATTGGAGTCCATTAGATAATCATATTCATACCACACAAGGCTCCAAACCCTCTCTGTTTCATTATTCCCTTTTAATCCACCCTGATAAGGGGGTGCAGGCGTCGTGGTTTTTATTATGTCGTCATTTGAAATCCACATGAAATCCCCAAGGGATGTTATCACGGGGAAATTGCTTAAATTGCCCAAGTGGATATAGTTTTGCGTTTATTATTTCTGACGGATTCAAAAATACAGCAAATATCCTTTTCTGATTATTGGGGGCAGAGAGTCTTATCAGTCATTCACACTAATGGCCCACTCAAGCCATTTGATACCTCCGGCTGTTGAGGAGGGGTAGGGGGGGAGAAGAGGGGAGTGGGTTTCTGTGTGTGATAGTGTCCTGAATGTACAAGTGTGTACAGGTACAGTATGTGTGAGAAAAAAGGGGGAAGAGAGAGAGGAGGAGGAGGAGGAGGAAGAGGAGGAGGAAGAAAGTGTGTTTTATAAAAGGCACTTAATGAACCCTGAGTACGAGGATCAGTAACACTCTAATACACTCCTGATGGCGGACTAGAGGTCACTGAACCCTAAATCTCGTCTCAGGAAAACTGGTCCAGTGTCAGTTGATTGTAGTAATTTGGTGTTCGGTACACTTTAGCATCAGGAGCAAGAAAACACTCAGACATGGACCAAAAAACCATAAAAATAAATCCAGGACTATACTGAATCATTACATTTGTGTTAATATAATAATGACGTAATGACTTAATGTTCTTCCTTCCATCTGTCTCTGCAGCATAAAAACACTCAATGACAAAAACAACATCTGTATGGAAAATGTCAATTAAGTATAAGTATGTAAGTATTATTACCAAAATGTACCAAATGTGAATCTACTCATAAAGCAGCATGTGCTATTATTCATTATATTATATTATATGGATTACTATTACTAAAGAATGACATAATCGATATGTAAATAGTGTTTTATGTCTGTAGTTGGTGGAGCTGGAGATAATTTGTAATTTAATATATAACAGTGAATCACATTGTGCAAAAATCTTAATTGGTAATGTAACTAGTAACTAAATCTGTAGTGGCATGAAATGGAAATACATGCATAAATTACAAGTATTTCATATTTGTATGTAATATAAATGTACTTAGTTACATCCTACTACACTCCAGTCAGCTTTTGAGAGATTTGGTATTTCTGCTTCTCACTACAGAATAATGAAGGTAAGTGGATTTTGTCTTTTTTGGCACACACAGCACTGAAACAATTACCTTTAATTTCTTAATAGCAACATCTGGTACCAGAATAAGTGCCCCCCCCCCCCCCTCCCTTTTTTTTTTCTTCATTCAGGATAATCCACACACCAAACTATCAACCATTTTAGGGCATTATTTCTTCAGTAGAAAGAAAATATGTTTTTCTTTTCTTGGTTGAACAGAGCCAATCTAATGTTTTTAAAAGAATCAGTGGTAATTAGAGTATAAATTCAGTGTAGGGATATAAAACACAGTGTATTCAGTTGGTGCTTCGAAGCTCAGAGCTAAATTACTGGCTGTGTTACCATTAATGGAAAGTAACTGTAGTGCTGCTCAGTTACTGTACTTATATGCAATTTTGGGAGACTTCTCCTTCTTTACTTGAGTATTCTCATTTCTCTTTCACTTACATTTCAGAATAAAATATTACACTTTTAACACTCCACTGTATTTATTTGAAAGCTGTATGTACTTCGCAGGTCCAAATTATAAGACATATGAACATCTTATTAACCACAATATAATATACTGCTGTAGAATAAACTACCCTAACGGTATGTAAATAGTTATATTAGGCTCCTCTTGATTACACATTAATATAAAACACAGTATATTCAGTTGATGCTTCGAAGCTCAGAGCTAAATTACTGGCTGTGTTACCATTAATGGAAAGTAACTGTAGTGCTGCTCAGTTACTGTACTTATGTGCAATTTTGGGAGACTTCTTCTTCTTTACTTGAGTATTCTCATTTCTCTTTCTCTTACATTTCAGAATAAAATATTACACTTTTAACTCTCCACTGTATTTATTTGAAAGCTGTATGTACTTCGCAGGACTGAATGTTACATATAAGACTACAATATAATACAGTGCTGTAGAATAAAAAAACTACCCTAACAGTATGTGCTGCTCAGTTACTGTACTTATGTGCAATTTTGGGAGACTTCTTCTTCTTTACTTGAGTATTCCCATTTTATGCTGCTCCTTCTTTCTCTTTCACAACATTTCAGAATAAAATATTACACTTTTAACACTCCACTGTATTTATTTGAAAGCTGTATGTACTTCGCAGGTCCAAATTTTACATATAAGACATATGAACATCTTATTAACTACAACATAATACAGTGCTGTAGAATAAACTACCCTAACAGTATGTACATAGTTATATTAGGCTCCTCTTGATTACACATTAATATATAACACAGTAGATTTTGCAGCATGACTATGAATGCATGACTTTTACTTGATGATAACTGAAAGACACTTGAGCTACTCCTTTATGTTAAAATACTGCCACTGTGCTGCTGTGCTGCTGAAGAAACACACACACACACACACACACACACACACACACACACACACACACACACGTACTCACACACAGGAGCCTCTGTCATTCCTCTGTTCATGCAGCCAGTGCGTTTCCAGCGGCCACATCTGTGTGGATATAATATGCTTATTCTGCCGTATCCATTTCACAGTGACATCTGTCCAGCGGCAAAGAATTAAAGGCAAAAATCCAAATGCCTACACAACATTCTGCCAAGTATTGATTTACTGTTACGCGTGTAACATACACACACACACTGAGCACTACATATCATTTCAGTGAGATCACGGCTGAAGCTGGAAACATGCTCTGTCAGTTGGTCAGTGACACAGATGTTGATCTTGAAAAGCGCAGCGTTTATTTCGGGGGGGGGGGGGGTTAAAAAAGTGGCGATATATGAGTGTGTGTGTGTGTGTGTGTGTGTGTGTGTGCACGCTTGATTGGTTAGTGTGTGTGTCTTTCTTTCTCTCTGTGTGTGTGTGTGTGTGTGTGTATTTGTGAGGATGCCTGAGTTTCTACCTTAGTGTGTGCACCTCCCTGTCTGTGGATCTCAGGGTCTGGAACAAACAGTAGTTCCTTCTTAATTGGGGTGAGATCTGGGGCTTAGAGGGGGCCAAGAAGGGACCCCGAACCCCTTTCTTTCTCCTCCAGAATCGCTTTGGCTACAGAGGTGCTTTTGATGTGTGCTTTGGCTCTGCGAGTCCTACTTTGGAATATGTTCTTGGGAGACCATTGGTTACTTGCCTCCAGGCAGAATCTCAATCCCCAGGATCCTGGCCCTCTTTGATGAAATACTTTCGGGAGCCGCTAACCCTACTGATGCCCATGTGCAACCCACCCCTCCCTCCTTTACCCTCTTGTTCTCCCCCACCTCACTCACTCCCTCCCACCTCCCAACTCCCTCCTAAACCCACCCACCCTCCACCTCCACGTTCCTCGGATTCTCTTTGAGAGATTCATAACAAGGACTTTATCTCTGTGTAGTCCAGGCCAGATGAGCACCGCCTGACAAACTGACAGGAGAATTAGCCGTGTCTTACAGAGCACCTTTGACTGTCTCCCCTCTCTGCCCAACTTCCTGTCGTCATGGACACGAGATTTTTTTGGATTGTATTGACACTGATTTATATCACAGTTCATATCCCTTCATTGTGCAGTTGTTACCATGGCTGCATTTGGTGTACAACTTATTTAAAATATCACATTTTATGAGTAAAAAGGGGATTTTATTTTACATTTATTGATGAAAACTATCAATTCTGTGCCTAACTTTAACATCCAATGTCTTAACTCATCCACACCATCAGAATAAGACATTTCAGGAGCTTATTGATGACAAAGATGTTGACAGTTGTTGCAGAAGATCACAGGCTCTGATTGATTGAGGCACTAATTAGTCAATAGAGACATTTATCGCTATGATAAGCATCCGGAAAGTGATTTTAAAACATAAGCATCTTCTTTTTCAAACTTAAAAGTATATATTTTATCTTTTTGCAGCAGTATCTGATTGGTGTGTGTGTTTAAAATCAGGATAAACACACAAACTGTGACTTGATGGACTTGACCTCTTGGCCACACACACACATTCAAATCCTGGTTAAACGATTAACCGGTGATTTTCCTCTCCAAACTCCCACCTCTTCATTGATTGAAACAGCACCCTAAAGACCTCTCTTACCACATAATTTCCCTGTATATTGATTATGTATATTGATCACACCTAACCCTACAGGAAGGCTTCTCTCAAGCCTTACCGTTGCATTAGGTATCACTCTGAAGGCTGAAGCCCAGGAGACTATTTTAGCCTTCATAAATCGACAGATTCCAGTATGTGTGAGTGAGTAAGATCGCTCTATAATGTAAATGGGACTTTTTTATATATAATTGAGTGGGAGGCCTGAGTGGGATGATTAAGTTAAAGTTCATAATTGAGGAACAAATCAATGTATTTTCCTGTCACTGTGATTCTTACATGAAAATTCATTCAAACAGATGTTATATGCTGCAAGATTTCAGCATATAAAAACATCTATTGGGTGTGAATGGGTTTATCTTGTTATATGAACTGGCATTAGTACTAAAAGTAATAATGTCATAAGTGTGCTCATATTTCTTGCTTGTTCTTTAAACTTTTGTGCAAAGTGAGTGGCAGCTCTAAATCACACTACAGTGCTCCTGTGTGGTTCAAGAAGGTGAAAACATCATGTCTAATAGGAAGCTGAGCCCTTGATAGTATGCATTGCCTGCACAGATCCATTAAAATATCCACTGTAATGTAAAAAATGATCAAAATTCAGCTTTCCCCCCCCAGTTTCAGATAAAACATTAATTCATTTAAGGTTTTCTTTACAAAATCACCAAATTCTTTAACAAACCTGGGTCAGTTTTAAGCTTATTAATATGTTTCAAAGTCATGTGAAGCATATTAAGTTAACTGACTTTAAAAAATGATGCTCTTAAAGTAATAATTTTAGGACTTCCCTGGATTAAAGTTTGCCAAAAAAAAATAAAAAAAAATGCTGGCTCAAAGAAAGAAAGAAGGAAAAGAAAGGGGGTACACAAAATTTTAAAAAAAAAAGAAAAAAGGAGGGAGGCAGTGAGTAAAGGAGGGAGCAATCCGAAGGGAGGAGTCAAGCGAGGGAAGGAGCAGCTGGAGTCCCACACTTCGCCCTCTCTCTCTCTTCTCCTCGAAAAAGCGCACTAAATGTAATAACTCTCCATGCGCTTCTCTGACGCTTATGTTATTTTTACGCACATCTGTGGTCTGCTATCGGCAGATATTATCGGCAGGCTGATGGTGTTAGTCCGGCGGTGGTTGAACACAGCAAACTGTGAGAAGGAGGAGAAAGACAGGCAAGAGGAAAAACTCTGGCAGCGCCGTTTTGGAGTTGGAGTTGCAGCGTAAAAAAAAAAAAGAAAAAGAAAAGAAAGAAGAAGAAAAAAAAAAAGTCCCAGGCAAACTCCAGAGGCACATCTGCAACTTAGGAAGAGGAGAAGAAGAAGAAAGAAGACAAATCATTTTTTTTTCCCCTTGAGAAGATTTAAAAAAAAAAGTGAAGAATCAACACGGGGGGAAACCACCCAGAAAGAAGTAAGTAATCTATTAAATAATATCACACAAACATGCGGGATAGACTTTGAACATTGTTGCTGCTTATTTGTCTACTTTCAAAGTTTTTTTTTTTGTGTTGTTGAGGAAAAAGCTAAAGACAGAGACTCAGTGAAGCAGCAGCAGAGAGTCATTTCACTTTTCTCCCTAAAAACGATGGCAAGTTTAGATGTAGAGATGAAGTGGATTCAACTGCGAGAGAACTGCTGGTGCTGGTATAGCCTCATGAAACACCAGCTTCTTCTTTTTTTTCTTTTTAAAACTACGATGAAAAGCTTGATGTGGACCCCCCCTCTTTAAAAAAAACCCCCACACACACACACTCACACATACAACCCAAAAAAACGCAACACAGACTGCATCACACTTTGGCTAGAGTGAGATTTTGCTTGTTGTTAGAAAACCTGGATGTGCGCACACGTTAATAAGTATCCGGCAGACAGATGTGCATTTTAAAACAAGTTTGAAGTTGCATGAAGTTTCATAATAATGGGAAAAAAATTGTTATATATATATATATATATATATATATGAGAGAGAGAGAGAGAGGGGGAAAAACACACATTAGTCTAGTGGGAGTTGTGAACTGAAACTTAATGAACGTCTGTAGACATGAAACTTATTTGGACCTATGCCTAAAGAAACGCGCGTGGGGGTGGAGGTGAGTTGGGAAGGAGGGAGGTAGAGGAGGAGGAGGTGGATTTTTTTTTTTTTTTTTTTTTTGGGGGGGGGGGCATATTTATGTGCATGTGTGCTCATATTTCAGTGTCTGTTATTGATTCGGTTTATCCTGTTAGACTCCAGCAGTAGTGAAACGGTTAATAGGAAAAGAAAATACACCAGCATGTTCAAGACACTATTATATTATTATTTTTTAATGCATCCCAAAAAAAATATGGCTGACCCCTTGCCTTGACCTTTTTTTTTTTTTTTTTTTTTTTTTAACATGAAGACATATTTACTGTTATATCCATTATACCACTCACTCACTCAAACATTCATGCATCACTCTGACTGGTTTTTATAATGTTATTCTAACTTAAAAACCACTGAAAGTGAATTGGAGGCCTTTTATTTTCTTAGTTTTGGCAAAAAAATGGTGTAATAAATATTTGCACACTCCACTCCCCCCCCCAAAAAAACCTTATTCTAATAACTCATTTTATTTAACTTGTTGGCATTGAATTGTTTTATTTTAAATGTAGAAATTATGTAATTGTTTCCAGTGAACTTTACATTTTTCTGCAGAGGCATGTGTCAGTATGTGGAAACCTGACAGAGTCCAAAGCAAAGACATTCAATACAAGCAACAATTCAAGTGCTTTTATACTTTGATTGGCATAACAGAGTTTCAAAATAATTTATTAGTTCACATTTAAAAATAGTGAGGAGAAGAAAAGTGTTTTTTATAAGATATCATGGCGTGTTTGTTTGAAGGCATGTGTTAAAGAGAAATTTAAGCCCATTACAGTGGGGGTCTGTGGCCCTGCAGGGGTCCATGTGTGGAGTTTTATGGAAGGGGGCCCCCAAGCAAAATGAGAAATAGTATAAACCCCCCTTTTTAATTTAGTTTACTACAATTAATTAGAATGATTACAATTAAAAATGTATAAGAGTGACTAATATATAGTTTCCCTCCTTTTATAGACAGTGATTCACTTAATAACAAAAACCCAAATTCTTACATGCACACTCAAAAAAAAAAAATCCTCCTCTCTAACAGAAGTTTGTGTGTTCTTTTAGGGGGCGGGTGGGGGGTACAGGACACAAAAATGCTTGAGAGCCCCCGAGCCTCCACATGTGCAGATATTTGTTTGAAACTTTCCCTCCTGTCCTCGCCAGCTGTTCCACATTTTATCTGCTTGTCTGCTCTCGGGTTTCACACAGACGACGAGGGTCCAAGGTGCTCAGCCATGCGGTGCAGCTCAAATCCTCCCTTTTTTTTTTTTTTTTTTTGACACTTGGCAAATTATTAACGGAGGTCTGGCTGCCTTGAGACGGAGCAGTGAATGAACACACCAAATAAGATGTTTAACAGCGCAAGTTCACACAGATAAAAATCTCCTTTTAGCTATTTTTATGAGGTTGTTCCATCATTCGTCTTGGCTGAGGATTTGGCTTTTTGAACAGAGTTTTTTTTTTTTTTTTTGCAGCTCTCGGTTACATTAGTCTAATAAAATAAAGAAGGGACTGTCACATAAACTGTCATTTATATATATTTTTCCCCTTTTTATATTCATAATAACAAAATAACATTTCACAAGGCACACAAGTGGAAAATAAATCACTGTCAAAATGATTCAGCTCAGGTAAAAAAATAAAATAAATAGACCAAGGAGGAGAGATTTTACCCTAAATATAGTTCAATCTAACATGATAATCATTTATTATTATAATTGTATTTATAGTGTAATAGCTTGGTGCTATTTCCCCCTATATGTTCTGCTTTTCATCGCCTTTGATTTGTGAATTCAAGCATTTTTAAATATTAATGCAAATGGAAAAATATCACGTAATTGTCATTGCATTCTATAATTGGAGGCCAAAATTATGATGGCGTGTGTAATTTTCAATGTGTAAGTACTGTATTTTTTTTTCTACCCTCCCATCAGTCCTCTTTTCCATCACTTTTAATTAAGTGTGATTAATCTAAATTTCAGTGATTGACTGATGACAGAGAAATATGTCACACTCTTTGAATATTTTACACATTATACACACCAGGCTGTTCACTTTTAATTTAGCTTTTATTTGTATAAATTTCCAAATATCTGTTATAAAATGAAACCTATTAAACAGCTTTATAATACAAACTCACAAAAATGCATGTTAATATTTTACATGTACTATTAAATTTGGTGAAACTGATGTCAAACAGGTGCACCCCATAACCCCCACCCCCCTTTAAAAAAAGAAAATAGAGGACTTTGACTCATTATAATGCAGCAGCAGTGATGAATGCAGCAGTGTTTAAGATGCTAATCTGCTGGAATGAGATGCACAACACAGAGCCATTCGCTTACTGTAGCCAGCAAAAAGATGTATCACTGCCGCTCTCTCTGCTTTTTTTCCGCGGCTGCACGCGTGAGGAACAGGCGGATAACGTTTTCCTCTGCAGGAGTCAGTCTCCGTCAGATAGCAGCAGCAGCACCAGCAGCAGCACCAGCAGTAGAAGCAGAAGCAGCAGCATACTGTTTTATCTCAACTTTTTAAGCACTCTTTAAGGTAAAATTATGCATAGCGACACTTGCCCAGTATATCCGTGACCTCGCGACCTGGCAGAATAGGGGCTGTCATGTTAATGCAAGGAGATGACATGCTATTAGCTTTTGAGGTATGGCCCTCTTCTTCTCTCTCTCTCTCTCTCTTTCTCTCTCTCTCTCTCTCTCGCATTCACAGAAGGCAGGTTGTGTCCTCAGGCCTTTTACACCCTGCAGGAAGAATACCTGTTATCAAGTTTGTATGCAAGAGGCCCTAATGAGCTGTGTTGTTGTGCTAATGCTCTGATGTGGAGCCTCTCAAAGAGGTGGCAAATGTTTTGTTAAAACAGGGGTAATGTGAGGGAAGTTGATTTTCCTCACTATAATGAGGAGTTGGGAGTATTTTCAGTGTTAAGCTCTCTTGTTTTGTAGTGGTTTTTGTCTAGCTTGTAGTGGATTATATGTGTTTCCAGTGATAACACACAGGTTTTAAATAGGTACAATTATTATAACGTTTCATTGTTGATAGTAAATAAATATCCAGTAGTCACCTGACCAGTGAAAGTTTGGAGTAATTCCCTGTGTAATATGATTAGCTGTTGCTTCTCTTGCATATAGTTGAATAGATGGGCCCCCAAAAAGAAATCTCACACTTTGATGATTTGGTACTTTGATATGTTGACATCAAATGAAACAGACACAGTAGGGAAAGAAAGAGGACAAGTCAGACAGAGGTAGTGATTGAGGGTGGGGGGGGGGAGGAGAAAAAAAAGAAAGAAGAAAAAGAAAGGCTGTGCATGAGAGCGAGCGGTTGCTGGTGTGGGTTTGTAAGGAAGGAGGGAAGAAGGAGGGAAGGAGGAGTGCTATGAAAAAAAAAAAAAAGTTGGGGCTGAGATGGCAAACCTGAGGAGCGTCAAAACGTCTGGATGCATTTGCGTGCGAGCAGAGACAAGAAGGGGTCTTCGGGTGCGCGAGGGCTTCTCCTTGGCCTCCTAATCCCCAGGCCCAGCCATCCCTTCAGGGCATGCCTCAGATCTGGCTCTCTGGCTCTCCGCGCGGACGAACCCAGCTCCGCCAGCAGATTTAATATGCTATGTGTTCCTGCTCCCCCGGCTCCCCTCCACCTCAACCATCATTGTCCCAGAGCGGGACCCCCACTCCCCGCTTCAAGGAGCCTGCTAAAGGCACCTTTCAAGCCGGGTGATGTCTTTGGATAAGGCATACGGTGGTGGGGGGGGGAGGAGAAAGTGGCGATGACGGGAGTATGAGACTCAAGATATCACACTGTAATTTTAGATATGTATATTTCACACATTGGAGAATCTTAATACACTCGGGGGCGTTTGCAAACAGCATACTGACACAACAGTCATGCACCTCATCACAGTGGAAGTGCATGCATGTACATGTAGTCTGCTGCTCCTCCACACTTCTCTCTCTCTCTCTCTCTCTCTCTCTCTCTCTCCCTCTTTTTCTCTCCTTCTCTCACTTATACACAAACACACATTTAGTTTTTATTTGGTCTCGTTTCTCTTTGTCTGTTTCTCTTTTTCTCTCCCTCTCTCTTTTGTGGAAGCAACTTTTTTTTCATTTGTCTGAAGAAATAGGAAATGGGAGGAAAAAAAAAAAAAAAGTGGGAGCTCAAGTTGCCTTAGCAGGGGCTGAGAGAGGGCTGGTTTGTTTTCCATGGCTTTGGCCTGCTGGAAACTCCAACTGGACCTGACAATTAGTCTGGTCAACTGCTCTCCCAGAGTGAGGCACCGAATAAGCAATAAAAAAAAAAAAAAAAGGGAAGAGAAAAAAAAGAAAGAAGGAAAAACAGTCAAGTAAATATAAATTAAGTGATTTGAATTTACGATGGATGAAGTTGTGTTTGACAGCTTAACATAGGCGCAGTAGTGGGTCATTGTAAATTTTATTGCAAATATGCAGGTTGGTGTGTGTGAGAATTCAGAGTGTGCCAGCTAGCGGCTACGTTTTCTTTTCACACAGACTTGAGGAGAAACAGGACAGGTCGCGCCTGCATGAGGGCGCCGTTCATCCCCTCCTCTGTTTGCTGTAGCCGCCGTAAAAATGTCTTTAAGTCTGCGGTGTGAAGTATAGCAGCAAGAGGTGAAGTGCTTTGGTTTGGGGCGCCCATTTGCTTGTAAGCATGTGTGTGTGTGTAAAGTTGAACGCCTAAAGACACACAAGTTTTCCCGGGGGGTTGAGGAGGAGGACGGTGGGGGTGGTGGTGGTGGGGTTGGGGGGGTATTATTGCAGATGTGGCATTGTGTCAGCTTTGATGGGAGCCGGTTGTGGCATCCGTGAGGGGGTCTGTGCTTTCTCGTCCGGGGTGGTGATTGGGGGACAGATGAGCTGGCCGCTTGCTGTGAACAATGATCTGTCACTTACCCCTGCTTCGTGATGTGTGAAGCCATGAGTCAGGGCTGTTGTGTGTCTCCTCCCGGACACCAGTACACACGCTCACACATTTTTCTCTGCCAAATCATTCCCAACTCGGGAGAAGGAGGAGGAGGACAAAAAAAAAAAAGAAAAAACACAACCCACAGTGTTAATTGCGCATCTTCTAAACACAACTCCTTATTCTTAAACCGCTAATTAAGTTATGTATTGTCATGCAGCAAACGCTCAACAATGTGAACCCCGTGTGTTTGCAATCCCATGCTGCTCCGTAGTCGTCCTTCAGCTGGAGTTATCTGTGGAGTCTAGCTGCATCCTGGAGTGGAGGTCAAGGAGGAGACTATTGTTTGAATGTCAAATGTAAATCCCAAGGTTAATACCTGAAAGAAGCACAGGGCCAAGACATTCTCTCTGCTCTCCAAACATGTTTAGATGAGTACCCCCCCTTTTCTTCATTTCCGTCTACTGCGGACTTGGGGCAAGTTGGGAAAAGGAGGGGAGGAAAGAGAGAGAAGGGAAGATGGAGGAGGAGGAGGAGGAGGAGGGGGGGGTATGGGGTAGGGGGGCATCCCCGTATAAACCCCTCTAGTGTGTTCTCCTCGGCAATGAATGCTAACAGACCCTGGCTCTAATAATGCCTCATCTTAGAAAAACAAAAGGGGAACTCTACTATCTGAGCAAATTTCTGCCCCAACCTGACAGAGCCCTCCTTTGACAGCGCAGCATTTGAAGACTAATCGTTTTTTCTCATGCAAAGCACACTGTTTTAAGAGCCCCGGCCACGGAAAGAGAGGGGGCTGTGTTTTAACAATACTCCACAGGGAGTGAGGAACAGGGGTTTGGGGAGGGGAGGGGAGGGGAGGTGGGTGGGAGTGGGGTGTGGTGGTGTGGTGGTGTGGTGGTGGGGGGTGAGGGGGTGGGTGGGTTGGTTGGTGGGGGGGATTCCTCTCTCCTTTGCTCCTCAGACAAAGCCCAGTTCCTTTCAGGATTGCATGGGGGGTAGTGTGCATTTGGGGAAGAGGAGGGAGCATCCAAGAGTTTGAGTTCCTTGAAAGAGAGAGAGAGAGAGAGAGAGAGAGAGAGAGAGAGGGGGACTCCGGTTGGTTTTTAGTGACAGTTTGTCATCGTGGCTCCTCTACCTTCCAGGGAAAATGTAGGGCTGGCCTTGCACTGACAGGCCTGGAAAGAAGTGGGCCCCGAGAAAAAATTTATAGAGAAACAGAAATATTAACGTGTACATGGGGCCCTAAAACGGCTTTGGCTATTCCTGCCAGACTGGTGTTTTTATTAAGAGGGGTCGACATGCTTTGGAAATATATCTTATTCATGAAGAAAGCCAGGTTAGACTTCCCAAAGAATTCATTATATTCCCCCAGATGCGGCTTTGCGGGTTGCAGCCGTCCCTCGGAGGACGTGGAGCGTGGAGCGCGACATTGTAAAGCCTCCCTTAGTGGGCACGGGAGTGCGAAGGGTTCCATTTGTCAAAAGGTGCTGGAGTCTTTTTCCCTCCTCAACACTTTCCCGGCTCAGTCTCAAACTCATTGTCTGAGCAAAGGCAGGACATTAGTCACCGCAACACCACGGGAGCCTGCAGGGCTAAGGACCAGTGCT
This sequence comes from Scomber japonicus, assembly GCF_027409825.1. Lineage (NCBI taxonomy): Eukaryota > Metazoa > Chordata > Actinopteri > Scombriformes > Scombridae > Scomber > Scomber japonicus. The sequence continues at coordinate 6,041,397 of NC_070598.1, forward strand.
CTGGAGCCCGGGCTGGGACAGAGGGGAGGAGAGGGAGAGAGAGAGAGAGAGAGAGGGGGAGAGAGGGAGAGAGGGAGAGAGGGGAAGAATGGAGGGAGGGAGGGAGGGAACGATGGAAAAGGTGAGAGTAGGGCAAGAGAGGAGGAGGAAATGTGGGGTACCGTAGATGGAAAAGTGAGGAAGAGAGAAGACGAGAGTGCAGAGTATGTGTGTGGGAGAGGGAGAAGGACCGTGGGGGGGTTAGAGGGAGTGGAGTCTGTAGCTCTACCTCAGGGCTCAGTATGTAAGCCCCTGTCTACCCCCCAAAGCTGCTTTCACAAAGAGATTTACAAGACAGGTCTCCGGTGTGCTTTGCTGCCCTGCATTATGAGTGAGTGAGTGTTTGAGTGTGTAAATGTGTGTGTGTGTGTGTGTGCGTGTGTGTTTCTTGCAAAAATGGACCTTTCTTGTTTTTTTTTGTTTTTTTTAAAGAACTTCTTTTCTTTTTTGCATCATCTATGCAAGAAAGATATTCACCCCCAAATTTACCAATCCAAGCAGGTCAGACTCACAACAGCCCCAGTGGAGCAGTGTGAATAACCTATTCCCCTGGTGGCGGGGTGTGTGCGTGTGTGTGTGTGTGTGTGTGGGTGTGTGTGTGTGTCTGTGGGTGTGTGTGCATTCATGTGTGAATGTATTTCACAGATTCACACATACAAGGGATCCTGTTAGCTTTTGGAATTATTTATAAAGCCTGGCTTTTGTGTGGCGCTCTAAGTCCCTGTCTCCTCCCATTACTGCCTATGACTCTACCTGGGCTTTTTTTCAGCCCCCAAATGCTCCCTCAGCCACCCTCCCAGCACAAGGAACTGAGTTTGAGTGTTATATGTGAACCTTTTACAGCTACTAGTTTCCAGGGTGTATCTCTTACTCTTTTTATATAAAGTATACCAACTCTCCTCTGGGGAAAAAAAAAAAAAAAAAAGTAGTTTTCTCATTTTAGAAAGTTGCAATCTGTGGAGACAAACACAATCTATACACTTTTTTGAGAGAGAAACAAAAAGTTACACCAACCCATCCCATATGGCCCTGATTACCTTATAATCCATGTATGTTTTTTTTCCCCCTTTTTCTTGCACGGACTGAGCGGGGGTGAAGGTTTTAGTGTGTTTGAGATGGTTTATGTTAATGTTGCCTTTATTGAAACAAGCTGGGATGTGATTATAGTCCTGCTCGGTACATATGAGCGGCAAACTGCTCTAGTTTCCCCATCTCCCTCTGGCATAGAGATCAATGCAAACCAGCTAACGCAGGGTAATAAGCCATTAGTACACACATTGTTGGAGAGATTTACATACATCGACCGGCAAACTGATAAACTAGGTTCCGTGTCCTAGAGGTAAGAATGATTGTGTGTGTGCAGTGATTAGCTGAATGAACGCTTGGTTGTGTCTGTGTGTGTGTGTGTGTGAACCATCGCCGGGTGATCTCTTCCCTGTGACTGCCAGTCCTGTGTGATAGGTGCCAGATTGCGTAGCTGGGAGCCAGGTTGTCTCTGCTTGTCAGGAGAGTCGGGGTGGAGGAGGGGAGATGTGAGGATGATTACAGTACACTGTTCCTCTGATCTGATTCATCACTAACTGTCTCTCTTGCAAAGGGTGAACTTATTATCCCTGTCTCAACTTCCACCGTGGAGCCAGCTGCTCTCTATGCTTCCCAATTAACCCCAGGCACCCGTCAACCGCTCCAATTAAGGCCTCCTCCTCCTCCTCCTCCACCTCCTCCTCCTCCTTCACAAATTTATTTGCCCGCGTTAACCGGCCCCGGCTCTCGGTTGATGATGCTCGAGTGCGAGGAAGGTGAGTGAGTGAGCCGGCGAGCGTGTTTGTTTAGGAGCTGTCCTAAGGAATGGTGTTACAGCTCCCAGATTGATTTGAGGCGGGGTTGCAAACAGCTGAAACAAGTAAATACACCCAGATGTTTGGCTTCTCCACCATCAAGTCAGCGGGCCTGAGGGGGCTGCTGCCGCTCTAATGACAGTCTTGTTCCTCGCTCTTTATGTTTAGGGGATTTTTTTTTTTTTTTTTTTTTTTTTGTTAGGGGGCCATTTTGTGACTGTGCTCTTTGGAGTTTATGGGAAGTTTTTTGTCGAACACTTGGCAGCGCTGTGAGGTTTACAGCATCTCATTCCAGTGTAGTGTGGTGTGTGATATCGTCTTGGTATTTGACTAGCGTGAGGTTGTTTTTTTTGCAGTGGGCTGAGCGTTTCCTCCCCAACTCAGCCTTTCAAATCCGAAATATTCAGCTGTGTGTTTTTGATGCATTGGTTTCTGATGAGCAACAGCATGTGTGTGTGTGTGTGTGTGTGGTTGTGTGTGTGTGTATCTGTATTGGAGTGTTGCTGTAGATGGGATACAGGTTTGGCAGCACCACCAAATCCTCTGAGACTGCATGTGTGTGTATGTGTGTGTGTGTGTGTGTGTGTGTGTGTGTGTGTGTGCGTGTGTGGAGTCTACAAGCCGGTGCAGAGGGATGGGGGGGCTCTGTGGCTGATATGAAAGTGATGGGAGAGAGTTGTCTCCCGACGCTGCCGTAGGGAGAGCCGTCAGGGAGCTAGAAGTCTCTGGGACTCCCTCTGAGCTTCAGTTGTCTTTGATCTCACACCTCCGCTGCAGCATACTCCATAATACTCTATAGAACTCACTCTCACCTGCCGCCAATCCTGCAACACACACACACACACACACACACACACACACACACACACACACACAGTACATAGTGATGAGACTCTTAACTTTACTTGCCGACCTGCACGAGGGCCGGTGAGCCCCATTCACAGTGTATGCAACAAGAAAACATTATGAAAACACTTTATTGGCTCATCAGTTAATTAGCAAAGTTAATAAAATAGTAAGAAATGTCCAATTAGAAGTTTCTAGAGCCCAAGAAAATGTCTTCAAATGTCAAAAGGTGTTTGAAAAAGTCCATAATCCAAAAATATTCAGTTAACAATGCTGTAAATTAGAGAAAAAAACAGCACATTCTCACTTTCTAAATCACAGTAACTGAAAAGAGCATATATTGGCTTTTTTTTTCTTGAGAAACTAATAAACTTGTGTTTCCAGTACAAAATCTGCAGCTAATTTATTGGTAATTTTTTTTTTTTTGACCAAGCGGATGAAAATGAGCCCATTTTGTCACTGCTTTTTATAAAGTAAGTTATTGCTTTTAAGAGCTACTCGATTGCCTTGTTAAGTGCGTGTACTTTCTATTTAGCGCACTCCCTCCCTTTTTAAGCCCCTGTCGATAACTGACATGTTGAATTAAAGATGGAGTGCTGGATAGGGTGACCTCATTTTAAGGTATTTTTTCAGCCTGTCTGATGAAAGATTAAAAAAAAAAAAAAAAAAAGTGAAGATGCAACAGGATCGTCCGTTTTTCTGCATCTGTGGAATGTATGACCCACTGTTACCCTTTTGGATCCGTTCCCATCTGCACAGGAAGTCTAGCATTAAAGCAATGCCATTTTCTTCATTTTCAGCTTCCCCTCGTTTCCCGTTCTCTCTGCATTCCTCCCGACTGGCTGCGGCACATTTTCAGGACCAGCCTCATTCAGCATTCCTTTACATCCCGATTTGTTTGCCCTCCCCTCTCTCTCATTTTCTTTCAAGTCTCCCTCTGTTTAGGTCCGGCTTTATCATGTGAGAGCCAAACACCAAGACAACTTCATCTCATCCAATTTTCAACCCTTTAATTCGGTTTAAATGGCATGGCCGCGAGGGCCAGAACGGGAATTAATAAGAGCCAATAAAGCTTGCCGCTGGGGCATCGGGGCCAGTCTTTAAGTAAACATTATGACTTCTTGAGGGGGGAATCAGGGGCAGCACTTGATGAATTGTGGCGGAGCTTGGGAAGGGCTAATTTCTCACTTAGCCGTCCTGATGGGGCTAGCTAATAGGCCGTGCTTTGCCTGGCTGATTGTCTGCTGGCTTTATTATTGTGCATTATCGCGTTGCCCCCTGGCTGTTGTTAGGGTTTGGCCCCGGAGACGCCAGGGCCCGTCATTAATCACATAGCGGCACTGACTCACTCCACTCCAACACTTATCCCAATGACACAGAGGAATGAAGGAAAGGAGAGAGAGAGAGCGAGAGAGAGAGAGATAGGGAAGAGGAGGGAAAGGATAAGTTATAGAGATTGAGCGTGCATGGAATAAGCAAAAGAGTGAAACTGAACTGAAGGAGGAGAAGAAGTGGAAGTGAGCAAGACGGCTTCAAAATGACTCCATAACCTGTAGCTCTCTCTCTCTCACGCCGCACAGCCAAGGAGCGACTCTCTTTGTCATATGCTTCTGTCTAAGGCACGGAGGATAAGAGGAGTATATTCTACAGTCCCGCAGGCTAAGTGTGAAGACCTTGTGTCAAAGCCATACCTGCTGCCACTACACACACACACACACACACACACATAGGACCATCTATCTACTTGATCTTCCTCTGAGTGCACGCGTGAGGAGGAGGAAAAAGAGAAAGATGTGTGTGTGTGAAGTTTTCATCAGTACAGGAATTTCTCTCTCTCTCTCTCTCTCTCTCTCTGTGTCTCTCTCTCTGTCTCTCCACTCATCCCTTCCCCAGGGTCCCCTCTCTTATTTATGTTCTTTACACAGTGATCGTACTTGCATCCGGAGAGGCGTGTAGAGAGCACCTGGTGCATCCACTCCTATGCACAACTGTCAGGCGCGCCACACTTTAAAAAAAAACACAAATCGAAAGACTTCCCTGTTTTCTGCCTTGTGCCATGTTCACACACGCGCGCGCGCACACACACGCGCGCGGGCTACATAGGAAGTGCGCTCTCTCAAACATCGCAGCGAACACGGCGTAACGTGTTCTGTTTCGCTGCAAAGGATGTCGTCGCGCTCTGGTTGTGGCATGGTGCACAGCTCCTTCTAAAGCTTCATATGAAGAATGCCTCCACAAACACAAGACTGTTTTCACTGGAGATGAGAGGCCCACTGACAGGATACAGACCTCACTCCCCTTTGCATTACACTACTGTATGCCATGTGCAGGGGCCACTCCAGGAGAAACCTTTGAGTATGTGGTGGCTGCTGCTGCAACAGGCACTGACTTTTTTATTTTTTTTATTTTTTTGGCAAACTGAACATACCGAATGTTAAGTGGCTGTTGAGATGCATGATAAGTTTGTAAATCATGCTTATCTTAATCTCAAATCTCTTTTTAAAAGCAGAAACCTTTTGCATATTGAGAAATGTTTGTCTTTTCTTTCCAAGGACCTTCATGGGTTTTTTGTTTTTTTTGAAGTAATAATCTGCATTGTTTGCTTTGGCCTCCAGTAAATGGCTGAACAAGCATCTTTTTGCCTCTTTTCAAGAATCAGGAAAAGTGTTTGATCAAACAAATGCAGTATGTTTTAGCATGGGAAGAAAATGAATCAAGCGGGGGAGCAGGGGAAACCAATACCGCATAACTGGGCCACCACGGCAACAAAGCTGCCTGCATTATCCATTGTTTCAGCCCTCACGGCCCCACTTGCCCTGACACAAGTGGCTCACGAACAAATGCAAAGTCAAAATATATAAATAAACAATCTAATAAGCGGGGGGCTGTGGGGAAAACGTGTAAGATTTCCATTGTGGTACGTGCTTTATTTGCCCCTTATCTACTGGGTAGCGAGTGCAAAAGAGGCATCGTGTAAGCGTTCCGATTACATCGTGTGGGTTTGTTACCCAGGAATGTAAGATGCACTCAGCTCATTCTGCTGTGCGGCACATAGGGTCCCTCACCAGCACTCCAAAGCATCTTAAGTGGAGAGGTCTGAGGGACCAAGACGCACGCGAGGATAATCTTATTAGCTCTGCTGAAAGCTACTGATGGGCTGTGTTGTTGCACTGTTTGTCCTTGACAAAAAATATAAACATCCCTCATTTGCACTGGCTGGCTGGTGATAGCAGCAAATCAAACAAATATTTTGCTGATTGAATGCTATTATGATGCTGTGCTGTTTAAATTTAAGATCTATTATAAGCAGGTAGGCTTTTTAATAAACTTTTGAAGCCAATAAAGTGTAATACATGCACTGATTTATCTATGCACTAGTCATGAGATGATTTACTTCCTCTTAACATGAACCAATAAATCATCCCAATAAATGTATCAACTTTCATTTTTACAACCTCGTTGACAGAAGTGGGACTCACACATCGAAGTATAATAACAATACAGACACATGTAAATGACTAACAACCTGAATAGCTCAACCATGTCGTACTACACAAAAGGGTGAGAAGGCCTCGCTCTAAACCAGTCTGCATGTGCATATCTGGGGTTTGATATGTGTTTGTGTGTGTGTGTGTGGCGGGGTGTGACTAATTCTTGCTAAATGGCCCTTACTTGAGGGGCTGGTCCCCATCAGCTGTAGGCCAGACTTAGTGCCATCTGGGCACAATGTTAAGTTTTCACTGGTGAATGGGAGCCACAACCACCAAATCCCCAGTCTTCCCCCCTTCCCCTTCCCCTTCCCCTTTGCCTTGCAGGGCCAAGGGGAAGCCATAAGTGTAGTGTTGAACACAGCATGGAAACCTAAGTATGTGGTTTCCTCAGAGAGCCAATGAGTTTGGGAACACCTCCTCAGTAGGGATTTTGAACCCATGACAGGTCCTTTAACCACCAGCAAGCACTTCCACTGTCTCCTTAAGGGGCCTCATCCCCTCACTGACCTTATCCAATGCAAACACATGCAGCCAGAGCCAGCATTCTGTTTTATTGCTAGATTCAGCTAATCTTGCTGAAGGGCTTACTCCTCCTCCCTCTTCGCCCCTCAGTGTTTTAGTTATTCCAGCTGTGCAGGAGCCCTTAATGTTGTTGGCATAGCTGCGAAATGTGCAAAAACACACAAGGTACACACAGGAAAACATGTGCAGGCATGCAGGGCCACTGTGAGGTGCACACACACACACACATCACACATATGCATGCATGCAAACATGAACGCTCACACGCACACACACACACGCACACACACACACACACACACACACACACACACAGTCTCACGCTCCTCCCTTTCTCCATTCATTTTCTCCCCCTCTCATCCCACTTTTGCTCACAATCTCCCTCAATCGTCTCCATCTCCCATCTCTCCCCTCCCCTCTAACTTGCTGCGCTGCGGTGCGTTTGTGGAGTGTTGATAAGCCTAAGATAGCAGATCTCGGTGGTCGCTGATGTAATGATGATGAATGCTGTGCCGCTGCCAGTCTCCCCCCTCAGGGGGCCCTCGACACTGAACAGTTGCCCTAATGAAATGAACACAAATACAGTACCCCGTCTGCAAAGGGGGGGTGCCAAATCTAAGAAGACACTTCAAGAGTTTATATAGAAATGTCCCCCAGTTTCTGATTGTGTGTGTGTGTGTGTCACTGTGTGTGTGTGTGTGTGTGTGAGAGAGAGTGTGTCATGCATTTGTAAACATGTTCCCAAGGACAGAGTGCAGTGGCATAGAATTAGAGGTACACCTTAAGCAGCTCCATAAAATTAAGCTTGTAAAGACGTAGCCTTCAAATAACAAGAGGCAGTCATTTAAGCTTGCATGAAGAAGAAGGGGGGAAAAAAAGCAAAAAAAAAAAAAAGATTTTTTTTTTCAAAGGCAAAAGTTTATTTTAGTGTTTCACTTTGATGTGTACAATTTGCAGATGACTTTCAACTCAGTGCCTTTGTCACCAAGGCGTATAATTTATGTTAAATTGATTTGCTTAATGTGCTTATAAAATAAGAATGTTTTTTTTCTGAGGGAACAGTCTGAATTGTGGTATTTTAAACCTGTTTAATCGCCTCCCTTTCTGTGTGGAAGGATTACAGTTGAGCACAAATAAAGATACACCCTCTTTCTCTCTTCTCTAATTGGGTGTAGGACAGTCATTTCATGGAGAAGACATTAATATGAAATTAACATTTATTTTGTGTAACAACAGCAACCAATGCCTAGTTGTAATTCCGTCTTTTGTGCCAGGCCTCTGTGACACACCGCGGAAAAAAGTCTGCGAGATAGTCCCCACACAGACGGGTATTTCTGTGCTGTCTCATGTAAATTTATATAAAAAAAAAATCTGATTTCTGCCTGTAAAGGGATTATTGTTTTTTGTTTTAGTGAAGGTTCAAACTGCTAAACTGCAACTTAAAATGACACCCAGACTAACTTAGTAAAACTTTTCCTCTCACACCAAGTCACTGATCTTGATATAAACACTCATGGAAGTGTCTCCTGTGTTAATGAATATCTTTAAATGTTTTTTTTGGGGGGGGGGGTAAGAGTTGGACAGGGGGGTGAAAATGAGCAACGCGATAACGTGAAAGCAGAGACAGGAACATCTGCAGGATTGGGTGTGGGCGTCCAGGTCAGAGGGATTATGGGTGAAAAGGTCCTGCTTTTAATTGCTGCTTTGGAACTGTGGCCTGCCTTGTGGAGCACAAAAGACCGGTCAGACACGCTTCAGTGGCTTGGACTTGTGAATATTTCCCCCGTCCAGTGGAATGCCCCGCTTTCTCCTCACCTCCCCTACAAACCCCAATCCTGACCCTCATATTCACCGCTGCACTTCCAGCTCTCTTTTTTTTTGGGGGGGGGGCTTTTTTGGTCTGACTCACCTGGGGCCATCAGCCAGAAATGAACACATGCATATAGTGTATAACCCCCCCCCTCCCACCCCCACTCTCAATATACAGAAAGCACGTTGGGGATCTTTCAGTTTCTCTTCGCTCAAGTTCAGTCATTAGGATGATGTAATGACGGCAAAAGGAGAAAGAAGAGGGAGGCTAAAAAGTTTTCTCTGATCATATTCTCTCTCTCGGTTCAGTTTCTGCCGATGAAAGGGGGGAAACAGAGTGGCACCTATGATCAGTTATCATCGCAGGAACTCACAAATACGCACGTGCAGACAGACATCCACCGCACATATTCTAACGATTACCTCGCTCTCTCGCTGCAAAGACCCCCAGAAATGAAAGCATCCACTCTATCAAACGCGTGCAGCAGTGATTTGAGATGATATCTGTGCAAGTAGGACAAAAATGTCTTTGGTTGGGGATGACGGCTACACATGTACTCATGTTGGAGTGATTAGAGGACGAGCTCTTGTTTAATTCTGTTTTGATTGGTAGGGGAGTAATTGCATTGTGTTTTTTTTTTTTTTTTTTCCTTTCTTTTTTTTTTTTTTTTTTTTGTAAGCCAGCAATTGCTTACAGATGTTGTTGTCGGGTCAGAATAGATGACAGACTCTGGTTTTTCAGGGGGTTGGGAAAAAAAACAAACAAAGCACACAGTGTTTGTCTGAAGTTTACCCCTCACCACTTCCCCCTCGCCTTCCCTCCTTGGGGAGTTGGTAAAAATCTGCCCCCCCCCCCCCCCCCCCCACTACCACCACCACCACCACCACCACCACCTCCTCCCTTCTCGTGTAGTTTCAGCAGCACTCCTCTGTTTGCATTATAGCTTGACTTTACTGCTGGCCTTTGTATCCATGCATGTTTATAGAGTGAGGTACAATTAAATAGTACAGTTGGGTAATTAGCTGGCCTTTATTGGAAAGAAAATGTTAGTCAGACTAAATATTTCCAGTAATTATCCATGAATTATGGAGTCTAAGTAGAGGCTTTGTATTGGACCAAATGAAGCTGTCCTGTACTTTTGTGTAAATGAGTGGCTGTTGTATATCACCGTGTTGTCTCCATAATCAGAGACCTCCATGACCTAGATAGAGTTGAGTTTGTAGACGGCCTCTGAGGTGCTGAACTGAGCGGCATGTCTGCTAGACTGTTGGCTGAACCCCTTCTAAACCCACAGACAGTATTAACTTGAACCACCTTTATTCTTTGAAAGAAAAATTGCCCGGCACCATGATATTCCCAAAAGGGCCTTCAAACAACCCTTGTTTTTTCAGCACTGTGAATGTTTCTCTCTCTGTGGTATCCCCTTAAGGTTTCTCCTTTCTCTCTGGAAAGACTGCTCGAGCAGGATTATCAGTATATCCACAAGCTGCCTTTACTTCTATTCTGAGATATAAAATATCATCAGGATGCCTTGCTTTGTTTATAGAGTTGTTTTTGGGTGTTTTTTTTATGACAAGAAGTCAGTAGTTTAATGTGGCATAGTTCAAAATAAGGTAAGTTAAATTTTGTGGGGTTTTTTGGCGGGGGGGTGGGGGGGGGGGGGGGGGGGTATTAAACCACGGTTAGCAGAGAAGCAGATCAGACCCTCACAAGCAGATCAGAGCCCAGCAGGTTTGAGTTAAAATAAATCAGGGTGAGCTGGTGGATTGACCTGTGGTCTGCTCTGGGCATCATGAAAAGGGAGGATTGGATCTGAAGTTTTCCTCACATGGTTCTCAGTGTTGAAGTCTTTTCTTGAGGCAGTCTATTGATAAAATGTTTAACTTTTATATAAAGAAATACACCATTTTTAAACTTTGTGTGTAAGTCAAACTGATTTATTTTGGTTTAACAAGCAGTTAAATCAAATACTTCTTTTAAAAATGCACAAATTCAATTGATTCGTCTGATTTAGTGTGCAAAACACTGTATTCACCTGTCCTCTCACCACCACCCCCTCCCCTCCTTCTTCTTTTCCTCCACCAGTTATCCCGTCTCCATGAGGTGTTGAGGAATGAGCAATCGCCATGGAAACCCAGTCCCAGGCCAGTTCAGCAGCTGAGAAGAAGAAGAGGGTGGAGACCATTGTGGCGACCAAAGGCTCATCAGCACGCAATGACATCAGTGAGAAGGCGGTGGCCTCCAGCACCACCTCAAACGGTACGCGTCACCTCAAACTGCAGCCACAGCGGTTCATGGAGAAATGATTTTGGTTTTTGGTGGAATGATTTTGGAGTTTTTTGTGTTTTTGTTTTTGTTTTTAGGAAAGTAGGTTGGTTCCTAAGTGAATGACATGTGAGGAAAGAAGGGAAAAAGAGAAAAAAATCACTTTCCACTGAAATAAATCCAGTTAATTCTCATACATTTTCTCATAAAATGAAACCCCAGACACCTTAAAGTTAACTCCACTGTCACCAAATTCTGTGTTAGACCCCGTTAGCCAACTACATTCCAACTTATTTCCAGTTTTTTATAAGTTTTACACACATTGTTGGAAATCATGGTCAATAAGCCTCATTTAAACGAAACTACACCTCATTCCTCAACAGGAGGGGTAATAAATAAATCAGTCACCTGCTCATCTTGCAACTCTCAAAGACTCATATCATCCAGGTTTGTTAATCAAACTGTCGCTCGAGTGTGTAAACAGGCTTTACACATGCCATGACATCACCAAGTTTTCATCCATTTTTAGCCATAATGTTGCTAAAACAGCAAAGTTTCCAGACGTGAGGTGTTGCTACAGTTCATCACCTACTATCACTCATCATATATGACTGATGATCTGATCTGATACTGGAGACTAAGGAATGTTTTTCTACTCAAGTCGTCATTACGTTAATGTGAAATTGAGCAACTCCCATAAAACTGGATTTAAAGATTACGACATGCACAGATCCTTGTATATGACTGTTTATACCCCCCCCCCTTCCCCCCCTTACACACCCACACCTCACCCCCTCCCATTTCCTATTCCCATAGTTCATGGTGAGTCACATATAATGCTCACTGGTAGCAAAACTTTGGCATGTTTACACAGCAGTGTCTTCAACACATGCGATTAGAAGCGGCTCGAAGCTTACAGTTCATTACGGCCTGTCGTCATTCAACCTTTCATTCTCAATTCAGATGCTGAAATGAGGATATTAGATTGTGAGGGGTTTTTTTTTTGGGGGGGGGGGGGGGTTGCTGGAAAGCCTAGGGACATCCAGCTAAAGTCATAACAAAACCAGAGTTGAGATCACCACGGCCTAAGCTGCAGCTGTGCTCATTAGCAGTGAGAGGATTTGGATGGTTTTGGTTATGGAGGGGTGGTTGACTTTTGGGAGATGGAGCTGGTGGCCTGATGGAGTTTTCTGTCAACCCCCCCCCCCCCCCCCCTCACCACCACCACCACCACCACTCCTCCTTCCAACCCCCCCTTTTGGCTATTAGTCATGTCAAATGTGATCGTCTCAAGTGTGAACAAGAGACAAACAATCCAGCAAAGGGTAAATAAGTTGCTGTGACTTTCTCCCCATATGGGACTTATCACAGGAAGTGGGTAAGGTAATGCATCCTGGATCTTGGGAACACGCTCACTCTTACTCATTCCCAGATGGCCAGAGCACTGTTTTATTAATTAAAGGGGCAGCAGGGAAAAAAAAAAAAAAAAGTTTGTTGTGGAAAAAGCATGGATGTAATTTGGCTTCATGATTGTGGATTTTTCTTCGTAATGTGCTGGTAATTATAGCTCTGAACAGCAGGAGGTTTGTCTCGAGAAACCTTACTGAGGAGTCTCCTGAACTGACTCAGCCACGTCAGAAGACATGCTACAGCTTCAAGCGATGTTGCACTTCCTAAAATACAGTAGTCCCATAATTCACTCGGACGAGGGGGAGGGATGATACTTATCTGCAGAGAAAGGTCTCTTTTTAGATCCCAATCTCCCTCGCCCTCTCTCTCTCTCTCTCTCTCTCTCTCTCTCTCTCTCTCTCTCTCTCTCTCTCTCTCTCTCTCTCTCTTTCTTTCTTGGAATCATAAGATAGCTTACACATTCTTTGTGTGGTTATAATTACAGCACATTCCCAAGTCGCCCCCAGAACTCATAACCTCTTATCAGGTGTAACCCTACACTCGCCTCAACTTTAACCCCCGTAGCCCCTGCCCCACCGCCTCCATCCAAACAAAAGGTAATTGTGAGCAGCTGTGGAACCCCGGTGACTGGTTCTTCTTAGGCAGGCCCTGCGAAATATTTCCCCCCATCAGGCAGGAGTATAGCGGCCCCTGATCTCTGTGCAGCGGAAACCCCGTGGTGCGCCCCGGCAACGGCGTGATACGATAAGTTGTGAAAAGTGGGGAAAAATAAGTAGGAGGTGTGGGGGTGGGGGGTGGAGGAGGGGCAGGTGGAATGGCTTGGTGTTCTGCTATCGAGAAGTAGATCAGGTGTTGATTCTGTTGCACGAGTAACTTTAATCTGATCTGAGATAACTTTTTTTTTTTTGTTCCTGGAAACTGATTTTTACTCCAAAAAATCTTCACTTCACATCCTCTACAGGGATCATTCTCAACGTCCTCCTCTTCCTGGTTCCCTCTTGCACTCAAGTCTGTAAATTTTGTCCAACTTGAGCAGGCCCAGAGTAATTATTGAGTCCTGGTATAGAGCGTTCCCACATGGTTGGCTTAAATGGTGGCTTCATCCTGTGTGCCATTCATCTCTGTGCCCCCTCCTCTTGCCTGACAGCTCAAAAGAGCCGACTGTGCCACAACAATGCTGTGATTGGTGCTCTTTAGGAGGGGTTTTGAGGAGAGGAGGGGAAGGGTGGGTTTGCTCAACCCCTCCCACCCTCATCATTCGGCAGGCAGGTGGACCACAAAGTCCCCTGATTCTTTTGTTGGGTCCTGAGCTTAAAAAAAAGAAGAAGAAGAAAAAAAAAAGATGTCCATGCTCCTTGGTTGAATAAATCCTGTCGTCATGGGATAATTTGCTAATAATAAAAAAAGGGAAAAAAAACAGGGTGGGGGTCAAGGGTTGGTTATTTGCGAAAGAGAAAAAGAAGAGAAGTTGGACTTTAGTTGGTTAGAGATAAATTTAAGTAATAAGATGGAGAATTGAAAAAAATGGAGAGGAGAAGTGCTGGAAAAGTGTCAGGGAATGTTGTTTTAACATAGCAGGAGCCGCTGTAAAGCAGGTTATGAAGTGGTTGAGATGGGAGCTTTTTTTTTTTTTGCTTTAAAAGGGCAAGAGCAAGGGTCTCTAAGGCAAACAAGTTAAGCCTTTGAGGGCAACAAATGTTAGACTCTCATGTAGGTTACCAGAAGAAAAAAAAAAAACCCTAAGCAAAAATGGAGAGCGTGCCTAAAGTGTTTAAAGAAGAAAAGGTGACTTGGCTTTGAGGAAAAAGGAAAAAAAAAAAAAAAAAATCTTCTGACGGGTAGAGAAGAGAGAGAGAAGAAGATTGATACAGAAAGGGGGGGAGATATAGAGGGAGAAGAAGAGTGAGGGGCCACCTTCTTTTTAGGCAGCCATTTAAATGATCAACAGTAAATAGAGGGGAATGTCATCTGACAGAAATAAAGTTCCCGTTAACAGCGGGGATGGAAAGTAATTTACAGATACGCTGTCCCCGCCATCTTTGTGCCTCCCAGATAAGGTTTCATTTCAGAAACGGATAGGAGACATTTTCACTTACGGGCCCCCATTCTGGGACACCTGTGATAACAGCTTGTGGACCCCTAATTGAAAATGGGTTTCAAAATGGATTTTCACTTTTCTTCCTCCCCCCTGCCCCCACCTTCAATTCCCTCCCTCCCTCCTTCCCTTATGACTTGCCCCCCCCCCTCCTCCTCCTTCCTTCTCTTCCCCCACACACCTCCGTCAACACCCAGCTCCATCCCTTTTTTCCTTGGCGTTCCCTTGTCGTTGGTAGAGGGAGGCAGTCAGTATCGAAAGGACAAGGAGAGGGAGAAGGGAGGGAGGGAGGCTTGAGGAGGAAGGGGGGGGCGAAATGGAGCGTTGGGAGCGGATCATCCCTCAGCCTGTGTCACAGCTATGACAGCTGCGTGATCCGTCTTATTAATGAAATCATTGATCACTTGATGGGACTCATAATCAACTGTTTCTCCACTGTGTCCTGCCCCATCCCCTCCTCCTCCTCCTCCTCCTCCCTCCTAATGCTGCCACCTCTGCTTTCCACTTTTTATATCCCTGTTTTATTCCCTCTGAAAGGATGAAACACCATAGCAATGTGATCCATTTTTTTTAGTGTGAATAATGACATAATAAATTAATAAAAATGTGTGAATTTAACCAGAATAGTTTAAAAACAGAACAGCATCAGGAAATTTGATGTCTTAAATTGGGTTTTTCTTTTTAGAGAATGCAAGCTGGTGGTGACACTGAGCGGTTTGTGCATCAGAACTACTAAAAGGAGATGTCTGGCATCTGTATTTGTGCTGTATGTATTTCATGGGGACCAGAGGAGGAGGAAGCAGGGGCCCCTCCATGTTACCCTGCTCTGGGCTTTGCCTGTGGGGGCTAATGAGAGAGGACTGATGGAGGGATAAGGGACCTCATGGGAGCTCTGGCTGCCCCACAGGTCAAACAGCACAATGGAGGAGGCGTTATATAGCCTGACACACAACCCCATACAGGAAAACTGTCTTTTAGTGTCAAAAAAACCTCTGTATGCTACATGAATAATGCATAAAATACACAAAAAACGATATACAAGCAGACATAACATTGCATTTGTAGCCATAGTGAGGCTTCTCCATAGTTGTGCAGTAGTTGTGATCTTTTAGAAATAAACAGGTATGAAATTTCAAATATATACCTGTAGATTTAGGATTTGTAAAGTCACACGCACACACAGTGGATGGGCTTTGCCTTCACTGGTGAGCCTCATAGCTTCTTCATGGACCTCTGCACTGAAGGCAATTTCCTGCAGCAGCAGGGGGACAGGCTTTGGCAGAGCCACCTCACAGGGGCCTGAGGCGCAGGATTAGCTTAGCCTCGCTGCTACTCAGGGCGGAGGGGAACCTCAGCTGCCCAGCCCAGCCTGGCTTCTCTTGTCTGGCAAACTTCCGCTTGCCCAGATCTGCCTGCTGGAGCACCGCTGCTCCGTCACTGCTGGAAGATGCATATAAGCCACTGCCTCAAGACTTTTGCACGCTGTGGAGACGCAGCCAGAACTTAACTGTTGTGGCATGAAAACTTCAAAATTAGCCCTTGAAGAAAATTACAACTTGTGTAATAGTTTTGACCCTCATTTTTGTTGTTATTGTACATTATACTCAGCTTTTGCAATTGCTTTGAGGCACATAACCACATAACTGAAACAAAGTCAGATGTGGCAAGAAGAATTTGAATTACTTTACTCTGAGGCATAAAATGTAAAATGTGGCAAGTATAGTAAAGTTCAACTAGGAAGTCAGTCTGTTAGATGGATGTTTGTAACAGTTTATATAATAATCTTACTGCTAACTTTCATTTTCTCCTTGAGACAACATCTCAGTCACAGATTTTTAATTCTAATCGGCTGTGATAGTTCATGCTGAACATCAGAATAGCTCCTTAGAAGTACCTGAGGTCATTTTCACTGACACGCTGAGAGCCAGAAAAGCCTGCGAGTCAGAGGTCACCCGGGTCAGACAAGCCCCTAAACCAATGACCAGCCTCACAAAGATAAATCAGCCTTCCCTGTGTGAGAGGAGATATGTCAGACAGCCTGGTCTCTGCCGCATCCCAGCAGCACTGTGAACATGCCGAATCTCACTCCTCTGAGAGAGGGGAGGCACAGGGGTGTCCAGGGGCCCCATAAACTCATAAACCCATAAAGTGGGGAAACAGTAGTTGATTATTCTACCACTCTGTCCATTTGTCGGTAGGCATCAGTGGCCTCCCTCCTGCCAGTAGGAACAATGCAGGAGTGTCCTGACCCTGCCAGGAGGATTTATTGTGGTGTGTTCTTCTCCACCTCCTCTCTGTTTTGTTCACTCACTCGCAGCTCCTTACCGCAGTTGGGTTCTTGTTGAATGAGGCTCAGGATGAAGTAGCAACTAGTGGCCTTACCACCAGGGTTGGAGTTTATATGAAAGAGTGACGGTTCATGGAGGATGGAGGAGGATAGACGCTGCTGCTGACCAGAGATTTTGAATGATGGTTTTTTAATCACATATAAAGAAATTAAATTTAACAAACAGGTTTTCCAGCTAACTGCTTCTTTATTTTACACCAAGATATCTGTAAAAGACTCATGAATTGTCTGTGAATTCTAGTTTCTTGTAAGCTTTTGAACATGTTGACAGGTTAACAGCTTAAAGTAAATATGTACTTTGAATTCAAAAGAGTTCTCAAGGTAAAATGAACCTTAAAAACAAAATACAAAGAAGCTCTGTTCAAATAGTTCAGACTGCACCAGCATGATCTGAAAAAATATTCTCTTGTACAAAGATTGGTTGCCATCACATAAATTAACTCATTAATGGGCCGATTCAGACTGAAAGGAGCTCTGTGTTAAAACAACGTAGGGGGGCTGCGTTTGTGCAGGCGTCCACCAATGAGACAATGAAATACAATCCAGGAAGTCCAGTTAGAGTAACAGATTTATGTGTTTAAAGGTTTATCAGACAGCAACATACTGCACAACTGTTTGTACTACTGACATACAGAGTTTTACAATTCTGGAAACGCAACGATTTTATCTTTTATCGCAACAATCGAGAGGTACACAGAGAAAATTTAGTTAATGTTACAAAGTCATCTACCAGGAATGTGTGTGTGTGTGTGCATGCATGTGAATGGCCAGTGCAGCACCTTCCTGGATGATGTCATGTTGCATTGCACCAAAAGTTTAGTGCTTCATTTTTTCTGCTGGGTGACCCTGCGTTGTTTTGCTGGAGCCCCCTGCGCTGCCTCTTCTCAGATGATGGAATGGCTTTGCTTTTTTTTACACTGGACTGTAATGTTGGTTTGAGTGCGGCCTAAAGTCTTTCTTAATAGATATTTGTCTGCAAAACATCCAGAAATGTCGAATCTAAGATAGAAACTTTTTTGTCTATACGTTTCAGGCCACATCCACAGCTCTCTGCTCAAAACTCACTGGATTAAATCAAGACATGCTTTCAGGTTTGAGAGAGAGCAAAAGGCCCTATACCCCCTAATCTCTCTCCCCTGACCTCAACACCCCCTGGGCCTTGACTCTCACCCTTCTCCCTGCCCCCCCCCACCTCCCTCCCCTTTCCCGCCCAACTCTCTCCCTCGCAGTGCGAAAGAGGAGCTAGGATCAAAGGCCATAAACCATGGCAGTGATTTCTGGTGATTGATTAGAAGCAGAGGTTGAGAAGCAGCAGCTCTCTCTCTCTCTCTCCCCTCCATTCTTCCCACCCTCCGGTCCTGCGCACGCATTCTCCCAGGGCTCTCGTAAATAGCTCAGGCTTTAAGTGTGAAAAGAGTTGCCACGATTGGCAGACAGAGCCCAAAAACACATCCGTGCCTGAGCGGCCAGTTTTTCTTGCCTCTTCCTCCTGGATGGCAGGGAGGGAGGAGAGGAGGGAAAGATGGGGAGGGAGGAGGGAGGGGGGGGGGTAGGGGTGTCAGCTGATAAGAACCATTTGTTGTCTTGCTTGGATCTGGGGAGGGACAGTGTAATCCCCTCGCCCTGGTCTGTTCGCAGAGCTGGAGGAAAAGAGCAGAGGAGAGGAGGAGGAATTGATTTTCAGAGAGAGGGCATGCGGAGAATTGAACTCAGATGTGTAGCAGAGACAGGGTTTGAAAGAAACATTCTACTTGCGGGGAAACAAATGTCTGTAGCTTACAGCAGAGGGGCCGTGCAATTTGAACTTGAGCAAGTCCTCCTAATGTTAATCAATTGCATAGTTGTCTTTCACCATTCACTCCCCCCCTCCACCCCCCGCCTCCTCCTCCTCCTCCCCTTTTTCCCGATCCTAACGCGGCCTGGAGGCCTCTTGACAAGCAAGTGGTCCCGTAAAGGCATTTTAATAGGCCATGGTCATTCAGTGGCATTGAGATTAATGCTTCAATTGAATCTCCCACATGCAAGCTTTTGCACAGAGACACAAATACACATGCACCTCTTTCTTTCTCTCTCTCTGTGTCTTTCCTGCCCTATCTACCCTATCTGATCTCACCTGGAGCTGTGAGTCTAATGATGTTCGGAGTGTGGGCCTCGCAGCGACAGCTCCAGTCCCGGGGAGATGTGTCTCATGTCAGACTTTGCGCCAGACAGACTCCAATAAGGAAAGAATGGGGGGGAGGCGGTGGTGTTGGTGGTGTTGGTGGTGTGGTGGGTTGGGGTGGGGGTGAGGTGGGCGTTCTTCAACACAGCTGGAGCAAAGCCAAAAACTAAAAGTGCAATTCTCTGATGGTTTTGTTTTTCCACTGTGGTATTTACAAAGTGATTGAGCACATTTTTGAGTGTCATGGAGTATCTCATTACGCTCTTAAAAGCTTTTTATCCATCCACATGCTCTAAGATATGTACACACGCGTTACATACTGCAGATACTCAGTCATGCATGCATGCAGACACATAATCTCTCATTTTCTCTCACTTCCCTCGACTGCACCGAACTGTACACAGGCACACACACACACACGCACACACACAGGCACACACACAGGCACACACACGGTGCAGCTGGAAGATGGGGCCGTGATTATTAACTGTTTGGCGACCTCATGACTTCATCTTCGGTGCTGTCAGAGTGCGGCCCACATTATGTCTCCCCTCGGCTCAATGGGCTCTTTGTTCTGGCTTGGCTCTGGAGCAGCTCAGCATGGGGCTGCATGAGTCCAGCAAGTCCCACTGCGACTCAAGAGGGAGGGCGAAGGATAGATGGAGGGAGGTATGGTGGATGGAGAGGAGAGGAGAGGAGAGGGGAGGGAATGTGAGGGGGAAAAGGGATGGAGGGATATCGAGGAGATTTGGGAAATACATGGGAACTGGGAGACGATCTGGGAGAGTGAGGGATGAGAGCAGGAAGGCAGAAAGCAAGGAATAAGAGATTAGCGGGGAAGAAAGTGAGAACAAGATACAT
The DNA here is from genome assembly GCF_027409825.1 of Scomber japonicus. Taxonomy (NCBI): domain Eukaryota; kingdom Metazoa; phylum Chordata; class Actinopteri; order Scombriformes; family Scombridae; genus Scomber; species Scomber japonicus. The sequence goes on from NC_070598.1 coordinate 6,061,082, forward strand.
GAAGTGGGGGAATGAGGGATGGAGAGGGGTAGACAGTAAAAAAAAAAAATCCGGCTTTGAGCAGGTGGGTCTTTACTATGATCACACTGCTTTGCCTCTATCACACTGCTTCACTCCGGTAAGGACACCAGATCATGAAGGCAACTTGTCCGCCGGGGCTGCAGTGGCCATCCTTAATGTGGAATGTGGGATTAAATGGGGAAAGTAATGCAGGGATTAGAGAATGAGGTGAGAGCGGCGAGGAGGAGCGCCGGGAGTGACAGGAGAGGTCATACATGAGGGAGAGTTCATTACCTGGAGCGGACAGCAATGAGAGAGAGAGAGAGAGAGAGAGAGAGAGAGAGAGAGAGAGAGAGTCAGAGGTAGTGAAGGAAGAACTAAGATTGAAATTAGGTTAAAGGCCACATATTTTGTAGCCGAACAGAGAAATGTGACAAGATGCGTAGTTATTCAGTTATTTTTATGTATGAGAAGTCAGTTTTGCCTTCAAATGAGCCTGAGCAGCTGTTGCAATCTAAGAAGCCGTAAAGTAGAGCTGCTGTGAATTCAAAACGCTTCATTGCTGCATTTTTTTTTTTTTTTTTTACAAAACTCACAATCATAGCTGCTGAACTCATCAGAAATGTGCCCCAAAACCCTGAGAGTTAATTGATTTTTACCCTTTTTTGCTGCAAAGGAGTGGTGCATGCATCAGAATCTTAAACTTTGATTGATTGGATGTTTCATGAAAGAGTACTCCCTCTGAGTTTCACTTGACTTCTCTCCATGTTTTTTGTACTGGAACCAAAATAGTTTTATGGTAATCCAGGACTTGGAAGAGCCTCCAAAACTGCCACTGATTCACCTCAAATTATTTATGAGTAAAATGAAGACTTTTTACTTACTGTTTTAACACTATAGTACACTGAGTCAGCAGCACTGAGTCATGTAGGGAGTTACTGAGTCGTCCTCGCTGGATAATAAAACACATGACGTTAAGGTTTCAAGACACTAATCCAACATATCATCCAGACATGACACTTTCACCCTGTATTTTGCTTTACCACTTATCTAATCACATAAAGAGTATGGAGCCTTTTCCTTTCACCGCTCACCTCCAACCTCCAGCCCCCTTTTCCAGCAGACAGTGGTTAAGTCTGTTTGTCCAACATGGCAGATCCTCTAATCTTCAGAGCTTTCTCTGCCTGCTGCAGACACTGTAATGAAGGGTTCCAGGTCTCACCTGTATTTTAAAAGGGGGTGGGGGAGAGGGGTGAATTACACCCTGTTTATTAAGCTGGCACTCCCATTCATATCACAGGTTGGGGGCAGGGGGAGGTCAGGTTGGGGAGGTCTGTAGTAGTAAATGTGGCGCAACCTTCGGCCGTAATGATGGGAGGATGTTGGAAGGTAAATGATGAATGACAGGTTTGGTTTATAAAGGATTCTTTGTGAGGTGAATTGGCACCTTCATGGTCCTGATGAGAAAAAAAAATGTGGAAAATGAACTAATGTTATTTTAAATAATTAATGTGTCAAGCTGTTAAGGTAAAAAAAAAAGAAAAAAGTTGATTTCATTAGCTTTGGAGGTTTTTTTTTTTTTTTTTTTTTAAACACCAGGTGACTTAATGCGTGCTAAGAACAACCCCTCATTGTGGGAGCAGCGTGAAGGAGTCAGTTGAGTTGTGTTATTTTATATGGCATTTGGCTTGTAGTTTGGAATTCTGATTGTCATGCTCTCTGGTAAAAAGGCCTTATGTCCAAATGTGACGGGTTAGCAACTGTAAGCATTACCAGCTGCAGCATCAAAGGCCCATGCATGCTGTTCATTTAACCCAGATCCGTCACACTCATGTGTAGCCCCTGATTCAACCTGTAATGTAGACATTCAGCAGAAGGCATTTAGACTGAGACTAATGTAGAGTTATGGATGCGAATTAACTCCCAGCACCTCTCTACCTGTAATATGTCAAAGGTCTCTGACTATATTTGAATATATTTGGTCGAGGTGTTGTTTGAAATGAATACAGGTGTAAAACGATCATTACCAGCGAATGAAAGCTACAATTCTATGCTGACAGGCTGACATGCATTCACTAATCTGGTCACATTAATTTTGTTTCTCAATGTTTTGACCCTCCGTCCCCTTTATGAGAGCGTTTGTGACTGTTAATGAAAAAGGTTGTTTCCAGAATGGCGATAGGGAAAATATACCCCAGCTACTGTAGGTAGGTAAGAAGAAGAATGGATGTTAACAATGCAGGATTTCTAATTATTTAAAAAATAGGCCTTGCAAATTTTTTTCGCTTTATTGACCAGCATCAAATCACTATTCATTCTGCTTTTTGGTGCCTGACTGAGACTTAAAACCATGTACATGAGATTAACAAACACGTGAGTTCAGCAGGTGATCATTGAGCGCAGGAGGGGACAGATCAGAGGTTCTCAATTTACAACATTTTAAACGAGATGCACAGTTGTATTCTTTGCAGACTGAAATAGGATGAAGAAGAGGAGTTTTAGCCATTTTTTTAAATTTTAGTGTAAGTGTAAGTTCCACGTTGAAATTTTGGTGTAGTTGGAGACCTTTACGAAAGCATACCCGGAAACGTTTCTCTGTGTGCATGTCGTTTTCACACCTAAACCATGTTACCAGAAGTAGCCTGCTTTAGTGTGGACGTGATCACAGCGGTGTTCAGATCAGCAGTAACGGAGCAGGCAGTGGAATAGACAGGCTGATCTGAACATCCAAAGGCCTAATCACTATGAGAGAGTGAGAGAGAGAGAGAGAGAGTCCACTCTGGACTTAGACGTTCACCAGTCATTGATAAAGTGCTTAGCAGCAGGAAAATTAATGAATCCGGCCTGACTGGGAGAGGGGGGTTTTGTGGTTGAAGGGGAGGGTGAGGAAGAGAAGTAGGAGGAGGACTGTTGGTGTGTGTGTGTGTGTGTGTGTGTGTGTGTGTGTGTGTGTGTGGAGGGGGGGTAATCCTGTTCCAGCTAAATGGCTGATCCCTCTCATTCCTTAGATATCAAATGTCAAAAGTTAAATTAGCCTGCTAGCCTCAGATAGGAGTTAACATGCTTTTAAACGGGGCGGGGGGCGGCGATTCTTGCCCCCACTGGGATGGCGGGCAGGTGCCTTTGAAGTGTCTAATTATCCAGCTCCGAGTAAGTGCTGGCTAACTATCTTAATGGGGGCCTCTATGCCTCAATTCAGTGCACTCTTAAACACGTGTACCAGAATGTGTGAATTAACAGCACCACAGCATCGCGCTATGTTTACATGTTAAGGAGTATTCATGACAAATACATACATGGACATAAAGCTTGACCTATTAAAAGTTAATTGAAAGAGCTTCATGATTCTATATAGTAAGGTGGGGAATGTACACAGTGGCATTTTGGATCGTATTTGATGTGCATGAAATTACTGTATTATTTTTTTCTATTTTATCCTAACTGTTGGCTCTGTGCTACTTTGCTTTGGCTGGATATCCATTTCTCTTGGCGAGCCGTTCCTAATCTGAGTGCCACAGACTTGGTCCGGATCACTCTGGTGTCAGAAGTGGGATTCCAATGGTGAGGCCCAGTGGAAAGCTGGCCCGCTCCGGTCTGGTGGGAAACGTGCCCAGATCCACCCTAAAAAGACCCACTATCCCAACCGGTCATAATTCTGCCCGAGCGCACAATCATTTTATATTGTTACAGAGGACAGTGTAAATAACTAACAGGTTATGGCTGATCATAGCTGGCTTGTGACTATCTGAAGCAATGCTAATACATCCTATAAGCCAATCAGAGCACTAAATGGCATTTCTTTTGCTTTGAAGCTTTGATCAAATGCATCTCTTGGTGTTTGATTCCTCGAAGAATGCAGGCCAAGGTGCCCTTTGAGTGAAAAAAACATCTTAAAAGCCATAACTATCCATGGTCAGAAATGCATCAGTGTGCATTTTAGAGTCAGGGCTTTCAGCTCTCTCATTGCAATGCTCATTGCTTCCCTCACAATGTGGCCCTGATGAAATGGTAGTGGGGTTTCAGGCTGCTCTATGGTGGGCCTGTGCCCCTAATGGGTGAATAACGGGTAGCTAGGGGCAGGCGGGAGCTTGGCACGACACAACCCCGCTGTGAGGCTGATTTGAGGTGAGCGTAGGGAAGAAGGAAGAAGCCAAGCAGGCTTTGATTTGCCCCTCCCCAGCCCCGGGGCCTGAAGGCTGGGACTGCAAGATGCTGAGCTCCGGGTGCGTCCCAGCAGACCCCCGGCGGCGGAGGAGAGAGAACAGGCTTGGGACCGAGGGGCCGCGGAGCTGGGGGTTGGGGCGTGGGCTGCAGAGAGATAAATTGAGATGTGGGAGTCGTAGAATTTGCTTAGATGAATATTGAGGAGGGCATTTGCCGGAGCTGTGTGGGAAATCAGCGGCTGACAATAGACTGCTAACCAGGAGAGGGACCATCCTGACCTGCCTGTGCCTCTCTGTGCAATTCGTACAAACATCAGTCACACGCTGATGGTTAAATAATGTACCGCCACGGATTTGCTCTGCAGAGACCAAATCAAACATGAGCTCAAAGTTAAATGAACTTATGTTTGTTGAAGTCTTCCCAAGCTCTGACAGATATTTACTGGGGATTTCTAACTACCCTGCCCACACATATCAGGGTAATGACCTGATTCTGCCTGCTGACATTTAGAAGACTTTGTTTTGTCAAGGAGTTTGTAGAATGTCACCCCCCTCCCCTCCCCTTATATTTTAGGCAGATACAGGAAGCTCCATCAGGACTTGGTAACCTTCACATAATGCAGAGCTGAACTCCGTTTTGGGGGGAAGGCACCCAGCTTCCTTGTGGCGCTCAGCCCGACAGCCAAGAAGTTGATCAGAAAAATACCTCACACAATTGCAGTAATCCCCCCGTGCTCTTGTTGTGTTGGGTTTGGTGGAGTTTGAGCGGTCTCTCACTCCCTCGTCTTTCAGCCTGCGCTAATCGTGAATGATTCCCTCTGTCTATAGTGCCAATGCCAGGGCCGGTGAATCAGGTACATAAGCCTAAGCCGCTTGGAGAGGTGCTCTTATTAAACTCTAGCCAGCTGCTGGAATTTTTCTTCCCCCTCTCATTGTTAATTGGGGAGTCTTGAGTCTTTCCCGGGAGTTGATTTGCAAGAGAAAGAAAAAAAAGGAGCAAGAGATTATTGCACAGGAGGAGAGGAGCTTTGAAGAAGTGTTTTTTTTGTGTGTGTGTGTGTGTGTGATTTCACTGTATATCATCCACTCTCCTCTCCTCTCCTCTCCTCTCCGTGTTCACTCTCCATGTGCTCCCCAGCCAAAACCTGTTTGTGCCACTGACAACAACTGCTTTGAGAAGTTCGAAGGTGGAACACAGCACATATCTGGCTTTGGCTCAGAGGTACAACAACACCTCCTCTGATGTTTAGGCTTTTAGAAAAGGCGGTAACAGGAAGAGGAGGGGGGAGGTGGGGGGAGGTTGGGGTTGCAATGTGCAATGGGCTTTTGTGCACCCCTGAAACATACATGTCCCAGCTTTAGAGACTCTGACAGAGTTCAGGCTGGAGGGCAAATCAGATGCTTGAGAGTCAAGGACAGATTGGCATGTGGAGGAACAGCAATCCTTGTTCTTAACCTCTGCCTCGGGAAAATACCTTCAAAAACAACAAGCTGAGGGTTTTGTTTCACTTTTCATTTCTTTGAATTGGCCAGGCACCCTTAACTTTAGCCCCCCCCCCCCCCCCCCCCCACCACCACCACCAACCCTTGTCCTGGAGCCCAGCTCAGCTCTCAGAGGAATTGGCCCCACTCCATATCTCATTATCTCTTTTAAATTTTAATTTTGTCATTGCATCCACACTCTCTTTTATACTGGCATATTAAAGGCCATGCATAAGGTTTTTCTCTGAAGGTATTCGGACCAGAGTTTCACAATAGAGACCCCAGACAAGGGGGAAAAAGGGAGAAACCTGGGCTTTAGGATTTAATGAGTGGCTTGCTGGGGGTGAAAGAACGAGAGAAAGCAAGTAAGGGAGAGCAAGGGGGGAGTGCATTTGTAGAGGGTTAGAGAGAGAGAGAGGAGAAAGAGTAGTAAAGGAGGAAGAATGCAGGAATGGAGCACCAGGTACCATTATAGTGGCAGAGAAAGCTCCTGAAATACTAGAGCTGGGGCGTGTGCTCTGATCAGGACGGCAGTGAGCACAATTACCTTCTTTTCAAATCCTTCAGTGACACTGCGGGAGGAAGGAGGACTTTGAAACTTGAAAGGCAGGAGCTCACTTTCAACCTCAAACGCGAGCAGGAAAGGGCTCTGAAATTTGTTCAGTGCTCCCCATCCACCATTAGCTTGTTTCTTCCTCTCGCCTCCAGGCATTTAAGCGCTTTTTGAAAAGATGTTAAGAAATTCAATCACCATAGAGAGAGAGCGGGATAGTTCTTTTTTCTGTTTTTTTGAGAGGCATGCTTTCCTCTGGTCCACAGAGGACCGGCCTGCTGCTTTTGTGTTGGGCTGAATAGACCTGCAAACTGGTAGAGGACTGGATGCGGCAACCATGGGAAAAGAGAGGGAAATAAAAGAGGAATGAAAAATGAGGGAGGGAAAATGGGAACGGGTCTGTTGGGCGGATGGTCAGAGTTAGACAAGTGTTGCAAGGGTGCAACTTTTCAAAGTTGCATGTGTTTGCTTGTCTTCTCTGTCTTCATTTGCCCACTTTTTTTTTTTTGACAGATACTTGACATGTTATAAGGATACAAAAAGTTTCCACCAGCAGGTTCAAGCAGCACGGAGGAGAAACCTTACTCCAGACGTCTGCTTTTCCTCCACCAGTCCTAGGAGTCAATTGACCCTTGTGCTGCTGAGTGTTTGTTTAACCATTTAAGGTGCTATGAACTGAAGTAATGAAGCCCCTTAAGGTGGTATATGGTAGAATGATGACCCCCCCCTGCCCCCCTGTGGACTTGCCATGGTAACAGTTGGGGGATGGCGAGACTGTGACACTGCTGTGATTGAACTATTAGTCGCTTGACCTCCCTTGGAGTAGAGTATCTGAATAGCAGTGGGGGTCACTGAAGGGGGAAAAAACAAGAAAGAAGGAACAAGGAAGATGTGGAGAGAAAATGTAGGAAGTGAAAAAATATTTATATAGTTTTAAAGTAAGCAGTTGACTTCCTATTATGCGTAAGTTGACCAGGTCAGTACTAGTGCCCAATGGTTTCCTAACTGCTACACTATCTATGGCCACAGTGATGAGTCTATCAATAAAACATCAATATCTGTGACCCGATAGCCGACTATTTAAGACACGTGCCATAAAACTGTAACGCCCATGGTTCCAATCTGGCTCCCCATCACGCTCTTCAATTCCTGCCATCTCTCGACTGCCCCTATAATAAAGGTATAAAATGCTCCTCCTTCACCCCTCAAAATATATATAATATGTATGTATTTAAGAAAACCCATCATATCTGTATGATGGCAAGAAAAAAAAAGCTCATAAATATGTAGACTGTTTTTTTTACTGCCTCAGATGTGATGCTAGATTTTCTGGATGCGAAAGAGCCTAGAGTACATAGTCCAAGCCTGCGCTCTACACACAGCTACATGCTCTACCCTTAGCAGTGCTTGCTCCCAGCATAGTTTATAGTCTCGACTTTCAATCCTTGTCAGGAGATGAACCCAATTCCGAAATCCCTTTATGTTAATATTGCGCTTTGCAAGAGCAGACCTATTAATCCAGCTTTAACCGTATAAATGCCATTATTCCCTTAATAAGATCACTGGCTGTGCAGTATAGGATTAAATACTTATATCATAACTGACACTGTCATTTCCTGCGGATGAGAGCAGCTTGCCTCTCTGGCTGTCAGTTCCGCGTTAAGAATCCTTGAATCTGCTGCCAGTGCTGCGCTGTGGCACGGCTGGCCCGAACGCAGGTAATGGATGTGGGAGAGTGAGGGGAATGAAAGCGGGACCCGTGGGTTGCTCCTCCTGCTCTCTCTCTCTTTCTCTCTCTCTCTCTCTCTCTCTCTCTCTCTCTTTTCGCCTCTCACAATCTCATTCTCTCTTTCTGCTTCTCTCTCTCTCTCTCTCTCTCTCTCTCTCTCTCTCTCTCTCTCTCTCTCTCTCTCTCTCTTAACCTCCCCCTTTTTGGATTGCTTCTCTTCTTCTATGAAGTGGTGCAGCATTATGGCGGCCCTCTTCAATGCTTAAGGTAGTGCTCTTTAATCTGGCCCTCCCCTCTGTTCTTAGTTGGCAATTGGATGCTGTCAGGGTTTGCAGTGCATAGTGGGGAAGCTGTGTATTGCTGGGCTGCTAATACTGCAGAACCTCTGGCGCCAGCACAGCGGCATTTTGCCAGGTTCTCAGCGAGAGACATAAATGCAGGCAAGAGCACCGGAGTGCACTGATGACCAACATCCTGAAATCATAATTGCATATAAGCAGGGGCTGAACATGGAGACCATTCACAGCAGCAGCTAATGAAGGAATCATGGCCTGAATTGAAACTAGACTAGACTGTGTTGATCAGACTGAATGAAAGAGTTGAAGAAAGTAGCTCAGGGGTTAGGGGGAAAAAGTGAGTTGTCTCACTAAGTAAATGATCTTACTCAAGAGTACAAACTGCAAACTACAGTACATCACCCTACAATATAACAGAGCCTCTCTCTCACACACACACTGCATATGGACACATGTATGAATAATCTGCCCATTCTATACAATGACTGACTAATATGTGCAACTTGTTACCAACAATCATAGCAAATATCCACAATAAACACAATATAATACAGTCATCATAGATATTACAGTTTAGTAGACCATTGCCCATGAATATGTGCATTGCTAAATAATTAAACGTGCATTTCTTTGAACAATAAATCTAAAAACATTTGGCAAAAATGAATATATTTTTTTGCAAATCTGACATTTCAAAATGAAACTAAATGCCAGAGATGCCATACCACTGTCTGATTTTGCCTATATAGTATCATACTACAGAAGTGACTAATACTCAGTCATAAGGTCAGCTGACCCCCATACATGTCAGCTCAGAGGTCAGGCCAAAGATCAAGGGTTATGTCTTTCTGGTGGAGCTCAGCCCTTGAACTCAGCTCCACATTTATCCCTTTTACCCAGCATGCCAGAAAGCTTTCCCCTGAGATCCCACTCCTCCTAATTTTGCCCTCAGACAGAGAAAGAGAGATTTAGTTTGAGAACAGGGGAAAAGAGGAAGAAGGGGGGGGGGGGGGGTAGCAAGAGATTGAAGGAGGGTGGGGTTGATACAACCCATGACGCTGGTTAATGGGCAGCTTGGAATGCAGGCGGAAAGCCTGCGTTACCTCCTCCATGGGAATCCATTTCTTTTTAAAAAGAACAGACATAGCTGAGTTTTTGAAATAGACTTTTGGGAAATGAAGAGGTTGGGATTTTTTCATCCATGGTGTCCGTTCATGCTCATACACTGCGTGCCTCTGAACTCCCACATCTGGCTTTGTGGAAGGCGAACCCTGGTAGATTTACACCCTTAATGCCTGGTAGGTTGCAGGTGTACAAAGCTAATCTCCTGCTCCTCCCTCTACCCTGTCCTTCTATGTGAGCTGACTTCCTCACCATGTGTATGGGGGTTCAGACCAGACCGTGTGTTCAGCTGTGTGTGTGTGCGTGAAACAATCAGAGAGTGGAAAAGATTTTCACACCTGCTCCCAATTTTTATTCCAATATCTACTCATTATAAATCTGCAGCTACTTGTTTTCCTCCTCCCAGAGCTTTAACATCCCATCCTTATCCTACTTTCTTTTTCTCCACCTCTCTTTGCAGAAGATGAGAGTTCAGGCACGCCTTACCACCGTGAGAGGCGCAATGCTATCAGCTCTCAGGCCCCGACGCCCGGTGCCCACGACAGGAACGTGAACGAGGAGCCCTCAACCTCCACGGAGGAGCGCCCCTCCTTGCTCAAGAAGGAGCTGCACGGTTCCCTGCCCCACCTGGCTGACCATGCGCTCCCATACAGAGGCACTCTCTTCACCATGGACCCCCGCAATGGCTACCTAGACTCACACTATCGTAAGTCCACTAGCCACTAAATGCTAGCATATTATTTATTTTTAACACACAAAAAAACCTGCTATACTTTTTATTTTGTAAAGTAAAGAAAGTGCAGAGCTCAAGGACATATTTCCAACTAGTTTCTCTCTGAGCTACAGGTGAGAGGCAGGACTGTCAGATACTTGATTAAGTCTGACAGATTAGCCTCTCTTTTATGCTCACACTCATGTCTACACACCCACACACACACACACACCCACACCCACAATCACACACTTGTGAACACATGCACGCACACTTGTCTTGTTTTGTGCCTGGGAAGTTAGTATGGGGAACGGCCAGCGTAGCTTCTTAATTCCCTCATTAGGGGCCTGTCTGAACACAGTACTCCGCTTTCTCTCATCAACACACACTTCAAAGCCCCAAAGCAGTGTGGAGTCAAACCTCACCACCCCCTACTCTGCCTCTCTCTCTCTCTCTGGGACTCAGAGACTGTGTGAGAGAAAAAGCGGCGAGAGAACGGAGAGTGAGAGAGTGTGAAATAGAGAGAGAGAGACTAATGTAGATGAAGCCTGAGAGATTGCAGTGAGGGGAAAGCTGTGGCTTGAGTGAGATACTGAAGATAATTTGAGAAAAAAAAAGAAGGTGAGATAGACAGTGGTTGTAAGATGAAAGTCAGAACTGTGTGTGTGTGTGTGTGTGTAGAAAGAGAGAACATGAGATAGATGATTGGGGAGTAAGAGGCTGATTACGAGGTTAATTCGGTGGCCACTGTAGCCAGGACTTAGCCTGCAGACAAGGATTTGATGTGATAGCTTGTTTAGTTTGGTTAAATTGGCTCCGAATTGGGGCAGACAGAGTGGGACAGAGTGATTTTAATCCAGAGGCAGTAATGAAAAAGTCCAGTGGACCCCAACCGTGTACTGTAACTCTATTTATTCAGCCACTTCATTAGCTGCTTGCTCCCTTGTGCTTGGGTGCCTGAGAGTCACTAAGGTTCCTCTTTAAGGGAAAGGTTACTTAAAACCAGGCGATGGCGTTGTGGACAGGACCCTCGAGGGCAGAACATTACTGCCCATTACATCCTGACCTAACTCAGCAACACTGCCACTTCTCATTTTATGTATGTGTGTGGGTATGTGTGAAGGAGCTGTGGAGGTTACAGACCACTGAAGCCTTGGGGTGGGGGTGGGGAGGGGTGGAAGGGTGGAAGGGTGGAGGGGAGTTTTGGGAGGGGTGGGGGTCACTCTGAGGCTTGGGGTCATGTGGAAAAGTCACAGTCTGAAATGGAGAGTTCAAAAGCAGCAAGGAAAAGTCAAAAGGGCCGCAGTGCTTGGAGACACTTTCTTTGTGCGCTGGGATTCGAGAGGCTGGAAGGCTGCAATCATAGAGGCGAGTAGAGGAGAGCGCTGTGATGCTTGTTTGGAAGGTGGAAGCTTTATGCACGGCTTTTTCCACATTTTAGTAAAACTTATTTGATACATTAATCTATAATTCATCAAGCAAAAATCCTAAGCCTGCGCTAGTTTCCACTGCTCAAATGTGAGAGCACAAAAATTACAAGATGAAGTTACGAGCTAATTGGTTACCAGTGCTATAAAGAGAAATAAAGACCAAAAAAAAAAAAAAAAGAATAGAAATTTGTGTCTTCTGGTGCTTTTCATTGATGTTTCTCAGTCATTTCTCTGATCCTGACTCTGCTCAGGAAGACTTATGATCTGAGATGAGAGCATTGCTGTGTAAAACACCTCCTCCTGGCCCCAGGTGTTGTGGACATGGGGTGTCCCTAAAGGCAGCCGTCCCATTCTGTCTGATTGAACCCAGTACCAGAGCTCAATCCCCATGAGCGGTCTGAGGGTCAGCAGAACGAAAAAGGGTTCCCCCTTAAAACCTACGCTTCCCCTCCCTTCCTCTGCTGCTTTGAACCAGAAGCCTGTAGCGTCTGTCGCCACTCCTGCACCACAAGGTGTAAAAAGCCACTGGCTCCTGTTCTGGTTTCTGGTTCCATAGACGTGTGATCACACACATTTTACACTCATACACACAGGTCTTACCCCACCAACGGCAGTCCCTCTCTATTATGAGGGCTTTGTAACCTCCTAAATTCATCCCAGGTGTGTGCGTGTGTGTGTTTGTGATGGAGAGGGGGCCCTAAGCCTTTGTGCTGTGCTTGCACAGTGAGCCACGCCATGCTGCAGACAGCCAGGTAAATCCGATTACTCTTAGCGCTGGTGTGTGTCAGTGCTTAATGTGCCTAAATGCGACGGCACCTGCAGCCTCCCCACACCTGGCCGCTGGGTCGTTAACGTGGTGGCGAAGCTCTGGGAGGCGTGGGAGTTGAACAACGAGAAGGGAGCAAAGGGGGTTTTATCTTCGGGGTTCTGTGCTCTGGGCAAATCTCTGCTATTCACCCAGACTTGTGATCTCCCACTCCTCTTATGTCCGTGGCCTAAGACTGTGTTTACTCTGGTTTTTACACCCACTTCAGTGCAGAAAAGAAGAGGCACTAAGGAAACATTGCCCCTATTGTTAGCATTAGCTAATCGTGGTGATGCCTGAGTCTTAGCCGCTTTTCTTGGGCAAACACTGGATAAGAGTCCATATCCTTCTTACCACAACACTAATACATGGGGCTTTGCTGTGGGATAAGAAGAAAGGATTGAGATGAGGATTAATGAGGGAGAAGTGTTTTTTTAACATCTTAATTGTGTAGAAGTGTGAATAGGATGCACGGCGCCAACATCTGTTTACATTGTGTGCCGATTAGTCGGTCAGTGGTCCTGCAGCAACAGTGAGCCCACTTGCTGGCGAAGCATCTCTGCCTCCTCTGAGGGGATCGTCTTCTTTAAAGTGTTTCTTTCTTAAACACTTGCCCTTCTTTGCCAGACTAAACACATCCGTGGAGGGACTTAAAGCCCCTCCATTTCAATGGCTTTCTTGCAAATGTTAAAAAACACCAAAAAAAAATGTTAGTGAAAGGAAGGTAACTAGAGGGTAAAGTTAAATCTCTAAGCTTTAGAGACAATGCTTAAGCATTTTGGCGCCAAAGTGGCACAAGTTTTGTAGCAGTGCAATATCTGTGATACAGTACAGGCCTTTCATAGAAGAAAACCAGACACATTAAGTGGGTCTCCAGACTGTGATGGCTGCCTATCAGTTCAATAGTCTTTGGGTTAGCCCCTTTAAAAATCAAGCCCAGATCTGGCTGCCATTGTCAAATCCCCACACCAAAGCCTTGTTGTCCTTGACTGATCTCGGAAACCAATCCTGCTAAGCTAGAGGTAGTGGAGGCATGGATCTCTCAACCGAAGGATTCCTTCACATGTATCGCAGTAACCCAACTCTCTGAGCCCAGCCAGAGGTTGCTACTACCTGGATCATTCATGCCCAGTGTTCTGGGAAAGCTAGCGGGGGAGCACTGAAGCCGTAGTGGAAAAACCGTCCCTAGGTTTTATGATTGGTGGGGGTTGGTGGGTGTCCAGTCACAGGGGTTAAACACCAAACTGCTGTGCAGAGCTGATCTCAGGTCTACTGGGCCGTAGCACGCCAGCAGCTGCCCCTGGTGTCAGTCTTGTCTTGCCTCAGTATCAAAATGCAGCTGACCACTGAACTGAATGAGCTACAGTAGCTGTCACCAAACCAAACGTGATCCGCACAACAATGGCGCTCGACTCCCTACAGTTAATTACAGCTTGCTTGGTCATTCAGTACATACGGAGGACGCAAGACCTTTCCATTTGTCTTGAGTAAAAGCTGCAAAAACAGCAAGAGCAAGTAATTATAAAGCGTGTGTATGTATCAGAGGAATAAAGTTACAAACACACCAAAAAAATAAAATAAAGGAGCTCTTCTGCACTCAAAGAACAAACTTTTCGGGCCTCTTGTTGGTTTTAAATGTGACAAAACATGGCTGGTGTACATCCTTACATCCTTTCCCCCCTTATGAGATGGGGAGTACAGAGGAGAGCCTGGGGTAAGAAGATACAGGTAAAGGGTAAGTGTTCTCTTTGTGATTGTTTCAATATTGGCTTTTTGGAGTACGGTGGCACAGTGGAGTCCCTCAGCAGCGTGCCGGCACAGAGAAGCCCCGGGCACACTGCAGGCAATGGAGAGGGATTCCTTCCATCCACCTCCTTTCATCAAGAAAGAACAACATGGGTCTGTGCTGCTCTGCTGTGGCCTCTTGGTCCAGCACACCAGGGATAATCAGATGATCCCCTTTTATACAGCTTATTAGAGGCATCTCATGCTGTAAGATAGGCCATATTCTCACATGCATGTGCCCCCTTTTGTAGGCGCTGGATGGTTTAAGGGGGTTAAGCAGAGTTTGAAGTGCTACGAGAATGCACTTTCATACCATCTTAAAGTCATGTGGTGCTCTCGTTACCACAAAGCTGATGCGTGTGAACAGAACATCTCAGAATAATGGCAGCTCTTATTAACAATGACAAGATTAAATATGAAGGGGCTAAATAAGAATTAAGAAGAATTTCCAGGGAACTTAAGATGTTCAAAGAAGAATATACTCAGCATTTCTTGGTATCATCGCAGCAACATCTGTCTTGTGTGTTTTTACTTCTTTTCATATGAGATTGGTTAATCGGTCGATTCACAGAAGCAAAGTCATGAACAATGGCACATTTTCAGATGTCGTGAAAGGCTTAAAATGAAGATTTGCTGCATCTTGACCATCCAAAAGGAAAATCAACACCACTGGCAACAATAACATTAAGCGCTATATTATAAAAACAAGACGACTAAAAAGGCTCATGTGGTTTCTCCTCAGCTAGCCACAATATCTTGAGCTTTTTTTCTCTCTCCTCCTTAAGTTACCATGTAGTCTCCAGTAGGATAATCACCTCCGTGTGCTGTGGGAGAATCCGCTATTTCATGCCCTTCTACATGTTTGTTGTCCATGTATCCAAATCTCATCGCTCCTCTTTTGTATTTTCATTTCTCTCACATAGTGGCGAAGATAAGCACCCTTATCCCCTCAGCCAACAACCCGTATCTTGCTCTAGTCTCTGGAGGGTTGAAAGTATATATTGTTCTACACGAAGAGGAGGCTGATGAACACAGTATAATTAAAATGTTTCCAGCAGCCTGGTGAAATGTAAGATATCGCAGGAGAGAAGGGAGGCAGAGCTAAATCTGAGGGTATAAGTGAGACAGAAGGGTAAGAGAAAGAGAGAAGAGCCAGAGAGAGAGAGAGAAGGAGAAGGAGGAGGGGGGTGGTGGTGTAACAAAGCAGAAAATGAAGAGAGACATAAAAGAATGGGAGCTCAAGGAGGTCAGGCCCATCACAGGCTTTAGTGTTGCCTTCAAAGATGCCTGGGACAGGTGGCAGCTCCAGACAATCTCCCACCACAGAGCAGCATCCTCTCAGGAGGAGATAAGGGATTCCTCCATCCAGGCACCCTCCTCCTCCTACTTCTCCTTCACTCACACACTCTCCACCTCCCTCATGCCCAACTCCCCCCCCCCCCCCCCCCCTCCAACCTTTCCTCCCATCTCGGGGTTCTCCCAGACAGGCTGCTTTGATGTGGCTCAGTGTGAGCGGGCAGCTGTAGGCCACAGGGCTGCTGCAACGCTGCTGGGCCACTGGGCCGGCGGACCGTTGGGAGCCGACTCGAGCGCGGCTCAATCAGTGGGGCTCTCCGGTGCCCGGCACTTTCAGGTCTCATTAAAGCGCTCCGGCAGGGTTAATCCTCTTTAAGGTTTACATGGGCCCCAGTTTGTCTCTCTGCCCAGGCTGAGGGAACCCCTGGGCGCCACCTGCGTGACAAAGACTCAAATCACTGTGACACAAGTTCCCTCCGTCTGTTGCCTCACTTCTCAACTCCCCTTGTATGTTCTCCTCTCTCTCTCTTCCCTCTTTCTTTACGGCTTCACTTCCCATGTGCATTCTGCCTCTTCCATATTCCCTCTCCCTTGATAGTACCTACACCCCGTTATAAGTCTTTTAGGATTATTTGGGTGGAATCTGTTGACAGGGGTGCAGTAAATGGATTACAACTTTGTCCTTGTTTTGGGGATGCTGTGAGGAGGGAAAGGGGAGAGATCAGGAGGATGCGGTTTGAATAATGAGAGAGGCAAAGCAAAAGAGGCAGGCCGAGAGCGGGATTAACTCAAAAGAATTAGGAAGAGGATGCAGAAGTGAAAGACAGAGAGAGAGGGTGAAAGAGAGGGTAAGGTGACAGCAACGCAAAAAAAAAAGCACAGAAGTGGAAAAGAAAGAAAACCAGAGTCCTCCAGATGTTGTTACACTCATAAGACCTAATTGGTCCAGAAGCGTCGACCCCTGTCTGGCCCTGCAGAGCCCAGAAGCCATTTGTCTGATTGCTGTGACACTGGGCTTTGTCTTTGCTCTGTGACACACAGTTTCCTCCATTAGCCCAAATAATGGCCACGTACCTCTAGAGGCCTGTGCAGACTTTGTCTAATGTCTGTACGGGTTTGGTGGAAAAAAAAAAAGAAAAAAGAATAGACTAAAAACACAGAGAGGAATGTTGTAAGATTGTTAAATATATTTAAGGGCCACTGGTTTCCACTAATTTCCCTGCAGTATGAAAATAAGCTGGCAGGTGCTTCAAACTTGCTTGAAGACGCTTTCCCAGAACATTTTGTCGCCGATTATGATCTCAACCTCAAATTCTTTCACTCAAGATTTCTTTTCAAGCTGCAAATTTTGTAATGTAACAGACGACATGTTGGCCTCTATTGCTTCCTTAATGTGTTTTCAAGTATCCCACTTTCAAATCATAGAAGTCAGATTGCACCTGAATGCATCATTGAGCATTTTCAAACTGGCTCCTTCTTTATAACATACAGTCATACATTGACTATGGAGAATAAAGATGACATAATGCTCACTACCTTTCCTTTCTCAATCAAACTTAAAGCTGATTCACTGCACATAGAGATGAATTGAGAACAATGGCTACCTGGAAATGTCATTTTATATACAGAATTATAATAACTTCACTGGTCTTGGTCACCACCTGCCTCAGCATGGTTCAAAATTGAGAAGCTGTCCCAGTTTTTTAAATTTATTTATTGTGATGCAGGTGTATTAGCCTCACAGTCACTATCACACAGCCGCATGCAGTCTTAGTATCACCTGCACATGAGCTTTTGGAGGAGCTGTGATATAGAGGGTCAGCATGTCACACAGTGGTCTGATACAGCTGTGGCAATCATGAACTCTGTCACTGATATGACCACAGCTCATACGTGCTGCAGTAAACCCGAATGAGTTATCATACATTTTCTATCATACGGATATTTAATGGGAAGCAGACTCTGTAGGACTCTGTAGACAAAATCCCCCTTTTTCATTTCTTTGGTGACCCTCAATACTTAAATAAAGATCTCAAAAAAGATCAAACCCTAAAGCGGCCTTGTATTTGGGTAGAATAAATCACACAGGGAGAGTTGAAGCAAAATAAATGTAGCAAAGTCCTGGTGAGTTAACCTGAGGTTTAAATCAACTCCCTTCTCTCTGAGAGGTATCACTGTTTGGAGAGAAAGAGATAGACAGATGTGAGAGATAAAGTGAGAGAGAGAGAGAAAGAGGTGTAGCGCCGTGTTTCAACTACTAAACTGCTGTGTAAATCTCTCCCCAGCTGGGTGGGGGGAAAGAGAGGAAGCTCGAGGGTGGTGTAGGGTAGAGAAGGGTGCTGGAGCGAGGGGAGAGGCCCAACGCATAACGCTTTGTTCTGCTCCCCAGCTTATCCCAATCTGGAGAAATTCACCAAATGTAGGAGATAGATTGGCGCTCCGCAGAGGCCTCGTGAAATAACCTTCACTCCCTGATCCACACTGGGATACAGGGAAGGAAAGGGAGGGCATGTAAGGGAAGAAAAACGGGGTGTAGCCGAGGTTGGATGGCGCTGGAGGCCTCTGGAAGACCCGTGTGCGTGCTTTAGCTCTAGTCTTTTGTAAGGAAAAGGGCCCTTGTGTTGGCGTGCAATTTGTTAAGATTGACTTGGCTTGGGAAATGTCTTGCAGATGCTGGCGTTCCATTAAGATAGTTGTGTGACTTATGGAGAAGGAAGGGAGGAGGGGGGGTGGAAGAGGTAAAACAGCTACTTAAAACACGGCCTACATCTCCATCTTCATCATCCATGGTTTTCTGACTCCTCGACTAAAATCCGAGCTTCTTATTTTACATTATTTTTAGATAAATGTCGTGCAAATGGATACATATTTTGCAGGGGGTAGTCATCTGTTTAAACCTCGGCTTGTATAAAGTCTGGCAGCAAATTGTTGCACGTCATGAGAGAGTGTTTTAAGAGGATAGTGAACACTTGGCTTGAGTGAAAAACAAAATTATTGCGCACTTAACGTTATAAATATTGGCACAAAGAGATAACCTGCTCCAACGTCAAGCCCAGTAGCAAATATGCGTAGACATGTAGAACCATGAAGAGAGAGAGAAAGGATGGGCATTGACCGACTTGTTCAGTCTAGACAAACAAATTAATTCTGACAGCGAGTAGCGATGGAATGTATACTTGAACAGAGAGCCTGTTATTGTGCATAGCTGACGTTTCTCTCTTTTTTTTTTTTTTTTTTTAACAACTCACTTTCTCTTCTCTCTGCTCAGTTTTTTTGTTAATTACTTTTACCCACAGAAAGATTGTTTGTGTTTGAGGGGTGTAAGAGAAGTTGAATGGGAGAGACAGAGAAAGTAAAAAAAAAAAAAAAAAAAAAAAAGAGAACACAGCGGAAGCAAGGGAAAAAAAAAATCTATTGATTTACTGAAGAAGGGCAGAGTGTGATCTGCCAGGCTTGCGTATATGATGAATGGCAGAGAGATTGGCAAGCTAACACTTAACATTCTTCTGCTATTTAACCTCTCTGCTTGCTTTCTTCTCCCCTCTTCTTACCACATTGCTCTTTGTGAATAAAAGACCTGTTTTTTTTTAAGGTTTTTTTTTTTTTTTTTTTATCTTTCTCTGTTCTAGTGCCCGAGCATTGCATACAGTAGAGAAAGCTCTGCACAGCAAGAACATTAGGCTAATTTATACAGCGGTAATTAGGCCATTAGACCTGAAACAATCTGGGACCTGTAATTAAGCAAAACGCTCCAAAAGTCAACAGCAACTCCCATTGAGCTTAGCTAAACAGTCTCCGAAAGTGTTATTTACATGTCCAAACAGCTTGAGGTCTCAGTGTAAGCAAACACGATGAGAGACGGGGTGTGAAGGGGATTGATCAGAGGGGGGAATTCGCCTTCATGAGAGAGTGCCAGCCCTCCCGAAGTATACTCCCACTGATCTGGGAGTCCACATGGGGGCTTCTTCTTCATTTCCTTCTCCTCCCTGCAGGATAATGATGAGATGTTAAGTGTCACGTTGCTGGAGGAAAACTGGAAGTCGTACATATTTTTCATGCCCAGTGCTAAATACTCTCAGTCGTGCTTGTTTGCAGAAAAGTCACGTCTGTAATTACTAAGAGGAAAATTCCCTCGGATACACTTTGTGCATTACGGGAGTTATTTTTTATAATGGTGGACTGATGAGGATTTTTCTTAAATGGGAGTACAAACTAGTGAGCTCAGTAGAAAGCTTTTAATTGACTGTGAATGTTGTAGTGAAGAAAAACAATTTAGCTGTAAGTCAGTTGTGATTTAATCTAATGTTTCCTGGATGGTTTTACCTCTTTCCATCGCTGTAATTAATCAAATAAGACAATAAGAGAAGGGAAATCACTGTTTGGTGGAGCTGCTAACATCTAATGGACATAAACAAGGCGTTATAATAATATATAATAATGGAAAAAGCTGCTGTGAGTCTCTCAAGGTGGGCTTTCCTGAAGAGTTAAGTACAAAACGGGGCCCAGAAGTGTGTCGTCCTTCTTCTTTCTTGTACAGTAAAGTCTTGTACATGTACTCGTATTCACTCCCAGAGAGGAGTAACACGAGTTGCTCACACGTGCACTCGCAAACAGGCGAAAGTCTCGGGCATCTTTCACGCATTCTGCAAAGTGTTGCAGAGTTATGGTGAAACTGCGGGCCTCGCTGCAGACGAGCGTGCCTTAGCAGTGAGATCATGAGCGGGGAGAGAGGTGGCATAATGAAATCTGGCAGTCACAGCCCCGGCACAGGCTTCATATGTTCCACATTAGCAATTCACAAACCTCGGGAGCAGGCCCCAGCAGCCCTTTTCTCACTCCGCCTTAGTCGCTTATGACAATCTGTCACTGGCTCTTTGTGCTCTTGCAGCGGAGCGTCGATGAGAAGTGCAGTGTTTATGGAAGAGTGTTTCGTCCTCGTCTGCGGGTGACACTCTGTTAGAGCAGAGTCAGTGAACCTTCACCAGAGGAGGAGAGGAGAGGAGAGGAGAGGAGGAGCACAGGTTTTTTTTTTCGCCGTCAAGACAATAAACACACAATGCTGAGTTGACAACAAAAGGGAAAAGAAGGGAAATTGTTTTGCGTGTTATCAAAACCCAAATCAAAATCATGAGCGACAGCCACAATTCTCCCTAAAGTATCACACCACGTTGGCTCCAGAGCTCAGCAAAGATCCTCTGTTGTAAAACTTTCATTATGAAAGGAGATTAACCAATAAGGATATTCCAAATGATGTGCTTTAGGCTTTATCCTCCTCTTGTCCTCCCCCTTCTTTTGAAATTATTCAAGTGTCCAATAAAGGACAAGGCAATTACCATCCTCTCTTTAATGAAGGGGAAGCTGGCTTTTGGTCCTGAGCACGGTGTGTTTATGTTAAATTAGAATTAATGAGCCTGGTCAAAGTTTGCCTCTAATTGCCCTTTCATTAAGACCCATTTGTAATCATGTCTTAATGACTCCCATCCCTTCTCCCAAAAGAAGAAGAAACAAAGTATCCAAAGAAAAATGAATACCGCTACTCTAAAAAAAGCTACAGTAGGGTTGTTTTAATAATATTTGAGATGAATGCTTATGAAAAAATGCTAGATATTTCAAAAGATGATATTTAGGGATTCTGGATTCCAGCGTTTGATTGGTGGAGATGATTTACTTAATCCTGCTCACTCTGCAAGCGGT
This sequence comes from Scomber japonicus, assembly GCF_027409825.1. Taxonomy (NCBI): domain Eukaryota; kingdom Metazoa; phylum Chordata; class Actinopteri; order Scombriformes; family Scombridae; genus Scomber; species Scomber japonicus. Next base: position 6,082,149 of record NC_070598.1, read on the forward strand.
GGTGGTCATGCAGCCGGGGATGAAACCGGCGTGATTACACTTTCCGTAGGAATGCTGGAGCTGCTGTGGCGTGTGGCCGCAGCGGGAAGGTAAAAAAACTGTGACGCTGCTTCAGCTGGCTTCCTATGTGCCTTCCAGCTGTATTCTGTATCAGAGGATGAGAATACCCCCGAATATCCACAAGAGCAGGGGCAATTTAGTCCCGAAGTAAACAGTTAGGAGTCCCTACAGGAAACACTGGAGATGGATTGCAGGATGGAGTCGCCCCCCTCCCCCCCCTCGCTCCTTCGCCCTCTGTTCTTTGCGACTGTATACATTCCCTCCAGTGACACAGTGCTGTTTGCCTTGCTAATGGAGAGCTGCGCTGGCGTAAAAGAGGTGGCAGGCTCTATTTAGATAGGGCCACGGTAAAGTAAACTTCTGAGTTGGATTTAAATAAACCTCGGTGGAACAGTTTGCCATGCGGCAAAGTCGTGGGCCACAGCGAGAGGAGGGAGGGAGGGATGGAGGGAGGGATGGAGATGGAGAGGTAGAGGGAGGAGGGGGGGAAGAGTGATGAAGGAGCCAGAAAAAAGGGTCCAGGCTAGGCAGAGGGCTGTGGTGAGTGAGGAGCTCCAGAGACATAAACATAGAGGGGGATCTGGGTAATTCAATGAGGAGTGGCGGATGTGGGAATGAAGGTGTGTTTTGCGAGGAGTGAAGGGGTGGAGTCTGTTTTTTTTTAAATGATTTTGTAGTTTGCCTGACAGGACAGAGGTTTAGAAAGAAACTCCTGCAATGTAGTGCAAAGGGGGAGGCAGTAAGATTATAGAGAACATGAAACTTTTTACTCCCATCAAGCTCAAAAACACAGCACATAGACTCCCGGTGAACCTTGAAAGTTCATTTCCGACTCTGACAGCCAAGGGGCCGACAGACCAGGAGTGGAGCTGTGGAGAGTAAACAAAGCAGATTCTGCCCTTGTCTAGCATCAGGCCATCCCACCCTCCATCCCTCCCTCCCAACCTCCCTCCTTCCCTCCCCCAGCAGCTCTGGAATCAGCTAAGGTGAGCCAAAACTGAGTCATCAGGAGGAAACTATCAAACAGAGAGAGACGAAGTGGTCAGATACTTGCCAGAGCTGCATGGAGGAGGATTTTTTTTACCGCTTATCTCTCTGCTATTGTGAAACTGTCAAACTGGGTGAAAACTCCTGAATGGTTTGCAAAGGTTTTCACTCTGTAGAAGCATTATCATACTAGTGCAAGCAAGTGATTAAGTGAAAATAATTAGATATTTGAGAGCTTAATCACCACTTTAAGTAACACACAGCAGTTTCTATGCAAGCATATAACTGACAAAAGCAATCCAGATGCAGGTTGATACAGGTTTCACAGTGCAGGAAAACAAGGCAGTAACCAAGTCTGGGTCTAAGTAGAATATAATAGAGCTGGAAGCACTGATACGCATTAAATAGTGTGAGTGATTAAATGTTTAAGACCTAAAGGGACACTCCACCAATTTAACACGTCAAAGTCAATTTAGTAGTAGTCACGGGGGGAGTACTGCTCAGCCTGTGAAAACAGCTGTAAAATGTTGTGGCTGGGGCGTCTCAAGCTTTGGAGACGACAAATGTTTAACAGAAAGTCTGTGTTAGAGGCTGAGGTTGTTCAGTTTACCAAGCAGGCAGGCATGGAGGGAGGGAGGGAGGGAGGGAAGCAGGGAGGGCCAAATGAAAGACACCACCAAGTTGTATATGGGAAGTGTAAGATCCAGTGTTATTGGAGTCCAAACAAGGGATTCAAAGTCAGGATATCTATAGCCTATGATTCTTTTTGACAAGTATATTTTTAATTTGTCTCTTGGAAAGCAGCCAAACTTTATGGAAGTGACTTGTTAGCTTTATTAGCTTCGATCAGCCAGTAACGGGACATATTTTTTGGGCCATTTTTTCATGCCATTATTGGATAGCTATAGTTGATAGATGAGAGTGTATAAGAGGAGAGAATGAGATGCAACTGAACTGCTGCTTGTCATGTGGCATGCCTCTTGGGGTAAGACTGTTTTAACTCTGCTGGAGGATGTTAAATAAAAGTGAATGCTAATAACAGCTTCCTCTATTTTGGACTCTCCAGCTCTCCATCCCCTAAAAGGATAAATAACACAGTAAAGACAGCTTCACAAATGTATGCGTCAAAGATCCCCAAAAAAGTTGAAACTTGGCGCCAAATAATGTACACAAAGATTTTCTTTGTCCCCTTCAGCAAATCCACAGATCTACAGAATAAAAAATATTAAGCTCTTTTTTAATCTTGGTGCGATCTGAGCTTAATGCTGCAAAGACTACAAGCCACACCTGAACTGATCCCCCCTTTCTTAACTGCAGCTGTGTTAGCCCAAGCTGGCAGTAATTATCACAATGAATGAATGAGTGATGAGGTAAGCAGACCTGAGAGTTGCTGTGGGATCAACACCTGCTGCGTTACCCAGTGATGTAGCTTCGTTTGGCATGGATGGACTAAACACTTGTAGAACTGTTGGGCGCCCCGCTGTTTGGCCATCTGCCCTCTTGGCACACATTGCCAGATGTTTACAAGTAAAAAAAAAAAAAAACACACACATAGCTAGCAGCAACAGAGACTTACTGCATGAAGGTATGCAGATGTTGACATATGCTCTGCCTCAGGGTGGTGATACAAAACTTGGCAATGGTCGAAGTAACAAGCAATAAAATGCTCTGGCAGGGTGATGTTTGTACAGTATGTGAATGAAGAAGAAGTGATTAATTTGTTGTAAGCTCCTTTAAAAAAAAAAAAAAAAAAAAAAGTTGCATGCTGATATGTTCATCTGTCATCTGTTGTATCTGTCTACAAGTTTTAACTTATTTTAGTTTCACAACCTTGACCCTCTGCTAGGCAACATTTGAGCAAAATTCCCAACCGTGGTTTGCGCGTGGCAACTTGTTCAACAATGGATGCACAGTTGCAACACCAAAAAATTCCTGCTTCAAAAACTGACTATGGTGCAGAGTGAAGTTAAGTTTTAAGAAAATACAAAGTCTGCTTCAAAAAGGGCTTGGAAGCTCATATGGCAATGTTATTTTAATGTTTGCACTGGAAGGGAGGAAAAGAAAACCAAGTCAATTCTTTTCTGGCAGTTTTTGTTTGTGTCATTGGTTGTGCTTAAATGCTTTCCCCTTGTACCAAAACCACATAATGCTTGTTTAAGTGAGAAATGTGCCATTTGTGCTGCTTTTCTTATGGTTATTTATCACTGTTTATTTTTAGCTCTATCAGCCTTGAGACATTTACAAAAGACTTCCTCAGCGAACGTTTTTTGGAGCAGTGCCACTTTTAGTTCAGTTCGTTTTAATGAGGTCTCATTTGGGCGGGTCTGCTGAAAGATAGCCATCAACCACTGCTTTTCATTCTAGCTGCTATTTAGATTAGCTGAGGAAAGGAGAGAGAGGAGGGGAGGGGGGTTGATTCATGTGAAATATTTTATAGAGGGGAACCAGCAGCGGCCCTATGTAAAGAAATGTAAAGAAAATATCGAGAGCTCGGCCGTGAGTTGGTCACGTCTCATATTTCTTCTTCTCCGTTTCTTCTCCACAGCCGCACCGCAGTTCTTCCCCACCTTCCATCCTCCTGTGCCAATCGACGACAGACATACCCAGGGACGTTACATCTACGAGCCGTCTCCTGTGCCCCCTCTTCACGTGTAAGTCTCACACACACACACACACACACACACACACACTTACACACACACACACACAATCAAAATACTGCTGATCATACCTGAGATCACATCTGAATCAGCTGCATCACGGCACATCAGCGACGAGTCCCTCTTCTGTTAATGGCGATACGAATCAAGCTCCTGAACTTCCTTCCGCCCCCGTGGGTGTGGTGGAGCATCCTCCACACGGGTGCCCTCTCTCTCTCTTTCTCTCTCTCTCTCGCTCTTTTTTTTTTTTTTGCCTTCTCAGGATCAAAGGCCACGGCCCCTGTACGTGAGCAACATGATCCGCATGTCAGAGACACGCAAATGAACATGTGTCAGAGACATGGAAATGAGAGCAGGGTTGAGGGGAAGCCTGGGAGCGTGTGCGATTCTCACAAGAGCAGTGATCAAGCCCTGTCAAGAGAAGGAAGCAATGCCTCCGCTGACATCTACCCATCTCTGACAGACACAGATGGGCTCTTGACACATGAACTGTATACAACTAACCGTACAGCACCATTCAATCTCACAATCACACATCTGCTCATAGGCTATCAAATTGGAAGTAAGGTAAAAAGATAGATGGTGTCACAGCCTCATAAGAGAGAGTTGTAAGTATTTATAAGCAGCATGTACTAAAACTGTATTTTACTGAAGTGTTGCTGCTGGCAGTGCTGCCCAGGTCAGCAGGAGAGAACTTCAAAGTCCTCCCTCTCCTCAGCTCCACCCTGCTTACACACATTCACTTTTAGTCACACTATTTCTCCCCCTTTTCTGTCTCTTTTACTCCCTCCATCATTTGTATTCTCCGCGTCCAAACAGTGAGCACCACAAGGAGATGCTTCATCGTCCTTGCGGTGCTTGTTTTCCACCAGCAGACACGAAGGAAGCAATCACTGCGCGACGAGGACAAATTGGATGGGGCAGCTACTTGGGCCGCATTATGTTTGATATTCTTCATCATTATCAACCCCCCCCCCCCCACCACCTCTTTTTCTCCTGCTCAGGAGTCATATCTCTCCCTCGCTGATGTGCCACTAAGCGTAATGAATTTTTTATGTCACCCTCCCCCGCCTACCCACCTCCGGCCCACCCCACCTCTCAACCCCTCGTCTCCTGCTCAGGGGGCTGCAGCAGCAGAGGGTGGAGAGGGGAGAGAGAGAGAGAGGCGAGGAAATAAAAAAAAAAAAAGAAAAGAAAAGGGAGGTGATTGATGCCCCGTGTCACTGCAAACAAAATGGCAAATATAATTTAGCATTTAGCTTATGCGGAGATAATGGGGTGAACATGCGCCGGTAACACAGGCTTGAACAAACAGTCTTGCTTGTTATCCGTCAGGAGCGCTTTGGTGCGATCTGGAGCACAGTTTGGGTTGGGAGGGTGGGAGGGGGGGGCGAGGAGGAGGAGGAGGAGGAGAAGGGGTGGAGGGGACTACACAGGGCCAGGGAATTGAATTAAGGGGGAGAAGTTATGCAGCGCCTGTGTCTTCAGTCACTCTGTCCGGACAGGAGTTATCTGTGCGCTTGGTTTGCTGTCACTGCAGACACGGCCGTGCTCTGCTATGCTACTTATGGTCTATTTATCCAAGCCATTAAGCATAGAGCTGTTTAATATGACACGCTATGCTGAGGGAAACTATTTGTCATTATTATAAGACAGCTGTTTAGTGGCCGGCTTTATTTAAATCAAGTATGCGAACAACCTGTCATACTCACTATCTCTGATTTTTTTTTTTTTTTTTTTTACGTGGGTTTCATGCAGAAATGATCTCAACTACTTTTGAGTCGTTGCACAGGGAAGCAGCAATATTGCCTCTGCTTGATTAAAAAAGCAGCAGTGAATTCCTCAGTGAGTTGAGGTACTCATCAGTTGCGGTATTACAGCTGGGTCCAACCACCTGATGGCAAATTGGAGTTAATTATACTTCCAGGTTTTAGCTCAGTGCAAGTTTTAGCTGTGGTTAAAACTTTTTACCAACAGCTGAGAAATCAACCTCCCCCGAGCATTTAAAAGTGATGCATTCTGCACGGTAATGTTGCTTGTAGCCAGCCCGAGCAAACAGAGGCAGTCAACGTATAGCTTGTCGCTTCGAGGGAAATGGAGGACAGGAGGCGGCTTATGGAGAAATATTGAATTGTTTTAAGACAAGTTCTCCTCGGTGAGCAGAATTAATCGTTATTAGCCCTCTCAAAGATATGCCTAAGTACACAGGGACTATTATTGCAGTACTTCCCCATGCAGCCTCTCATTACGGCCTGTAATTACAGTTGGGTTGGCCCTGCGGCAGTTCCATCAATCCAGCCAGCTTCCACCCGCCACGCACATGAGCTACAGCTACCACTGGGCATCCGTGGCCGGAGAAAAACACCACGACGCGCCCGGCAGCTTGTTTCCTCTCTGCCACAATGACACATCCACCATCCGTACGTGGCAAATGAACAGAATCATATCCTATTACTGTGAGGGGCCTAATTGAAACATGTTTATTTATGGCCCCCGTTTTTTAGACGAGGAGCAGGCGTTAACAGCGCAGCTAACGGGCTCCAGCGATATGAGGCGGTGGAATTAAATTAAAAGCTCATAAAATGAAATATGCTCTGTATTAGCTGTTTGACACTTAATTTGCCTTCAAATGAGCAGAGGAAATCACAAATTAACTGTCCTTTGTTTTTTTTTCCCTCTTTACCTCACCTCCCCTATTAGGCAAGGGAGAGCGCAATTACAGACAGAGGCTAATCGTTTAGTTTATGAATTCTTGTGGGGAAGGTACCAATGTGCCATTCAATATTAAAGCCTGAGGGTCAGAAGGGGGGAGTGGGGGCTTGCTTTACTAAGGAACTCGTATATTCACATGAAAGAACAGCACTTTACAAGAGTTTCAGTGGTTTGAGCCGAAACCATCGCCAACTAACAACAAGCGTCTCAGTTTCCATAACCTTCCCAACTCAAGCAAAACCTCAATGTTCTTCTCTAATCCGGGAGCAGAAATGGTCATTTTTTGGCCCTGACTTTGGTGCTTTTTTCCCTTTGTATACCTCTGGTCTGGAAACAGCTGACTTCCAGCCTCACCAAAGAGAGAAAAATCCCTTCCTGCTTCAAAGAAGATGCTTCCTACTTAAATAAACACATTGATCGGTGAAGAGCAGGCTCTCCATGGGAGCTCTGGTCCCCTCTGCCACCACCATTGTGCGGGACTGGCTTAATGGGAGTTTGGGGGGAGGTTGGGGCCAAGAGAAGAGACCGCTCCTTTCATTCCAGCTTTATTGCCTGACCACGGTACACAGCAAAACAAAACAGCCCTCTCATGCGGCTCAGCGCCGGCTCACGGTCACCCGGAGACCACTCAGAACAAACAGAGGTATTCGTCACAAGTCAATTATCAGCATCAGAGTTTACTCTGGAGTCTCAGGCCCTCGTGCTGTGAATGGGGCCACTAAAACAACAAAACATTCTTATGGGATAAGCAATTGACTCACAACCTCTTGCGCAGTTACCGTATGTGGATTTAGGAAAGAATTAGTCAGAATGACAGAGTCAATTAAAGAGTTTGTAAAGTTGTGAAGGAAAATAATGCCCTGATCTCTAAACTTTGCTTTCTTACTATTTGACTGTGTATTTATTATGGATTATCTGTACAATATAAATTACTTAAAGCCACAGAATTAGTAGTTAAACCACATAGAAACTAAAGTACAAGATAAACATACTGTACATGTGCAATTCCCTTCTCTAATTTTCATATTCCACTAAAACACACATTTAAAAAGCATAAACACTTCATATTTTTCACTTCCGCTCTGCAATATATAATGAAACCTCTTCATATAAATCTGCTTAATTTGTTTTTACTGTATTAAAGGTATTTTAATGTATTTTAGAAATGTGCAATATAAGGCTCAAAGATGCCAAAACAAACTTGTATTAACTTGTATTACAGAAATGAATAAAGTCATGCAGTGTGTGTGTGTGTGTGTGTGTGTGTGTGTGTGTGTGTGTGTGTGTGTCAGTGAGGAGGTATACAGTGCAGGTGTGAGCTGTGCGGGTGTGTTTCCATCGTCCAGGCCTGTTATGTGTGGTTATTTCATTCAGGAGTGTGTTTGTTCAGCTGCGGGCTCCGGTCTGACTGGAAGGTATTCTGGTGCTACCAAGCAGGAGCTGCAGCATGTCTCTGTCACTGCAGCACAGCACCAGCACCCAAAATGATGATGACTTAATAGCAACCAGGAAAGAGTTAATAGATATGTTTTTTTTTGTGTGTGTGTGAGCTGTTGCTTCATAGGCGTTGTTTATATCTAAAAAAGAGTGCAACGTGGTACCAAAACCAACTGAATCACCTTTTTAACCTCCAAAAACCTCATGAGCCAGTTAATTCTACATTCCAGTTTTAGTTTCTGTTGGCAGGATTCAGATAAATTTCACACAGTTTCCTCTGCACCAACTCTCTCACACGCTTCCTCCTCGCTGTCCTTTGGCGGATAGAGTAGAGGTTTTTTTTTTTCTTTCTCTCTTTTCTTTAAGATGTGTGCCATGTTGTTTTGTTATTTACATAAAATGTTGTCAAGGAGCCCAATCTGGGCATAGAGGAGCGGCGTGGTGCTTAGCATAAAGACCACGGTCTTATCTCAACACCTCCTTCCAGATGGGACGAGGCCGAGCATTGCAGTACACACACACACACACACACACAAATATAGACACACACACACACTCATACTGGAAAACAATAGAAAGACAAAGGGGCCTATAGTGTAGTTTTTTACAGAAGACAGGAAAATGTTTTTGAAGCATATATTTTCATCTATAGTTATTTATGGTGTCAAGGCCTCATATAGTAGTTGATTTTTCAGTTTTAGGCCGCACTTCAACACATTTTTTGTATCAATATTGTCTTAATTTCTCTAAAACGTGATATGATGCAGTACATAGAATTTTTAAACATATATATTTTTTTATTTTTTATTTTTTTTGTGATGACAGCAACACATTTTATTTTCTTTTTCAGTAAAATGACTAAAAAATCACCCAGTTGGAGAATTCGCTGTAAATATTTGCATTTGAATATCGTCTAGACTAAAACTGAATGTGAATCGGAGCCATAAATTACATTAAGAATTAATGATTATTTCACATTGCATCTGATAATCTCTGTCCAGATAGGGCTGCTGTCACCGAAAACGCAGGGGAGGAAGACGAAGGCCACTTTTTCATCTTCCTCTCCAACTGTCCAAAACCCGTTCTGTGTGACTTCATAGGTCACCCCTCTCCGGTGCAGTCACTGGTTACCCTCCATCCTTCCTCTACCTCCCCCCTCATGTCTCTCACCCCTCCTCCTCCTCCTCCTCCCCTCTTTAATACTTTCTCTATGGAGTAAGTCGGGGGGACAGGCGGTCACGCAGTCGCTGGCTTCATGATTAATGGTGTTTATTCTTGACAGAAGGCTCCTTTATTTATCTGCATTGCAGTTTCACTGATACTATCAGTCACCTGAATGAAAAATATTCAGTCATACCAATTTTGCAGTATAATTGAGTAGAGTCACTTCCTTTCAGTTTTTCCCCCCTCGCTCTCCTCTCCCCACTCTATCTGGCAGCCTTATCATCGCCACAGTAATTTTCGCACTGCGTTGTTTGATATGGAGAGGCTGGCTTTAGCCGCATTTGACATAAAGCCTCTTCAATTTTCACTGGAGGAAAAAAAAAAGAGAGAGAGGGGGGGTGGGGGTTGTGGATGGAGGGAGAAACTTATGCACCACTCTGTGAAAATGTGCAAGGAGGGGAAAGTATCTTTTTCTTTTTTTTTTTTTTTTTTCTGAGGCAATTTCAGGATTTAGAGAGAAAGGAGATAAATGCCTAAGCAGAAATATGGGCAGATTGAAGTTACAGTATATCTATTTTTTTTGTAATACACCAGTTTCAAAAAACCTCTTTAAATGGGCAGTGTAGTCTTTTTTTTCTTATTCAGCCTGTGCACAGAAGCGTGATATTTTTGACGACACCTGTGTATTTTTTTTTTTTTTATAATTTGAGAATGATGGATCCAGCAGGTTGGGGTAGGAGGAGGAGAAGAAAAAGAAAGAAAGACAGAAAAAAAACGAGTTTTGGCACAGCATATATTTGACAAGGCCTGTAAAGGTTTAAGGGTTGAGTCATTACCTGTGGAGATCTGTTAAGACATGTTCCAAAAACTCTACTTACCAGGCTAGGATTACCTACGCTGACGCTGCTCCCTCCCGCTACTGCTGCTGCTGCTGCTGTGTGTATATTTGTATTTCTCCCTAGTTATTAAATATCACATGCATTTTTTATGGGGGCTTTTTTTTTTTGCTCCTTGCTAAATGGTTTTTGACTGATTTAGTATGTCTTAAAGGCAAATGGTAATCTCAACTAAAGAAAAGAATTCACAGTATTTCTAATCTACAAATGATTCCATACAAAATCCTGTCCTGATTATTTATTCAACAAATATTTCCTATTTCCTTTGTCATTTTTCCGCTGTTCAAATAGGTGGAATTTAATTTTAAGGGGCCCCCGTTGAAAATATCTTACTTTTTTTTCCCCCGATAAAAGAGGGGATACATTAATCTCCCGATATGAGGGGCCGGTTTTGAATTTGCACATGTAACACATTAGTGGATTTGATTTTCTACACACGAGTCATTTGCCCCCTCTTCATGTTTGAGATCTCAATTTGTAGCTCTCCCATGGAGCACAATGGAGTACCAGGTCTGAGGGGAAGAGATAACAGGCAGGTGCCAAAAGCTCTGCGCTAATGTGAGTGAGTGCATGAGTGTGCATTGATACACACACACACTAAACACACACACACACACACACACACACACACATTTTCAATATTTTTCTTGTCAGTATCCCGAGTGTCAGTTGCAATCTCTGCATATGTTATTTCTTTTCTTTTCAAATACAACATGAATCAAGCTTAATTCAATTCAAATAGATAGAATACATTTTTCCTAATTTGCTATTCAGGCCTCTTACAGGTCATACTGCATATTTCATCCTCTTATTTAAAACATTTAAATCATTACAACATGCTTTACAAATAGGGCTCCACTCACATATTATTTCCACTATTCAATTAAATTAATATGATGATTATTTTCCATTTAATCCTTTTTGCATGTAAAATATCAGCTGTCACAATTTGCCATAGATGATATATTAATAAATAGCTATTAAAAAACACTAAACAGTCAGTTTCAGTGATATATGACAGAGAAAAGCTGCTTTTAGCTCCAAAAATGACATTAAACTATCATTTTTCTATCAAAGTAAATCCAGATTAATTTTCTGGTGATCTCCTTTTAAAGACTAATAGTTCCAGCTGTCACAATAAAAACCCAGTTCTATTACATTACTAAAGAACACCTAAGTATTAAAGATTTACAGCTCTTATTAGGGCTTTGATGGTAACTTATTTGATGGGTGTGGCAAGCTGTCACTTTTATGAGCCCGCAACGCTTCTTAATTGGCTTTGTACAGGACCCTCCTCTCATTGGTGGGAAGCTATTATAGAACAGCAGTGACTGTCAAGATATTACAGCTCGCCCGCCTCACATCGTCTTCACAACCTCAGGCAGCTGCTGCACTGACGTCGGCTTCCTCCTCACAAATAGCAGCAGCAGCAGCAGTAGTAGTTAAGAGGAGTTTCACGTGTCAGTTAAAGGGATAGTTCGCCTTTTTTTTTTTTGAAGTGGGGCTTGCATAGTTGGTGTATTACCTGCAGAAGATGGCAGCACTTTCTGACCCAAACAGCTGATTTGTGTTGTAATACATTGAGCGACATGTGTAGGAATATGGAATTTCTTTGGTTGAGAAAGTAGTGCCAAAGATTCTTAATATAGCGTGCACTTAAATTCATATTCATCTTTTTATGTGGGCCTATTTTTTTGGTGGCATAGAAGTACATTACTTCACTTCCAAGCCAGTACTTCTGTTCTGCCTACTTCTCTAAACAGATGCTACAGATGTCCATCTACTGCACTGCACTTTAAAAAAAAACCCTGAACTATCCCTTTAAATGACCAGCCTGTTATTGGGAGAAAATGTTTTTTTTTTTTAGGAAGGAAATATCTAGTTTCTTACCAAACACACAATGATCAGCTTTAGTTCAAGTATGTCATGCTGTAACAGAAGAAATTAAGAGTCACTTTTCACCATTTTGACTCAGCCTTGTGCCCTACAGACGTCATGCTGTAGCGGTGTAGAAATGTGGAATTTCCATTACTCTGATCTCTGGGCTCTGAGCTGCAGACCCTACGATCCCACTCTGGGGGCCAGTCACATCAAGTAACAAGACCAAGGGAACAGGATCATAAATCCTCTCCAACTCTCCTCATTTTCCATCCTCCCTCTGTCCCTCCCTTTCCTCCTTCTCTCTCTTTCACTTCCATCTCTTTTTAAGCATTCAGTAAATGACTTGGGCAACCTAAATGCAACAATTTAAAACATTACCACATGTTTGGTTTTATAAAATGCCTTTAGTCTAGCTGGGCTGTTTTGTACTAAAGACCATTGACAGATTTAATGTCTTCTCTTCTCCCTGTTTCTGTTTATCTTCTACATCACAGAAGATTTCACTCCTTTTACACCCTCTCCTTACCAATGAAAATTAATTCATATCACATAAAGCGATTCTTTTCTCTCAGCCCTTCGTTATCTCCCCTTATCAGATGTGGCGTCCATTACATTTCGATAGCGTGATAGAGGATGGTTTCATAATGCTGTTTGGGATGAGCCAAAAAAGAAACCCCTTCACTGGCGTTTGTCTCCCATGATACTTCACTTTTTGTGTGTGTGTGTGTGTGTGTGTGTGTGAGAGAGAGAGAGAGAGAGAGATGGGGAGAGAGAGAGGGAGAGAGAGGGAGTCATCTTGTGAAGTTTTTTTTTTTTTGTTTTTTTCCCCCGGCGAGCATTCAGAGGGAACTGCACAAATATGCTCAGTCATGCAAGCAGCTGCAAGATGACCGCAATATTATGATGATTGTCCATCATTTCTTTTTCTTCAACATTTTTATTGGTATAGTGATTTTTACCAAATTTGGGATTATAGCGTTTATTTTAATAACTTCAATAGAGCTGGGAAACTTCTTTCTCTTCTTCTTTTACAACCAAAATAAGAAAGAAGAGAGAAAAAAAAAAGAAAACGTTGGCATATTAGGAATTCCTCCCATTCATATCAGTTTAGTTTCAATTATATTACAGGTTTGTGAAACATCCTCCTCTGGGTATATCCAAAATTTCCACCGATCTGTCTTTAAGCCTCCCAAAGCTTCATCAAGCCTGAGCTTGGCACCACCACGCACTCAGCCCCTTCATGATTAAATATCAAGGAACTCCACTTGACATTTTATTAGTCCAACAAGATGGATGAAATGGCCAGAATAAAGTAGGCTGTGTCTGTTCACTTTCCCACCAGCGCTTGCCTTTCTTTCTTTCTTTCATTCTTTCTTTCTTTCTTTCTTTCTTCTGACCGGCTTTTCCTTTCCATCCTCTCCTCTACGAGAAGTATGTATTAGGAAAACGTGATGGATTTCATTCTGAAAAGGAGATTTTCAGCTCAGAGAAGGAAACATATATTTTTGTGTCTTGTACCTGATGCTCCTGTTCTCCTCCCTCCGTGTCTCAGCTCTCGCTCCCTCCCCTCCTTTTTCCTCCCGACCCCCTTTTTTTCCTCCCTCTCTCCCTCTCTCCCTCTCTCTGTTGTTCTACCTCAGATCTCTGTCTGAAGGATTAACCATCTCCAGCAGTGTGTCTCTGCTGTCTTGTAGCGCTGTGTATTGTTTGTGATTTGCTCAGGCCCATCCGTGCGGCTGCTCATTTCACCAGCCCAGTGTGACGTGGTGAATTGAGAAGGGGGGATCATGCGGAGCCGTCTCACCGATCCACGCCCGCTCCCTCGCAGCCCCTGGGCCACACTCCGTTCTCCTCACCTCCTCCTTTCACCTGAAATGGGCTGCAGACGCGCACGCTCATTACCTGACTTGTCGGGGTAGCGAGGGCGGTGGGGTGTGGAACCTGAACCCTGTTTAGCTGCAGGCATCAGCTGAGTTTCTGTGTAAAGGCATCGGGGGCCATCGAGACACTACTTGAGAGAGAGAGGAAAAAGGAAAGATAGATGTGCTTCCCTTTCTGTTTTCAGAAGTTTAACACTTCAACACCCAGGAGTTCTCTTCTGTTTTCTCTCTAGCCCGAGGCATGCTAGAGGAACTCAAAACACAGACTGAGAGCTGCACTAATTCCACCTGTGCTAACTCTCCTGAAAAGAACTGCAATAAAGTCATTTACAGAGAGAAGAGAGATGAAGGTGAAATGTTCCATGCATATTGCTCTATTTGTTAAAAAGAGGGAAAAATCAAGCATGAGAGAGAGGACCAAAGAGAGAAAGAAAAAAAGCAACAAGCAACAATATTTTTTTTTTTTTTTTTTTTTTGGTCTCATGTTTGTTCCCTGATTCCAGCCTCCTTGAAATTACAGGAAAAAAAAGGCAGGCTCATTTTGTGTAATTTCACTTTCATGTTTTCATTTTCTTGCTATAGGCCTACACTCGTTTTGGTAGACGTTCTTATCTCAATGGCTGAAATTACATTTAATTGCAGTGTGGAAAAAAAAAAAAGGTTTTTGAAACAGTCTGCACAAAAAAAAAAAAAAAAGAAAGAAAAAAGAAAAGAAACACATACAACAAAACCCCGCTGCGTGGCGAAGCAGAACATAAACTTCTCAAGACGGCGATTGTATTCGGTCATAAAGTGGAACCTACACAGAAATAGCGAGAAGATGAAGAAGTGACTTTGCCTAAACAATAATTCTCTTGACTTTTATAGAAGTGGAAAGGAGCGTTTTTAAAGAGCCTTGATCTTAAAACAAGATACATTTATTTTTCATAGTGCGGCACACCTTTTGGGCAGGTTCATGACTCCTCTTCTGGAGTTCACGCCGGCAGCAGTTATAACCTGAGCCTCTGACACCTGGACCCGTTTGTTATGACTTGAGCCTGTCACACTCTCTGACTCCTGTTGATAAACATATGTTATCGCTCCAGTAGCGTGGAAGTGATACGTGCCTACGGGGATGTACTGTACATCGTCATGGCGGCGGAGGAGGCGACTGCGTGTTCTCATTGCTGCTTATATGTAGACAATGTGAGACATACAGGATGGAGGGAGGGGGAGGGGGAGGGGGGGTTTGAGGGGGGACGGAGAGAGACTGAAGGAGAGTGCCTGTGTATTCAACTGGACAGCGTGTGTGTGTGTGTGTTTGTGAACTGACTGTGCAGTGTATGGGAATGTCTGGCACGCCTCCAGAGGTATCCCACAGATAGGGAATCCTGCTTGATGTGACCATGAATAGAAAGCCATCCCCACCCCCTGAACCCACCCAGTCCTTTGATGTCAGGGGGTCACACAGAGCCTCCTCGCAGCTCTCGTGGAAGGGGGAGGGTGCATAAGAGTGGGGGGTGATGGGGGGGGCATAGTTACACCCAACGCCTGGCAACCTCCACATGCCCTGCCAGTCCCGCTGTCTGCTCTGCCCAGCCGCCAGGAGAAAAAGCTCAGAGTATAGAAGAGCTGCTGCTGATCTGGAGAGGAGGAAATTCAGATTACATGGGCTGTATAACTGTTGGTGCTCATAGACAAGGCTAATGTACAAGTTCTTGACCTCAGTTTGTGCTTCAAATGTACTAAAGAATGCAACATGTTCATGTCATATATATATGAGGGCTGCAGCTAGCGATTAGATCTGTTAACATGACCGGTTCCTCCTCAGGTATGCAGAGAGGATTTTTAGCATCGTTCAGCTCGTTGTTATGGTTATTACTCTCATCAGTATTGTTTTCATACATAACAGGCAGGTGTGTTTTCGGACCGTTTCCAGCACCAAACGGCTAACACTCCCAAGTTAGCAACTAGCAGGTGGACATGGTGGAGCATTTAGCAGCGATAGAGCGAAAGATAAATCTACTGAAGAGTCGGTGGAGACCAAAACAGAGCTATAAGGAAAGCAAATATTGGACTTATATGACCACAACTGTAACTTTTAATTCATGCTGATGTGTAAATAGGTTTGTAATATCAACTTAAAAGATAATGATGAGTTTCTGCATTTGCATTTCAGCCACTTTCATTTTCACTTGTACTTGTATGTTTGGCCTTAAAGGTCAAACTTGGCTCTGTTGCATCATTCTCTGATTAATGTCTGAGAGTCATTGAGATACTGTATTTGTCAGTTTTCTTGTTGGATGACTGAATATTAAGTATAAATCTACCTTTTTTATATTATTAACAGCCAAAAATGGACTTTAAAGCTCCAATTTTAAGCCAACATGAAAGTTAAAGTCGTCATGGTGATGGAAAGTTTGATTTATCCACTTTTTAAAAAGTTTTTCAGTTTTAAATAGCTGCAATTGATCATACCTGCCTATCTGTAATGGTCATTTCATATTATTCTGTCAGTGACAAAACTTGTATTTTGTGATCAGCTGTGTGGAAATCTAAGAAAGAGTCAAAGCCTTAAAGAAAGTTGGCGTCTTAACACAGCTGGCAAGCAGATATATGTCATTTATGTCTCTGAAAGATTTATGATGTGACAATCAGATGTTAGCATTTTAAAAAAAAATCTTTATTCTCCATCTGCACCATGCCATCGTACTGCCATATTAAACGTGTCCATGTTTTTGAATAGCTCGGTTTCTGGATGGAAATCGTGTGGAAAAACATTTCTTTTTAAAGCACTTAAGTGGGGGACATGTCAACTCACTATGTGCTGAACCAGTCAGATCCAGAAACCAGTGGCTTGACGAAAAGGTACATTAGATCTAAAAGTAAAACAGAGTTAAATTTAAGCTGCTCTGTGATATTCATTACTAATGTGGAAAATGAAGTCATAGGAATGTGCTTCAGTGGCACAGCCTAATGAAGACTTTCCCATCTATTCGTTTAAGTACCCTCGATATATCCACCTTCTTCTGTTTGTGTCTGTCTCCCGGTCTCTGTCTGTCTTCTCTCTCTCTCTCTCTCTCTCTCTCTCTCTCTCTCTCTCTCTCTCTCCCTCCCTTGTCTCAGCTCCTTTTCCTCTCTCCTTGGGTCTCAGCTGGCTCTGTTCCTGTGGCCCTTTGATCTCAGTGAAAGGGTTTGGAGCTTTAAAGTGCTTCTGTTTCCGCTGTCAGGAGCCCCTCTCTTCCTCCTCTCTGGTTTAGGCTTTCAGAGCGGTGGCAGCCTTGTGCTGTGGCTGGGTGGGTTAGAGGGTTGAGGGAGGTGGTGGTGGTGGTGGTGGTGGTGGTGGTGTATGGGGGAATGAAGGGAGGGACACAGGTTTTCTATGAGGTGGTGAGATTGAGGTGAGGTGAGGTTGGGAGGGAGGAGGGGTTTCAGGGGTGTGTGATGCTGTCAGCCTCGGTCAGGAGAGGACCTGACACCTGACTGCTTCTAGTTCCCTTCCAAAACCCCATTTCCCACCTCTCTCAGCCCCTTGTGGCCACAGACGTGCTCTTCAAGTGGAGAGACTGACTTAAACTACCTATTTTTTTTACTCTATATTTCACATGTGTTTCCATCTGAACGTGTACTTAGTGGGATAAGGATTTATTCTGCAAGGCATGCAGGTCTCTATACCTCTTAAAAACCCACATAGACATGCATTTAATACATTTATACTATGTTAGCTAACAGTAGACTACATACATTTAACTTGCCACTCATCTTTTTTTTCTTTTTTTTTTTACTTATAGCCAATGTATAGCACAACACACAGCAAATAACCACCTGTATCAAGTATCCATCCATTGTATCCATAGCAACAAGTGTCATAGTTTTTTTTTTTTTTAACACATGTGTACTGTTGAAATACCAGTTGTCTAAATAAAGGAAATAAATGAGACCATGTCTTTCTAAAATTAAGACCTCATTTTCACATCTGTTGCCGGTTTGCAAATCCAATGTCAATTTAGTTAAGAGGATAAATATGTTGGACGTTGTTTTCAATTGAACTTTCGCCATCTGTTGTCTCGGTAACGCCGTTCAAAAGTCTCAATATTAATTAGGTCAAGATTTCACGAAGATTGAATATGATGCACTGTAGTGTTTATGAAATATAAGGACTGGGTTTAATCTAACTTCTGTTGGAGCTGGTGCATGTTATAACTCTTTTAATTCCCCCCTCCTTTTTTTTGGGGGGGGGGGGTTGATCCACCAAGCTACACAGCTCTTAAGATTATTGGCTCTTAACCCTCTTATTACACATCAAGAAATGTTTTACTTTATTTCATGCGCGACCATTTCATGCCCGAGCTATAAGTATTTTTTTGCAAAGCACAGTTCCTGTTTTAGCAGACCGCTGTGTCAATACCACCACGTCTAACTGCACCGCCACAATGATACCTTGTGTTGCCTCGGGTGAAGTCATCAACTTTCACCGCAAATGCGTGTTTCGACCAAAAAAACTTATTAGTGTTGATATAACCTTGTTCCAAACAAAGATTCAAGGCCTGTTTACATGAACACACACCCCTCAGTGAAACCTCAAAGTCTTTCAGGGGGCATATTTACATTTGGCAAGTGTATATTCAAACCGGGGGAAATAGGACGACAGTTAAAAATCCACAGACCGCCCCGTGTAAACATGCGATGTCTTAAAGAGGCGCTTGGCTGGTTTAAGCCCTGGCCACGTGAAAGGAAATGGCTTCCATATGTCAGGAGCTCCATCTTTCCTTGTGCCCTGTTTGCAGGATGTCTACTTTTGAGGGTTAATACAAATTATGAACCTATGAAAAAGGCGGGGGGGGGGGGGGGTGAGTTGAGGAGTGGAAGGAGAAGAGAAAGGTTTACTCTGTGCTTAAGAAGTAGCCTGCAAAACCCTGCGGTAGAGCTTTGATGTAAATCTTAAAATCAGGTGTAACTAAGACGCCGCCACTTCTCTGGCACACACCTAGACTTGCACATAGGGTGAGCATTCATGCACACACACACACACACACACACACACACACACACACACACACACACACACACACAGTGCACGTTGTCAGATTACTTCCTTTCGTCATGTTGATTAATGCATACTGGCAGATGCTAAGACGATCACGGCCCTGCAGAGAGCGACTGAACATGGAGGCTCAGCCGTTCCCTCGCTCTTTCTCTCACATGTTACCGAGACACTCCGCACTCCTCCGAACCATTCATCTCTTTCCTGTCCTCCTCAAATCCCCTCACACCTGGCTCTGCCCCCCCTTGAGACCTCTTCTTCTCCCCTCCTTTTTCTTTTTTACTCTCCGTGTTCCCTAACTCTTCCCTGTCCGCCCTTCCCTCCCAAATACATAGTCCATATCTTCACACGCTCCCTCCTCTTTCTCCTCCCGACTACTGTTCATGCTTTAACTGTTCCCACCTTCTTGGCAGTACCTCCCTTTCATATCCTCTCTCTCTTCTCTCTTCTCTCCCTCTCTCTTCTCTCTTCAAATGTTTCCTTCACCTTTCAACAGGGGCCTATATCTCTCCTCTCTCTTCCCCCCCCCCCGTGCCACCACTCTCCTCACCAATCAACACGTGTGACGTACTTTCCTTTTTCTTTTCTTTTTCTTTTCTTTTTTTTTTTGACCATCTCTTCTCTTTTCCCCCCTCCCCTGCCAGTAGGACTCCGTTCTTATTCGCTTAGTTAATTGGAAAAACAAGGCAAGCAGAGGCATTTAGCCAGGGTCAGTGTATGGAGACGCAGCCAACGCATGACAGGGTTAATCAGTGTCATGGCAGCCAGAACGGGTGTCTGGCTCTCCTCAAACAGGCATGTGGAGGGCCAGATGAGGAAAAAAAAGTCATTACATTTTTCTACCTTTTACTCCTGGGGTCTAATTTCTGTATCTAAAAAGTCTAAAACGTTGCATTTGCCTCTTATAACATGCACGCTCTGAAAACTCGATGAGAAAAACGTCAGGTGCAGGATATGATTACATGTTTCTGTTTCGCCCTCTTCTCCCCCCTTTAATTTTTTTTTCTTCTTCTTCCCTCATAAGTGACAAACCTGTCGTGAGTCCTCCTCTTCACTCTTATGAGCTCCTTTTTGTGCGAGGAGTGTGTGTACGTGTTCGCCTGTGAGAGATGCTTGGGTCAGTCATGTGACATCAAAGTGAGCGTCACTCCGCAGCTGTGTTGTGATCGGTGTAAATGAGCCATGTAAATGGTGGCGTGTGGGCACATGACTTGCTTATCGTAAACACACCATCACACACACACACACACACACACACACACACACACACACACACACACACACATACACACACACACTTGTTTTTGAAGTTTCACGGTTGCCCTCAGCGTGGCCTGCTCGGTGTGCAGGAAGTAAAACATTTCTCATGAGTTAGATGACAGGAGACGTGCAGAAACACACGAATACAATGGAGGTGGGAAAAAAAAACATTCCATCACCATTGTGTTTCAGTGTCAGATACAATCCCTAAATCTGTCACCTTTGCACACTTTAACAACGAGGATTCTTCTGGGATTCCTCTTGTCCTCTTCTCATACACCTGCCTCAGCATCACTGAGACATGTTGTCACACACTTGACACAGTGAAAGCCTTGAAAATTGTCCCAGAGCTCCTTTTTTTGGGCTAATTACAGAAAAACTCCTGAAGATGAAGTTTGTGTCTGTCCTCAAGTGTGTGTGTGTGTGTGTTGTTTCCGCTCCTCGGTGCTCATTATTGGCCCTGGTCTGAGCTCTTTCATTAAGGGAGCTGTGAAGTGGAGGGACGGCGGGGCCGGTAGGGGATCAGGGGACGGGGCGGAGGTCGTAATTGGGCTGTTCCGCTCCCCTGGCCTTGCTCAAGGTCACTGTGAGACAAACTCTGAGCCAGGTCTCTCACTCTTTCTTCTCATCTCTCCTCTCAGCCTTTTTTTCCCACCCCCTTTTTTCCTCCTTCTCACCTCCCTCTTAAAACGTCCACTTTTTTTTCTTTCTTTCTTTCTCTCCCTCCTTTCCTTTTTTCGCTCATGCTCTCCTTCTCCTGGGGTCCTTTGTCACAGTAGACTGGTCCACTGGGGAGCCGCAGAGAAGTGGAGGGGCTAATTCAGTCTAATCTCTTAGCCTGTTAATGTCTAGCTGATATGTGGATTTCTCTACATCCTCAGGGGAAGGCCTTTGTGGTGAAGGCCATCATTATGAAGTTTCCTAGCCCTCCTAGCCAATTATAAGAAGGGAGACAAATTAGTTCATCTCAAACTTGGCTCTTAAGAAGTTTTCCTGATTGTTCTCAACTTTATTTCACATCTCGGGCCAGAGAGACCATTCATAGGAGAGGCTTTTGATAAAGAAAAATAGCCTGATTGTGCTCATATTTTTCTATTTTAAGAAAGATCATACATTTTCTCTGAGACTCAACGGTGGATCTTGTACAGCGTTGTATCCGTCGTGTGCAATTGTGCGATTCAAAGCCAAGTTCGAAGCTATCCGAGCAGAGTGGTGTAACGTTGCTTGTCTGCTGCTGGTCAGCGGTGAGCTCGGTCTAACGTTTCCCTCTGATTAAGATGCAGTGGTGAAAGCTGCCTTTGATCTGAGGAAATGTCTGCGTAGGGAGCAGTTGGAATGCGGCGCTCTCTTCTCTGCCTTGCAGATGGAGGGAGAGAGATAGTGTCACAGTCCATTTGTCTGGCCTCGCCACCGCCAGTCCACCCACGGTAGCAGAATCTGTTTGTTCAGAGGCAGCCGGGCCTAATGAAATGAACACCATGTCGCTGTTAGACATGTGTAAATGTGTGGATCCAAGTGGATTATTTATGTTTTCTTTTGTTTATTTAATGCTGGTGACACAAAGGCTGAATCAAGTCATAAATCAAGATGTTACTTTATTAGTCTGATGCCTGTAAGCACATTTCAACTTCAAAAAAATGTTTATATTAGGAGGTATATAGATTCAACTTGCATTAAACTTCCTTAAACGTGAGTGGTCGTATGTTTCCTATCAAATTTATCATCATTGTTTACAGCAGTCACACACATTTACCTCTTCTTACTTTTAAAGCACATTGAAAACATGTATTCATTCTCTTTCTATATTTCCCCTTTTCCTCTCTGTTTGTCTGCAGGCCTCCAGGGTTGGCGGGCAGTCCAGCTTTCTCCGACATCTCCCTCATCCGGATCTCGCCCCAGCGGAACCCCTCTGTGGGGGCGGAGTCGCCCTTTCACCCCTCGCACCCCTACATCAACCCATACATGGACTACATCCGTTCACTTCACAGCAGCCCCTCCATCTCCGTTCTGTCAGCCACCCGGGGCCTCAGCCCTGCAGATGGTGAATAAAGTGAAACATACACCGACACGCACACACACATGTACACACACTCAGATGCACACTCAGCACGCACATGCACATCTGCACACAACCCCAGCAGAGCAGAAATATATACGACAGGGACTCGGTAGACCCTTAAAAATAATTGTTGGAATTGATTAGCCAGGTTCGATTGAAAGTAGGAGGGATCTCAATTCTCTGTATCGGTTTAATTCCTGTTTGAGATCAGAGGAGGTCAGGTAAGAGGCACCCAGATCCATCTCTATTAAGACTCAGGGGTTGGTGAGATGTTATCTGAGGGAGGGGAGTGAGTGGATTGTGAGTATTATGAGTGCGTTGTGATCCGTGTGGGTGGGGGCGCAGGTTGGAGAGAGGCTAATCCTTTTGATCTGTGAGTCATGTCATAGACCTCTGGAGGATGCATCAGTGAGCGGCAGGGTCACGTACAGTTACACTGCGCACACCGGGGGAGGGTTGGATTCAAGTTCAGGGTTTTGGGGGTTTGGGGGGTTGGGGGGTGGGGGGGTGGGAGTCGGTTGTTATGATGTTCTACAGGGAGTATTTATTCGCTACGGTCTCAAGACGGATGTGGACTGGGAAATCAATTACAGCGGACACAAGAAGCACTCAAATTAAAAAGCAATACAAGATATAAAGAGTAAAATCAAGAAGGAAGAACTCCAACTCTAAAATCAATTTGTTAAAAGCAGCTTCAGTGTTTTTTTTAATGAAAATATTGGAAGCATTTTGAATCACATGATTTTAGTATTTAGTAGTGCTGAAACAAGCGCTGTGTTAATCTTAATGGTTAATTTAATAGAAAACGAGTCAGCAACAATTTTGATCATTTTGAAGACTAATTAAATTATCATGAACTGAATAGTTTGTTGTTTTTTAATTGTTGGTCAAATTAAACACTCAATATGAAGATGTCATTTTGGGCAATGGGAAATTTTGATGAGCATTTTTCACTATTTTCTGATATTTTATAGACACATTTTTCATTGATTGATTATTTGGCCCAAATAATTGCTGCATAATTTTAAAAAAAATCCTTAGTTTTTTTAAGATGATGCAAAGCTGTCTTGTACCATCCAAAGTTATAAATAAAACAGCATGTCAAACTAGACAGATGTAAAAAAAAAAAAAAAAAAAAACTGGTGTAAATTTTCCACCATAAAAAAAAAAGCTGATCAAAGAGCTTATTTGCCAGAAATCTATCTTCACCTTGAAGATCTTGAAATGGCCTGATGATCTATTCCGGCACTCATGTCCTCATGCCATCAACCTTTTGGCACTTCAGCAGCAGAGACCCACTTTAACTCCCCATCTTGTGTTGAAGTGTAGCCATGAAACGGCAGATAGCAGGGGCATTTCCTTGACACCGGGGGCTCACTCCACTTCATGTCATCTAGGTCTGTTAAAAGCTGGTATCTGTGAGGAAAACTACAAGACTCCGCTCCAGCAGCCTCACTCAGCCCTTCTCGTGCACTCCACTTTTTTTTTTTCGTGAACAGGAAGTGTATACTCGAGCTGAAACTCTCTACCCGCCAATTTTCCATTACCACAACATAATGTGCACCAGTCTCAGCTTGCTTTAAATCAAAATAGTTTCTCTCAACCTACCACACGATCCTCTTTCAATTCATAAGGCTGTGAATTGTGAATGAGCCACCTAATTACTCTTTTAATCAATCTGGTGATTAATTAACCCATCAGCTTTTGTGTTGTTAGTATATCACCACGCTTACAGGGAGCCTCCTACTTCAATATGCAAAGATTTTTTTTTTCTTCTACCAAAAAGTACATTTGAATAATGATGAATTAATTAACAGAATCTAATGGAGATTTAAAGTGGGTGGGATTTAGTGCCACCCTCTCGCTGCCACACATTTGCTTTCACATCTTTTTTTTTTTTTTTCTTTTGCTCCTCCCTCACAATATTTCTCTCTTTTTTCTTCCATGTGAGTTCAGAGGTAGGCTTGCCCCTGATCCTATTGTTGTGCTGAAGGAGCACCCGGTGGCTCACCAAGTCCTGAGGCATGTCTCTTGCCTTCTTCTCCTCCACGTCGAGTGCCACACTGACAGCCTTTTCCCCCCACTCCCCCTTTTTTTTTTTTTTTTTTGCCCCCAGGATCGCACTCTGATGCCAACATTTCTGATTTAGAAAATTCTGCAAAGCCCTTTTCTGTGTGTGGATACTGAATGGGCCACATTATGGTTGAATGCAAAAGCAAAGCTAAGGCGGAACAGTAGAGACAATTAAGAAACTCCCCCTTTCCACTGAAGACATAATACCCAGATCGAATTAATTTAGAATTTTTTCTTACATTCATTCAACCAATCATGGATGCATATTGCAGGCATACAGGCCAGCCTTAAGAGGAAATCTCCTCATACAGTGTTTCTTTATTTATTTCTTCAATTGGGGGAAAAAAGAGCAGCAGCACTCTGTGGGTCTGAACCGATTCCATATTTGCATCCAAAACCACAGTGTTAGTCTTTTCCCTCTCTCTTTCTTAGAATATTTGCATAAGGAAGCCCACCGCCAGATGTTTATTTTTAGGCTACGGTTCAAGGACTTACAGCACTCTATAACTAAGGGAATGACTTGGAAAAGAGAGGCATTTTGAAGAAAAAAAAGAGAGAGAGAGAAAGTGAAGTGGAGGCAGAATCGTTTTCTGTATCTTTATGCATGCAGATCTATCTGGGCAGATTTAGGCCTTTTGTTTTTTCCTATAAGGGAACAGAGTCGAGGAGCAGGTTGCATATCTGCAGACTGCAGCCCTGATGTGTACAACGCACAAGCACCATCTCTGGCAAAAGATGTGTCAGCCCACATACTCTTACCACACACACACACACATACGTATATATACATATACTTGTGCACTCTCTCCAAGTGATCAAGGAACAGTAAGAAGAAGAGAAAAGGCTGTTTAAGAATGGTATTGTAAGACGATCAGTTATGCTGTGCTCGGCATGAATGCATCAATCAAACACTAATGCACACTCACTGTAATCTCTGAGCAAGCATCCCGTAATCCCCAGTGAGGCTCTCTCCGTTTCAGGTGATGCTCCCCGTGCAGCTGTTTTGCTTAACTTGATGGTGTTGCTAATGTGCTCATTACTGTTCTGCTGAGCTGATTATCATCTAATGTAAATGAACGCTAGCTTTATAATGCATTGCAGGTGCTTCCCCTGTCATGTTTTTCTCACTACCTAATTTTTTCTTCTTCTGTTCTTACCTTGCTCTTCTTTAAATACTCCCTCCCCTACCCTCTACATCGTCTTCATCGCCCTCATCTGTCACCTTCACTCTTTTTGGTTTCCTTTTGTTTCCTCTTTGCTGACCGGGTCATCTCTCTCTCTCTCTCTCTCTCTCTTTGCTGCTCCAGCCCCTCACACAGGTCTGACCACAGCTGAGTACTACCACCAAATGGCTCTGCTGGCGGGCCACCGGAGCCCTTACACGGCCGACCTGCTCCCCTCTGTGGCGTCGACGGCGGGCGCTAGCAGTGCCAGCGCTCTGCACATGGAGTACCTGCAGGCGATGGAAAGTAAGTGTGCATTGAGCTCATACATGGCTCGTGAAGCTCTCAGGAGTCAAAGCTACACGATATTCCATATACATGATTATATTATGACATGAGATCCAAAACTGATGTAGGGTCAGCAATTCTTATGAGACATTTATAGTTTATGGGAGTTTTCAGCACACATTTTCCCATGGCCAAGTTCCCAAGGCCAAGTTGAATTAATATCATATACTTATATCATTCAGCTTTGCATATAGTCGCTGTGCTGCAGAAATCATGCATCTCCTAGCTTATACCATGCAATTTTCAGATTATCAAACAGGTCTTTAATTTTTTTTATGGATATTAAAAAGTAGGATACATTTCTCCAAATCTACGGCAACACTTAATTCATGAAAATTCAGATCCATAGATGAATGCTTTCATATGTGCTATGCGTAGGTGTCTGTATTAAAACAAATGTATATATGGTTTTAACATTTTTTACACATCTAGGAGGATACATATAACTGCCAACTAGGCTACACAATGAAATCTGGCTCTTGAAATGACGTTTTAGGAAACCTAGACATCCAAAAATCTTGACTTTCACTAAAACTGAGCCTTAAAAAAAGGGCGCTTTCCAAATCCACGCATCTCAAAGTATTACGAGTGCATACCTGAACATTAAAGCATGGGTGGCCCCGGTGGGAATTCAACCCTTAAACTGCGCTTTCACAATCCACCTATCTTGTACTATATATAGCTAGAGAAGCTACAGCTCAACCACAGCGAGGAGGGACCTGCAACTCGGCTGTGACATGATTTAAATGAGCCATTGTCTTAATGTGTTGGTCTCAGGACTGTGTGCAGAGGACTTATGCTAATGAGTTATTTTAAAGTGTAAATAGGAAATTAAACGCACACTGAATCTTAGAAAGGTCGGACAGCCTCACCCCATTTCCTTTGATGAGAATGTATTTAGTCAGGCAGACGCCGCTTTCATGGAAATCCGGGGTGAAGTTCTCCCGTATTCCTCAGAACAAACTAATTAAAACTAGCCAAACTTGTGCGGGTATCAGAAAATTAATTGCTATTAAGTGGGAATTGGAATGTCCCACCATTCATCACTGGAGAAATCCTTTCTTCTGTGTCACTTTTTAAGATTAATAGACTGAAACAAAACAAATAGGGCCAAATTTAAGTGGAGATGTGGCGCTCTTCACTTTAAAAATCGTCCTGTGATCATTGCTGGTAATAACTCTTCATGTTTCAACAATGTGTGTTCCAACGCCCATGAAAAAAAAAAAAATTAACACTTTAAAGCTTTGTTGGATTTAAGAAAAAGAAAAAAAAAACATACAAAGAGGAAAGAGGAGAGTCTATCAAGAGGCTTCTACTGATAATCTGGGCTACTGCGGCTATTTTAGTCTATTTCACATCAGTGTAATTACCTTCAGAGAGAGCTGTGCTAATGAAACAATGGGCCTGTCCTGCCTATTTGCGCTTTAATGGGCTATTGTCTACATTCTTACTGCCTAATTAGTGCCATAGCTCTCATAGATCACTACACTAAAGACTGTATTTGTGGTCTTTTTTAGTTCAGTCTAATTTCCCGTGCTATTTTTCCTCCATTAAGGTGTTTTTCTCACTAATGGGCTCACTTTTAGTATCATTTAAGCATTTTTAACACATTTTCTACAAACAATCCAATTAACTTTAGCTATTTATTATACTTTGTGAACTGTAATTGTAGTTGAGACTCCTTTGTGTTTAAAGGTAATTATAATTTTATGATAAAAAAAAAGGATTATTGCCATTTTTCATGTCCTGAAGTGTTTTTACTTTACATTTCTTCAATAAACTTCTCTGTTGCACCAAAAAAAAAGAGAAAAGAAAAGAAATGTGGACAGTCTATTTACACCACAGGCCTCTCCTCTCCTCTCCTCTCCTGTGACAACGTCCCTCTGAGGTGGCCCCCCGAGGTGTGACGGCAAATGTTCAACCCCAGTTTTGGAACCAGCTTTTATTTCTAACACCGTCAGTCCGGCCTGTCTGAACCCTCCCTAGCCGTGAGAATTAATGACGCGGCGCGTAACCATCCGTCCCGTCCATAAATCAAGAGGAAATTAGAGGGACAGTCCTGCTACGAGCCGGGACGCTCCTCTCTCTGTCTCCCCCGGTTGGCCGATTTATCATTTTGGGCTGTGCATTAATAAACACCACTCCCATGAGGCTTTGCAGTGGTGGGACGCTGGCCCTCTTCTCAGCCCGTACCCCCTTCTCCTAATTCACCACAAGTGGAAGCTGTCCCTCACACTGGTGTGGATTCCACTTGTTAAAAAAAAGTGTCAGGTGTGTCAGATTTTGGATGTAGAAGGTTTTATTTTACCCAATCCAGGAAGATAAAGCACCTTTTTTTTTGCAGAAGGATTAGACATATGATTCAAGCTCAATGAAACGGTGAAGCAGACATGTCAAGGAGCGTCACGTGACAAACCACAGGGGACTGAATTGTATTTAGTGATTGTGTACGCTCAGGGATTTGTATGTGTATACACCCTCCTCACTAAGACATGAAAAAGACAGATTTTCCATACAATGACAATGTAAAGGGGGTGTTGCTCTCCATACAGCTTCGTTGCTGTAGCCGAAACTCAGGCCTGTGGTTGCCAGAACACCACCGCTGCTGCCACAGAGGCGCACACACACACACACACATTCACACACATTCACATCCACACACTCTGATTACCATGTGAATGGAGCGTTCTGTAATCGTTGGATGTGTCAAACGAGAGACGGAGCATTTACGTTTGGGAGATGGATGGATTGTGGGGGACGTAAATATAGAGGGGGGTTATCGGGGCTGCGTAAGCTGGTTTTGTCTGCCTTTATAAAATAACTCAAAATGTTTTATTTCCAAGTCTTGAGTCACAAAGTCATTGTGTCAGTTCATGCACAAAGCGCGACATCCCCTCAGTGCTTTTTTTCCCCTCCTTCCATCTCCCTCTGTTTTTCCCTGTCTTGTTTGTGACATCTCCATGTGAAAAGACAACAAAAGTCATGTTTTAATCTCTACCCGTGGCTCATTGTATGTGCAGAGAGAATGGTTGTGCCGTTTCCGCCTTTTACCTTTTCAAACCCCCTTTTTAGTATTTCCAGTCAACACTGATTGCATTTGAATAACGAGTCAAATTGGACTTGATTAAATATTACCATACACAGTCAGAGCATTTCTCCAACATAAAAGGCATGTTTTCTCATGGATGAAATGCAAGCAGTGCATCAAGTGACAGCTGAACACTCATTCAGATGAGCCTTTTGTCTGATGATTGACAAAAATGTCATCTGTTAGGGTTAGATTAGGTTAGGGTTTGGATGGAGTCAAACAGGAAAAAGTGGATAAACCCGCAAATGCTCTTTTTTTTTGATCTGTAACAAATTTTTAAGGAATTTAACAGACGCTCTTCTTCAAAAAGCGTTGAATGAGGGAGCAGAGAACGTTTCATTTACAGCTTTATCAGACATTTGAAGGTTGCATTTGTCACTTGTTCTTTTCTTGTACCTTACTCTATATATTAAAAAAAAAATCTCCTCTTCTCTCCTCTCCTCTTCTCTTCTCTTCTCCAACAGACTCTCGTTTCCCAAGCCCGAGGCTGCCATCACGGCCCAGCAGGAAGCGCCCCCTGCCCATCTCGCCTCTCTCTGAGCACAGCTTTGACTTGCAGACCATGATCCGCAACTCGCCCAATTCTCTCGTCACCATGCTCAACAACTCTCGCTCCAGCTCGTCCACCAGCGGCTCCTACGGTCACCTCTCTGCTGGAGCCATCAGGTAGCAGACTGTGATTTGAAAATTATCCTGCATACATTATGCTTAAAGCTCTCGGTTCAATGTTAAGGTGCTAAGTGCTAATGCTATGGTGTTTTTTTTTTTTGCACTATACCTCCTCGATATGCTCTGTGATTTTCCTTGTCTATTCAGATATTGCTTGTGCTCGTACAATAACTGTGTGTTTTATTGAATTTATTACAAATATAAGAGTAAGAATATCTCATTTAGCTTTGTCAGAGGTTAATATACTCTTTGATATAAAGGTTTCCAGTGAGCATAGTGGGTCTCTTCCTGCATTTAAGACTCATTTTTTACCCTTTTAAGTCTATATAAATGTTATTTATTGTGATAAAGGGGCATTACACACATTTCACACATGAAGTTCAAGTTTACTCACTGCAAAAAGTGCAGCTCAGCCTTTCTCTGTTGCTCATGAGGGAATTTGACAAATAGATAATGTCTTCTCGGCTTTGGCTTGAAACAACATGACAATCTGGAGGCTTTGGCTTTAAGGGAATAGGGGAGATCTAATGACAGATGTTATCAAGTGGCATAATGGAAATTGTAGTATCCACTATTTATAGAGCTTCATCAGGCGAAAATTGAAACAAACTGTCCCCAAATTTCATGTAAGTGCAATAAAATGATGAATGACCCTTTTTTAAAGTTAGAAAAAATAACTTTTATAGTGTCAGGATGTGTTACAGAAGCTGTGATTGACTGTGTTTCTATCAAGGTGGTCATTCAGGGACTAATGTGCCAATAATGAATCATAAAGCAGGATCTCTAGGGAGAGATGATGCTGTAACTGATCATTGACTGGTATTTTTCATATAGCATACATACAGTGCAAAACTTGTGAGTCTCCTCTGAATATTAGTGTGATACCATAGTTGTATTGCAGTGTTTTGCATGTTTAGCTGACAGAGAAAGAAGGAAAGGAAGCGTGTGTTGGAGCGAAAAAGTGTCGTCCATGTCAAACCCCCATGTGGGTGACGATCTCCCAGCCAGCCAGTCAGCCTGCCTCCCCGGCGGCTCGTGTCAGTCATCCAGTTACACCTCATGGATACCTCACATACATCACGCCCCAGTACCGGAGGGCGAGAGAAGGGGAAGCAAAAGAAAAGAAAGAGAGGGAAGGGAAAAGGAAAGATCCATCGCCCCACCCACAGCCATTGATCAGCGATCTGTAAGAAGAGCCTGATCAATCACACGGTGCGCTCAGCCACTGTCCTAGTGACAGGGCCCAAATAGCCAGAGCCAACAGACTGATGAGTGATATGACAAGCGGATGGGCCCCCAAATGTGTCTCGGTCCATTGATTTCCACTCGGCTCGTAATAAGATCAGCAGACATATGGGTCGCAGCGAGAGCGAAGCGTCAGGGCTCAGGATGAATGGAGGCCGCTGCTGTCGAGCCACACAGATCTGTGTTTATCCGGTGGTTCACCTGTGGTTATTTGAGACCCCAGAGGAGGTTTGGTGGCTTCTGGGATTTTTTTTTTTTTTTTTTTACTTTACACCACAGCATCAACAAAGTTAGCTCAGGTTAAAGGGAAATAAACTACTGAGGAAACAACTCTCTGTTGCAGTAACAAGGACATAATTCTGCTTTATTTACAAGGCTTTACGATACACTCCAGATTATTTATCAACTGTATCATTTGCCCAGTGGAAGAATGACATTTTGCTTTACACAGACCACATGATAATTCACTGTGTGTTAACAAGCTGAACATTCATTGGCAAGGATTTGCCGGCAGCCCCGTGGTTCCAGCATTACCATACCATCTCCTGTCAGATTGTCCTTAGGGATGCGGAGCTATCCAGAACAATCCATTTATTCACCGTGTTTCCCTCTCTTTTGCCTCACTGCTGTTGCAACCGATGTTTTAGTGCAAAGTTTCAATTTTTATGATTCATACATAACCCAAAAACAACCTGTTCTCCCTCTCCTTTCAGCCCAGCATTAAGCTTCGCCTATCCTCCGACCCCGGTGGCTTTGCACGTGCATCAGCAGCTCATTGGCCGCCAACCAGGCATTGTGGGCTCTGCTTTTGGACACAGTCCGCCATTGATCCACCCGACGCCGGCCTTCGCCACACAGAGGCCCGTACCTGGCATCCCCCCCTCTGGGCTCAGCGCCAGCGAGCGTTCGGCCGTCTCCAACGAATCCTCACAGGTGAGAGCGGCAGCAGGCGCCTGTGCGATTCATCATCACGGGTAATAGATAGCGGCGTCGCATGCCAGCCGCATCTCTGCGAAATGTAGAGAGCTAACATGGTACAGGCAGGACCCCCCCTCCACATGCTCATCTCCTGGGAGTTTCCTCCTACTTGTTTTGTCTCTTGTTTTTAGACTGCCAAGCGCGGCCCAGAACGTGCCTGCAGCAAACAACAAGGGGCTTGTTAGCATAGAATCCCACTGCTGACTCCATTAATCACTAGAGAGAGAACAAGGATATAGAGTGGGAATATTGACATGGATGGATGGATCCAAAGGGGCTTTTTCTCTCCTTCCTCAACCCTTACTGTATGTGCGGGCCCACATTTGAAGTAAATATTCAATGTTTATTACCAGTCCTCCCTGCTGTTTCCCATCGCTCAATTTTTTCGTTACTGCGAATGAGGCTTGGTTCAAATTGAGCAGACCAAAATTGCCTTTTTCCTTCTCCTGAATAAACATATTGCTTTGGGGCCACAGCTGAACCGCATATATTTCAGCAAAGATGGTAGGACAAATGTGTTACATGTTGTAGAAACTGAGGAGATCGCTACAGCTCTTGAGTGTCCTGTTAAAAACCATAAACATTTTGGAGGTAAACATTTTCCTGAAGCGATCAGGAACATCTGAAAACCTTTTTTTTCCATAAGTTTAAAATCGACTACTTCTTTTTTTTAAATGATGGTGAGCTGGTATGTAACAATAATTCCCTTGAGGGCAAATTTAAGCCGGGGCCAAAGTCAGGTCATCCATTGAGATCAGCAAATGGTTCATTGAATTGCTTCATGGGTTTGTTTTAATTGCAATGATTAGGCTAGCTAATGTGATGCATTGAATTGCATAGTTTTTCATTTGCACAGTTAAAAGCTGGGACTGAGGGTACAGAAATCATTACAGTGGAACCATAGTTTGTTTTTGCTGGTTGATTAAGTAAATGATTAATTGACTTGTAAGCATCACATGCATTTTTAATAATACTGCATAGGATAACAAAAGAAATATCATTAAATTAAAAAAAAGAAGTAATTGTCTTTATAGTTAACTCAATGCCAGAGGAAGCTTGAAAAGGCTGAGATAGATGTTGTAAGTTCTTAAATATTTCCTGTTTCCACAGATCAAACCAACAAGTGAATCTGCAGTGAGCAGCACCGGAGACCCCATGCACCACAAACGCTCCAAAATGAAACCAGAGGAAGAGTTGCCGAGCCCAGGAGCAGTGAGCGTACAGGTGAGGATGACCGACTGTACAGTTATTAACCCTTTTATACTGTTAATTATTCTGGGTCCATTTTGGCCCGGTTTTGAACCACAGATCTGTTTAGAGAGCATCAATAGTCGATTTTAGGAGAAAAAACAGCTACTATGACACAATATCATGTCCTATTTTACATAAGACATGAAAATATAACATAGCAATAATGATTTAAATGTTATTTTATTGAAACTGAAAATTACAAGAATGTCCATTTTGGGCCAATTTAGAAAAAGTAATGACATTTCTGAATAAAAGCTCATGTGGGGTGTTTCTACAGCTGTCAAATGTCAGAATGGGTCAAATTTGACCTGAACAGTATATAAGGGTTAACAATGTCTGAATATAAAGCTCTTTAGTTATGAGGCAAATTAATACATTCATCACTGGGTGTGTAAATCCCAGAATCCACCAGCAGGTTTTTGTATTTGATTAGGAAGCTCATATAGTGTGTGATCACCTGCCAAAGTTCCTACACTAATAGACAAGCTTACCAGCCACAGTCTGCATTTACCTGTACTGGCTGTTTTTATTGGTGTTAGATTCCCACCCTGCTTTTATTAGTTGCATTTTCCCGAAGCAGACAACCCATTGATCTTTGGGACACTACTAGGAAATTGTTTTTGTTTAATCAAATATTTAAGTGGCTGGAAAAATGAAAGAAGTGAAATCCGTGTTAGAAACCTTTATGAGAGTCGATACTCAGCTTTTCCTCCAGTCGGGCCGCAGCACATCCAGCCTGAGGTGTGTGTGTGGTGGAAGTCCCGGACCTCTCCTGTATTAACCCACCACCAGCTCTGCTCTGCTCAGCCACCTCACTGTGACAGTGAAATATGTCTGGGCTAATAGAGTAACCTAGAGCAGGAAGAGGGGGTTAGATTCCTTAAATACTCGCCCCCGTCCTGTCGTATAACAACCCCCAAATACAGAGCGGGGCTTTCAGCGCTTACATTTCCGCTCTCCAGACTTCTTTCCCAGGCAGCCAAAAAAGGCCGGATTCACAGGGGCATTGGAGCTGAGACCTGTTACCAAATCAATTTTGGCTGCGTCTTCTCATGTGAACCCGCCGGGCCTGTGGAAAAAGTATTTATATGACAGGTTTAGATGAGCTCTCCCTCTGCTTTCTTTAGTTTCTAGGTGTTTTATCCGTATCCCTTATATAAAGTCACATCATGCATTTTATTCTCATGACACTGTCGAGCCTGGTTGTGCTTTGTGTACAAGAACTTTCTCCCTCCTTGTTCTTCTTTAGGATCATCCTGACGGCATGACGCTGGTAAAGGAGGAAGGAGACAAGGATGAGAGCAAACAGGAGCCAGAGGTGGTTTACGAGACAAACTGCCACTGGGAGAACTGTTGCCGCGAATTTGACACGCAGGAGCAGCTAGTGCAAGTGAGTATTTAGCAGCACACAAAACCATTTCAAAAATGTGGAACAAGCATGCCTTTTCTTAAGTCTTAACTCCAGCGGAGACATGATTGCTGGTGTAAAGTTGCACCAGGCATTTACCACACATTGGCAGCTCCAAATTCTCCAGCTGCAAAATTTCAATATCCAGAAATCCTGTAAAGCCTGCGTCACTAAATTGGGCGTATTATGTTAATATTTTATGATTTTAGAAAGTTTTTTAAGATGTTTTATGTAACAGTGCAGATTTATCACCTTTTTTTTTCAAACGTGACTCATGAGAGATTCAACTGCGTGTCTTAACAAGAAGGAAAGAGACGATCAGTGTGAGATTATTTGAAATAGATGCTCAGAAAACACAAACAGATACCACTACGTATTTTGCTTTTCATACTGTGATTGCTTCAGTAGTTTCTTTCCTCTCGGCTCAGTCGATCCCAGCACACAACTACACTAGCTGCACAATTTTTTGGACATTACCTCCCTATCAGACCACAACCCCTGCCTGCGTGCCTGTGCATTAGCAGTCTAGAGTCAGAACTGCAGCCATTGACTGATACTGCTGCCGGATTCCTGATTGGATCCGGGGGACGGTGGTAATGGGCTCAAAAGCTGGAGAGCACATCTCTGCAGCTGAACGGTGCTAACTGATTTGGTGGGTTAAGCCTCCCAGAGTCAGGATGCAAGCTTTGTGTGTACTACACTGGACCCAGCTCTCCTCCCCGTCTGTTATCAGAACTCTCTCACACAGCAACGGGGAGATGGATGGCTCTCATCACGCTGCGCCTGCGGGGTTCACTGTTAAGCTAAATATTAATGACATTATGGTTGTGTCGCCCCTCACTGCGCCTACTTACACTGACGCTATTAGCTCTGCTGCTCTCACGCGGCCTGTGAGCTGCACAGCCGTCAGATATCCCAGACACAGAGCAGGCTGAAGTTGGAGAAGTGGTGAAAATACACCAATATGATGCTGTAAACAAGGAGCGTACACACACACACACATATATATATACACACACACGTGAAATACACATCACCACACATCTGATAGAAAGATCCTCAGCTCTCCACAGCTGTCTATTTGCCGTCTTGACATTGCAATCCTTAGCTGCGGTGGTAACCCCTATCTATAATTGATATCCTCAGCGCGGAATGGGCTGCCTCCCGTGTTTGAAGGGCTCGGCTCAAAGGTTGAGGATCTTGACAACTTCTTGCCCCTGTTTCAGCGGCGGGATGAGTTAAGGTGGTAGGGGAAGGGGAGGTGGGGGATGGCTTCTTAATAGAGGAAAAGCTTGCTCACATCCTCCCCCTACTGTAGTCACACCAGGTGGCCGTCTGAACAAAAGCAATGTCCTCTCATTCCTCTACATATACTATCCACACTAACCATGCCGAGCTGCACCTATTATCAGATTGTGTCCATGTAGACACCAACACCAACAAAATCCTTATTAGTTTTCCATTTTTCCATCTTGGAATTGTTTTTTTTTTCTTCTCCTTCTTCTTCTTCTTTTTTTTTCTGGCATTTGACTTTCTGATATTGCATTTTATTTCTCATTTTCTATGCACATGCAGATATGCAGCGAGATGCCAATAAAAGTCTTCGCCTACAGAATCCCTGCCCTCTAATTCAGCAGAGCGGACGAGAAAATGCTCTTATCTCTCCGCAACCCCCCCCCCCCTCCCAACACCCCCCCTACCCCCCCTTCAGTAATAGGATAAGTACAGTATTTGGACCACAGTGGCTCTCCTCACACACTCCGAGGGGGCGGGAGGGGTGGGGTTGGTGGGGGATTTCCATATAACCAAACAATAGAGCGTCCCTTCCCCCGTACTTGTCTTCTGAAATGGCTTTGGGGAGAAAACATGATGAGAAAAAAAAAAAAAAAAAATAGCGGTTTCTCCTTGGTTGTAACCATTTTAACTGCTTTTTGAAAGTTTATTCATTCATATATAGCAAAACAATCGATGACGTGGAGTTATATATCGTGCTAAAAATTTGACTGCCGTGTTTGACAGTCTACGTCATGATATAAACGGCTTTTTGAAGTATTAAAAGTGACGGCTGCGCTGATTCAAATATCCCCTTTTTTCCCCCTTTGTGGTTGGCCTAATTTTAGAATTAAGCCTTCACACCACCCTCATCGCTTTCCACCTTGTTCAAAAGCACTCCTGCCACGCTCTTGATGCATATTTTTACACTCTCAAACATGCTCTCACCATGACATGCCACAGCGTTCCTTTATCATCTGCGTTTAAGCGCTCTTGGTGCAGGCGATAAGATAAACATCAGATCTATGCAATTTAGCTCACTTATCTGGCCTACCCAGTCAGCAAAAGCGAGGCGGGTGTCAATTTTAGTTTGCTGTATTTATTTCATTTATTACATTTCAACTCTCTACCTCTCTAACATCTCTCCCGCTCTCTTTGCCTGGCTCGACAATTCTTTAGCTTTCCCCATTTTAGGGGCATAAACCTCTCTCTCTCTTTCATTTTCTCTTTCATTTTCTCTCCCTCCCCTCTTTACCCCTCGGAGGGAGTACTTTTAAAGATAAGGCCTGGTGGCTTCTTTAATGTCTCTCTTGAAGTGGGCTCTTTTTTTTTTTTTTCACTCGGGTTTGTCGCCAAAGATGCCAACCCCACACTCCCATAACTCCCCTAATGTGGCCTCGCTCAACAATCTTTTTATTATTTCCTCATTGATCTATTACTGATACTTCACCACTGAGAAATCTACAAGGCGGCTATGAATTTTCACTGCCCCTTTTTTTAAAGCAAAAAAAAAATGAGTGTAAGCTATATTATATTTAGTAAAAAGGAAGGGGGTGTTAGAAGTTAGTTGTTTATGGGGAGAAAAGTCATCTGAAAAATACACATTAGACTGTGAATCAGCATTAAAGTTGCTGAAATTAATTAATGTGATTAAATTAATGTGTTTTCTGTCAGTATCCATCTAAAGTTTATTTATCTAAGGGTTATACTAAAACAGCTGAAAACAAATTTGCAATCTTGTGCACTCATAATCTTCAATGGTTGAACCGTTTCTGTCTTGTCAGCTTGGGAAGCAGAAGTCTGTTCTGTCATGGCAGGCCTGTTGGTAACAGATGGATTTGGGAGGGTGCTGCAGACTGGGATTGGGTTGGTGGTCTTCCATGTGTGTGTTCTCACAGCTCATCAGGCCTTTTTTTTACCCTCCACAGTCACTATTCTGTTCCAGGTCATCTGCATAGGTGGCGCTGTGATGTCCTTGTTCTTAGATGGGGAGCGGGGTCTCCCTGTGCGCAGCCTTGTTGAGGCGGCTGCTGCTCGCTTCCCCGGTGTTAAAGGGAGATAAACTCGGGCGCAGTCTGAAGGCAGCCCCCCTCTCTGGCTGCTGGCGCAGGCCTTTAATTGGTAAAATGCAGATTTTTTTTGATCAGGAGAAGGATTAGGCTCCTTATCTGTCTAGAGTATCTTACTCTAAGATGAAAAGACTGTGGTGAATTACACATGCCAATTCTAGCTCCCTGCCCCCTGCTCGCTCACTCACTTACTCTCTTCTTCCCTCCTTCCCTCCCTCGCTCAATCTTTACCCCTTTTACTTCCTCCCTCCCTCCTTCCCTCCCTTCTTTGCCTTTTTTCATGCTCTTTTTTTTTCTACTTCTCCCCCCCTCTCTCTCTTCACACAAAGCACTTCAGCAACTGACATCACAAAAGAGCATATGATTTATTAGGCGGTGTTTGATAAAGCTAAACGGTGTTGCGGGTCCCACAGCTTAGTGAAATTGCCTTGTAAACAGGCCCTCTTTTCATGCACGCTTGCATTCTAATGCATGAGGTTTGTGTCCCAGAGAGAGTTTGATAAGGAGACATGGAGATGGATACTGAAGTGGGCAAATGCTGGGAAAGAGCACAAAAATGATAGGATTCTGTGTATTACAGTAGTGCGTGGATTTGAGCGTTGGCATGGAGGGACAGAAAATCATTTGAAATCAGACTTTTTTTATTTGTAGAAAACATAAAAAAAACAATCCAAGGGTAAAATTGTTTTTGTGTTTTAGTGCTATTTATGTACACCCAAGCAGCAGGGGTCTTTACCAAGAAAACAGAGCCTGCACCTGTGTGTATACAGTATGTGTGTGTACATGAGTGTGTGTGTGTGTGTGTGTGTGTGTGTGTGTGTGTGTGTGTGTGTGTGTGTGTGCACCTCTCATACGTCACAGATGGCTTCAGTGTCCCCTGTGTCCGTATGCCTGGCGCTCCCTGTCGTACGACTCCCTCCTAAATCCATCTTGGTGGCGTTTTTACAGTTGTTGGCCGATAAGCTGGCAGGGGGAAGATGAATAACCTGCCGCACCGCCGCTATCAGCACCTGTTTGTCGATTTAGCCGGCCAACGGGGCCTGTCTGCTCAGCATGGAGATTATTGATTCAATAAGAATTGCCATTAGATCATGCCATTAGGTTCCTCGGCGGCCCCTCTCCCCGTGGTGTCTGTCCCCCTCTCTGTCAGCTCAGAGGCTCATGCATCACACCCGTCAACGACCTCCTTCATTTGTACAAATACGGTGTGAGTGTGTATCTGTGTGTGTTTGTGTGTGTGCGCATACACTCGTGTTGTGCCAGCCACCAGCGTGATCCAACACCGCGCCACTCTCCCATCGCTCTCCGCCAGGAGATATTGAACGCTGCTCACAACAGACCGATCGCTTGCCACAGGGATTCCCTCACAGAGAGGAAGAAAAGGAGAAGACGAGTCAGGTTTTTCTGAGGCTCTGACCGAGGAGAAGGAGGAGATCAATCGTAGGGAAACTTTACTTACGTCTGCGGCCATCCAGTCCCCAATCATCTACCAAGGAATTAGTCTTGTTTTGTCACTTTAAAATTAGAAAATTCCAAGTGAGAATAATGGAGGCCCTATGCCTTTATATATTAGTGTCAGTTTCTCTGTTGCCGCGCTGACTTGTGAGTGCAGTTTTTATGCAGTTAGAAGAGGTTTAGGGTCAAAATGTCTAGAGGAAACATTAAGAATAGGGTAGTTGGGGCTCTTTTGGATGCCATAGTCATGGTGCACAGGGTCATGATCTGGCCGAGAGGCGGGGCATTGGAAAGTACAAAGATGCCATTGTCAGGGCATTGACATGCCTGGAGGGGATCTGACCCTGGATACTTTTCATTTGCTTTGGTCCTGCATGTTTTATATAGCAACAATCTTGCGAGTAAGTGCTCAAAAGAAAGCACATTTCCCCCCAGACATTTAAGAGTGTTCAATGTCAAGTCTCTATTTATCCCCTTCCCTTCTTTCCTCTTGCCATCCGTCCCCCTGCATTTTACCCCCAAGGTAAAAAAGGCTTCTCCGCTGCTCAGGAATGTAATAATACTGGTTGCTTTTGGTCAGGATATTGTGTCTGTCTCCCTGGGTTTAAATTGCTCTCGGGGAGGCACTTCAGAGGCCACCACACACTGTTGTCTCTGAAAGAGAGCCAGATGTTGACTTCATCCCCAGAGGCTCTACGTCTGTATGTGTATGTGTGTGTGTGTGTGTATTTTTTTCTCCTCACCTCCTTCATTCCTCTGTTAACATCCACCACTTACCCTGTTTTTACAAGACAGTTAGTGTGAAAAGAAAAAAAAGACAGAGAGAAAAGGAAGAGAGATGAGGATGGAGCAAGAGAAAGGTGGTGTTCACAGATATAATGCTTGGCTGGAGTTGTAAAGCCTTCCGCATTTCAGGCGCCTTGACTGAACTTTTGATTTTCTCTCTCTATCTCCTCACCTCCCCTTCTTCCTAAGCCTCAGATTGGAAGTTGCCACGGCAGCACAACTGTCAGCACTTGTCACGGAGGGGTGAGGGGCCCAATGTGATGCGAAGTGACAGGGTTTTATTTGAAAATCCTGTTCAAATCGGACACTGAGACTCACAAGCTTGCTCTTTCTTTTCTTCTTCTTCTTCTTTTTTTTTTTTTTTGCCAATCATTTTGCAGATTTCGACAGAGTTAGGGAGAGAAACACAAAAGCCGGAAAGGAAGGGTAGAGTTAAGACAAATAAGATGGAAGAAATTAAATACACCGCATGAAAAGAGACAGGAAAAGACAGGAAAGAAAGTGTTATTTGCTTCTTAACGCTGCAGAGCAAAAACTTCCTCAAGCTGAACAACAAATCAATTCAAGGCGAAATAACATGGCACTCGCTGCAGCTCTTCCTGAATTAATATGTAAAGTCGCAGCAACTGCTTATAATAATGCAGGAATTGCTTTGATTGAAATGTTCTCATCTTTTTTTTTTCTAGCACATCAACAATGACCACATCCACGGGGAGAAGAAGGAGTTCGTTTGTCGGTGGGAGGAATGCTCAAGAGAGCAGAAGCCCTTTAAGGCACAGTATATGCTGGTGGTCCACATGCGCAGGCATACTGGGGAAAAACCACACAAGTGCACAGTAAGTATACTCCTATTCAGTTAAAGTTCACGTATCAGCAGATGAAAAGTTACTTTGTGTGTAACCTGCTAACATAAAGTTCAGGTAATAAAATATGGGACGTGTGAGTGATGTCCCCCTCCTCTTCTCTCTCTCTCTCTCCCTCTCTTTCTGCAGTTTGAAGGCTGTGCCAAAGCCTACTCCCGTCTGGAAAATCTTAAGACT
This sequence comes from Scomber japonicus, assembly GCF_027409825.1. Classification (NCBI taxonomy): domain Eukaryota; kingdom Metazoa; phylum Chordata; class Actinopteri; order Scombriformes; family Scombridae; genus Scomber; species Scomber japonicus. The sequence continues at coordinate 6,123,013 of NC_070598.1, forward strand.
CACTTGCGATCCCACACAGGAGAGAAACCTTATGTGTGTGAACATGAAGGCTGCAACAAGGCCTTTTCCAACGCCTCAGACCGGGCGAAACATCAGAATCGCACACACTCAAATGAGGTACTAGCAAATATGTTTTCAGACGGTCATGTTACCTTGAATTTTGGTGTTTGATTGGTGTATTGACCCGTTTCTTGCTGCTCCTGTCATCTCTAGAAACCGTACGTGTGCAAAATCCCAGGCTGCACCAAACGCTACACGGACCCCAGCTCCTTACGCAAACACGTTAAGACGGTGCACGGGCCCGAGGCGCACGTCACCAAGAAACAACGTGGAGATTACCCACGCCCTCCTCCCCAGCCTCGGGAGCCTGGCGCCAACAGTCAAGGCCGATCTCCAGGCCAACTGCCCCTGGGTGGGTATACGGACCAAAGGGAGTACAACCACGCTACCTCAAAACAGGATGAATGTCTGCAGGTGAAGTCCATCAAGACAGAGAAACCCATGGTAAGACTTTATTTCAGGTTTTATGAAACTGAACATTTTAACATTATTTGGATTGCTTTAAATCTTCTCTAATACTTTTACTACTAATTCCTTTACTGTAATGTGACACTATAAAAGCCTAACATTTAGATTTATGTGTGAATTAACATTGAACTGGGAGCATGCACATTTAACACTGAAATCTTCTAATGAGTAAATGTTTTTTTCTATCCATTGCTTCGGCATTTCTCTCCTTCCCTTTCTAAGGACAGTGGGTAATCAGGTGAGATAGGTATCCCTTCACTTTCTTTCCAAATCTCACTTTTTCCTTCTTTTGCTCATTATTATTTTATTGTCTATTGGACTTTTCTCATGCCATCACACCTGCTTGACACTTTCACCCCAGATTTGTTCTCATCGTATGTTTCCCTCATCACTCCCATTCATAAAAAGATTGGTCTTTACATTTCATTGTGCAACACTTTGAAGGGTGGCAATGATATTTACCAAAAGTGATGCATTCCTCTAAGCTATGCCGATGCCTTTGGGCAGAACTGAAACGGCTATAAAAGTATGCCCGATACTGCCCAGGGCTCCACTATGCTGCCAAATGAATTCAATAGTAAACGGGATCTCAAAACACTGCTGACACTTGATGCCAAAAAGTGATTCCCTTATTCCTCAGTGCAACATAGTTCCTAAAATTTTGTAAACAACCTAATTAGGCAGTAGCTGGTCTCATAAGAGTCTGGTCTCACAGGCCTTTATCCTGTTTGCCTATCCTCTGAAAACAACCCAAAACATGTTTTTTTCTTCTGAAGCATTTTTTTTGTGTCCCAACTGGAGCACAGGGGGGAAGCATTACTCATGCCCCAGTAAAGTACTAAACACTGCCTATCAAAGACTGTGTTTTTTTTCTCTAAAAGAATAAAGCTGGCAGTTGGTTCTTTGGTTTGGCAGCTAAAACTGCAATAATTATACAAGATAATTATATGAGCACGTGAATAAAGTTATCTCTCATAATGGTCAGTGAAAGTTCTATGAATAATTATCATTGCCTGTTGCAGGAAATACTCCTGCATTTCATTGTGTCATTGTTTGTGGCATATGACACTGTACACCTGCCTTTGTGTTACCTGAAATAAACTTGATAATCATCTCTTCTCTTATATATTTTTCTCTCTCTGTCTTTGTCTTTCTGTGTCCATCAGACGTCTCAGCCAAGCCCTGGCGGTCAGTCTACATGCAGCAGTGACCAGTCCCCCATCAGCACCTATCCCAGCAGTGGAGTCCAGCTTGCTGTGAGCGCCGGACGCTCGCCAGGGGAGGGGCTGGAGGAGGGCGATGAGAAAGAGGAAATCGAAGAGGAGGCAGAGGAGGAGTGTGAGGGTGAGCCAGCCCCCATAATGGACTCCACAGTCTCCACGGCAACTGCAGCCATGCTGACCCTGCAGGCGAGGCGATGTGTTGGCCGCCCCATGCGCTGGATGGAGCACATCAAGATGGAGAGGCTGAAGCAGGTGAATGGAGCGCTGCCCAGGCTGGGGCCCTTGTCCCCAACACCGCCCCCCAAAGTTTCCACACTACCCAACATCCTGGGGAAGGGTAAGCCATAACTTTTACTTTATTTAACTCTTGAATTTGAGGTCCAAATGGATTTTCCTAAAAGCTCTTAAAATGTTATACCAACATCCAGCATGTAGTAACAGTATTTTGACCCACAGAGAGCTCATTTGGGTATTTAACAGAAAAAAAACACCTGTACACTGAATTTACACATCGACACAAATGTGCACACAATTCACACTTGAGAAATGAATTATCCTGAATTCCATCTTGCCAGTTTTGGTTGAAGCATTCAGGCAAAACAAATGCTTAAAATTTACTGTTCCGCTAGAAAATGGTATCATAACCATATCAAGCTGTATATCGTATCAGAGAGAATAGCATGTAACAGTGTTTCATGGTCAAGTGCTTCCAGTTGTCTCTGGCAACATCTGTCTGAGCAATCTCTCCGCATTTACACTTAACTTATTTTGCTTTTTTCTCTCTCATCCTCTTGTAATCTTGCTCTCAGAACATAATTTCCTTGTTCTCTATCGGTTTTCAAACTTTCTTCATCGCATTTTCTGTCTATGTTTCTCCTCAGGATCCTGTCTAGGCAGGCAATGGGGGGTGTCTGCTCCTCAGCCACCTGCTCATGCTGAGCTGGGTAGCACAGAGTTAACAGTGCTCAACATGCTCCTAGACCGGCGTGACAGCAGCGGTAGCGCCACCAGCTCAGCCTACCTGAGCAGCAGCCGGCGCTCCTCAGGCATCTCCCCCTGCTTCTCCAGCCGACGCTCCAGCCAGACTTCCCAGAGTGAGGGTATGACAGCGGCAGCCCACCACCGCCGCCTCCACAACCTAAGTTCCACCGACTCATACGACCCCATCTCCACTGATGCCTCCCGCCGGTCCAGTGAGGCTAGCCAGTATGGAGGTGGGGCAGGAGGATGGAGTGGAGTGATACCCCCCGGTGGGAGCTGTGGAGGTGTAGGAATAAGCATAGGAGGAGGAGGGGTGACAAGGGGGATGCTCAGTTTAACCCCAGCACAGCATTACCACCTAAAAGCCAAGTATGCAGCAGCAACTGGTGGCCCACCGCCCACGCCTCTACCCAACATGGAGCGCATGAGCTCGAAAACTCACATGGGCATGATGGATGAAGGTGGCAGTAACCACTCACTGCCACCTCTAGTCAGGCCACACCGCTGCAGTGAAGGCACCAACGGGTACACCAATGGGTATATGGGACATGCAGGTTACAGGAGGAGGGTCCTCTATCCTGGCGAGGGACCACTGAATGGGAACCGGAGGGCCAGTGACCCAGTGCGGACGCAAGCTCCTGACAATTGCAGTCTGCCCCCAGTGCAACGCTTCAACAGTCTTAACAACCTCCACCCTCTTCCACCTCTGTCTCATCATTCTACACCTGAAATTCGCAACTTTAGCCTACAGAACTACACTCGCTCCGAGGGCAACCTGCAGAGAGGCCTACAGCACTCACCGCACACTCCCAGCATCGCAGAACACGCAGCCTTAGAAGCTCTGGCTATGGAGGATGATGGGGAGGCGGGCCTGTTGCTTGGGGATGAGGACATGCTACCAGATGACCTGGTGCAATATCTCCACTCACAGGTCCAGACAGATGGCGGCTCCTATATGCACATTGAGGACCAAATAATTTCTAGCCAAAGGGAAACCTCCCATCCATCGATGGAGGTGAATGAGCAGACTTCAGGGCTAAACTTGGCCTTCCGTGGATCCCACAACCTCCAGCAGCAGCAGATGCTGGCAAGGAAGAGTCCTAGTAAGCTTCCCATCCAGTGGAATGAAGTGAGCTCCGGGAGTGCTGACAGATCTCCTCAGAGGGAACAGAACCACCAAACACAATGTGGAAGGTGGTCAGGTACAGAACATGGACCCACATCTGAACCTTTTGGCAGGTTTGGAAACATGGTGGTTCAGCAGCAAGTGCCCCTTGATTTTCAGAACAGTTGTGCCCAAGCTAACCAGTCTCAAAATGCTTGCAGTGTCAACTCTGCAGTGAAGCTAGAGACATCACCAAACTCCTGCGCAGAGATGAGAGTATCTGGTCACAACTCAATAAACACCTTCGGCAGGTCTCAATTCTCCCAAATAATTGATGGACCTCTTCCGCAGGGCTTCAAACAGCAGGGCTCAAGTGGACCTCAAAAACAGAGCCACTTTCAGCAGAACCACAACAGTAGCACCTCCTGCCAGGTTGGGAACAATCTAATCCTAAGTAGGACCGCCATGGAAAACCTCCCCAGCCTCTCCCAGGGAACTGGTCTTCATCACAATCGACAAGTCCATGTCCCTCGCCCACCAATCAACGGTTACAGGAACTTGGTCAGGACCCAGCAATATCATAATCCAGAGAGCTGCAATGGAATCCAGGCTAGTCTCAATCAGCAGCAACAACAGCAGAGGAATGGGAACCACTGTTCCCTTGCACATCAGGTATCTGGGCTGAAACTGGAGGCCCCAGACCATGGATACTTAGAGCATGGCTTCAGTGATCGCATTCCCTTTGAGTCAGCGGATCCCAAGACCTCCTCGTTCTCCGTCCTGGAGGAACAGTGCTTGCTAGACTCCATGGCTGTGTCTGTGGGACAAGATAGTGGCAGCGGGGACCCTGTTGCGCTTCTCTCTCCTGGTTCAGACCAGGTGACCAGCACAGTGGATGGCACTGTGCCCGGTGTATTGGACGATGGGGTAAGTCTGGACTTTGGTGCCATGCTGGAGGATGGCTATGACCAGGGTAGCCTGGTCTCAGGGGTGTTGAGTCCCTCGATCTTCCAGGGTCTGTCCAGGACCTCATCACGGCTGACAACCCCTCGAGCATCTGCGAACTTCCATAGTGTGGCCCCTGGCCTAAACAACATGGCCATCGGAGACATGAGCTCTCTCCTCACCACCCTTGCTGAGGAGAGCAAGTTCCTGGCTATCATGCAGTAGCTACTCTCTCTCTCTCTCTGCTTTCTCCTCTCTTAGGAAAAATGGAATAAAGGAAGAGAAAAACTATGGTGTATGTGAAGATAAAGGAAAAAGTGGCAATTATGAGAACTTTAAAATATAATTAAAGTGTTCTGGCAGTCTTCAGGCAGTTGCCAAACCCATTTATTTTGTAAAAACAACATCCCACGCAGAAATGGGATGTGTCAGAAATTATGTATAGATAAATAGTTATATTCCTTTTCTGGAATGAAGGCTATTTTTGAAAGCCCTTCTCTTTGTATTACTATGTGATAGTGAGCAAAAGCTCACTTCTTTAAAACAGTATTCTGTGTATTGTCACTGTTTTTGCTGTACACACTGTTGGTAAAATGCATGTATTCAAGATTGAATCATGAACACTGTCTTTATAAGTACATAGCCCATGTGCCAAGTATCTACCGATTTGATCCAACAGGTACAACGCCGTCAAATCCATTCTTGTTACAGCAGGTCAGATGGGATTATGGGTCATGAATCAATTTAACAGGGCCCAGATGATAACTTTATAAATCATAGGTTTTAATAAGTGGTATATTTACATTCGTTGTCATTTTGTTTGTATGTTACTTTGGTGAATCTGTAAATGTTTCAGTGCTACCAAGTTTTACTAAGTGATGTTTTTGTCAAGAGAAACTGCGGTATTGTATCAAGTCCAAAAAAAGAAAAAAAGGATAACACATCCAAGTCTTAAAGGTATCATAGTCTACTTGATATCTAAATGGCTTGTTTTAGTTAGTCTGGTAAGGTACTCAAGTGTATATAACAGTGTTTTTATGTTCTGTTTGTGATAATCTGATTTTTGACGTTGGATTGCACGGTTGTTTGGAGCTGGTGTGAAAATGGACATTTCCTCCTTGACGATTAAAGGTCCCATTTGGTGCTTTATGTATGCTTACATAAATAGATATAAGAGTACTTCATGTTTTGAATCTGTCTTAATGACCAACAGTGGTCCACAGCACATGAACTTCCCTGTCATGACGATAAATACTGTAAAGTGATGTGTTTTGTTTCATAGGAAATCATCCGTATTGTTTTTTCCAAAGCTCTTAAATTCAGAATGTGTACTGCCATCAAGTATTGCAGTGACTTTGTCAACAGTGTTAGTATGCCTTGCAGTCTTATGTGACTGCGCACAGAATATCAAGTAGTTTACCTTTTATTCAGCGTCAAAGCAATGAGGTACAAATTGTTTTAATGTTCTTTGGTACTTTGTCATTTTTGTAGCTGTGCATTGATGGTTTGATTGATGCTTTTTCAAAGAAGTAGAAATGATTTCCTTTGAGAGAAGGAAATTACATTGAGGTATGTGCCTTATACGTATCTGCCTGTCAGTAAAGAGAAAGATCACTGCCAATCTTCCATTGTGAATTATGAAAAAATAAAAAAAATAAACATGTAAAGTGTCTTGTGAGACCGCAAAAAGATACAAATGACAGAACGTTTATATAAGAAAAGTGAATATGAGAAAAGTCAAGATTTGCGTAATGCATTCTACTTTGATTTTGTTTTGCTATGTTTTGACATTTATTGTGCTTTTATATATAATGTGTACATACATTACTCTTTCTGTAGGTTTAGCAGAGGAAATGGGGAGTATCCTGGGGCCAATAAAGAATTGACTTTGAAAGCAGGGATTCCCAGGCCCTGGGTAGAGGCCAGACAGATCTGGCTCACAGAGGAGCTTCAAGTGCCCAGCACTGCCCCTCCGCCAGAAGAGCCACTTTGCTTTTATAACTGACTACAAATGTTTGTATGGTTTTAATAAAAATGGAAATTATATTTTAAGTCTCCTTTCTTCCTTATGTGATGGTTTTGATAATATGACAATTTAAATTGTGTTTTTGTTTTTATCGTGATACCACGACAGAGGATAAAAATATTTCTTCTATAATTGTGCACAACACAACACCTCAATTTACTATAAATCAAACCATATCCACAGGAAACATGTTATGCAACTTGATAAAAAAAACTGTGCCAGGACATTAAAGAAGAGTTATCTGTTGTCACATTAGAATTTAGTTTTTGAATATACTCCTCTTAATAAAAAATAAAATAAACTTAGTCTTCGAGCCAAGTACCTCAGTAACTTCATTCATGAATCATAGCTAGTGCTGCTGATGCCCTCTACTGACCATTGTGAGAAATTACAGTTCCATTGCAAAGTGGGAACTATGCAATACAGTGTGAATCCCATCCTGATGTGTTTGATGGCATGCTTATAAATTGCTTGTTTGGTTATATATTCACATTAAGAGCAATCAGGTAACAGCCTCTTACCTGTATGCCATTAGATTAAAGCCAGATGTTACCGTCTCTGCTCACTCACATTAACACCTTTACCGATGGTTATTCCACTATAGCCCTCATGTATTTACAGTCCCTTTAGGCTGACAGCCCATCAGCTCATATCAAAAGTCCTTTTAGTTCCCTCAGTGCAAGTACAGAACGACCTTGCATCATTCCCTAACTTTCCAGGATGAGAAAAATGGTAATCTTATTTCTAAGTGAGTCTCCCATTATGCTTTTTAGAAGCTCAACACAAGTGCAATCATGCAACGGAAATGAAGGGTACAGTTAGACTTTCCACTGCAGAGAGGCTGCATGAGAGCCATAAATTGTTCCAACTGGATACAAGATAGACCATTTTTACTTTTGATGCTCTGAGGCTGCAGCTGGCTCAGATGAAAACAATTTTTTTCCTCCAAAGAAATATATCACCTTTTTTCCCCCCCTCTCTCTAACACTTCCTTGCAATCTTCAGACTACACTTAAAGAGAGGAGTTCACACATCTTATCCAGCGTATGTCAAAAGCTCTTTTAGGACAGCTTCCATCCTGTTATCAAATCTGTACACATGTTCCACGACTGGTTCCTCTCTGCCTCGTCTGCCACAACTTTTACATTATCAACTTCCACCACGCCAAAATGTTTGGGGATAAAATGAAAAACGGGGGGGATGTGTTGGTATACAATAGGAAACATTTTATTACTAAAAAGTTGTCTTATACTGAAGGTGCTCTTTCAGCAGTGTTTCCACAACTATTCTTTATTGAAATCACAAGATTGTTTTTTTTACCACTTAATGGAAAAAAACAAATGAATCATACATGAAATGGCAGTAACTATGGACTATATACAACAATGAGGGAGAAGAGGGTCACAGGTGTGGCTTCAATAGGCCAGCATTGTTAGGTGTTTTAACACACTTGGCTCATACAGGAGGCACTTGAATCGGAGAGCCTTAAGAACCAGGTCCTAGCCAGAGTGCTGGAGGGAGAGGAGGGTTAAAAATAACAACAACAAAAAAAACCAACATGGAAATGTCCAGCAACAGAAAACAAATGACTACCTGCTTTGAGAATAAGAAAATTCTTGTTCAAGGAATACATAATAATATGCATCTATTCCTTCAGCTCAGACCGCAAAGGCCTGGAAACTTGGTTAAGGGGGGATGGGGGTAAGAGGTTTGCAGGAGGGGTGAGGGGGGGTGTGGGGGAGGTTGTTGTCACATGTGGGACACTGATGCACATACAGAGCATTTACACAGGCCTGCACCACAAAAATCTAGAGCACAAAAGGGTGCACATTCAAAAGCATGCATCGCCCCACAATGAGCAATGTGGTTTTAAAAAAAAAAACAACAACAAAAAAACAAAAAACAGGAGAAGAAGAAGAAGATGTATTTTAGCCTTCTGCAACTACGACAAAACTCAACTGTCTGCTGCTTGAGATTGTTAATGCAATAGACATACAGTATTTACAGGAATTATATTTTTTTCTTTTTAAACACTCCAATGTCAGTTAAATTAAAAAAAAAAAAAAAAAAGTCCATAACTGCATTGCCAGGTAATGAAGGGGGTTTACAATGATATTCGAGGGGAAAAAAAATCAATGTTTTTAAAGAATGGCTACCATTTCAATGATCTATTTACAATAAAACACATTTTTTTTAATGTAATCCATAAACAAAATAATGTTGAGGAAGAACAAAAATCCATGACATTCTGTGTAGAAGTCTGTGGGTTGGCTGCCTCACTGAGTTCCTGTCAGAGCTGGTTTAGTGGTCGGTTCCTCCGTCTGCTCTGGGAGTGTTGTGGGGTCCTGGGTGTCAGATCTTCTCCTGGATAAAGGGGTGCTGCAGAGCCTGGTTGATGCTGATGCGTTTGGCTGGGTCCAACATCAGGGTGCCATCGATCAGGTCCTTCAGCTGCATCACCTTCTTCCTCTGGTCCTCGGGCAGTCGCTGGCATCCTATCATGTCTGTCAGCAGGTCTTTGGTGGGGTTGATGGTGCTCATCACCGTCACCTTCTCCTAATAAGGCAGAATAATGAGAGACATGTTCAGTACAGGTTCAATCCTGGTTGTTAGATCATCTATTCTTGTTCATTTTAGCAGCTTTCATCACTTAAAATAGTCTACAATTCGAGTATGAAGGAGCACCTTACCCTTTCTGTTACTTTGTCTACTTCAATGTACAGGAAGTTCAAATTCTGATCGAAGTGCTGGTCTTTGAACAAGCCTTTGCGGATCATCTGAGGGAAGAACAACAACAACATTGCGTCACTCATAAAGGTCTTGGAACAGTGAGCGGCTGGAGCAGCAACACTTCTCGCTTCATCTCGGAAAGAGAAACAGTAACTGGAGAAAAATCTCCACTGAAATCCTATGATGCAACTCCAACCTTGTTCGGCATCTTGCCCTTGAGGTCCATCGCCAGTTTGATCATGTGGTTGTTGGAAGATCCGGGAAACAGGATTTTGCCGGTGTACAGCTCGTGTAACGTGCAGCCGACGGACCACATGTCAATCCCGTAGTCGTATGGTTTTCCTATGACTGTGACGGAAGATGTTGTTGTGAGCAAAGGTACAGTTCTGACTCCGATAAGCTGCATGGTGAAATGTGATTTTTATATAAACAATCAAACTTACTGATTTCCGGAGCTCTGTAGAATCTGCTGACCAGGTATGGGGTGATGTCGTTATCGGCAACGTGCGACGCAGAGCCAAAGTCGCATAGCTTCAAAATGGTCTTTGACTCGTTCACCTTTTTTTTTTTTTAAAGGATTGACACAATAAATAAAAAAAGAAAAAGAAATCAGCAACTATTTTCATCATTCTATAACCTTCTTAATCTTTTTTGTATTCAGATCGTACCAGGATGTTGTCTGGCTTGATGTCTGCATGGAGGATGTTGCATCGTTTGAGCAGCTTTAGGGCCAAGAAGAGCTGCTGACTGTAAGAGCGCACCGCTTTGATGTGGAGGCCGACGTCTTTACCGTATTTCTTCAGCACCTCTCTCAAATTCATACTGCGAGAGAAAAAACAAAAACGCAGGTCGTTAACAAGCGAAGGCCATCGGATAAAAATGACGAGCAGAAAAACAAGTGTTACGTTTTCTCTCGTTACCTGAGAGGCTCGAATACCAGACACAGATGCTGCTTGTGGTAGAAGTGCCTGAAGAGGCGTAGGCAGTGAAACTTGTCATCGGGATCGGCGTCGTTCAGCTTCTTGAGGAACTCTAACTCTTTCAAACCGGTCTTCTGCCTGTTCACCAAAAAAAAAATATATATATATATGTTATTATCAGTGCAAAGTCAATCTAAGTATAAAAGTATTCATGTTATTAGCTGTGTTGTCATTAATGTATTTCCAAATGCCCTTTAGTTTGGATATGAAATGTGAAGATTGAGTCTATGTAAAGATGGTTTGACTCACATGAGCTCGTTGTTTCGGATGATCTTGACTGCCACCTCCTGGCCGGCTCTGGCAGTGTCTCTGGCTCTGATGACATTACTGAACACACCCTGGCCAGTGTAGCCGTACACGTCGTAACGTTTGTCCAGTGTCTCGCCGATATTCACCCCTAAATAACCACACACACACAGTACAGACACACACGTTTGTTAATGGGAGCGAGGCTGTTAAAAATAAAGAGAAAAGCAGCCAAGAGTGTCGATGTATTAGAGACTTAGTCATATCAAATAGTAATGCTTTACTGCCATGCTATTAACCCTTACATACTGTTCAGTGTCTAATTTGACCTGTTTTTATAGTTAAGAGAAGAAAAAAAACACCTCAAACACTTTTCTTTTAACCAGAAATTTCTAAAAATGAAGAAAATGTGTTTGACTCACATCTATTCAAAAATTCTAAAACCCACTATTACTAGATACTGCTTATTTACATTCAATATAATTCATTGAAAGCATGTAATTGTAAATATTTTTCCATCAATAAAAAGTGTAAAATCACTCTCTCTGCTCTCTGAAAGCTTCATTAAGGATTAATCACCAATTTATTAATGACTGATGATGTGTTCAAGTCTGTATGTATGTATAGGGGATACTCTGAAATACCTGAATATGAACAGTATATGTAAGGGTTAAGAGCAAGCATTCATGGGTGTCTCTCCTGATGCTGACACAGTCCTAAATAGAAGAATTAGGCGAGAAGCACTCACGGTAGTAACCCTCAGCATCAGTCCAGTTGTCCCTGAGGTTGGGGTTTTCTTTGAAGTCCTTTCCTACACCTGCTGCTCTCATCCTGGCACTCTGCACAAACAATACAAAAAAGGAGATCAGTGGCTCAGCAGTGCTTCCTACTATTATTATTTCAAACTCTGCTGTAACTTCACACAAAACCAGTGAATATTAGATACTAAAATGTGGATGAAATAGCTCCCAGTTCAGCATTAAGCCTGTTGCTGTAAATGTTTCTCGACACCACTGTAAATGAGGATTTCCTCCTTTATTGCCTTTCGAGGTAAAATAAAGGATAATAATTAAGATTGACTAAAAATACTCACATCAAAGTCAGCAGCAAACATATCATCCGACTCTGTAAACATGTCAGGGGCTGAGGGCTTCTTTGGGTTGGCTCCTGATTTAAAAAATAAAAATAAATAAGAAAAGAGTGACAATAAAAAGGACACAAGATAAGTTTTCTAGTCATCCAACCATGTTGTAAAACAGAATATGTGGGACATGTGTTTGATTCACATACTCTGCAGAGATCAAAACATGCTGCAGGTGGCAGAGACACCCAGGCTTTGGATTACAAGCCAGCAACTGAATGAACACATGACAAAAAGACACAAAATTAAAAATCCCTGTATCACACAACTCATTTGCATTTGTCACACACAATCACCACCAAAGACTTGCTTTTTGTTTTTATATACAGAGAGCGAGAGACTGGTATCCTTCTGCCAGTCCGTAACATGACAGACAGTTGTCACTATGTTCATGTGAGACAGGCCAAATCTGCCAAATTGTTGGAAATTGCAGGGAAGCTTTCACCTTTTAGCAGCACAATGGATGTCCTGTGTATCAGCTAAACTGTTGAACTTTAACTACGCTGAAAATATTCTACTTCCTGTGAAAATCAAACAGGAAATTGAGAGGAGACTATTCAAAGTGATTGCTCTCTCTTTGCTCTCTCCATGCTAATGAAAGGAGACTATTTAAGAGAGCAGATAAAATGATCCACATATTCTTTCTAGAGTTTTAAAAGCTATGGATGGACTATTGCTGACTTTTTTTTTACTCTATTCTTTCTTTTCTCTGGGTCAACTCAACCCCTTTCTAGGACAAGGTAACATATTTGGAGCTGCTTCAATGCTTAACGACCACATTTTCAGCCTTACCACAGCCTGTAGATATAAAGGAGAGGACACACTGACTGCTATAAAAGGTGAAAGCACTTCTTTAAGGTGTTCAGAGCAATGATTGACCTGTGCATGTGACTTCAGGGCTTTGATATTATTCTGTATAATTCATGCACTTCTAAAATCAGAGAATGAAACCTACATTTAATGTTTTTATTGCACATGGACACATAAACTACTCAACCTGACTGATTCACAGGTGATGGTGTGGTTCATTCAGTTGGTCTTGTACGCCAACAGGTCTTTTTTTTTTTTTTTTTCACGGCGATGCGTGACATTACCGTCTTTCTCCTGGGTGATGAGGTTGTGCTTGGCTTTGATGCTGGCCTCGAAGGTGTTGAGGTTCTCGCGTTCGTACTCCTTGACGTCCGCCGCCACTCGCTCCAGGATGTCGTCTGGCGAGAGCGAGCGGCTGCGGGTGCTGCTCTGCGGGCTGCTGGGCTCCGACACCATGTTGTCATCGTTCACCAGCTTGTATTTCTGTACGACGGTGCCGTGTGAGAGCATAAAAATACGTTTCAAAACATAGTAAATCATACACATTAGGTGTGTTGCTCATTTCTAAAAAGACAAACCACTGTGTAAACCTGTATCTTCTTCACAAAACCTGAGCTGATATAGGAACAACAGGATTAGAATAAGAGTAAACAGACCTGTACAATAGCCAAGCGTTGCTGCCTGCGCTGTTCAATGAGGGCTTCTTCATCTACTTCCTCCCCATCAAAGTCCTCCAACCTGCAAACACAAGAAAAGTTGTATGAAATAAAGCATGTCCAGACTTTAATGTCCCATTAATGGATCAGCTCATTCTGTAGAGAAAGGGGGTAGGACTAGAACTTTTAACATGTTTGGATTAATAAACTAAACTAAAACTAAAGTGAGTGGAATTTAAGATTGACCCATTTCTTTCTTAAAAAAAAACCCAAACTTTATCATATTATTATTTGCACCTTGTGTATGTAATATGATATGTTGGTCAACATAAGTCATGTGATTAAGTGTGTTTGTCGGACTCATTTCTAAATTTCTAAAGCTTTTAATCCTTTAATATAATTTGGCATCAAAACCAGATGCCATGAACAGCCTTAATTATTAGTAAGCTGATTAAAAATAATAGTACAATCTTAAAAAGTACATATTTTCTAGGTGATGACAAAGTTGTCAGATCAGCACATGCAAAGTTAATACTCTGAATATGATATAGTGGAGTCTAGAAGACATTTTTCTATTGGTTTGCTGCAAGTGGATCAATTATCTGAACAACCTGAAGAAGCGACGAGTACAACCGAAATATTTCCTTTTACTCACACTTCTCCTTCTGAGGATTCTTGGTCGACCTTCATGCCCTCTGATAGGCTGCCTTTGAACTTGTCTTCATCTCGGCTGCGTCGTCTTCTCCTGTCTCTGTCGCGGGACATCGAGCGTCTGTACTGCCTGAGTCTGCCGTACCGGTCTCTCTCACCAGACCTGCGGGGGCACAGATGTCGAGGATGGAGAGTTGAGTACTGGATAAAAATTTTACCTGATTAAAAAGATCTCGTCTAACAGTGCTGGGTCACACAAATGTAAGTTAAACAGAAACAAACCCCAAAAAATGAAGCACTGACTATGTATAGAAAATCACTGTTTTGGTTTAACTCAGAGACGAATGATGGTTCAGTGAAAGGTGTGCTGCTGTCACCTGTGTCCCAGAGGAGACCTGCTCCGCCTGCGGGGAGAGGAGCGAGAGCGTCGTCGTAGAGACGGAGACCGCCGTCTTAGAGGTGAGCGACTCATTCTGCGGCGAGCGGCCATTCTGGGACTGTTCTCTCGTGATCGATCTCTGGCTGACCCGATATCTGGCCGCGGGCGCTTCCTGTGTGAATACCAGAGGAGTGGACAGGACTTTAGGGGACATTTCAGGAGGCTGTTTAAACAAAACTGTTCCAATGCAGACGATCCGTGAAGGACCAGAAGAAAAAAACTGTTTATTTTTTCCTTCTTAACATTTGACACCTTACTGATTTAACCATTTATTTTGATTGCACAAAGACAAAATAAGTGAAGAATTAGATTTTTGTACAAACAGACATTTATATTCATTTATATGACATATATTTGTTAAGTGTGTGTGTGTGTGCGCGTGTGTGTGCGTGCTAACCAACCTCATTGGTGAGTCTTGCCTGTCAACGTCCCTCCTCCTGACGTCTGGCGAGCGGCTGCGGCCTCTCCTCGGGGGAGACCTTGTTCTGGAGGGAGAATGACTCTGTTTGGACGCCCTGTCTGAGGCGCCGGCCGGGGGGTGGTGGGCGTCTCTGTGGCGAGGGGAGGGGCTGCGTTTCCTCACGGGGCTGTGAAGCCCTCGTCTGTGTGGGGAGCGGTTCTCTTTCCCTGACGACGCGTCCTTCGACGGGGACTTGGTCGGCCGTTTGTCGCGGTCGGCGTCCAAGCGAGTCGGCCGCTCTCGTCCGGGCGACCTGGACCTCCGGCCCGCTCTCTCCTGGTTTGGTCGCTCGTCCCGCTGAGGTGAGGAACGTTTCTCAGTGCGGCTACCTTTCTGGTCTCCTCTCCAGCTGGAGGGGGAGTTAGACTTCCTGGCTCTCTCTTTGGACCTGTCAGCGCTGTCGGAGCGCTTCCTGTCTTTCGACCTGCTCCTGCCGCGCCCTCTTTCTTTAACACCTGTGTCCTTCATACTTTTTGCCACCTTGTCCTGCTTAGACTCTTTGGCAGGCCTTTCTGCGGACTTGCTCCGACTGCGACGCTTGGAGCTGGTTTTACTGCCCTCTGTTGAGTCCCGTCTAGATTTACCACCTTTCCCCCCCCTCGGAGATATGGGTTTACCTGAGCTGACCCTTTGACGTTGTTCTCCATTCCTCACCCTCGACTCTCCGTCTTCTTCCGATCCAGAGTTGTAACCCTGAAGGATCAAACCCATACCCGACTGAACCTTGCCCTCCATCAACTGGCTGTCCAGCTCAGCTTTAATCATGGCCCTCTGTTTCTCCAAATCCTCCAGCAAGGCCCTGTCGTCCAGACTCGGATTTCCGGAGGACGGAGAGGACTCGACTTTTTTGTGGCCGGAGGAGCCGAAGATGACAGCAGCGGAGGGAGAGGAGCCCTCTTTGCGTTTGTGTTTTCTATGTTTGTGACGGTGCTTGCGTTTACGGTCCTTGTCCTCCTCGGAGCCATGCTTGTGTTTTTTGTGCTTACTGCGATGCTTATGTTTTTTCCTCTTGTGTTTCCCGCCGCTGCTGCTGCTGTGATGTTTGGACCCCTCTTGTGTCTTCTCACCGTTAGTTTCCGCCTCCTCCTAAAAAAAAGAGAAAGTTATCAGGTTAACATATAATTCAGGTGTTGTGTTATTTGAATATATACACATGTTAGAATAAGCTCTGAAATCGGAGGAGAAAGATTTTTCTTTCCATTTTATAAGTCAACACTCATCCATCAACATACTCCAACAAAAAAAGGATCCAGAAGAGGGGCAGTACCCTAAAAATATAATTACATGTATTATAGAGCTGCTGTTGGACACTTTAAAAGTTGCTAATATACTACATGACAGATACTATTTGTTTAATGGTGTAAAAAAACACACATGTAGTGCAATATTATCAAGATCCAGACACACAGTTAAGACTCTTAACATCTGAGATTGATTAGATCAGAATCATGACATCATACCACTTAAGGTATTTAGGCCTTGTTGTTGTGTTGTCCACCCCTACCTCTTCCTCCTCCTCTTCTTCTTCAGACATCTCTCCGCTGTCTTCATTGCCGCTCCTCTCATGGCTCTCCAGATCCTGCTTCCTGTTTGGAAAAAGGGAGTAAGATTAGTGCTGAAATGGTTAGTCAATAAGTTACTTAAAAGAGAATTCATTAGGTTACATCCATTATGCTGGGTTAGGGTTAGATTACACAATAATGATTCAAGATTCGAGATCATTTCATAGTCATTGTGTAAAATAAAGATTTATCATATTAAACACTCATCAAAACATGTTCACATTCACATACTTACCAACATATGCTTAAAAGAAAGTTAAAAACAACATGGACCATAAAAAGTAGAAAATTGTAAATATTAGATTATATATTGATGGATTTGACGTGTTATTTATTATAGTTTGTGTGTGTGTGTGTGTGTGTGTGTGTGTGTGTGTGATTTCAGAGCACAGTTCAGTGTGATGATGGATTTTGGGTTAGAAACTGTTCTTTAAATCTTGTAATGCGTGCCTGAATGGACCTGTAACATTTGCCTGAGCGTAGACATTCAAATTTTCACTCAGTGAGTTAAACAAATTTGGAGAATATGTTTATAGTTTCAACAGAAAGTAGTGAGATAGAGGTTAAGTTGAGGCATCTATATCCGAAAGTATCGGGAGACAACAGGTGTGAATGATACATCCCTATCCAAAGTGATGATGTGCTTATTTTATTAAGTTAATTTATTCAACTCCTTCCTTTTCCTCCTACAGTTCCTACAGTGGAACATTTGAGCTTCACTGTGCAGAGTTTGAAGGCTGTTTTCATATTCAGATCCGCTGGAAGTGGAAAGTTTCTCTGCGCTCTCTGAAAAGCCGATCTTAAGGTGTGAGCCAACCAGCGTGATTTGTGACATCGCAACCAGTTTGGAAGCCAGATCCGCTCCGATATTTAATTTACACTCCAGTGCCATGTGGAAACTTTACAGCCTGCAGTGCACAAACACTGTGAGACAACTTTACAGTGAAGTGGGAGACATCTTGTTTCCAGCAGATCAACTTTTATAAGTACTTAGATTCGGAAATGTTGTAAGGATTTTTTTTGCTCAGGAGCATGTTCGGCTCCTTCATACCATCAGCCATCAGACTGCACAACAACGCAGCTCCTAGCATCTCCCACTCCCACTAAAAAGACGGATGTTTACTGTCTATAGTATTTTATTGTATCACTTTCCCACTATGCTGCTGTATCAAGTGTTGAATTCCTCCCAATGGGGATCAATGAAGATACAACTTATCTATTTTTATATGTCGTAATATAAGTGCAGAAAGGATCTTTAAATAAATGTCCTATCTTTGGACTGTTGGGTTGGATGAAACCAACTCTTTCAAACATCAACTTGAGCTCTCATTGATTATAACTCATCAAATAAATAATCAATGAATCTAAAAACATTATGTATGTATCAACTGGCAATGTAGACAACCCCTTAGCTACAGCCCTTGCTTGGAGGGGCATCTTAAGGGAGTGAAAAGTTATTATTAGGTTTTTTTTTAACCCATACTGTTTAGGGTCAAATTTGCCTCGTTTTTATATTCGAGAGCTGTAAAAACACCAAATACTAATTTCCTCTAGGTGGACTTTTCCTAATGTGACCCTGAATATAGTAAAATAGAGATAAATGCATCATTTATACATTTTTGTGCAGCTGATACACATTTTTGTTTATGAAAATGTCCAAATTTGACTTGCTTTTCATATAAAATACAAAAATCACCATTCAAACATGTTGCTGTATTCTTTATATCCTATAAAATGTTCTCTTGGATCATAAAAGTATGATTTTAAATGTTGTTTTTTCCCATAAATAAATACAATACACTCTTCATTAATGACTGATGAGGAGTAAATTAATGTGAATCGATGTGGAGATGAATTATGAGTCAGAATATGAGCAGAATGTGAGGGTGAATATATCATAATTATAGGCATTAACACAATATTTCATTTAAAATTAAACTAATGCTTCATGTCTATGTGAGCAAATATTGCATAGTTAAGTATTGGACTACATGTGAGTTGCAAGGCTTCAAAGGATAGAGGTGTGTGGTGGCGGTGGACCAGTGTGACATCATGATTCATGGGGGTCCAAAATCTCTAGGGACGCCCCTGCTTGCTTGTACCAGGGGATTTCTGTTGATCCTCCTATACACCAGTAACCATAGGCAACCAAGGCACAACTGATACCTCTGCTACCACTTAAAGCAAACCCTCTGTGACCGGTACTTTCTGTGCAATACTGAAATATACTATATTCAATACAGCATTTAATAACTACAATGGTTTTATATGTATTTTAATAATATTCCGGCATTAGTCAACGTTTCCATTACGTTATTATACATTAATCTCTTGTTTGCATCAAGTTTAGAAATATCAATCTTGGAAAAAAAATCATAACCCACGTGGTAAAGCCTCTTATAAATAAAACCTAACATCACAATAAGAGTAGATTATGGTTTATACATAAAGGTGACGCGTGGTTACGTAATGTGCTGGATTTAGCAACAACAGTGTAACCTTTAAAAAAATAAATAAAACATTTTAGAGATTGATAGATATGTATTAATAAACGTGGCGTGCTACACGTGTGTCAACCTGGTGAACTTTGGGTCTGTTATCTGTCTGTCATTCTGACTCCGCCAAGATTTACTCTCGTTAGCTCCGGGTGCTAACAGATGTAGCTTAGCAAAGTTAGAGCTAACTATGCTACATCCTTCTCACAACGCTCACTTAAACATGTACCGTTACTAGCAGCCATATGATCGTGCTTAACGCACTGCATGGAAGCAAATGCACATCTAAGAGAAGGCTTATATCAACATTCATTTTCTTTCCAGTGTAACTTAACGCAATGTGAGCTAAATAGCATTAGCTGCGTGGCTAGCTCAGCGTTAGCCCCGGTAACAATGTGAAGCTGCTATAAGCCTCCACGTTTATCAACCTGACTGCGTGGTTCGCTTTTGTTTTGGGATAAGGGTATGGGTAACACGGTGCAATACGAAATAACATATATTAAATGAAATGACTTACACGTGTTCGTTGCCATTATTCATTCTTCTGGACGCGATATCCATCTCAACGTCGGCCATTTTGCTTTTAGCTGAGGGGTGTTTTTTTTTTCGTCCACGCAAAAACAAACGAGGACAATAACAGAATGTCTCCGACGCCCCCTGCTGCTCCGGAGGAGAACTGCAGGCACTGTTTTTTTTATTTTATCTTCCACCAGGTGGTATCCATGCACTATATGGGTTTACTTCAAAACTGGCAGTGATGGAAAGTTACCATATTTACTAAAGTACTGTTCAGTTTTGAGGTACTTGTAGTTGTAGGAAATTTAATAGGTTATAGATTACTAGTTACCCTATTTGAGATAAGATAAGATAAGATAAGATAAGATAAGATAAGATAAGATACCCTTTAGTAATAAGTAATGTAACTAACTTCAATTACTTCATTAAAGTAATGTAACTTATTTTATTTGATTACTTTTCTAATCGTCTAACCAATGTTTTCAGCTGTTAGGGTAAGTTTTCCAATTAAGCAAAAAAATCTAAGTTCAGCTATTTTTCATGGATACTGACATGATTTATAAGGGAGATCATTTCTTATAAAGCAAGATTTATCTCTCATTTGAAAATGTATCATTAGTTCATGTAGATTTTGGAATATAAAAAACATATATTTGATGAAAAAAACTCAAAAGTCTAGCATGAGCTTAATTGGTGTGACACCATTTAAGCCCATGTGGGCTCCAAATAAGCCCACGTCATGATTTATTTATAAAATATAAAAATATGTTGATTTCAAATAATAAAAAGCAATATATATATATATATAACATGTTCTCAGGTTGTTTAGCTTTGAGTAGCAATGTGAATTGATTTAATCGGCATACTTGGGGCTCCGCCACATCTCAACCAACGCTTAAGTGTTGAGCTGTTTTGATCATTTTGAAGAGTTGGCCAAGTGTGTACTCAGGAGGCTTCAAAGACTTGGATGTCAGTAAAGCTGTACAGTAACATATGCAATGAAAGCCTGACTGAACAAGTGGCCCACTATCTCTTCAAGCACATTCAATACAACTAGGTGATAAAAGGTGAGGTCATAACTCACTTCAGACCTACTATAAACATTTCTAATGATTATGGATACAGATTCCAATATCTTATCGCCTTGATTGACTTTTAGGATGAGTTTTTAACCTTTCTTATAATAATAATAATAATGATGTGATAAACAAGCCTAGTGTGCAACTCATGGAGAAATACGTTACATAATGAGAAAAAAAAGGGGGAAAAGGTTTAGATTGAAAGTTCATTATTGACCCAGAATAAAGTCTTTAACATTGTTTTGTCAACTAATATCTAATATCTACTGTATCTACTGTATCTACCGTAGAAATGCACATTAATTGAAAAATACACAATCACAGATGAGAACCAGAGACTCCAATAGACGGACAAAGGAGGTCAGTTAAACAATGTTCAAATCTTACTTGAGTTGTCACATGTCAGCAGTGTGGAGCTGGACAGTGTTACTGAACTATAGTCTCTGCACCAGGAGTCAGCTTGAGAAGCAGCCAAGCAGGCTACATAATAATAATAAGAGGAAAAAGTCAAAAGTGGTTGCCTGGTTGCATTTGCCACAGAATGGCCCTGGATGTCAATTAGTGGATCATGTGGTTGTTTCGGGCCTCTCACGCACCCCATGGGGGATGCAAGAGGAAGTTCTCAACTCAATGTAAGATGAACAACAAGAACAGCAGCAGCACATTTCTTGGGAGAAAGATCCTCTGCAGCAGAAGAGTGAATTTCATGGCATCAGCAGAGATTTTCAACTTGTAACTTTTCACAATGTTTCCTGCTGCTGTGAAACTTTCAATATGTAAAAACTATGTGGAGAGTAGGAATTTTAACTTCTGCATCATTGGTTGGTAGTTGTTTGTATTTCCAGCTCATTTAACAGGATTCTGGAAAAGCAAATCAATCTTTCCTCAACTTTTACTTGCTGAATATTTTTATTGTATGCAGACACAAATAATTCAGACTCATGAAACAAAAAAAATCTCTTTCATGCAAAGAACAAATCCATTATCAGAGATGTTTATGCTTCACAGAAGGGAAACCACCGCATGTGATATTCAGTTGAAAAGAGAATCAGATTTTGCTTTATATAACATTTAAAACATATCAGACAGGTTTGATTCATTAGCTGTGAAATAGAGGAACCCTGAGCATCAGCTTTTTATCACTGCTCAGCGAAAACATTGAGGGATGCAGAAGCATTCAGCATCCAGTGGGTGGTTATTATCCACGCTTGACAGTTTTATTCATTGCAATAAATTGTGTTATTTGGGAGGCACCTGTGGCTGCTTATTCACAGCAGTGTGAACGTGAAGGAGGCCCGAGGCTGCGGACACTGCAGGATTATTGTTGACTTCCAGGCAGATGGGACGACAGCTTATGGCAGATGACAGCACGGCAGGTGTTACCATGGTTATCTTGTGTTTTGACATATTAGACTAAAAAACATATCTTCCCAAATATATAAGGTGGATTAGGGTGATGTGGGACATTTTTTGTAATTCTTATATGAATCCAAGATATTATATCAACACCTAATATCATTATGAAATCCCCAAGATGTTTCCTTGTTTAACCCTCCTGTCGTCCTCCCGGGTCAAATTGACCCCATCTCTCTTTAGACTGTTCCTTCTTTCCTTCCTTCCTCCCTCTTTCTTTAATTTTTCCTTCGTTCTTCCCCTCCTTCTATACTTCTTTCCTCACTTCCATCCATCCTTCCTTGCTTCCTTCCTTCCTTTCCCTCCTCTTTTCCTTTCTCCCTCCCTTCTTACTCCTTCCCTTCCTTCCTTCCTTCCTTCCTTCCTTCCTTCCTTCCTTCCTTCCTTCCTTCCTTCCTTCTCTCCTTACTTCCTTCCTCTTTTCCTCCCTCCCTCTTTACTCCCTTCCTCCCTCCTTCCATCTTTCCTTCCTCCCTCCTGTCCTTCCTTCCTTCCTTCCTTCCTTGACCTGAGGACAACAGGAGGGTTAATTAGAAGACAAAACCAAAATTGACCATATATTAATGTTTCCTGTTAAATCTTGGACACTAGTTTTTAGGCTTATAAATACTTTATTTATACAAAGCAGCCTTATCTGCTAAACTATTCTGAAATGTGCATACCCATATTTGCTCATTTAATTTAGTAGGCCTACAGTTAGTTTTGCTTTCTTCATCATATATATATATATATATATATATATTCAATGTAATGTTAAGCAATATAACCTTCACTAGTTAGCTTTAAAATAGTTGAATAGAAAAAGAGATAAATGCACTGGAGGTTAGTCAGTGTCCAACATTACCCTAATCGCCCCTAGCAACAAAAACTTGATCTAATAGGAACTTAGTTTTTGCTGTAGTTATATACAACAGTCCCCCCCCTCCTCCAGCATTAATATATGTACTATACACAGCACATACAGGAAGTCTATGGGCTGTAACTCATAGTCTGGGTCCTCTGCTGTTCAGTGTATCTCAGATTTATTTAGTAAAGTTGCAAGCTGGAGGTCTCGCCGCAGATTAAAGTGTCGGTCATGGAGACATTAGATATTCCATTAGTTGAGACCTCTGTCCCAGCATGCCCAGTAAATCATGAATGTACGTACAGTAATGTGGTGACTGTTGTATGCTGCCATGCGGTCTGGTGCAGAGACGGCCTGACTGTTTGTGATTTATCATGTTTTGCAACTTTGTAGACAACAAATCGCAGCACATAAAACACGAGGAGGTCCATTGGTGGGTCTGTTTGCTCATTTTGTGCATTCAATGCGTTGTCTAAACACACTATTCAAGTGTAAATCCCACCTATAAATTTTTGTACATGTGATATAAAGGTGCAGCCATAAAAAAAAAGTAGGTTTAAATGTTTGCATCATATAACTCTACTCTTGAAAATGTGTTTTGCTTATTGCCCCTTTAAGATCCCCCTCCAGACATATTTTAAGATGCATATAAAATACTATAATAATAAATAAGTATGATATGTGTCACCACTTTGCTCTCTTTTTTATTATTATCATTTATTTTGCTTCATATACTTACTTATTCTCCTTTTTTATACCAATGCTGTAATCTTGCTGTAAATTATAAGCTACATTTATATTACTCATATTTTAATGTGTGTGTGTGTATGTGTGTATTTGCTTGTATACATGTGATTACCTACTTTGTCACCCACCAGTGCTTATTATGTATATAGGAATTAGCAGTGATGCGTAACTGGATGGAAGATGTGAATTACAGGCTGCATGTGATGTGTGTGCAGTGAGTTATAGACTATATGCTGTAACACAGGTTTAAATTGAACTGCACTACTGTGTCTGTGCTGAATATGAGAAAGTAGTCTGTTATACTACATGTACCACGTAATAGAATTAGGAAGATATACTGTATAAATAACTCATTATTATATTAAGTATTTTTCCATAAATCTACTTTTTATTTCCTTTTTTGTAAATGCTCAATAGAAATAATGTTAAATAATAATAATGATAACAAGTTGTGTCTGATATGATAAACGGAAGTGGATTACCGGGGACTGTTTTTGCCGAAACACCGGAAGAAGAAACAACAACAACAACAGGACTACGAATTGGAAAACGAACTTGTTGTATTGCTAGCTTCGGCTAACACGGGGAGACCACTAACGAGAGTGGAAACAACTGACGGCTACATAGTTCCGGCAGCTTATTACTGTCGTTGTTGTTGTTGCTTGTACGTGCAGGTCAGGAAAAGA
The DNA here is from genome assembly GCF_027409825.1 of Scomber japonicus. NCBI lineage: Eukaryota > Metazoa > Chordata > Actinopteri > Scombriformes > Scombridae > Scomber > Scomber japonicus. The sequence continues at coordinate 6,147,276 of NC_070598.1, forward strand.
CGTAAAAGGGACCGTATATGGTTTGTTATTTGTGTTATTACGTTACGTGTTGGACTAAATACATGTTGACATATTGAGGAAAGTATTTCGATGTTATGGAAACGGATTTCATATTTCACAAGAATGGATACTTGGCGAGCTGTACAGAAAGTCCTGAGTCATAAGATGATCGTTGTGGATAAAGGGAAGACTTTGAAGGTATGTAGAGATTATAGCTGTTTTTACTTTAGCTGAGGGGCTAGCCGAGCCAATCGCTAACACTATTACGGCTGTGAGCAACCATATAATTCGTGAGTGGTCTTGAATGAATCAGGGCAACCTATGCTTTATAACAATGTACGGCATGAATAAATATGTCTAAGGGTTGGTGTTTAAAACATTCAGAAGGACTTGTGGCTACCTCCCAACCTCCGACCCGTCCCGTAGGCGGAACAGCGTGTTTTAAGTTTCTGCAGCCGAAGCTAACAATACACCGCCATTCTCCAGTTCAACTTCAAACCTGGGGCTACATCGCCTGACCAAATAACACATTAAAAAGTACATGTAGCGACATTAAACACTACCATTTTCACTTACTTCATAGTTCGTTTTCCAATTCGTAGTCCTGTTGTTGTTGTTTCTTCTTCCGGTGTTTCGGCAAAAACAGTCCCCGGTAATCCACTTCCGTTGTGGCTTTTTTTATTTGCATCGTTTTTTTTATTATATGCTGCGGTGTTTTTGTTGTTTTTTTTGCTGCGATGTTTCTTTTATTTGCAGCGGCGTTTGTTTTTATTTGCAGCGGGTTTTTTTGTTTGCTGCGGTGTGTCTTTTTATTTGCAGTGTTTCTTTTATATGCAGCAGCATTTCTTTTTATTTGCAGCAGCGTTTGTTTTTGTTTGCAGCGTTACTTTTATTTGCAGCTATGGCGGGTCTCGGCCACCGTATATAAGTACTCAGAAACGTTCCTCTCTTCAGTAGATGAATATGAAAACAGCCTTCTAGGATCAAACTCTGCACAGAGAAGCTCAAAAATCCAACAATCAAAGTAATAAAACAAGAAAAACCTTCATGTCGTCCTCCCGGGTCAAATTGACCCCGTCCGTTTTGACTGTTCCTTCTTTCCTCCATTCCTTCCTCCCTTCTTTCCTCCCTCCCTCCCTCCTTCCTTCCTTCCTTCCTTCCTTCCTTCTTCCTCCCTTCCTTCCCTGACTCAACGACAACAGGAGGGTTAAACTGTTGCAAGACACAGTCACAGGTTGTCATGGTAACATGCAGTATGGACAAAAGTTCTTCTAAATTAAGAGATAAAATAAAGAGATTCAAGGGTTAAATGTGTATATTGTGTCAGTTTCTGCAGAAAAAAGTGTGATAAGATTTCATGATGCCCCCCAAAAACCTGCAGATCTGATTTACGGCTCTGTGAAGCTGGAACTTGGACATAAAGCAAGCAGACGTTGGTCCCTTTTCTCTCACTGGAGACACAATAAGGATGGAGCCATAAAAGATCAGCTCCAACAGATGCTTGCTGAAAACAACCACAGTCCATTATGGAGCCTGTTAAAACCACTCAAGCCTGTTCGCTAACCCACTGGTCACCCAGCACCTGCACCCCTCGTTGGGTTTTGTCTTCTGGTTTGGACGAGGACAGAGTTATGGCTAAAGAATGACCCCCCCCCCCCCCCCCCCCCCCCCCCCCAGCTCACAATGAAAAGGGAAGGGAACGCCTGTTTCCATCCACGCAGATGTTCAGTGTGCCCTGACAGATGTGTCTATCTTTATGTTCTTCCTGCTCCTTTTACTTTATGGGACTTTTTGATGTTTGATTTTCTGAAAGAGAGCAGCAGGTTTTGGGAGCCCTAAACATACGGTCTTGTCGGAGGATGAAATGCATGTTTGCTTTCGAGGGAAGGGGCGAGGCGTGAGAGAGAGAGCAGAATGTTTATGAAACTGAAATCATTTTTGTCATCTTTTGTCATTACAGGTCATTTAAATGAAGAAATCCACAGCAGCTCTTGTAATTTGGGACAGACCGGGTCATCATTTGGAGCCTGAGTGCTGCCTGTGTTGACAGCATCAGTGCACATTGAGGGTGTGGCAGGTTGGAGATTGGCAGCAAGTGAGAGTCAAATTAGAAAACAGAAGCAGTAGAAGCCCTAATCTTCCTCCTCTGAAGTGCACACTTACCTACGGGTGTAAAACTTAGCTTGAATGATAATAAAGGCCCACAATGTACAATGTCAGAATATAACTATGCAGTAGGTCCACCGCCCAGGTTATAAGGTAAACTCATGTAACGTATGATGTTCTGTAGTTTTTACCAGATTTATTAAGAAAATGTGACTTTTCTTAATCATAACTCACTTAAATCATCAGGCAGGATCATTCAAGTGTCAAATTAACGCTCTGATGATGCTCAAATATGTGCAGTCATGTACAACCCGCCCACTTTCCTGTTTGTTGGGTTTATTGGTCATGTAAAAAGAATGATAATGGAAATATTAGAAGCTTTTATCCATGTATACATAAAACATATTCTTTATCTTTCATGGTCAGAAACACAGACTTTCAAATATTGGAATAGACAGACTTTCAAATATTGGAATAAACAGACTTTCAACCATTACAATACACAGCTTTGCTTCAGATGTTCCCTCTGGTTTTCTTTTTAGAGATTAATACAGTCATAAGCAGCTGCATCTTTCTCATTTGCATACACTGTGTCTACTAAGATTACACTTAAAGTTACTGTCTGATCCACTATTTTAAGTTTTGTTAAAGAGCCTTATACTTTAACTTTATATGGTATAATAGTGTTTTTCCAACATAAGAATATTTCCTTTCAGATCAAAGTCAGCTTTATATATTTTGATGCTAATTCTCTAAATCTCTAACTAGTTTGAGGCATTTTGTGTTAGAAACCTAATGTCTCTCTTACTCTTTAAGCCATAAGAAGTTTATTTTTCCTGAGCACTTAATTTTATTTAATAATGTTTTACTTATTGTTTCTTTATATCCTTGCTTTGTTGTTGTTCAACTAAGTGCTCTCTTGATAGCTTTTCAGGTTTATTGCTACTATTTCAAAAATGACTTGGCATTCAAATATGATCTTTCACAGGTTTGAGGAGTGAAATTTTAATTTTACTGGTATTAAATATCAAAAAACATGGACAACAGCATTATTTTGCAGATAAAGAAATGTCATCTGGCAAACTGATGCAGTACAACAACTGCTGAACATGCTAACAGCGGACTTTTGATAACTGTGAACACCATACTGTATAAGTAAAGTAAAATGAAATAATGAACCAGAGATGCCAGAAAAGATAAGAACATGCACATTGTCAAATATTTGATTAAACAGAACTTATTTAGGATTAGGCATTTGTCAGATGTTGTACTGTGGACTCAACTAACTCAAGCCTTATCCTGATTCAAAATTTCAATCTTAAACCTGAAACTAGTTGCTAATCTTAATTTATAAAGGACAGACTACTTAGTTTGATATACTTTTACCCTGCGAGGACATCTTAACACACACAAACTCTTTGGGTTTTTACCTGATTATACAAAAAGAAAGAAATCTCATCTACAGACTTTTGGCATCAGCTCCATCGTCGTGAGAGAGACAAATGTGTTTAGGATTCTTCTGAGAGAGAAAGAGGATGAGTGGGCAAAAGTCTATTTTTTCCATTTAAAGTTTACTCTTTGAGAGGAATTATGTTGGAATGAGGCCGTGGTGCAGAATGTGCTGACTCTGTAAATGTGGCCAAACCGCAGATTGAAGCTCTGCTCAAAACAGACAGATCCTATTATTACACTGGGGTCGAGGGCACTTTCTGATAATAATGAGGCTGTTCCTCCGTGTAATATAATCATTCTCTAATCACATGTGTTTAAAATGAAATGCGTAGCACACTGGATCTCCACAGTAGTTGAACTGCAGTGAGTCACTATAAGAAGCAATTTTACAATATGCTGCATTGTTTGTTTGTTTTTTTGCCTTTTGTTTTTTACAGCTTGAACTTCTTCTGATAAATAATCTTCTTAGCTCAATTAAACCTCAAAGAATCAGCTTATCAGAATACATGAATGCAAAAAGTCAACACAGTCACCAAAGTAAAAAAACTGGCATTGCACATTTCTGCAAACCACAAATATGTTGAATTTCTATTTTTTTTTTTAAATGTTTGCCATTATTAGTGAAATAACTATTTTTTATGATGTGACAGCGCTGTCTGGTGTGGTTAAATTTAGGCAAAAAAAACACTTGGTTAGGTTTGGGGAAAGATCATGGTTTGGATTAAGATTAAAAAATGCTAAGCGAGGTGGTCTGGAACAGCTTTGATACTTTTCCAACTTTCCATCTAACTTTCTAGCAAACAACACGACCGCTCCGACCCCGAATAAGGAAAGTCAGCTGACATAGATGTCATCACTTTAAAACTTGATTTGATATGCATTAGATTCAACGTAGCTGTGGTTTGCAGAAACATACAATGCCAAAATCGTATTCTGCCAACTGGGCTAAAAAAGTTAATCTAAACCAAATGAAACTAAAAGCTAAAAAATGGACAGACTTCCTTTTTCATGCGTTTGTAGGACTGATCCACTTCACTAACTGGCTTGGGCTGGGTGTCATTTAAAAAATTACAATACCAGTACCAATCCAAGTACCCTTAAAGTGATACCGGAACCAATTGAGTACTTCATTCGATACCCATCATGTGAACGCTTGTCTTGATTGGCTGTGAGCAAGTCCATACATATAGTTATATTTTCTAGCTCTGGGTGCAAAAAGGATGGATTTAAGGTATCGGTTGACAGTATCGATTTATTTCGGTCACACCTATTCCCAGCCCTAGTACTGACATCCATTGTTCATAGAGGATGAATCGTAATTACTTTGGTGAGACCTCAAAGCTCAAAGACTGTGTAAAGTGAATTCAGACATTTTCTTCTAAACACATTAAATGCATTTCTAAAAAAGGGTTAGCATTTCAACCATTTAGGTTTGAATTGTGGAGCTAGGCTTCACAAACTGTGTTTCAAGATTTCTGTGTTCAGGATTTAGTGGGCGGGTCTGATTAGCATAAACCCACCCCTGCTGCTGTAGAGGTATAAATACATTCAGCGCACACTACTATTACTACAGTCTACAGTTAGCCAGTTAGTTGAGTTAGCCGCGGAGCTAGCCAGCGAGCTAGCCGCTGAGTTAGCCGCCGAGCTAGCCAGCGAGCTAGCCGCCGAGCTAGCAGCTGAGTTAGCAGCAGAAAGCTCTGAAACGTAGCATCCATGTTTCGGGTAGAGGTGGTGACTTTGATTGACAGGTGACACTTGGTAGGGGGCGGGGTTTCAGCGGACTCGACGGCCACGCCCACAGTGTTTGGTAGCAGAGAAAGAGGCTGAGTTTTACACAACTTTGAAGCCTAATTTCATATATTTGGCGATTTTTTTAATCATTCAAATTTGGCAGGGTGGTTAACAACACACTTTTCTGTGGTATGTCAAACTCAGAACACATATTTATTCTTACTTTACACTGACTTTAATCTAGTGCCACCATGAGGTGGACATTTTTTGTTTTTTAGTGAAATGTCTTCACAACTAGACACTCTTAGTTATCCTTGTCTGGATGGATTGCAGTTAAATTGTATATGTGAACATTAACTGGTAAACATCAGCCTGCTTGTATTGTATCATTTTGGGCAAAATTTGTTAGCTTGCTGATGTTAGCATTAAGCTCATTGTGGCCCCATAGAGATACTATCATAGCTGTACTGCATGCTACTATTGTTTCTCTCAGATTCTCACTGGATCTGAATATTACTGAAGAAAAGTTGCTTCTTTGCCGCTGCCAAACTCTTAATGGTTGAGCTTATGTGCAAAGACCAGCCAAAATAAAATGAACACACTGCATCTCACACCTCAACCACAACATGACAAATCAACATTCAATGGCCGGTCACGGTACTGTGCGTCACAGTTATTTTCTCCCTACTGTATAATTCAGCTATTTTAATGATACAGATTAATGTCTGGTGCCATGTGGACAACAATACTGAAGGAGCTCTATGTAATATGACCCAGTACTTGCTGTAAACAACTTATGATGTTAGTGGTCATATGATTTTGGATTCATACAATGGTTGTCATGGTTCCCTTTTCATGTTAAGTACACTTGCCTGCTCATGAATTACACTAAGATACTATAAAAATATATGTAGTATGTTTTTTGTTTGTTTTGCTCCAACAAAATGACACTCTTTAAAAGCCTGTTTGAAGCTTTTTTTGTTAGCTATAGTTATGTATGTATGTCACTACACTACAGACATTATTCTCAGAAAGCAATTTCTTAGCTCTCTCAGTACTATCTACTGTATCTCACTTCCGGTTTAAGAAAATGAGCATTCAATTCAAGCATGCTGTTTTCTCTGGAGATGCCCAAGATTCACTTCCACTTACAGTTTAAATGAAACTAATAGCACAGATCATGATAGAGAAATAACATAACATATTGAATTTTTATCTAGAAAAACGAAAAATCCCTCAGCTTTTAAATTTGACCCTTTTTTCTTCATCAACATGTTTAACCATAACAGGATCAGTAGGTTTCCTTCCTCATTGGCGACACACATGATTACCAGCTAAATCATTACCAACATTTATATGAATCCCTTCAACTGGAAGCTCATATAGGCCGAAGTGCAACCAGGAACCAAACCCATTTTCATCTTATGGAGGGGAGCAAAAAACAGGATTTAGGGGACATTTTTAGACTTTTATTATGGCAAATAGAAACATTAGATTTTCCCTGATTGTCTGGCTGCATTTCCTTTTTTTGAGCTGCTATATTTGGACTTAAAACATGCAATTGCAATCTTCTAAAGGGACACAAATGTATAAAACCAAGCACATTAAAAGCAGGATTCCCCTTCATCAGTCTGGTCTCTACAGATTTCAAGCGTCATTATGTGTGCACGTGCCATTGTGTGCTTTCATTCTCAATTAACATGCTATTTCCTGTGCTGTATAGATATGAATTGCTTTTACCAGAACTGTTTGCAGAGAGTCCTCTTCCCACAGTAGACTACAGTAGTTAATTACAGCTGAATTGTCATTACTGGACTTGGCCGTGGCTTCCTGTAAAGCTCTTTTTACTGGTCTCTTGTCTCTCTACTTGGTGAAACATTAGTGTGCTGCTGCTCAACTCAAAGGAGCAATGCAGGGGGAAATCTGCTCCTTTCTTATTTTTCCTTGGTCACTCTTGTCAGGACATCTTTTCACTGTGGCTAAATCTTGGCTACAATACTGGGTGTTTTTGTAAAGAAACTGAGAATCTTGCATATAGGGAAATATTCCTGCTCCTTTGTTGGCATTGTGAGACCCTATTTCAGCAGATTTTTCCCCCCTTGTGGTTATTTCCAAACATCTAATTTCAAGAACATGTGTGCTGATTTGAAGAAAGATGTGGTAGTGACCAAAAAGACCCCAAACATTCAAGGAACACTGGCAGCTATTTAAATAATATAAATAAAAAGAAAGAGAAAAAAGAAATAAAACACTATTTCTCCTGCTCATAAATAAGGAGATGGTCAGGGTTTTTCTTTTTTTCCTCTCTTTGCAGCTCTTTGCATTCTTTGCATAATAATACCCTGTTGACAAGGAAGGAAGGAAGGAGGGAGGAAGGAGAGGGGAGGAAACTGTGCTGAAAGAAAAGCCACTGCTTGTCCAGACAGTGTGAAGTGAACTGCTGTGTGGATTTAAGGAAACTGTCCGCAGACTGGAGAGCCGAGGGAGCTGAGGGGAACTTTCATTTCCAGAGATGTGGCTTTTAATCGCTTTGGACTTCTCGAGAAATATGAGCTCTGAAGAAACAGTGTTGCAATATTGAAATGTTTTTTTTTTCAGTGACAGGGGCGTTACTTTAATGATAAAGTCTGTATATTTTTTTTCTTTCTCTCTCTCGCTCTAAAATCATGCCACGTTTGAGATTACGCATGTGATGGGCTGAGCAAACGCAAATGGTCATCCTCCTCCTGTGCGTAAAGCTCTTACTAGACCTCCAACAGAAGACTGACGCCCCCCACCACCACCCCACCCTTAAAAGTTACAGAAGTTGCCCTCTTCTTGTTTTGCCATTTATATTTTCATTTCCAAATCTCCTGTAGCCTTGTGACTTCCTCAGCTTTCAGACAGCCAGCTGTGCGCCGGCCCGCCCCAGCATGCTGGACTGACGTCTGAGGAATGGCATCGGCTGTTTTTGAAGGGACGTCGCTGGTCAACATGTTTGTCCGGGACTGCTGGGTCAACGGGATCCGGAGACTCATCATCAGCCAACGGGGAGAGGAAGAGGAGTTTTTCGAGATCAGGACTGAGTGGTCCGATAGGAACATTTTATACTTGCATCGGAGTTACTCCGATCTTGGGCGGCTGTTTAAAAGACTCGTTGAGTCTTTCCCTGAGGACAGAAGAGACCTCTCCAAGTCTCCACTGATAGAAGGTTGGTCTGAAGGGACTGTCGTTAAATTACATGTTGTTTTAATAACAGGAAGTGATGATAGAGCATTTAAAGTAGTGGGTCTCAAAGTGGAACCCCCTATGGGACCACCAGGGATCCCTACCAAAAAGGGGAGCAATGCATTTGCACTATAATACTATCCATAATTAACTCAATGACTGAATGTGTGACATAATAAAATTACTAGGGTCAAATTCTGGGACAGGGATGCAGCTACAAATAATAATGAAGGGCCATTTGAAAAGGGACACCTCCTCTATTTTTGAATCTATGAATTGTCAAGAAATGGATGAAAAGGTTCAATCAAAAGTTAGAGCGAGAGTTGCAATAATCAAATTGCTCATTTTATCCAACTAACAGTCTAAAACCCCCCAAAACATTGAATTTATAATGATATAAAACAGAGAAAAGCAGCTAATCGTCACCTTTTTGGCAGTTTTTGCTTGTTAAAAGACTCCAAATGATTAACTGATTATCATAATTGTTGCCATTTAAGTTTCTGTCAATCCTGTAATAGTTTCTGCACTAATTATTTTAACGTATCTCTAATATCTCTCTTGACTTAACTACAACATTACGCACTTCTGCTCACAGTTTCATCATCAGTTATTTTACTTGTTTGAAAGTTTAAGTTTCGGTCTGGTATTTTGTCAGCAAACAGAAGAAGGGCAAGAAAAGGTCATGTTTCTGTGATACTATGCAGCTTTGGGTCATATGGTGTAACATGATTAAATCAATCAGGATTCAGGGCTAATCTTAACTGGAGTAGACTAGACTGATATGTTTGGACAGGTTGATAATTAACAAGGTCCATTTTAGGATGTCACATTAGCAGACCTATCACATAGCCTGTAGACCACAAGACCAATATGCTGACATGACGTTTCAGATCCTTGTCAATAAGCAGGACCTAAAAGGCTGTATTATCTGTGTCAACTAAAATTTGGGTTAACAGGAAGGAAGGAAAAAAAGACAGTATTGATGAATTTGCTCTAAGCATCTCTAATGCATTGTACTGTAGCTCTGCAAGTGCTTTGATCAAATGCAATGAGCAGGAGTATCCGGTTTGGTGGAAGGGAAGGAAAAGCACAGAGACAAAATAAAACTGAACTGAAGTAGACCAGGGCCGGCTGCTGTCCTCTCATCAGACTAAAAGTAGACATGAAAGTTTGCATTGTAGATATCAGTCACATATCATTATGCAATATGATTTTTACTGAGACCATAACCTGCATATTCACGATTTGGCTTTAAAATATTGAATATTAGGTTATGATACTCAGGATTTGTGAGCAAATAACTCAACTTTATTTTTTTGCATTGCACCTTTTATAGAAGAAATGCATCTTAAAGTGCTTTACAATAAAATAAATGACATGCACCAAGTACTTCACATAGAAACACATTAAAACAACATAAAATCATGTAAAAAAAGATACAAGATGGAAAATAAAAACCCACTTGGTAACGATAATAAACATAAAGATACAAGATAAAGATACAATACATGATAATTTAAGACTTAATAAGCAAAAATGTCATCATGTGTACACAATCTATAAATCTGCACCCAAGTCTGTGAAGCCATAAGCAAAAACAACCTCCTTTATTCTCACCAAAAAACCTAAATAATGAATAATGAAACTTAACTTTTAATGCCGTTACTGCACTATTTTTATAACTTTGTTAAAAGATACAGAAAACATTTAGGCAGTTGTTTGTTGAGGTCGATGTTTTGCCAGATGAAGAGTGAACCTATGGCCCCCAGCATTTGGATCTTTGACACTGCGGTGCCCTGACATTGCCAATAGGTTTGGCAGAACTCCCAGCTTGTTCTGTGTGTACGATCACCCCACACAGTCTCCTTGGCACTTCCCTTTTGTCTTTACTCACTGAGCCTATACGAATGCTTTGAAACATCCCTTTAGTGGCGACTGGAAAGCTTTACTTCCTGCCCATGCACTGAAATAGCTGACAGAGTTGTTGACAGCTTCGCCGCTGCCACACAGCAGTGCACAGTGCATTTTGGGAAGAGACATTTCTGATCTCATGACTCACTCTTCACTTCTTTTTTTTCTTTCTTTTTTTAAATGTCTGTTACAGTTTATCCTGATTACAATGAAAAATGAAGGGAGATGTGATACCAGCTTTGAGTTAGACAACAGTGTTTCATTCTGACTCATACAAGTTTGACAGTTACATTGATGGGAAGCCAGCCACAGGGTTAATAACATTCCCCTAATGGCCTTTCCTTTAATTCCTACCTCTGTTCAATATTTCATTTGCATCCCTTCTAATTGCCTCACAGATTGAAAGTCCTGAGAAAAATCGTAGCTCTGGCCTTTCTTAGTCCACTTTGCTCCAGTTTCAGGCTCTGCTCATGTTTTCCTGTGTCTGTGCTGCGCCTAGGCAACGGGGAAGGCGTGCAGAGCCTTCAGACTGATGTCATGATGAGAGAGAGAGACAGAGAGACAGAGAGAGAGAGACAGAGAGAGAGAGAGAGAGAGAGAGAGAGAGAGAGAGAGAGAGAGAAGGTGACTGGGATAGGAGTGGACTTCCCATATTTAGTCCCTGCGGTCTGCGGAGGCTTCATAACACTTACGTTACATGTGACCCCAGAGTGAACACAGACAGAGATCCATGTGAGACAGATTCCACCGAGGAATGTAGACGCAGGGTCTGAAATTACTCTTTGGTTCACTCATTCACTACTCGCTACATGAGAAATACTCAATAGTTTACTTTTAGACCTATTTATCATTCATAATCACTACATTAACATTTAATAAATGGTTTATAACACACTATAATGTAGTTGTAGGCAGGTATAAGTGTTTATTAACTATAACTCCTCTTGTGGACACCCATAAGTACAAACAGATAATGAATGACAATATAGTAAAATATAATTGTTATAATATAAAATATGTCTTCATAGGAGGAGTTATGATTGTTGACAAATACTTACTTAGCATTAATAATTACTTTAAAATGTTCTTATATATGCTTATAACTGTATTATAGTGTATTATAAACTGTTATAAACTGTTCATACGCTGATTATAAATGATAAATGAAAAGTCTCAGTGCACTAATTCACACCTCTAACAAAGCAGAAGTATTGTATGATGTGGAAACTTTAGTCATGCCAGGTTTGTAGATTCAGTGCTCCTAAAAAATCTCACATCTATTAATTCCATGCAACCAAAATACGCTTGTTGGCTTTCTTGTCAAGGGTTTGATGAGAAGATTGAAACCAAAATAAACTTACAGGCAGCAGCCGATTAGCTTAAAAAGTGGAAACAGGGGAAAACAGCTAGCTTAGCTCTGTCTGTATGTAACAAAAGCCTCTTAGCTTAGCAGCTTTTCTAAATAACACAATATACATATCTTGTTTGTTAAATCTGTAAATTATATGCTAAGCTAAGCTACCTGATTGCTAGCTGTAGCATTCAAACTCTATACATAGATAAAGACAACAGTGAGACTTATTAGTAAAGGAGCTTTGAGATTGTGTTGGTAGTGCAACCAATAAATTAGTATTTTAATTCTCTAGGTGACAAAAAGCAGAAAGATGAGACGAGAAAGAGAGATGCAACAAATGTCCTGAACCCTATGAACCCTGCAAGTTTTCCTTTACACATGTTTGATAATTGCGGTTATTGGTTACAGAAGTATGTGAATGACAATATTTTAATTTGTTTACTTGTGACAAAGTTGCCATGTGGTCACGATACACGGCAAATGATCAAATATTTGACAGTCAGGATCTAAAAACACTTAAAGTAATTATAGTGCACGTTATATACTTCATATACAGACATACATACACAAATACTGGGACACACTGAGTACAAGAAGTTACATTTTTCTTATGGCCACGGATGCTTGCTTTGATATGCTCTGCTTAGCGTCCAGAAATAACATGTTGACGAAACTTGCAGAGTTGGTGGTTAGATGATAAAGTGTTATGCAGCTAACATGTGCTTATCAGATTTATACAGATAGCTGCGAAAAAAGAAAAAAAGCTGGTGGTGCTTACAACATCTGATGACTGTTTTAGATAGCGTGTGTTTGACGATGACTTGGACGCAGCCTCGTTCCTGTCGTACAGCTGCTTGTACTTTGTTATTTCAACTCAAAGATGATCCAGATTGTGAACATGGCGTGCTGTTGTAGAGCGAACAAATAAATAAGTTCACTGTGCAATTAAAAAACAACAACAACAACATTATGATGAAGTATGACTAAATGTCATATGGTGTAATTTATGTTATTGCTACATTTGAGCTTCTTGTAACACCAAACAACCAAAACAAATAATAAATAAGAAGAAGATGTTGACTACTTGTTACAGTTGGACCACAGTGGCCAGGAAGTCAATGCAGGAAATTAAAGGAAATACATTTAGGAGACCCTGGTAGGACAAAGCAGTTGGTTTCCATGTCAGTGTCTTTGAAGGTATTTCCCAAAGGACAACTGTGTAATTATAAAACAGCAGATCAGAAAGGAAATACACACAGATGAGTATTTTGTATTTTTGAAGTTGACTTTGACATTATGGGCTTTAGTTTTGTGTGGGCTTGTAGTTTTCGGTGTCTGGGATATTCTCCTGAGGCCTTGCTTTAGTGGGTGGAGAGGTGCAGTGGGAGGGGTGGGGTGTCACAGGCGTTACAGTGGTGCACTGCAATTTTGGCATCAAAACTGATTGCAACTGCGCACATCCGCGTCCTGTGCTATTTCAAACACTTTAATTACTGAAGGCAACTTATGTGAAGCTTTAGAAAATCAACCCAATCAAGTTTTGCTGTTTCGCTTTTGTTTTGTTTTTCATTTGAACAGCAGACACACATACTTATGCAGGAAAAGTTTCATTCTTCTTACTGCGGATGTGTCCAAGGAGTATGGGTATGAAAGCCTTTAATTTAATCTGATAAGCATCCTTTACAGTCATTTGATAGCTGCAGGTACTTGTTGTATCTGGATTCTCTAATTCGAGAGGCAAGAATCATCAAACTGCCATTAAACACATCAGACACACTTGGTTATCTCCATTAGGTCTTGCGTAATCAACACCAAGCTGTTGCAAAATAACCACACTTCTGCGCTTCTCTTTTGCACGTATAACTTTGTGACAGTTGTTTCATCAGCAAACTGAAAATACTGACATACATTATTATAGATATATCTATGCACAGCCAAATCTTAAATTTAATATCTACAATAATTCAACTTAAATAAAAGGTGGTATTTATAAATGCAAATGTGATCCATGACTTCTTAACTTTCGATATATCCAGAAATGATAATTAAAAAGAGACAAATCATGCTCTTCCAGTATGTTTGGTCTGCTGTGTATTTGCACTAGCAGCCCTGTGTGTCTTAGAAGAGTCTCTGCTCTAAACTTTCCACTCCATTACCAAACTGTCAGTTTGTTTTGGAGGAGCGAGAGTGAGAGCACTGCTGTAAAAGGGATGAAAAGACTTGCTGTGATTGTTATTAGCTCCTAACACGGCCTCTGATAATACATTCTTCCTGATCCCACCCTGTTTCCATGTGCACCCTGGGTGCCCTGTGCACCCAATAAATTATGTGCACTTGTGCTCTGTGCCTTGATTCACAACATTAATGTCCTCGATGGCAGGAAGAGTACATAAACTAAACTAACTTGTTTGTGAGAGTAGCAGCAAACTCGACTGGATGGGAAGTTATCACCCAGGTTTCTGTTCAAGATGTTAACTACTTTCTACTACTATCTTGATGTTGAATTGTTAACTGACACATAGCTTCTCTAGGTGTTATCTTTTGCACCACACCTCTCTATCAAACAGCATAAACTTCAACAGTATAAATGATGTATTGTATTAACTTATAATACACTTATAATATCCTAAGTGTGTCCTCCTGAACAGAGCTACATGGAAACAGTCTGAAACTGTTTATCTCCCCATTGAATAGGTGGGGTATTTTATTCCCATTTAAAGTATTGAATATTGGTGCTAAACTCATAAAAACATCAGTAGAAAGACATCTGCATTACTATTAGTTATGGATCACTTCAAACGGTCTAAAAACTTGATGAACAGCTGTTCAGTTATGACACAACAACACAATACATCCACATAAAACATTCATGAATGCTGTCAAAGTTAAACAAAGGAACATGATCCGGAGGCAGCTTCAGCTTCAGACTGGGCGGGAGAGAGTCTCGCTTGGTTCTTAGCTATGATTTAACAGCCCAGTCACTCCTCACATCCCTCTGGGCATGATGTCATCACTGTGGCGGCATTATAAATGGATGAGGCTGTGACTGTGCATAGTGTTGCTTTAGGCTCTCTTACTCAGTGCTTCCATGTAACAGTAACCGCCGTGTGACTGCGCTCGGTCTGTACCACTCACATCAGACAGAGCCTCATCATCATCATCATCATCAGTGCGGCTGCAGTCTTCATCATTATTCTTCTCACCACATCCCTTTGTCAGCATGGCCGTAAATGATGCTTTGCTGACTGCTCGGTCACATGGGGCGGTTGCCTTGTATTGCTAAATGTGCTGATCTTACACTCCCACACCCTCCTACATTGCGTTCCTAGTTTCATGGAGGATTAACGTGTTATCGCAGACTTTGTTCTGCGGCTTCTCTGTTATTACTGCTCTTATACAGATGTGTGCAATCACAGTGGCAGTTTTACCGCACCAGTTTGTACCGTGTAGAGCTGCAACAATTACAGGATTAGCTGAATCATTTTGAGACACTTTTATAAAGAAAAAATATCCAAATTGTCTGATTTCAGTTTCTCTTTTTCTTTAGTCTGAATATCTTTGAGTTGTGGACAAAACAAGACATTTGAGGAAGCAGGGATTGACATTTTTCTACATTTAATGGACCAAACAAGCAATACATTTATCGAGAAAGTAATCATTAATTGCAGCCTTAATACCGTGCACTGTGTTCTTGATTTGAAGACAGTTTTTTTTTCTCTCTCTCTGCCTGCTTGGGGCAAATATCAAAGGACATTGTTAATAAAAAGGTTACAGTATTAAACCAACTATCACCTTTTCCCTTGCATTGGTGGCAACCTTTTTCAGGGCTAGGAATAAATTGAGTCCCGCTGTCTGGCTTTTTGTTGCCTGACCGATGGAGAGAATACACTCTGATGGCAGTAAAGGTCAAAGCAGCTGACCTTTTTTAATATTGTTTGGGCAAAGAAATAGGTTTACTTAACATTTTGATTGTGGTAAACTTTCTTTGTAGATTACACTTTTTTAGTTCAGTGCTGATTATGGTTGATTTTAGCCCATAGTTGGTGACGCTGGTGCATTGAATTACACTTACAATTACTGTATTGAAAGGTTTCAAAGTTGGCTAAAAGATACCTCTCAATATGACATACCACCTCTAACTATGACGTATATTAATAACTGAGTTTCCCAAAGTAAAGACTAGTGGCTGAGCTGTTGTATTGACTTGACTGATAAACTCAGATAGCTGGTAACTCAGTGTATTTCCACATTTATGTGTTTCAGGACTGGTAAAAATCAAAGAGGCGAACGACATCGAGGAGAAACTGAACGAGGTGGAAAGACTATTGAAGAATGCTATCAACATGCCATGCAAGGTGAGTCCCTCAACTCAAACCTGTAAAACCTTTAAGACCTTTAAGTTTTTATCAGTATGCTAATGTTCAATGCCTGTTAGACTGTGACTAACTAAACTGACTCACTCCACAGTATTCCAGGTCAGAGGTAATGTTGACTTTCTTTGAGCGGTCACCGTTGGACCAAGTGTTGAGAAATGACAAAGTCCACAGAATCCAGCCATGTTTTCAGAGCCCCATCAAGATATCAGGTACGTTACAGTATCTAGTATCTACGGACCCACTGTTTACATTCCTAAAATCATGATGACCTAAACAGGTGATGTAATGTGCACTCTGTACCTTTCAGAAATCATGCGGTCGAATGGATTCTGTCTGGCCAATACAGAAACCATCGTATTCGATCACAGTCTTCCAGAAGAAAAAGAGAGACCTTCATCCACTGACTCTGTGGAACATACGTGAGTATTAAGACCTCGACAACTGTCTTTTCATAAGTTATTCTATCAGTTCCAGTATCATGGAGCCGATTACTGGGTTCAATCCAAGTCTATTTAGTCCTGCAGCATAACTCAAATTACTCCCCTCATTTTCAAACAATGTAAGAATGTCCGTGTTTGTTTTTTAAGGGTACAGTTATTTGCTTTGGTAAGTCCTTGAATGCGACCCAACCCCAGGACCCTCCACCCCTTGTACACAAAGGAAGTGTGACTGTGCACCTCTTCCTTCCTTGGGCGTGTGAAAGAAGCAAAAGACGAACACATTCCTTTCGATGCTTCACGCAAAACTTTAAGAGTTTAATGGCTCACATTATACTACTGACCTTTTTCCGACTCGATGGGCCGAAACTATTTATAAGAGTCTCTATATCAAATGAATTAATCTTTTAATACCTTAGTAAGACTACACAGGTCTATTAATATAACCATGCAGTAATATATCTTTCTTTATTCTGTCAGGTATGAGGACGGATCAGAGTTTCTGCCAGTAGAATCAGACCTGTGTGATGAGGAAACAGAGGCGTATGTCACCAACCTGTCCTACTACCACCTGGTCCCGTTTGAAACTGACATCCTGGAATGAGGAACTTACACAACAGATGCCTGCTGATGGACATCTGATCCTATCGTTGAGGAGTATGCACTCTTAAATGGAACCTAGCTATGCAACGCTGCAAGTAGCTGCTCCGATTTAATAATGCTGCTGAAAAAGGCAGCACCACTTATTCCTCCTTATGTGACGTCACCAGTGTGCCTCAGTCGGAGCCTTATTTAAGTACAAGAACTGGATTGTCTGTAGACCTCCTGCAGAAGGTTTCCTGTAGCAGCCATTATGAAAGTTCTCAATCCTCTGCAACATTTTGAAACATGCAGCGTCTAATATATCAGAATCTGTGGTTTGGAGTATGACTGCAATCAGAGGAAATGTTCCTTATTGGACAATTCACCATTACATCTATCTATATATATAAAACTTTGTGGATTTTACCAGCTTTCTGTCTTTTTCAATAAGTTGTTATATCTTCAGCATTTAACTGTGCACAGCTAATTCTCCCATTGGACGTCTACGATGGCATAGTGGGATTTTCGGATATCACCTTCTCCTGTAAAATGCTCCTTCATGTGTAATCCAGTGTTAACCACTCTGGTATGGTGTTTTGCTCCTTTGGGAATACAGGAAGCTTTGTGTATGATTTTTGCTTATGGTGCAATTTCCACCAGCATTTAGGAACTTTTCATTTTTTAATGTGCAGTTGATTCCTTGGCGTGAGAGTACTGTAAAGATGCAAGTGAAATAAGCATCAAGAAAAACAGAATATTTGATGCTAATAGATTCCTATTTGTTTGCATAAGAATTAGATTAATTTGTCATGGTTATATGCAGATTATGCTTCAGTGCTCACTTGTTTCTTGGGCTACTGTCAAATTGAAGAATATAAAAGAAATATTAAGTGTCATTATTGTTTTGTTGCAACACACTCTTTCCAAAGTGAGAATGTAATGCTGCCTTTTTGAGTGCCTGTGAGAATTTTAATGAAGTTTTGCCTGAATAATACATTAGATTGTAATTGTGTTAGATGTGTAGCTTGTAAATGTTGCTTGTTTATAATTATTTGACATATTAGAGAAAAGAACAAGTGTTTCCATTATAACTGAATCATCTCACTGCTGTTGTTGCTGTCTGAGTGATGAAACAGGGCAAAGAAAGCTTTGTTTTATGGGTCAATGGAGGTCATACGTGACCCGGTCTGTAAGATGACGTGAGTGGGTTCGGTCTGACAGTTGACTACAGTCTTAGTGAATGTGGGAGTCTGCAGCTCGGCCTGCGATGGGGGGAACAAACCCTCTCTTTATCTAAAGAAAACAAATGACCTTTGCTGTACTAAACACTTTCTATAGGAGAAGTTGTGTGAAATAGGCAAATATTTGATTAAAATTCATGCTTTTTCTATTTTTTATGGGTCTTCCCATAATAATGATGGTGCTTATGCAATGTGTTTATATGTTTGTAATGCAAACCGAAAGGCAAAAATGTATATTTGTTTGTGGCTTAGTGTAAAAAAAAAAAAGTGTTTTATTTAAAGTTCAATCAATGCAGAAGTCATTGTGGCCATACAATGTGGGCAAAACAGCTTGCGTCCATTTTTCTGCCAATCCAAATACAAAGGCATTCAACCCTCACAATCTTGGCACACGAGACCTCAACAGGATGGTCCTCCACATGAGTCTATTTAGTAACACAGTCATGATCACTATTCACCCCGTGAGAAAGTACAGCTCTTTCTCAGGGGAGCAAGAGTTGGTGAGAAATTCCACTTTTTTATTTGTCTTGAATTGATATGGATATTTCACGGTCAATAAAATTCATGCTGAAATAGTCTCGCTTGCAGACAACCGCCCACATTAATGGAAATATCATTCAATAGTAAGAAACTGGAATTTCTGATTTAAAATATTTGACACCAAAGTCACATTTTCTCTGCAAAACAGCTGCTTGACGTTTATCAAACCATGTGAAGATTTAAAGATATGTCAAGACCCTTTTGGAAGCATGGGGGCAGTGCATTAGAAATGGTACTCAACCAATCCTGAGCAACCAACATATCAGTACAGACACCCATCATGCCAGCCGGGGTGTGAGGATTCAGAGGAGGACAGTGTCATAGATATTAATTAAATAATATTACACATAAGTTTGTATTTATTTGGTCAACTTCAGCCACATTCTGTGAAGCTAACCTTTCGACGCCTTGTAATTTAATGTCTATGTGCTGATGTCTGATGTCTGATGTGAGATCTTTTTTTTTTTTTTTGCTGTGTAAATGTGTTAAAACAACGGACTGAATGAAGATAATCGTTATTATGTGGTCACATGTTTGGAAAACTTTAAAGCTATTCTGACAGTATTCTCAAAGAAATAAATATGTTTTCAATAAAATGAATATTCATGTGATGTTTTCTTGGTTGACTGCTGTTGACGGACTGGAAATATTGTCTTGTTTTAGCTCACTGCAATACATCTTATTAAATATGACAGATTTAAATAGTTCAAATTTGCTCCATCTTGAGTTACAACATTAAATTGCTGCTTACACATTCATGCATCAGTAATAATTACCTACTATTAATATGTTTATAAGATACATGACCAACCCCGTCTGTGAAATATGTGCAATATATTACATTTATTGTTATTTTGAAGAAAAACATGCATGCAAATAATAAGATAAATATTGCATGCTAGCTCACTGTCACACTGTCACACTGTCATGTCTTACAGGGACATTTGAATGAAATAGAGCCATTGGTATCATCTGTACTTTTTGTACTTATGTCTTAATAGCAGTAAAGTGTTAAAATATCTGCTGGTATCGTCCTGCACTAACAGGTGTAACAAAGCTGCAAGAAGAGCAAGTGAGCTACTGATTAAGCATCATTTTATATATTTTGTACCTACACAGACCTGAGAAGAGGTCTAATCATAAAACACAGGTGATATTGGAACTCATCCCTCTTGAAGCAACAAGCTATTGGTTGAAAAACAAACCATTTTCAATATCTGGAACCCTTTTTTGAACTATATTGGGGAAGATGGGGCACATGTCCTTCGGAGGGGCTTGACTGGTCTGGCATGGTCTAAAATAAGTTGGTACAGTCATTCTTAGTTGGTCATGATTTAGTCACAATACTTATTGACTCCTGATGCGATATTTTGTATTTGCTTTCTGTCTGTTTGACATTGTGTGGGTATTTTTGTGTTAGTTTGTTTTTGTTGTTTATCCACTTTTTATTTTTTAATTTTTTAAAATTGATTTATTGATTGATTGATTTACTTATTATTATTATTATCATTATTATTTATTTTATTATTATTATTATTATTACTTTATTATTATTATTATTATTTTATTATTATTATTATTATTATTATTATTATTATTATTATTATTATTATTATTATTATTATTATTTATTTATTTTATTATTATTATTATTATTATTATTTATTTATTTATTTCTAATTTATTCTTGGTTAATCTAAAAATCTATAGAAAAAAATCAATAAATAAAACACAGGTGAAAACATCCGTGTGGGCAGACTATGGCATGTCAGGGCTTGTGTATAGATGAGATTTTGAGATAGGGATCGTCTTCAAGATGGGATTGCAAGATCAAGTCAGACATCCAATGTTACATAATAATCATGTTACAACCAGTGAAATAACCAATAGATAAATGGTTGTCTGTCCCACTTTGCCTGGTTAATAATCCAGCCTTGATAATATACCTTGTTATAATATTAATAAAGATGTTCTGATATCAAATACAAAATAGACAGGATGATATAAATCACCCTTGTTCTGGCCTCTTTTCCTCTGGTTTTAGTGTTGAGGTTTTACTGACTATGTTTAAAGTATTTAATGGACTGGCTCCTCTTTATATTGCCTGTTAGAGCCAGAGAGCTGCCTCAGATCTTCAGGCAGACCTCCTCTGGCTGCTCCTTCCTTCTGGCTCAGGACTAAAGGTGACCAGGCTTTTGCGGTCAGAGCTCTCCAGTTTCAGTGGAGCTGAAAGCAGCCTGAAAATCTGAAGACATCTTTTAAATCACTTCTCAAACTGTGCCTGTGCCAAACTGACTCTAAAAAGCCTTTAATTGATGTTTGTCCAAAGTTTTATTTTTCCAAATCTAATAATTTATTTTGTTATATTTATGTATTGTACTGCTTATATTGTTTTAATATGTTTCCTACTCTGTGCTTTTATTTTCTTGACTTAATCTAACAGTAGGGATTGATTTGTTTTTCCTATGTAAAGCATTTCATAACTCTGGTTTGAAGGCTGCTATATGAATAAAGTTGATCATTAACATTATTCTTATTACTATGCATAATTAGTACTGCTGATTATACTAATTCAGTTTAACTTGAGTTTGAAAGCAGGATTTTTAGTAGTTAAGATTTTTTTTATTGTAGTATTGGTTTTTACTAAAGAAGCTGTTACCCATTGTATTTATCTTAGAGTGCCACCTTGTGGTGAGTACTGGTAGTCAACATCAGTATCAATATATCCTAATAAAAATACATATAGACTCATATTTAATAAAAACATTTGATTAGACTATAAAAAATATGAAAAAATTAACAAATTAGATCCACTATTATTGTTAATATTATTGTATGTGTTCAGCACATTGAGCAATATCCAAAAAAACCTGAAGATGTCAAAATATGTAAAATAAGAATTAGACATGAAGTTTGACACAAATACAAAAATAATGCTTTTGTTTTTTTCAAACTATATTTGAGCTTATGATGCAAAATCCTAGTTGATGCAAACACACATTAAACAACAACAAGGCAACAACAGCCATAAACAAAAACGACTAAATGATAAATAGGTACATATATAAAATATTATTATCTGTAATTAAATATATTAAACTTAAAGTTTACATTCCAGGAGTCAATAGAGGTAGTTTCTATTATGAATAACTAAAAGTATCATAAATGATTTACATATTACTGTTATTGACACTCCTTGTGTTTTGTATAATCTAAAAATAACAGTAGAGCTGTCTCTTCCTTATTTCAATAAGAGACTATTTTTATTCCACATGTCACCATCTACTGGAATCATTTTGTCAGTGATATTTATGGTAAGAGGTTTGGCTGTTATTGCATAAATATCTCATCACCAATAAGATGAATGAGTTGTTTTCAGTAGCAATTTCCTAACATGTATAATGTGTTTGGAAATAAATCAATGAATTCACTTTGTATGGACTTGAAGCTCATATATATATATTTTTTTACAAGAACATGTTTTTTTTAATTGTATTTTATTTTATTTTATTCATATTAATTCATTTTATTTTACAAGAACATGATGCTTATATTTTATTTTATTTTATTTATATTATTTTATTTTTTACAAGAACGTGATGCTTTTATTTTATTTTGTTTATTATTTTATTTTTTACAGGAACATGATGCTTTTATTTTATTTTATTTTATTTTATTTATATTGTTTTATATTATTTTATCTTATTTTTTACAAGAACGTGATGCTTTAATTTAATTTAATTTAATTAATAATTGAATGTATTATATGATATGATATGATATGATATGATATGATATGATATTATATTATATTATTTATTTTTTGATGCTGTTGTCGGTGCCCTGAGGGTGCCTGCGTAAACACGCTCATGCGCAAAAGCCACCGTTTTAGCCGCTGTACTTCCTGCTTGCTGTGTCCACTCGGAGCGATGGCAGAAGTGAAGGCTTCCCTGATCTGTGGAGGTACGTTTCACCTTTAATTCCACATTTATCCAAAACTAGACTACACCGAGCGACTACAACATCTGTCTGGTTGATCTCTAAAGCTGCTGTTTGTCAAACTGTGGAGCGAAATCGGCGCACAGTGAGCTGAGACTGAGGCTTAGCTGGTGATGCTTCAGTCATGAGGTTTCAGGCTGCAGGGCTGAAGAAGAAGAAGAAAAAGAAGAAGAAGAAGAAGAGACTGTTAGCCTTTTGTTTATATTCAGATAACACGTTATTATGTCTGATTTCATGTCTCCTTATCGTTTTCAGTTGTAGCTGCTTTCCTCAGCTCAGCGGTGCTTGCATTTGTTGAGGATCTAGACGACACGTAAGTGATGCACACACTTCTGCTTCAGTGTTTCAGTGTTTTCAGCTTCACACATTTAGTACAGGAGCTCATGTAATGCAACTTCCTGCGTGAACAACACTCTTGATGTGGATGCAAATCATGGTTTAAGTCAGTGTATTTCCTGCTGCAGTAAAATAATGATGATGATGATGGTGCTCTTTGTTAAAGTTGTATATGATCCTATAATAAGAGAGAAGGGGCACAAAGCAGAGGACTGATGATAAAGACACATATGAAAGATGAGGGTAGTCTTGATTTCATATCAGGTTTCTGGTTGCAAGGTGTCTTTAATTGGATGCCTGTGGTGGGAAGTCTATGGGGACTTTGTCTCTTGTGTCTGTGAGAACATCTAATTTGTAATTAGGGACTTATTCATGCAACGTCTTACACAGTCTAGTCTATTTTTTCCTCCTATTCTCATAGCTGCATCAGTAATTGTTCTTCTATCTGCTGTGAATTTCCTTCTTTTATGTATTTTGATTGTTTTAACAGTGTATGATAAACCTCTTTAGGCTCAGTTCAGACTCTTTTCTTTGCTGTTAATCATTATTTTTCTCTTTTGATAGATTTAAAGACACCAGAGTGAACGATGTCTGGCTGGTTGACGTAAGTTTGATATCACACACACACACACAAACACTCATACACACACACACTTTTGGGCGGCTGTGTGGCTCAGGAGGTACAGCGGGTTGTCCATTAATCCCTGACTCTGCATGTCCTCCTGCATGAGTTGTCCTTGGGCAAGATACCGAACCCCAAATTGGTCCCGATGGTTGTGCCAGCACCCTGCGTGTTATTGGCTGCCTTCGGTGTGAGAGGGCAGCGGAAACACTGCAAAGTGCTGGAGTAAACGTGCTCTATATATGCTGCCATTTACACTTTTACTTCCGTCACCATAGAGACTTACCCCAACTATAACCAGTTCTAGTTTAAACTGAACCTTAACCTCAACCACTGACCCAAAAATCTGCCTTTTCTACACTGGTGACACTATTTGGTCTCGATTTAGTCAAACTGTCCCCACCTATCCATTCTTTAGTCTTAAATCTGTCCCTGAAAGTCGCTTATCACAGACAGACAGAGACACACACACTCACACATATACACACACTCACATACACACTCTCTGAAACCAGTCTGGGTCCATTCAGCAATGCTTGACTCCGTGTCGAGCACACTACCGCTCAGCTCATCCCTTGCGGAAGTTGCAGCAGTCAGGATGGGATGACGGAGGGCGGGGGCCGCAGCGGGTAGTGCAGACTGTCCTCTGTGTTTGTGATTAGTCGATGAGAAGTCATGCATGCCGGGCAAAGCCGGGGGGCTCGGAGGGGTTTATATCAGAGTTTGTGTCTAGGCCCTATATAAGCCAAAGTTGCTTTCATTAGAGTTTGGGTTGCAGAAGTGAGTCCTGACGCTGCGGAGTTTGAGCAGCACGGTGATAACAGGTCATGCAGATGTCACTTTTTCCACATACACAGAGGATTACGCACAACAAGCAAGCGGCGGTAGTGGAAAACTTCATTCGCACAGTTGGAATTTGAACTAATTTGAGGAAAAATTTGTTGTGAGATGAAGAAATTCTTCTTAACAAGCTTTTCTGTATTTGACACCAATTGCTGCCATTACCTTACTTACTTCAGAGCATCGATGTTCTTGAAGCTGTATTATATTACGATGAATCATATATCTTTGTGTAATGTGAACTGTCATCCAATTCTGCAGCTCTACAAAGCTGCTTAGTTTAATTATTGGGTTTTCTGACAACTGTTAAATGTAACTTGTTTTGGCTCGATGTCACCGTGCTTATCAAGCTCATTTCTATCCACATCGGGCAGCTGTTGGCAGCAAAAACACTCTGATAAGTAAACTGTGGTGCTTTCTGCTCAGCACCAAACAGCAGACAGATAGACAAATTCAAAGCATTAGCAGCTAAAGAGTCCGATATTTTTCTTAAGAGTTGTTAAAGACCAATCTAGGCCTGTCACATTTGACTTATCGTACTAATCAACATCATCGTATCGACCTTGATCATTTTTGCAACACTTCACATTAGCAGCTAAGAGGCTATTCATGTCACATTGGCTAATCGAGTAGTGTCCTCCATTCCTCACTGTGTTCGTCCTGAGTGGAGACTGCAGAAGAATTAAAGGTAAATAACTCTGTCCTGGCCCATAATCGTCAAAATAGTCTGTGTTTTTACAGAAGCATAGCGCCTATTCTCCAATCACACCCCACCGCTCCCTCTTTACATCAATATGCTATTATATTATCATTAAATCAGTGGTAGAAAATTATCTTCAAATGACAATAATATCGTTTATCGCGATTATTTTAAAGACAATATATCGTAAATTTTGGACAAAAACATAATCCCAATTGAACGCTAATGTTGATGAGTGTCTGGTGTGTGTTTAAGTCGTTTGCTAGGTTACATAATACCTTCATTGTCTCCCTTGGGAGGAGTTTGTCTTGGGAATTTGAGAGAACACAGCGGCCAACCTTCCCATATACACACACAATATATCTGTTTACATATGCAATAAAACCTCCAGTATTACACACACACAGATCTGTATACACCAGAATATTACGCAATACCCTATGCGTTGTGAAAAGCCATGACTTTTCACTCCCTCCCGCCTACACACACCAAAAATAGAGGATAAATCTTTATGAGTCGATGATATAGAAAGGCTGCATGTCTTTTCTGTCCCCAAGTTACATAAACTTAAAACAATAAATTCAGCTTTAAACTCTGTGATTAGCTATTTCTTGTTATTTGTAGATTGGTAGCAAAGGTGGAAGTTGATGAAAATGTGGTAATCATGCTGGGTGTAACCTCTACATGCTGCTAATGGTCCATGGTAAATGGATTGTGCTTATTGATTGTACTTTATATAGAGCTTTTCTAGTCATTATGACCACTCAAAGCGCTTTTGCATTACATCTCATTCACCCATTCACACGCATTCATACACTGATGGCAGGGGCTACCACGCAAGGTGCCAACCATAGACTGTATAGAAGAAATGGACGTAACATCCGTGACGTCACCCATTGGTTTGTGGACTGCTGCTCGGAAGCCAATAGTTTCGGATCTGGGCAGCGCCATCTTGAAAATTTCAGGTGCATGCTGGGAAAAATGAAAACACGGATGCTACTTATATGGGCATGAGGCGTGACCATGGGTGGAGCGGGGAGGTTGCTATGGTTGCGAGGGCTGAATATCGAGGACATTGGTCAATCAACCTGTCAGTCACGACGTAGCCAGGCCCTAATGCATACCCTGCTTTTTCGTCAAATATAAAATCAAGGAGGCCAAAATGTCCCAAATGAACATCATACTGCATTGAAGAAGGCTTTAAACTAGCGATTGAGACCATAAACACATTTTGAAAACGTTTACTGAGGTTAGAAATCAAGTGAGAAGTTGGTGAATTCTCCATTGACTTGTATAGAGACGGAAGTCCTTTTGACACCAAAACGGTCGCCCCCTGGTGGCCTTTTGATAGAATGCAGTTCTATGTTATTTCCGCGTTGGCCTCATATCAGAGGACGGGAACTCCCCACCTGGTCTTGCCCAAGGACACAACGGTATGTGAACCGGAGGATCAACCGCCAATCTTCTGAGCCACAGCCGCTAATGCTAATGCCACTTTAAAACTCCTAATAATAACAACAATTTTAATAATAATGAATAAATAATGGATTAAATGTATAGGTTAGAGGTTGATTGACTAAAGAAATCTCCTTTTTTTTAAGATACCAGTGATTCAGTGTCCTTTATTGTTGGACTGCATTGGTTTTCGCAGGCTCAAAGTACATTTCTTGTTTTTCTTTAGCTATTATTACAAGTTCAGTAGCAGAAATCTTTCCCCTTCCAGACAAGCTTAAGATAAAAATAGTCCTTCATGTGCTACTAATTAGCAGTAGTTCATTCAAATTAACTTGGCTATCGCTGTTGTTGTTGGATTATTCACATTTATTGTCCATTGCAGTGTAATCGTATTGCACACGAACACACACACACACACACACACACACACACACACACACACACACACACACACAAAATCCCTTCCCGAGGTCATACACAATATCAAGTAGAATTACAAAGTAGTGGCAACAAACAAAGCTCTCGAAACACCCCAGGGTCATATACACAAAAAAGGGCCAGGCCAGTAATTTAAATCCATTTCACTAGATGCTTACAGCAATAAAAGGACAACAACCGTATATTTCATGTGGTTGGTGTCGTTTTAGAAGTCATGGTGTCAAATGAGGTGAAAGTAAGTTTGCTCAGTGTTGTTATTGTTCTCCGTCTAAATGGAAATACACAATGAAAAACAAGAATTTTAGATATTTTGCTTGTTGGTTTGTTTGAAAATGAACCTTGCCATAAACACAAGAAGTTCAACACAGTAAAGAGACATGTGTGTAATTGTAAACCTCATCTTTATTCATGATGAATGCGTCAGTGATGTTTTACTGTGTCCATGTGGTTCAGTCAAATTTTAAAGGGGTTAAAATTAGAAAATAGACGTATAAATAAGTTGCACACTTTCTTTTTTTGTGGACCCAGCATCAAATTTCTGCTTTTAATACATTTTGGGAGAATATATTAGAGGATTATGGTAAAAATGTCTAAGTGGTGTAACCATAAAAACTTTGTACCAAATAATTAAACTTGCTTAAAAACAGTAAATTCTCAATAAAACACCATATCAACTAGTTTGGCATGATCTTACATTATAACTTTTATATTAAATAAAGCTAATGGAATACTATTGTTCTAAATATTACATTTAATCTGGGTAACCATGGAGATCAGGAAACATTTCAAATATTTGTATAAGTCAACTTAAATACACTGTTGGTGGATAACATATTTAATATTTATCATTCTTTTGTGGTTACGCCATTTGACATTTTCAGGAGCATTCAGTCTTACTATTGGTAAAAAACAAATGCTGCAAATGTCATTTCAAATTATATAAAACCAACAAAAATACAACATACTTAATATGTATCATTTTTTTGTGGTTACACCATTTGACATTTTCAGGAGCATTCAGTCTTACTTTCGGTTTAATATAATTTAAAATGACATGAAAACCAACAAAAACACAAAAAGTACATTTTAACAAACTTGATGCTGCTTTTAAAACTATTTTTAAAGATATTTTTGAATTGCTCATCTTGCCAACCCTTATTTATTTGTCACTGACCCAAATGAAATTAAGCATTTAAGAAAGACCAAATGATGTTACAGTAAGCTTATTTAACCTCTCCTTCTCATTTTCAGTTCTATGCTCCGTGGTGCGGCTACTGTAAAAAACTAGAACCAGTATGGCACGATGTGGGAGCCGAGCTGAGGAGCTCCGGGTCGCCGGTCCGTGTGGGAAAGATGGATGCCACCGCGTACTCCGGTGAGTAAACAATGAAGCACTTCAGGGTCTTCCCTCGGAGTTTGTCACGTCCCCCAGGTGATCGTTTCACCTGCTAGAGACGAGGACTCAACCTAATTGACCGTGTTGTACAACAGCAACAACATCATGATGCACTATGTTTACGAAACAATGTCAAAGCAGATGTTGGTGATCGTCACATTATTATGATATTGTGATATTTGTATTCTGATTACTGCTGGAATAATCCATGGACACATATCATTTAATACACTTACTGACAGTCTGAAACCTTATTCACATATTTCACCTGTTTTTTTTAGGACACAGTTTGGGCAAAAACTACATTACAGCAATTCTCCTGTTGACTCCAAGCATCTTTAATCATCTAATCTATATTTCTGGATCTATTTATTGATATTACATTCTGACATTTGCTTGAGTTGATATATATTTATTTTCTATATGGCAGGAATGGCGTCAGAGTTCGGTGTTCGTGGTTACCCTACGATAAAACTGTAAGTGCCACTCTTCAGATTTGAACAATTTATTTCTGTCCTTTTATTTTTATATATCAAACGTAACGGCAACCTCTGGGAAACCCCCCAAAAAGAACTTGAAACATACGTTTACCGCAAAGCTTTTAGTTAATCTGTGTTTTAGACTTATTATTAGTTTCATTTTTGTTTAAACTATGTTGTTGAATTGAACTTGTTTGCTCTTGTTTCATTGTGTCAAATGTAAAGCACTTTGAGTTGCATTTTATGTATGAAAGGTGCTATACTGTATAAATAAAGTTATAATTTTATTAGATTAGTACGTCAAAATCCCGTTACCATCATTTTCAGCTTTGTGGACAGTTTCTAGTCTCCACACTTATCTACTAACTATTTGCTGGGATTCAAAACTCAAGTGAAGTGTATTCACATTTAAAGTTTTTTTCTTTTTTTCTTTTGCCAATTATTGTAACTTCCTTTACCATTGTGCAGCTTTGTGTGAGCTTAGAGAAATCCAAACGAGATTAAAGAAACTCATTGAATTTTGAATCAGCAATTTTAAACTTTTTTTTTTTCTTAAGCATTTAAATTGTGCTGTTATGTTAAGCGTATTCACTAAAGTCTGGATTGCGTTATTATCTTGATGTTCTTCCCCCTGTTGTGTTTTTGCCCTTGAGGTTCGGCCCTTTTGGGAAGCCCTCAAGATGACTGATTCAGGAGGGAGTTTGGTGTTGTTGCTGCTTCCTGAAGGCATAACAGCAGCATAACAGTGACAAACTATGTTCACACCCTCTAAATTTAAATTCTATTAGGGTTCAGCACTCTGAAATCCTCTTAATTATAAACACGCTGTGATACATTTGGTGTTTGAAATCAGGATTTTTATCTTTTGCTATAAAATTAGATGTTTTGACTTTCTGACTCACATTGATTAACCGATGCAGACTGAGTGATAAACTATTTAAACTGATATTCCCCTTGTACCTCATTACACTTTTTTCTTGAAGTGCCACTGACATTTTTTTTTTCATATGTAATTAATGAATTTAGGTATACACCAGCTGCTCGACAGCAGAACTCACGTTGACTTGAGAGAAATGACGATCCTAGACGGCACGAGTTTCCTCCCCATAAATTTGAGACCGAATCATTTGTCTGCACTCTCTGCCGTAATGGGCGCCCCGTTTAGTTTCATCAAGATCATTTGGGAAAACTGCCACAGGATCTCGGCAGGGTTCATAACATTAAACCAAGAAAGTGATGAAAGATCCATCGAGGAGCACGAGATACCTCCCTTGGTGACAGAAGGAGGCTTGATTTAGAGTTGTGTCCCCCCCCTGAGTTCATTAAACGCTGGGGGCTGATGCAACCTTAGCAATCCTTAATACACCCGTTCGTTGTAGAAGTTGAGAGCGAGTCCGTTTCCTCGGCTGGCACTCAATTAGTGACAGTGTTTTTGTATTTTTTTTTTGCATTGGAGGTGTCATGACTTAATAAAAGTTGACTGTTGGAGGAGTTTTCCCAGATGGATTTAGAGATTGTTGAGCACTGACTTTAAATTTGTCTGTTGGAGGCTAAAGTGATGCTGCAATTAACAATTATTCTAATTTCCAGTTCATCTATTGATTGTTCAGTCTATGCAATTTAAACTAAATATCTGTAATAAGTCTTGTTTTGTCCGACCTACAGTCTAAAACACATATATATTCAGTTTATAGTGATATGAAACAGAAAAGAGACAAAAAGCCTCAAATTTAAGAAGATGGAACCAGCCAGTATTCACCATTTTTGCTTAATTAAACAACTAAAACAATCAATCAACTCAGTTGCTGATTAATTTCCTGTTGGTTGACTCATTAATTAAGTTTTTCAGCTCTAAACTCGGGCATTTAACAAATGAATTTAAGCTCCCCTAATATTCTCTTGCATTGAATTAAGTTTTTCAGGCAATGGATCGTCTCGTAATTTATTTCCATTTCATCTTCTTCACAGTGAATTAGCAGCACAAAACAATGATTGCTTATACATTCAAATGATCAGCCTTTCACTCCAGCTTTGTTTCTATCTCTTCTTCTCAGGTTAAAGGGTGATCTGGCCTATAATTACAAGGGACCAAGGACAAAAGATGATATTGTGGAGTTTGCCAACAGGGTGGCAGGGTAAGCTCACTTCTACTTTTTAAAAGGAATAAAAATGAAAGGGATGCATACTCTCTCTTATTTCACAGGAACACATGCTATACTAATAAGAACCATCCAAGCATGCTTATCTGAGCAGGCCATATTTGTTTCATAGCCCAATGCATTTCTGCCTCTGATGCTCTAGTTTAAGCCACTGTATCAACTGAGCCTGACAGATTTTCTCCTCCTTGAGGGAAATCAAGCTAGATCCGTGACAGAGGGGTTGATCAAAAGCTTGGCTCTAACGTTGCCACGGCTGAAATTTGCCGAATCGCCACTGGGTGGAGCTACCAGCACACAAATCATGGAGGAGAAATAGAAACCTTTTTTATCTTTTTTATATAAGTTTGTTATGTTGTGTTTAATTTTTTTGTGCGGTGTAAGATTTTATTTTGAATCATCAATAGATATAAATCATCTCTATGGGGGTTTCTTTTCTCCTTCCTCTCTCCAGACCGGCTGTCCGGGCGCTTCCCAGCAAGCAGATGTTTGAGCACATGATGAAACGCCATGATGTGCTTTTTGTGTATATCGGCGGGGAGTCTCCCCTCAAAGTGAGTACCATTCATGTCACCCAGACGTGAATGAAGAAGCTATTACTGTTTTATTCTTCTCTTCAGAGCTAAAACACTAAAATCACACATTGATTGAATAAGAAAAGCAGTTTTTTTTAAACCTGAATAGGCTGTTTGTAATACCCTCTAGTGACAGTCTTTACAACTGTTCAATTTATTGAAGGCTGTTGCATAAACGCTGAAATACCGTTTTTGCCATTGCAGGAGAAGTACAATGATGTCGCCTCCGAGCTCATTGTCTACACCTATTTCTTCTCGGCTTCAGAGGAAGTCTTGCCAGAGGTAACTCTTTGAATATACATCCTTTTGAGTCTTTTGAAAGCATTAAGTAATGAATAAAATCACTTTGTGTGTGTGGAGGCGGCTGTGGCTCAGGAGGTAGGATAGTAAGAAGATTGGCGGTTCGATCCCCTACATGTTGAAATGACCTTGGGCAAAATACTGAACCCCAAATTGCTCCCAAAGGCTGTGCCACTGGTGTGTTAGTGTGTGTGTGGCAATGATTAGAAACTCCTCCTGATGGGCAGGTTGGCACATTGCATGGCAGCCTGAGCCATCAGCGTGTAAATGTGTGCGTGAATGATGACATGCAGTGTAAAGCGCTGTAAGAGGTCGGGAGACTAGAAAGGTGTTATATAAATCCAGTTTTCATATTTCTGTAATGATATCACTGATACTCTGCAGTGTATTGCATCCAGTT
This sequence comes from Scomber japonicus, assembly GCF_027409825.1. NCBI lineage: Eukaryota > Metazoa > Chordata > Actinopteri > Scombriformes > Scombridae > Scomber > Scomber japonicus. The sequence continues at coordinate 6,179,909 of NC_070598.1, forward strand.
TGGACCCTTGTTAGTTTTTTTTATTACTCTAGTTTGTCTATAATTACATTTCATTATTATAGTTGGTTCATATTCATACAAATGAAGATAATTTGCTTGAATGTTGTATTTTCAGTATGCAAAAATGAATATATCACATTTTCCTGCATTGCCTCGCTGCCAACAGTCTTGTCCCATATTTTATACATACTTTATATCATGTGTGCATACTGTGCATTCAAAGTATTTCTTGTGTTGTTTTTTTTGTTTTTTTTACCAGTCTGTAACTTTGCCAGAGCTTCCTGCGGTTGTAGTCTTTAAGGATGGAGCCTTCTTTACCTATGATGGTGAGTACTGTCTTCATGTTCTGTTGCTGGGGGGGGGATTTCCTCTCTTAGTCTGGCATGAAAATGAGATTTGGAGGGCAGTGGGGTGCCATGTTGTCGACTGTTCTTTTTTTGTCTGTTCCCTTTTCCTCTCCTCCTCTCCTGTAATCCTTGTAACTGGAGCTCTGTTCCTCTAGTTTTCCCGTCGCTTCTGCTGTTCTTTCATCTTCCTCACCACAATGAGTTATGGGGTGCCTGGCCCATCATAAAGCACCCTGGGCTCTGCCCACTATTGTGTGTGCGGTAAGGCCAGTGATGTTATGGCGGTTTGTCTCTGGGCGGACACACATAGCAGGCCAGGGTGGATGAACTGGCTCATGTGGGCGTGAGATACCACAGTTTATGCCAAAGAAACCAATGCAGAGCTGGTACTGTATATACAGTCGCTCAAAGCCAAGAGTTGAATCACTGACGCAGCCGTCAAGTCTGAGCAAAAAAATTATACTTGACATAAGAGGTTTAGAAGAGCTGCTTTTTTTTCTGTTGCACAGTTTGAAGCTGTTTACCGCAGTAATGTAAGTTCACCGCATTCCTCCATGATTTCTTGGATTTTGCTGCTGTTGTCGGCGTCATCTGGGAGGCGGAAGCGGAAGGGTAGAGCATCGAGGCAGAGTGCTAACACAAATGGGCCCCAGTAGTGGCTATTGGGGAGGTTTGGTGCACGGTGTAGCGCCCGGAGTACAAAATTCATCTCTGCCTGCGTCTGATACCTTACGTCCATCTGCTCCACCTGTTCATTATGGAAAGGGGGCTTCCGGCACCAGAACTGCAGCAGTAGGGGCTCGCCACAGAAGACGCTGATAGCAAAAATTCCACTCTCTGCAGAGTCCTCCAAGACCCTGATACAGAGGATGTGGTGACTGTCTAACATTGCCATGGTGACAGCGTATTAAGCTTGTCAAGGACTAAGAAGAGGAGCAGCACGGTTGTGTCCTTCTTCACGTGGCAAATTTCTCTTTTCCCTTTCAATCCTCAAAAAAAAATGTAGAAGAAAATTTTTTTTTTATCATGCATTACATAGGGTTAAAACTTAATGTTACATAATTAGACTGCAAGCTTGTTAAACACTTACCTAAAATGACAGCAAAAAAATAACTTCCTCCAATTTTTCACCAGTGTTCCTTGTCTTTTCACCACCTGTAGTCTTCAGCATTAGGTTTCTGTCCAGCTGTGCAATGTGTCGTGTTTCTCAGAGGACTGGTGCCACTGAATATCCGCTGAAAAGATGCTGACTCTGAAAACAAATAAGGCTGATGCCTCTAATGCTCACTTTGACACTCACATCCCATAATAAACTTTTTATCTGATTTTATTTGACTGAACTTGAGAGACGCATTTGCATAGGCACCGCCTGACACGGTTTTATGACAGACTGTGGCGCTTGTTTAAATTTGTCAGACGTGCAGCGTTTATATGGATATGTATAAAGCACATATTCTTCTTTTTTATGATCTGTATTATTTTTATATACAAGCTGCAAAGGCTGGCAGTTCCCAGAATACACAAGCAACCTTTAGCATCTTCTTCCTTTTTTTATATGCATTTTGTGAAAATGCAGATTCAAAATACTGATATTCACTGCATGTTTAATATTCTCACTCCTCTACCTGTTGTGTTTTTTAAGAAGCATGGATGCCACCGAGTAAGACCGCTTTGTGTAAATGATATTTGACATACTGTTGTTGAGTTTTGATTGGTTTAGTGCACTTCAGAAACCGCCGGCATCCCTTTTGAAGAACACTAAAATATAGTACATAGTCATACATATTTAATTACTAAAATCTTCAGTTTCATAGCCGACTGCTACAAAGCTCAAGCACAATTTATACAGGACTGCTCTGTTATTGTGCTTCAAGAGGCTGGTTTTGATCAGTGTGTGTAATGAAAGCTGGAGGACCTCATGTTGGTTGTAAAGAAACATAATTAGGATGTATGTGTTGTACATTCACTCAACAAGATGGTTGTTTCAAACATGTTTGGAGTGTTGATACACAGTAGTTAATGCACAGAGCTCAGCATAAGGCTTTCTGTTAATCTCTTTCAGTGGTTTATGGCTTGGCCTTGACACTCCTTGTATGAAGCCAGCTGTTAGACAGAATTATTTTGCATATGTTTAGTGGGAGCACTTAACTGACAGGCTGATTAACTGTCCATGAATGCAGTGACAGGATGTGATCACACATCTGAATGTGATAACACGCCAATGACGTTTTCTGATGGCATATGTGTACGGTGTTCAACGTGTATTTCAATCGGCAAAGACGATGAGGTCAGTGTGGGTGACGGTGAAGGAAAGCACAATAACTGGTTGGAAGTGTTTATCATATTGCCCACAAATGCAATATCCTCCCTGTCTCATAATCCACATGTGTTGTGAGTTATTTATGTTGAACATCTGGCCCATTTCACATTGGATTACAAGACACTGCAACCAAGAGGGGGCACAGTTTCACAATGCTTTAATGTTCACACCAAACCAAATCATTTTCAGTTCCTCTCTCAGTTATTATCTAGAACTACAACTGAATATTAATTAACACTATATTGCATTTAATAGCAATATTGAACAAGAAAATGTTGGCGAAAAGGCTTTAAATTTAGAGCTAATGTTAGCTGGTTAGCTACTAGCCAGCATTGTTGGTTATTTAAGAAAGCTTACTAATATTTAGCTTCTGATTTTACTGATATTATTTATCTTTGACTATGAAGACATCTATATATTTCATAAATAGCAAGAAAATGAATAAGAAAATCTTTAAAAGGCTTTAAACTCAGGGCTAATGTTAGCTGGTTAGCTACTAGCCAGCATTGTTGGTTATTTAAGAAAGCTTACTAACATTTAGCTTCTGATTTTACTGATATTATTTATCTTTGACTATGAAGACATCTATATATTTCATAAATAGCAAGAAAATGAATAAGAACATCTTTATAAGGCTTTCAACTCAGGGCTAATGCTAGCTGGTATAGCTACTAGCAGCATCATTAGTTACTTAAGAAAACAGTTAGCTACTGTTTTTACTGACATTATTTATCTCTTCACTCTTTTTTTAATGCTGAAAATGAGTTTTGACATGATTTAGCCACAAATAAGGACAAACTAACAGTGATAGTAATTACTTGTGTGCTTTAGTTAAAACACTGATACTAAAGTCACTTTAAATGAGGAAATTCTGAAGCTTTAAGTAATTTACTGATTCATTTAAGTCATTAAAGTTTTTATAGTGAGCGTGAGCTGAGATTACTTATTCATACCTCACACTGCAGTTAACACAACCACAATTTCTAAAGAGTCTGCACGACTTTATCAGCCACGGCTAAGTGGCTGTAACTCTGCTGCTACTGTTTGTGCTTTCTGGCTGGAAGGAAGCAAATAAGGCATGCTGCATGGTCACAAAATCAATGCCTTTTTATCTTACTAAACAAAGTTTTGTGCTGTTTCCAGTAAAAAGGTCAAAGAAAACAAAAAGGAAACTCAGTGAGATGGAACAGTTAGAAATCATACTGTCCAGTTTCAACATTCAAGGGGTAAAATAAAAGAGCTTAGCTGGCCATATAAAGATCTTAGTTAAATTACATACAATGCCGTTTTCCATGTCATTCTTGCTTGTATTTTATCATCTTAAATGTAAGTTTTGGCTTACTCCTTAATACCAGTAGCCCACAGTTCTTTATGCTCAGCAGACTGACAAATGTTTTCCTTATTAAAAAATGCCTCGCCAAGCCCAGGGTTGTAAATCAAACATCCCCTGACCAACATCCTAATAATTAGTTCATGCCAATTAAATATTTTTGTTGTCAGCCTGTTCTTGTCTGCAGCTGGTTCCAGGACAACCAGCCAAAGCATTTCCACCATTAAATCTGAATCTTACTGATCTTTCTCTTACAATAAAAAGCATTGATCTTTTCATCTTCTGCCACCTTCTGTGTGTTTCACCCTGCTCCTCCTGCTCCTCTCTTCTCTTCTCTGCTGCTTCCTTTTGGTTTTTGTTTCTTTATCTGCATTGTCATGAAGGTCCTCTACGCCATTAACCTTCCTCCTTGAAAAATGTGTCAGAGCTGCATCCTCCCTCCACTCAAAAAAAACCCTGACACTGGATCATTCTCTCTCCACCCACTGTCTGTTTTCATTCCCCCTCCTGCCCCTCATCTTTCTCTCTCTTGTCTCCCGCTGCGTGAACTCGGGGTTGACAGGCTCCTGTAGGGCAGTATGGAGATTGTGAGGCTGGCGCTCAGAAAGAGAGCAGCTCTAATTTGTTTCAAGGTGAAGCCAGTTCAGTCAGGGAAGGGGTTCATCAGCCTGTATAATCCCAGTATGGGGGCCTTCAGCTCGCTCTCTCGCTCTCTCTCTCGCTTCTGGGAGTAGCGAGTCGGGGCAGCTGCATGCTGTCTGTAAAGCCAGAACATCTGTGGAAAGAACTCTCTGGAATGTCTGCAGGATTGACTGAGTCAGCAGATTTAACAACAAGCCCCGCTCTCGCCTTTTGCACAGCTTCGGCAGCTACGAAGCATTGCATTAAGGGTCGTTTTGATGTTAACACTAGCTATGACCTTGGGGTTTTTAAAATCGTGTTCTAGGTTTTGGGTTGTCATGTTCAGTATTATACTCGTAGCTCCTCGGGGGGGCTCGCAGCTTAAGAACCATGTAAAAGTCATCAGTGTTCTTGTAATTACTGTAATGGTAGCAGAAAGGTTATGGTAACTTATTAACATGTCATAATGAGGTCCCAGCTACATTTGACATCAATTATGAGCATCCCGTAGCCTCTCTCAGCCGGAGAAAACAGTTTTGTGTAATCAGCCTTGCTACACCCTATTTATACCCCAAGGAACAGACTCTGGTTCCCGTTTGCATGTTGCCTCCAGATGTTAGGGTAGCAACAACATGTGGCTCACATTCAGGAAACAATCCTTTATTTTACTTTTTTTTTTCTTCTTAAATTTATTGCACTGGTTTTTGTTTTTTTTTCTCCTCCTGATGCATCTGTTGAATTATGCATCCCCTCCAAATGTGAAAAAGAGTGTGCCAAAAGTGTGTCTAGAAAATGAATGTATATATGGAGATTAGTTTGCAAACCAAATGAGTTTTTTTTAAGACAGATGGCTGTGAAAATTAGGTCAGGTGAGCCAACATCACAGCAAAAAAATAAAATAAAATACAACCATTAAATTGAAAATATAAAACGAGCCCCAACTGGACCGATGTTCTTTTCATTTATCTCTTGAAAAACCATGTACCTAACTTGCCTTTTGATTGCTTAGGTCTGCATTGATTCCAAATCTGCTCACACTGACTCGCAGTCCATTTGCCTTTTCAGACCCCAAAATAGCCTCTCTGACTACTTAACCCAGAGGCGGCCCTCTTTCAAAACCATTTCTGATCACTGTTCAACTGACTGCTGTCTATGAATGCTCCGCTTGGCCTCCATTATGTGTTCCCTAGAGAGAAAACAGCCTGTAAACACTTTGATCTTTTTACAATCCAGCCATCAATACACTGTTCGGCTTGGCTTTTAATATAGACAGGTGGTGTGCTGAATGTCGATAGGCCTTTTTTTTGTGTGTGCTTATAAGATTTTGTCTCTGTGTTGCAGAGTATGAGGATGGCAGTTTGTCATCGTGGGTGAACAAGGAGCGCTTCCAAGGATACCTTCAGATTGATGGCTTTACGCTATATGAGCTAGGAGAAACAGGTGGAGTATGCATAAAAATTTGTCATTGTCCAATGTCCCATGACATCTGTGATGTATGTTCTTGACTCCCAACATGGCATGTTCCACTTTTTTTTTTTTATGAAGATGAAGTTTTTCTTGTGTTATTACTCTCCAAACTTCCCGTGATCATTACTCATATAGATAACTGATTGATAGTAGAAGTCATATGATGTGTTGTGGCATGTTGTGCAGCTCTATTTTATCATTTTCAAAGGTGAGATCTATTGTTTTTGTGGCTATTGCTATTACAGTTCAGAATAATCTCCTCAAATCTAAAATTTTGAGGGTTTCGCCATTACACACATAACTTAACCCAGACCTACCTCATTTCCACTAAAAGCCCTAATACTTAGCATACCACCCACAAATATCCAATCTACCACATGGTGACTTTATAATTAATAATCAGACATTTTAGTGCTTCACTCATCAAGAGTCTCTTGTAAAAATATCAGCCTTAATTGCGTATCGGAGCTATAATTGAAAAGAGTGTCATTGTGTCTAGATTTAGACCATGTTGCTCTACTTGATCTACGTTCACTCTTTGTCTCACATGAAATTTAAGCTCGAGAGTGAAATACAAACTGCCTCTTAAACGGCAGCAAAGTGATGCTCTGATACTGTCTAATATTAGATTGAGTGTTTTACACTGTTTACGTACAGTTTACTGAGATCAGTGATGCTCGGCGGTTGGATGCTGCTCACATTTGTTGCTGCTTAAAGTCTTAGTCTTTGTCTCGTCGTTCCACACGCAGAATAAAGGGTCTTAATTGGATAAACATTGTGTGACTGATTAAAGATGCTGCATTATGTGGCTTCAGTGTGTAACTTTAAAATAATAGATCTAAGTATATATCATAAGTCACCCTGACACTAAACTTGGTACCTATGTCCAATTAATAGTGTAAAAGTGTTTATGAGTCCAAACTTAAAGGATAGCAGCACAGACAAAGGCAAGAATTTGTAGCGTATTGAAGACAATATAAAGTATTTTTTTCCTTTTTTTAAGAAATGCACGTCTTCTAGGACGAATGGTGTGTACCAGTTATTAGATGGATGCCTTTTTAAATGAGATTACTTCACGTCTAGATGAAGAATGCGAGCGATAATAGCTCCCTCTTCCTCTCTTTAAGCTTTTACCAGAGGAATTTGAAACTTGAAGACCTTGAAACCATTATGAGCAGTCAGAAATCCACTCTACGGTTAAAAAAAAAAATGTATTGCTTTGTTGATGATTAGCAAGTTTTTCCTACTTATCCTGAACTTGACATGTTGGGCGGATCTTTGCTCTCTGTCTTTTGTTAAATAAATGAATACAGAGCGTCTTAATTGCGCGTCACAGTAATCATGTCATAATGACTGAAGAGCTTGAATTATCCTCTCAGTTTGGAGGAGAAAAGCTGCAGAAAACAACACACACAGGCAGACTAGTCTTTGTTTGTGTTTGCTCCAGTTTCATCTGTGGGGTCAGAAATAACACCTTTAAATTCACACAGGGAGACTCGGTGCCAGAGGGAAGTAGGCCGAGAAACTGGTGAAGATCTCTTAATGAGTTTTTGGCCAGTTGCGCTCCAGGAAGTCTATCCACTTGTTAATAATAAAGAGGCTCTCAAAAAGGAAGTGTTGAATTAATAACAACACATGGATTACATTGAACATAATATGCAAATGAGCAATCGTACAATCCCTAATGATGACACTTGCAAGACGGTCTTTGGTTGTGACATTTCTTTCAGTAGTGTCAACACGCCATTTAGCTGAGAGGATATATGACATCACAGGTTAAATATTGAAGTAATACAGTGGCTTTATTCTTTCTGACACTGATGAATCATGCAGTTACTCTTCTTATTCTATGACTATATTAAATTCAGCTATAAAAGCATTAGATTCTGTGAACCTAATTAGGTGCTACAAGACTGTACAGAGTTAATTATGCACATTTTCACTGGCTGCAATACCATGAAGATGTAATGCAGAAAAAACATATTAACCATATTCCTTAATTTCCCTACAGCCAGAAAGCTATGCAATCAAAGTTAATATGGAAATGACATGTTGAGGTAATGATGTATATTCTGATATTAGCATTGGATCTCTAAGACCTCAATATATTTAAGAGCAGCTTTTGTGGCTTAACCATTTCTCTCTCTTCCATAATTTATATCCAAAAAATATATTTGTAAATAAAATAGTTTTCTGTCCATCACTTTTACATATCCTTCACCTTTCATTACCACTACCACCGCCATTGACCACCAGGGGGCAGGCTGGCACTCTCATCAAAACAACAAGGGGGGTTTATAGCCTCAAACCATACAAGTCTGAATAACAGACCTTTTAAGTTGTGTAACAGTCTTTTTAAGTAGACCTATTTGTCATGTCGTGGGTTTAGGTTTTTGAATGGCACTGAAATAGCTCCTCTACCAGAAAGTGACCACTTGTTTCCCGTTCAACCAAGTAGAAGACCTAAGCTATCTTAATGTTTGCGTGATGAATGAATAAAATGCTTCCAGGTACCTCTCCGGTCTTTTCTCCCATTTGAGAGGTGATGCGTCTCTTCCAGAGCCTCTTATCTCCCTGCCATTGTCTTCTCACCCCCTCTCTTTCTTTTTTCTGTGTGTGTGTGTGATTGTGATTTGTAATCCCTGTCTGACACCTCAGGCAAATTGGTGGCGATTGCAGTCATCGATGAGAAGGACCCCACAGAGGAGAGTGGCAGGTACAAAAGAACACTGAAATTAAAAAAGCACAGCTCTATATAAATTACTGCAATACACTCCCACTGTTACCACAATGCCTGTGCTTAAGTGCAACAGCTTTCAAATAAAGATAAGACTTACTGTTATTGTTTGGGTCTTCCCACAAATTGCAGGCATTGGCTAAAAAAAAAAGAAAAGAAGGTTATGTTTCAACTTATGTGGTATTTCACTGTGTTCTCATTTGCTTTTAGATTAAAGACCTTGATTCAGAGGGTGGCAAAGGAATACAGAGAGCATTTTAACAGGTAAGGCACGGATAGACGATGAGGTCAAAGATGAATATCCAATTTATACATTTATTCTGGGATGGTGCACTCACCGGGGAACGCTGTCTGTCTATTCACATGCGAGTTTATGCCTTTGTACAGGGCACGTCTGTTTTTGTTGAGGTTCAGTAGAAAGGTAATTATGCAAAATGTCAGCTTCCAAATATAGGTGTTCTTTTCAGCTGTCAGTCAAAAGCTCAGCTCCGCTTGTATTAATGCATAATTTTCCTGTTTTCTCCGACTGCAATTGTGCAATAACAACTGGAGATGGGATGTTTATGTTACGCGCTGCCTTGTTCGACCTGTTCTGCAGCTGGGGAGGAACCAATTTAATAAGGCTCAGGGTACACAAAGAAATGAGCCTAAAAAAATGTGAGTTTTTCATTTCGGCGTCTTTGCTGTTTTCGCTGCTATCGGGCATTAAAAGTTGGAAAGAAAAGATGGTGGAAGACGGAGATGATGCAAGCACATAGACACCCAGATGTTTAAGATTGGGCTTCTGAATCTGGTTCTATATGTGTGCTGCAAGGAAGATTTAGCAAATATAGTAGGTAGGTCATGCTTCAGCTTGAGGACCCAGGTTAAAGCTCCCGTGTCTGCAAACATGTGCTCAGCTGAAGTGGCTTGAATTCAAATCAGCTCAGGTCGCTTGTTCTGCAGCTGACCCTTATCTCTTCGCGTCCCCTTGTGGGATTGCAGACGACAAGAGGGATTTCCTCACGAAGATTAAAAAAAAAAAAGAAATCATACTTGCATTATTATGTTTTAAGTTCTGTACTATTCCCCATCGTTGACCATGTTGCTACATCAGATAAATTCCTTCTTTTGAATGAAGAGATGTATCTCATACCGCCATGATCAAAGTGTTTCTCACTCTTCAGGCGTTCCCATTAGGACTGATTGAATTACACAGATCCCTATCATCAATTAGACTACTGCTTAGACTATCTGCCACACTATCCAGTGGTGTTTTTGAAGACTTCAGAGTTTGAGATCCCCGCTGAGATCAGAGCTGCCTGCAGTGTTCTGACATACATAAACGGCACTTGTAATTACAATGCACTCGAGTGTCGCCCCCGGGTGGTGGGAGGAGGCATTGTATAGACTCAATAGATTATAAGGGAAAGGGAATGACAGACATTTGAGCGAGCTGACACCGTTTGATGTAGTAAATGTCGCTGTGTTCAGCTCACCCACCATTTGTAGCTTTTTGACAGAACAATGAATGCAAATCTGAGATCTGAGAGGGAGCTAGTGCGTGTGTGGTTTTGGGGAAAAAATGGCACATATGCCTACGTATGCGCAAAACTGTACTTGTGGGAAAAGTCTCAATTTGTCAGTTTGGGTGGGTGTGTGTCGTGTTGAAATTCTGCACTAGTCATTTTGTTATGGTTTTTGGGAAGTGTATGGGAACCTTTTTGAGAAACTGAAACCTTTGACCTGGGTAGTTTCTGGAATTGGACTCCTTAGGCTCCAACAGTTTCTCTTTCATGTTGAAAGGCATTTCGGGAAGACCTTACATCTGCCTTTAATCAGTATTCACAATAACAATGGATCAAATGCTTATGTGTAATGGGGAAAGGTTTTTGCTTGTAGTGACAAATACACAGGGAATTATTATCCGACTCTGCAGCTAATCGTTTTGGTTTTCCGGCTCGCAACTCAACTGTTTTGGTTAAGTCTCGCCGCAAGCAGGCAGCTGTTTCCAGTAAAAAATCTTCGAGAAAATTTCCACTGTAACCTACATGACCAGCACCAAAAAACCAGACTGACTAAGCTAGTGAACATAATGGAAAATTTAGCAGCTAAAGAGACAGTTATTTCTGTCAGGTGTTGGTTGAGACCAAAACAGAGCTAAAAGCAGAGTCACTGTTAGACTTATATATTCATAAAGAGTATTTTTGCTCCATGCCTGCTAGATGTGTGAATAAGGTAACTGTTTGCTAATATTTTTCACCATGACAACTTTGTAAGGTTAGACTTTTAGTGCTTCCCCTCAAACCGGCCAAAATAAATCCACTGAATTTGAATTAGCACATTTTGGCATCCCCCATAGCACAAGACGTATAAGTAATTTAAACCCATACTACACCCACCCACCTACCCCACCCCCCTGCCCCAACAGATCCACCCTGGTATAGACGCTTAAGATGAATGGACTGAGACTGAAGGAAATACAGACTTTGCCATTTCTCACTAGAAACACAAGCTTATGCCATCAGAATAAGTTATGAGATGCTGTAGTCACATAAAAATCCCACACAAAGTGATTTTAGGCTGGGTGATTTTAATATTGCATGTGCTGATCTCTGATTTATAGCCTGTCCAGACTGCATGTGTGGGTTTGTAAAACAGTCTCTCTCTCTCACACACACACACACACACACACACACACACACACACACACACACACACACACACACACACACACACACACAGACACCAAAAAAGACACCTTATATTTTAATGAGAGCCGAGAGAGAGCGAGCTGAAAGTCGACTCACGACGACGACGGTCATAATATTTTCTCGTGGAAGACTCTTCTGTGTTATAAACTGACAATGCATTTTAGAATGACGACTTCAGTTACAGAGCAGGCAAATAAAACATCACTCTTCTTTCCATGAGCCATTATGGATTACAACCAATAATATTAATAAATGTCCATCCAAGTTAAACAAATAACTAAATCCCTTATTCATTTCCAGAGGGGGAAAAAAAGTGCAAGTCAATGGCAAAAAAAAGAAGAAAAACCCTTCCTCTGAATCTGACAGTATTTTTCCTGGGAAAAGTTGTTGAGCACTCTTGCATTCAGTTTGCTTCTCAGTCCATCAGTCAGCCCTCTTGGCCACCTTGCTCAGTGGTCCAGCCAAGAAGTGTCAGCAGGAGCGGGAAGATAGACTTAGCTGGAAATGGACCTCTAAACCTCTAAATATTTGAAGTTATCAAAGTTGTGAATCTAAAAACAAAAAAAAAACAACCCATAAACAGCTAAAGGAATTTCCAAATCACACATCTTGTGGGTGTTCACGTCATATCTACATACCCCCCCCCCCCCCCCCCCCCCGTTCCCTTAAGAAATATCTCTCGGACATCTGGATCCTCTTTCTTTTTTTTTCCTCTCAACTTTGGCTGCTTCATAACTCGCACTGCTGCAGGATTCAGGACTGAAGTTAGCGGACTTTTCAATGAGCTTTTATTCCCAGTCTGGCCCACTTTTGTCAGCAAGATTATCACTTACCCAGACAGATTTTTTATATTGCATTCATAGGATTTATTATATTGTTCAGACTCTTCATAATCATGTCATTGATATAAGCGCAGGCGGTATTGTTTAGCACCCAGGGGACAAACGTGCCAGATTTAGCTGTGATTCAATATAAATATAGTCTATATGTAGAGGCTCCCGTAATCAGTCATTCAGTAGGAGTCACTGGCTTCCCCGGACTTGTGCAACCCCCTTTTCCGAGTCTACCTACAATACACTCTGCTCAGACACAGCGCAGCACAATGAAATACAAATTGAATTCCTCCTCCTGGCTTATCATTTAGATAAATCACCTGAATCTTTTCTCTGTGGTGGAAAAGGAGACGGCAGAGGACGGAGCTTTGGGGACTCTCCTTTTTTTTTTTTTTTATGCAGTCACACAAATGATCCCAGTTTGAGTTTTCCCCCCACACAACTAGAACTACTGTAGAAACATGTATTTCCATTCAGTGTGGTTTCATATTAGTGTGTGTGCTATTGTGTAGGATGGTTTGGGTCCCAGTTTGTGTTAGTGTTATTCCACTGAGAAGGGAAAACATGGAGGGTTGATGCACTATTTATCTTTGTCATGCCAATAATTTGTCTTGTGTTGTATATACAGAGACTTCCAGTTTGGCCACATGGATGGGAACGACTACATAAACAGCCTCATCATGGGGTGAGTGTCTTATCCAGCCTTCCTCTCACTCTCTCTCTCCACTCTCTCTCTCTCTCTCTTCTCGTGTCATCTCTCTCTCTCTCCCTCTCCCTCCCTCTCTCTCTCTATCTCTGCCTCATGTTATCTTCTGTCAGCTACTTATCCAGGTCTTGACTGACTTGTAATGCCAGTCTCTGCCATTAAAGACGCTTTCTGATGGAGAGGTAAATTACACAAGACGGACTGTCATCTCATTTTTTTTCTTTTTTTAACCCACCAGTCGTATAGATTAAAACAGAAAGCCTGCACAAACCTGCTGGTGTGATGGAAGCACAGTGAGAGGGAATATATGGGCAAGTATATGAGGAATTTGCGTATAAGCCGATGCTTGCTGCATGGATTAAATCTATAGAGGTGCGTTTTTAATGGCTTGTCAAAAAGCAGCGCTAATGATGCAGCGAGCCCTGCTGCAGTAGCCTTGCGTCCAGGCTGAGGCCAACTGTTGTGGTGTCATGCTCGGGAGAGGCCCTGCAACTGACATCCCACACTTTTAATTAAGACAGAACCCCACTAGTGTAACAGGCCAGCACGACTGTAGCCTGTTTTCTACCTTCCGATTTACAGTATATCTAATTATGGGAGTGTTTGTATAATTTCTGTGTGTGTGTGTGTTTGGGTGAGAATCTACTGTACGTGCTTAATAGACCTCCGCAGGATGTTATTTTAATTTGAGCGAGTTATTGTTTGTATGAGGGCGATTATAGCAAACATGGCCTCCTAAGTCCTGCGTAATTAAAAGTGTGTCAGTGAGTACAGTAGAAGTATTGGAATATACGACTATATTAAACAAACCGACTCCCATTGCATAGCTGAAATTAGACAGGTGTGGAGTGTATATTCAAGGATAAAAGAGATGATTAGACACCCTAATTTTGTATTAGCACATACAATATGTATTTCATTGGGTTTTTACGGGGCTGAATTTGGCCGCTGTAGCACAGGATTAATTGCCCTCCTTTGAGGAATGAAATCCTGGCCTGTCAATGTCCACTAAACCTCTCCCTTAGGACTGCCATGGAAATAAATCTGATGGCTTTTTATCCCTCTTTCTGTCATCACAGCGATTACTGTGTTCTGGCAGTAGTCTGTTTGGCGTAAGGCCGCCCCTGTTTTCACCAGAGACACATAGACACAGAATCATGAATACATAGATACAGTACACACTCATACATACACACACACACACACACACACAACATGAGCACCACTCAAGTCAGAAGCTGTCATTGCCTCTGTTTAAACACAGGCTTATCACTAACCCCCTTATATTGAATTTATTGTGGGCTCTGAAACACTTTGATGTGAGGTGACTGAAAAGTCCGTCAGCGAAGGTAAGATTAGTAATCGTAGCACGTGGACGAGATGTAAACTCATAAACACCTTGGTTTAAGTCTCAGCTCATACATGAAGTGAAGGTCATGAACTGCTATGTGTCGATCCTTTTTTTATCTTTTAGAATATCAGGATTATTTTTGAAAAAGAGGTTTAAACCAGTTTGATTTGTATTTTTAAGTCCACTCACTTAAGTTATATTAATATTTACAGCTGAAAGAAGACACTGATATCGTGATTTGCTTCTCTCAGCAATAATAACTCAGAAAATGTAAAAATACAGCTTTAAAAAAATAAAGAAAAAGGTTACATTACAAACTTTAAACTGCACTTTTAAAGTCGAGTTTTCACCTGGATTATAAATCAAAATCTAAAATCAAAATTTAACATTATTTTTTAACCCTAACCCTAAACGTTAAAGATCCCTTCCAGACAAAGGTGCATAACCCTAACCCTATGTTATAATAATTGAAATAACAGCTATTTCTTATCGCAGATTCTATAAATGTGCAAATATATTTGATTTCAGAAGTTGTGAGACATGATTGAGACCATGAACTCTTTAGGAAAGTTTTTACTGAGATAATAAATCAAGTGAGAAGTCAGGTCAGGTCGTCTTCTCATAGACTTCTATACAATCTGACTTATGTTTTACAACCGGTGGAGTCGCCCCCTTCTGGCCATGAGAAATAATGCAGCCTTAAAGCACTTATACATTGGCTTCCAACCAATGGTGTAGCTTCATCACTCAGTCAGTCAGTCAGTCTGAGACTTTCACTGTTAGGGTCCAGCCAAAAAAAAAAAACCCACAAGAAACCCGCAGAAATCTTCCATTTTTGGTAGAGGAAAGAAAATGAATTGTGTGTTTTTGTAAAATGTGTGTTTCCTGCCAGTTCTAATTGCATAGTGTACAGTATAGAAGCTTTCATTATGGGCGGCAAACCCCCAGTAGTCTCCACTCACAGAGGTGAATAGGCTAATCCATATTTATTTTAAATGGGTGCCATCTGTTGAGTAGGCTGCATATCAGATGGAATACGCACGCATCCATAATGTCTGTGTGTGTGTGTGTGTGTGTGTATGTGTATGTGTGTGTGATTGGAGATCTCATCTGGACCGGAGTGGCGAGGCGTTGATGACTCTACCGCATGGGCATGTGTGTGTTTGCACTCCTGATCTCAGCTGGGTGGTGGATTGGGACAGTGATGGATACGTGAGCGCGTGTGTGCAATTTGTTGCCAGGTTGAGTAACACTGCAGGGATGTGAGGTGGCAGCGTCGTGATGGACTGTGTGTGTGTGTATGTGTGTGTGTGTGTGTGTGTGTGTGTCTAAGCACTAGGAGACCTTATCTAAGCCAGGCTTTGGTGTTGTGCGAGACATGCGAAAGAGGGATTGCTTGTTTATATGACCTTGTTTGTTATCCGACTGAGTTTTGTAATTCCTCAGCTGATTTGTCTATACAAGATTGCTCGAGAGTGTGTGCGGTGTTGTATGTCTTTCAGTCTCTGTGTCTTCTTCTGCCGAAACGAAGCATCTTAAGATCACCGGCTCGCTCCACTTCTTTGTATACTGTTCTTATATGTGTATCAGCGTGGAGTTAGTTTCCTCTGAACTCCACGCGATTCACTTGTCAGCTATAATTTGTAAAGGTCTCTTTAAGTGTGACCGGCACAGCCCCATAAAGCCCCTGAGTTGCACACAGTTTGCATAAAAGATAGAAGAAAATGCCGCTCTGAAATAGGCCAAGCTGCAATCGCCTTTTTCCTTCTTTAACAAAAAAAAAAAAAAAAAATCCTCTTTGAAAGAATGCCCATGGGAAAAGTTAGGTTGCTCTCAGTACAAAAGGTTTGTTTATCTCACTGCTGCATGCTCTGTGTAACAGTTTGTTCTTTAAGAAACCACAGTTTGTTCCCATCTAATGATGCAGTTGGATAATGGCAGTCCAAGGCGCCGAGGTTAAGCAGATTAAAAGCCGTGTTTCCTGTTCTGTTTTTTTTTTTTTTTTTTTTTACAGCGAGGTGACGGTGCCCTCTGTTATCATCCTCAACACATCCAACGAGCAGTACTTCCTGCCCAGTGAGCCGATTGAGACCATGGAGCAGCTGGTCCAATTCATCAGCGGGGTTTTGAACGGTTCTGCACAGGTCCAAATTTTCTCTTCTTACCCCCCCCCTCCTACCCACCCACCTCCCTTCTCCTCCCTCTGCTGCCTCTCTGTTTATGCATTCAGCTCAGTGTAGCCTTTTCTCCCCCCCCCCACCCCCCCCCCCCTTTCCCCTTGTGTTGTACCATTGTAATCACACCAGTAGTCTTCATTAATCAAGCATGTTGCCGTGCATTTTAAGTCGTCCCCTGGAAAATATTTCCTCCAGATGAGATATTTTTTTGCAATCCCATTTTGCATGTTTAGATTTCATATTTCTGTCCCTCCTGAATAGATTATCTAGAATAATTCTGTCTTCCTAGTCAAACACTGAGATTACTACATGACTCTGCGTTGTAGTGTTTACACTAATCTGCATGCTGTTTGGAAAGAAATGTCATCATTTTCCCTGCACTACACTAAAGTCACCAGATGTATGAAACCGTAAGCCAAACAGCCAGAGGTCCTCTCCTTTCCTCTCCTTTCCTTTCCTTTGCTTCCCCCCCCCCCTACCTTTTTTTTTTCTCCAAGAAAGGTCTGGGCTATTTTTCGCTTGGCAAAACAAACCACCTCCCACCAAATAAACAGCAAAAAGAAACTCCATGTTCCTCCAGTGCAGCTCCAGCCAAAGCCTGGACAGTTTCGTGTCAGACTGGTAATGACTGCCATGAGGTGTCTCTAGGCTGGTTCAGGCTTCATGCAGAGATACACAAAATACAGAGCAGGAAGTGTATTAAAGTGAAATATTAGATACATGTGCAAAATCTATAAAAATTCCCCTTGATTTTGGTGGTATGTTGGGGGGTAAATACTACTACTATTGTCTCACATGGCCGATACAGGATTTTTGAGGCAAATACCAAAATTGGGTTTAAAAAGTCAGATAATGACAAACAACACATAACATAAATAAACTTTTAAGATTCCCTTAAGTTATTTTTTTTAAACAATTGTAACCAAAAAATACACTTGAGAGGATGTTTAACAGTTAAAAATGAAACTTGTCACGACTCTCTGGTGGACAGACTATATTTCATGTCTGTACATCAATTTCTTGGCATTTATGAGCTGACATAAATGCCAATACATCTGCAGAGATGAGCTAATATCAGCCTGGTTGATTTATTGGTCCGGCTGTTTATCATATGAAGCATGAAGCGCATGAACAGAGCGGTTATCTTGCATGAAGCATGAGCCAGCCACGAGTGGAAACTGTCATCTCTTCCTGGCAGGTTTTAGCCAATAGTTAACATTTTTGAAGCGTGTCCCATTTCTCTTCTTTTTGAGTACATAAAGTTGCTCTTAACCCTCCTGTTGTCCTCGAGTCAAGGAAGGAAGGGAGGAAGAAGGGAGGGAGGGAGGGAGGGAGAAGGAAGGAAGGGAGGGAGAGAGGGTGGAAGAAGGAAGGAAGGAGGAAGGAAGGAAGGACAGAGGAAAGAAGGAAGGAAGGAAGGTAGGTAGGAGGGAAAAAGGAAAAGAGGAAGAAGGACAGAGGAAAGAAGGAAGAGAGAAAGGTAGAGGGGAGGAAAAAAAGAGGGAGAGAGGAAAGGAAGGAAGGAGAGAAGAAAAGAAGGAAGGAGGGAGGAAGGAAGGAAGGAAGAAAGGAGGATGGAAGAAGGGGGATGGAGGAAGGAAAGAAGGAAGGGAGGAAAGAGAGAGGAAGGAAAGAAAGAGAGGAGGAAGGACAGACGGAAGGAAGGGAGGAAGGAAGGAACAGTCTTTTTGACATAAAGTTGCTCTTTAACCCTCCTGTTGTCCTTGAGTCAAGGAAGGAAGGGAGGGAGGAAGAAGGAAGGAGAAAGGAAGGAAGGAAGGAAAGGAGGGAGGGAGGAAGAAGGGAGGGAGGAAGGAAGGAAGGAAGGAAGGAAAGGAAGAAAGGGGGAAGTAGAAAGGAAGGAAGGAAAGGAGGGAGGGAGGAAGGGGGATGGAGGAAGGAAAGAAGGAAGGGAGGAAAGAGAGAGGAAGGAAAGAAAGAGAGAAGGAGGAAGGACAGACGGAAGGAGGGAAGGAATGTCTCAAACTGCAGCAGCTAATTCTACGCAGCAGCCTCTTCCACCCAATCGTCTCCCTCATTCAACACAACTTTCCCCCAGTCAGACCTCGCTAATTGGCCGCGCTGACGAATTAACACGGGGACAGATCGCTCCCTTTCTCGCTCCACAGGTGTAGCTGCCAATAAGTAAGCTCAGGCAAACCAGAACTGCTGGACAGTGAACAAGTTTAATTCATTCACATCAGATGATTTTGTGCAGGGAAGCGCTTCATTAGACGCTATTTAAAGTGATTTACTGAGCATTTGAACGGGATGGGAAAAAACTTGGACTATATATTGTGTGAGTAGTTCTTATTGACACAGTGATAAATGCTTTGTTGTTTAAGGATTGTGGAGTTGTCACCAAGTAATTGCATCAAGATGTTTGATACCAAGCTAAATAACAGATGATGCACAACATGAGTGGGGGGATGTAAAAAATTAGCATATAAACTATTTCCTCCACAGTCGCTCCTCTGTCTCCTTTAAATTATCTGTCTCCTTGCAGGCATACGGAGGTGATGGCATCATTCAGAGGATCAAACGCGTGGCCTTTGATGCCAAATCCACCATCATGGTAAGCTGCTATGAGTTTCATGTACACAGAAATGGGATATGTATCTTCTAATTGTACATATTTCTTATTCCAAAATGTTTTCTTTTACAACTTGAATGTCAGAATGCTTGTTTTCTAAATGTTTGCAGCACTTATGTTGTAATATTAACAGATGGGGGTATTTTTTTTTTTATGAGATGAATTACTTAGCACTGAGAGTCAGTCCGTTATAAGTACCGTGTTTGATGTTAAGTTTTAAAGGAGATGCAACATTAGCGCTACATAATTTAAAAAAATGACATTCACGATGTTCACACTTCTTCAACAAGCAAAAGAGACGCTCATGGAGTCAAGTCAGTTTGTTACCATTAAAGTTTCAGCAAAAGTTTCATCTTACATCATTTTTCTCTCTTACTCCATAAATCACACATATATAAATATGTTTAATTGGAGATAATTAGGTTAGTTATACAAGTAGAGACAGTATTGTAGCTTCATTTGCACCTTTTTTGGCAGCAAAACAACCCACTACATTATAAACTGCTTGAGTTAAGAGACAATCTGTTGCCTGTTTACACATCCAGAGACATCAGCAATCATATCAAGTTGTGCATCTGGCTGTATAACGACTTTAAATCCAATATTCAGTTTACTTTTACTATATCTGTGTGTCTATGTCCACTAATTAGGGTTATATCTGTATTTTTAGCTGCTAAAACTCTTTAGACCCCTTACTGACCCATACTTTGTATATTTGCATATCCTGTCTCCTTCTTTTTTTATACCTGTAATGCACAGTACATGCAGTTTTCACATGGCTACTTAACAGTGTTTTACCCAGGCGGGGAGTTCTGGTCCTCTGAAATGAGGCCAATGCGGAAGTAACTTAGAACTGCATTCTATCAAAAGGCCACCAGGGGGCGATCGTTTTGGTGTCAAAAGGACTTCTGTCTCTATACAAGTCAATGGAGAATTCACCAACTTCTCACTTGATTTCTAACCTCAGTAAACGTTTTCAAAATGTGTTTATGGTCTCAATCGCTAGTTTAAAGCCTTCTTCAATGCAGTATGATGTTCATTTGTGACATTTTGGCCTCCCTGATTTTATATTTGAGGGGCGTGGCTACGTCCTGAATGACAGGTTGATTGACCAATGTCCTCGAGATCCAGCCCTTGCAACCATAGCAACCTCCCCCGCTCCGCCCATGGCGCCGCCTCATGGCCATATAAGTAGAATCCATGTTTTTATTTTTCCCAACATGCACCTGTAATTTTCAAAATGGCGCTGCCCAGATTCTAACCTATTGGCTTCCGAGCAGCAGTCCACAAACCAATGGGTGACGTCATGGATGTTAGGTCCATTTCTTTTATACAGTCTATGGTTTTACCCAGAGCCAAAACAGAATTATAATAAACTAAATAACCAGATTATTTTTTGTATTAATGAGGTAATAAAGTCATTAAAACTAGACTTTGACATAAAGGATTAAATACTCTTCTATGTTCACTAGCTACTTTGAAACTTTTCCCATTGTATATTAGGCAGGTAGTGTACAGGTGGGGTTATCACATGCCTGCTGCTGAGAGAAGTGACAGTAAATGCAAGCAGTAAGGTTGCAAATTAAAGTTAACATACTAAACACCGTTATTGTCATTTCACCACAATTATATTTATACTTTTCAGTTCAATTTAATATATTATGACATAAAATTGCGTTTCTCAAAGCTTTAGTGAGAAAATAGATTCATACAACAGTAGTTTATAAACTTGTGAAGTATTTAAATTGAAGAATAATACAAATTTAAAGGTTTAAAAAGTAGAAATGAAAGAATAAAGTGTGCAAGGTTGAGTTACATATAATAAACTTGAATTAAGAAAATTAACCAAGTGTCCATCAAATGCTGCTTATATAACTTTATATGTACTTATACTATATATAACTTATATAAAACTTACTAAAAGTATATATAATGGCACAATATGTGTAATAGCTCAATATTGATCGATAATCGGTCGGGCTCTAGATGAAACTATGGCAACGAAAGACTTGTTCATATAGATTTTGAATGAGAATATTGATTATAATACAGCTACTTTGCTACTTAGTGCTAGTTTTAATTAGCTGCAATGATTAGTTATTCAACTCGGATACGGCTCTCTTGTAAGCCTGCTGAAACACTTGCTACACCTCAACAATTAAAACCATTAATTATTACGTTTTCTAATTAACACCTTGTACTTGCCGATATGCGTCACACTGCGCCTCACCTTGACTGCGTTTGCCAGGTTTTTTTGCTGCGGGTGGGAGGCCGGGAGGGGTGGGGGTAAATACTGTATCCATACAACCTGCTCAAAGTTCAGCAGACTCTATAAAACAAATGTGTCCCCATCATTCAGAGGACAAGAATGGGCGTACAATTGAGAATATGCAATGC
The DNA here is from genome assembly GCF_027409825.1 of Scomber japonicus. Lineage (NCBI taxonomy): Eukaryota > Metazoa > Chordata > Actinopteri > Scombriformes > Scombridae > Scomber > Scomber japonicus. The sequence continues at coordinate 6,201,481 of NC_070598.1, forward strand.
AGGCGGTAAACACAGCATGGCAAGAGGAAAAAAAAAAGGGCAGCAGGAGGAAGGAGGTGGAGTGATGAGGGAGGAGAGAGGGGTCAGGAGTCTTAGCTGCTGCCTCCTCCTCCTCCTTTTACCCCTAAGTAGTTGCTTCTTTTGGGAGAACTGGTGTTTATTTTACCAAGGGCGTGTTAGGAATGTAAATACTGTAACCGCGGGTGAGCTTTAACTCTGGCCCTTAAACGATGTCCTTTAAGGGGATGCAGAGGACTTTTTATTGCAAAAAAAAAATAGCCGAAAAATACAAGGTGTCGTGACTCGTGGAGCTCTGTGTCAAAGAGTGAAGAAATGCCTCCTGGAAATGTTATTGAAGGTTTAATTTTGTAGCTGTCAGGTCAGGTTTGACAGTTTGTTTCCTTAAATGGGATCAGTGGAAGAATTGCACCTGCCAGACAACAAGGGTAAGGTTTTAATAGAACCCCCCCCCCCCCCAAATATTACATGTCTTTGGGCAGTGAGACAACATGGCGTGAAGTATTTTTATCTGTTAGCAGCTGTGCAAAAGTAAGAATCAACCTTTTTTTTTTAACACCTGTAAGAGAAAGGAAGTGCGTTTCCCTCCCTTCCTTCCTCCCTTCCTTCCTTCCTTCCTTCCTTCCTTCCTTCCATCCATCTGTCAATCTTTCCTTCCCTCCTTCCTCCTTCTCTCTTTCTTTCCTTCCTTCCTTTCTCCCTTGCTTCTGTCCTTCTTTCCTCCCTTCCTTCCTTCTTTCCTTTCCTTGCATCCTTCTTTCCTTCCCTCCTTCCCTCCTTCCTTCCCTCCCTCTTTCCTTCCTTCCTTCCTTCCTTCCTTCCTTCCTTCCTTCCTTCCTTCCTTCCTTCCTTCCTTCCTTCCTTCCTTCCCTCTTTCCTTTCCTTCTGTCCTTCTTTCCTTCCTTCCTCCCGTCCTCCCTTCCTTCATTCATGTCCTTCTTCCCTTCCTTCTGTCCTTCTTTCCTCCCTCCCTCCTACCTTCCTTCCTCCCTTCTTTCCTCCTTCCTTCCTTCCCTCCTTTCCTTCCTTCTTCCTCCCTTCTCTAACTTCATTCCTTGAGGACAACGGGAGGGTTAATTTTAAGGTGCTTGCTAGTATCACTCTGGCTAGTTCCCCTCATGGTGACAATGATATGATACAGTGCAGATAGGCAGCAGCCGTCACCCCCCCCCCCCCCCCATAGAGAGCCTATCTAAATTCACGGCTGACAGGAGCATGAGGAAGCAGCCACATTAGACCCAATGACTCAGCCAGCTGTGTTAGCATAGCATACCCATCTCTACCTCATCTAGCAACACGGCACACTGGCAATTACTATCCCTCTTCCAGTGGCAATGACTGGAGGGAACATGGATATATGTCTTTTCTTTCTCAGCTCAGCGGCTGACAGGAGTTGTGACCGAGTACTGCCCTTCTAGGTACATTGTCTCTGATGTATCCCTCCATATTAAGGCCAAATGACTCATATGTCACCGAAATCATTTAAAAAGAAGAACTTGCAAAGTTTGTCCTTCAGTGACTATATGGTTGTTGCCCGCAGGAGATGAAAAAAGAGGGGTTGTGCGTGTTGTAGGAGCGGAGTGGTAAATTACACGTACCGATAAGGAGAGGAGGAAAAAAAAAAAAAGGTTTAATTTTATACGCAGGTTGAGTACAAAGATGGGGAGAAGGGAGACGTTTCCTTCACAGCTAGTGAGCAAAGCAACAGCAGACACTTGTTGGCAATTGCTGTATCTAAGTGATCTTCGGGGGATAAATGCACTGACACTTTCATTTACTGTGTGTTGACCCTAGAGGGGGGGCTTCTACGGATCAATCTCCAAAGCGTGTAAAATGTACAATGTGAAGAAAATAGTAAATTAAAGAGAAAAAATAAAAATAAGTCTAGACAAATGTAATTTTATCTCAAGGCAGATTAGTGTTGGACATGCTTGTATTTGAAGTTCATTTATTCATTTCAGTTCAAACTACACAAAGGATTATTGTTAAAAAAAAAAGGGTAAAAACTCTCCAATGTGGTCAACGGTGTAAAACAAGATGTGATACAAAAAGGTAAAACGTAATAAAGACCTACAGGAATTAGATGACATTAATATAATTAATGTTAAAATATTAAAGGCTACTCGAGTTCCTGTTCCTGTAAATGATTTGTGACCTGCCGTCTGAGCACGCTCGCGGGGCTTTAATGGCGTAATGCAAATGAATGAATACATGAATGAATAAAAATGCTGTATTTCTACTAAAAAAATAAAAAATAAAAAACATATAAAAGCTTCTGTGATTTTCCAACAAATATATATTCATCAGCGCTCTAAATAGGATTTTGAATTCTACTTAATATCTAATTGGAGTCCCTGTCTTCTATAAAAATGTCACATACCCTCTTTTAAACTGTGCTTCTCTATACTGAACAGAGAGAGGAATGAAAAGAAATGGAGATAAATTATTAGCGTGTTTGTTGCGACGTGTGAACGTGAGAGAGAAGCACGGCCCCCCAATTGACCCATCAGGGGGCGATCGTGCAAAACTCAGTGTGCCCCTTACTGACCCTGCACATTCTCTGTGCATTTGCATATCCTGTTTGCCTTTATTTACCCATCATGCACGGTACATACATCAGAGTTCACATGGCAACCTCATTATGTTTCGCTCCGAGCCAAAACAGAATTATAATAAACTAAATAATCTGATTTATTATGGTATTAATGAGGTGATAAAGTCAGTGATCATTGCTGCATTATACAAATGTAAATTATACATGTGTTTTTTGCAGTAAGCGCCAACAACATAAAAGCCATGAGTAGGTTTAATGAGTTAATTTAGCAGTCTGTAATGATTTGGTAAGAGTGCAATGACCGTATTTGATCTGAGAACCACTAACCTGTGCACTACACAAATAAGTACACAGTGTAAACAGTGTACTAATAGAAGTATGTGATTGGAGACACCGTATAAACTTTGTGTGCTCATGACCAAATAATAGCAAAAAAACAACATTATTTTGCACTTAAAGCTAGGAGTAAACGTAAGTAGTGATCACATGACTGCAATTCTCATCTACAGAGCATTTCACTGTCATTTGGCTCAATGTTTTATTTTGAAATGCTGCATATTTACACTTCAGCTGGTGTTAAGGCTGCTCAATTAATCGAAATTTGATCGTGATTACGATTTAGGGGCCAAATGACCTCAAAACTAATAAAATCGAAGCGAAACGATTTTTAATAATAATGAGATAGCGCTCAATAACAAAGGTTTTATTTTGAAAAGCTCAGACAGGAAGCCGAAACACACGGCGAAATCTTTTAACTGTAAATAAAAGTGCAGAGTTTCCAGCCTGCGTCAGACGATGCTGAGTTTACTGACTAATTATTAAAAACCAGGAAGTGATGTGTGAACTATCGTCATGGTAACTCGCTCAGCACTAATATCTCTGCACATTTTCTGCTGTGTGTTGCGTTAAGCGGCAGATAAAAGGCTGCTGCTAGGAGAGAAAATTCATTACGCCGGATGGACAAGAAATGCAGCATGTTTCTCAAGTTTAAAAAAAAATTGTTTTAATAATCGTGATTTCAATTTTGACCCAAATATTCGTGATTTATGATTTTTTCCATAATCGAGCAGCCCTACGTTTTAGTTTGAAATGCTGCATATTTACACCTCTTATCAGTGTCTTTTCCAGTTGTAGCAGGCAGCTGCATATGCTATGAATATGCTGTATATTACCTGCTTAACCCCAACTGGCAGACAGGCAAGGTTATCAACTGCCTGGTGAATAATAATAATAGAGCATTTATCAGCTGAAGTTGAGTCGGTGGAGACCAAAACGGAGCTAAAACTGTAATTATTTAACCTTTAAATTCACCAGGAAACATAAATATGACTCATAATACATGCTTACATTGCTGTGTATCTGCTGGATGTTTAGATAGGCAGCTGTTAATATCATTAACCAGTGTTGTGTTCACAGCTTGTTGCCCTGCTGCCAACGGTAGACAAAAAAAATCAATTTATTTCTTGCTCGAGAGCACAGGGAAGCATGATTTGCGTCTGCCAGTATTCATAGTGCACTCAGATGAGGAACATATCACTAATAAAAGGTTATGTGCAAAGAAAAATGGAATAGGAATATACTCTGTGATTTTAAGAGATGGATAGACTTTTTACATGTTTGTTTATACTTACATGGAGAGCATTCTGACATTAACCCTCCTGTTGTGCTCAGGTCAATGAAGGAAGGAAGGAAAGAAATGACGATGGAAGGGAGGAAAGAGGAAGGAACGAAGGAAGGGAGGAAAGAAGGAAGGGAGGAAAAGAGGGAAGAAGGAAGGAAGAAAATGAGGGAGGAAGGAAGGAACGAAGGAAGGGAGGAAAGAGGGAGGAAGGAAGTGGGGAAAGAAGGAAATGAGGAAGGAACAAAGGAAGGGAGTAAAGGAGGAAAGAAGGAAGGAAGGAAGGGAGGAAAAGAGGAAGGAATGGAGGAAAAGAGGAAGGAAGGAGGAAATGAGGAAGGAAGGAAGGAAATAATGAAGGAAGGAAGGAGGAAAAGAGGAACAGGAGGGTTAAGAAAAGGTGATTTGATGTCCTTTTAGTGGTTAGAGTCATTATCTTTAATATCTGGTCTTCTTCTTTTTTTTCTTTGCTGTTCTCTTTCTTTTATTTCTGTTTCTATTTCCCAAAACCCCATTCACATTTCTCTCCATATTCTCCCTCCTTCACACATCCTTTCATGTTGTTCTTTCTTTTTTTCATTGTCTGTTTTTTTCCGACATCAGTCGGTGTTTCGCAGCTCTCCTCTGCTGGGCTGCTTCCTGTTCGGCCTACCGCTGGGTGTAATTAGCCTGATGTGCTACGGCATCTGCACGGCCGAGTCGGATGACGGCTCGGATGACATAGACGCTCTCAAGAGGGAGGGCCTGACCGACGAAGAGGACGAAGAGGAGGAGGAGAGGCAACGCGGCGGTGGTGAGCTGGAGGGCCCCGAAGAAGGCGAGAACGAAGAGGAAGAGGAGCCAGAAGTTGGAGAGAAAGATCCCGAAGAGAAGAAAACCGATTAACACAGGGAGGGGGTTCCCGCCGGATAGAGGATGATAGGCCTAGTGAAATGCAGTGGCATGAAACTCAAAGACATATCAATGTATTACTGTTCTGCTTCTTTGTTTTTCATCTCACTTTCTCCCCCACTCCCCCCACCTCCCCCCCTCCCCTCCTTCAAGCCCCCCTCAAGCACAGACTGTTCTCCTATCTTTTTGAATTGTGTGTGTCAGTACGTAAGGTCAGCTGCTCCGTGAAGCCATCTGAGTCATGTTTATTAAACTAACAGCCTTTTTTTCTCTTTTTTCCTTTTTCTTTTTTTTTTTTTTTTAATGCCGGAGTTGAAACACAATGATGTTGGAGAGAAGAAGAAGAAGAAGGGATGGCTGTGAACCAAACATACCACTTATTTATTACAATTCGACCAACCCGGTGGTATATTCCATGTGATATGTGGACCCCCCCCTCCCCCCTCTTTTTCTCTGACATTGTTAGGTAGATGTTTTGTAACCACTTAAACATTTTTTCTTGTGTGTGTCATATCTCAGTTATTCTTCTGTTACAGTTTATTTGTTTCAAAATGTAAGATAAACTTTTTGCCTTGAAGCTGAATAGAATCGAAATAATCTCTGAGACATTTTTGTTTGACTTTACCCCCCCCCCCTCCACCCACCACCCCTCTTCTCCTCTCCTCCCCCCTTTAAAACCCAAAGTGTAGGCTTTGTCATGTATAGTGATTGACAACATGTGTAGAAAAGCATATAGGAAGTGCCCAAGAAGGAAAATCTGCCATAAATGAATTGTGCTTTTTTTTTTTTTTTTTTTTTTGGATTGTACGTCATTGCCTAAAAGAAAAAAAAAAAGTCATGTTTTTAGGGGTGCAAAGTGCCGAGAGAGTCATGCATTTTAACATATTTCTCATGCCAGCCACCTGTTAGTGTCTATTTATGTGGAGAGTTGATGGGAGAAAGAAAAAAAAAATCAGTAATTGGTATCAGCCTATTTTGATACTGGAATACGGCAAATGCACAATTTTAACAACCTGCTAAAAAAAAAAAAAAAAAAAAGAATCCTGGTGTAGATGGTGTTCAGCTTGTATAGCAGACACCCATAACATGCATCAGTAACTCCTGTGGCATTTTTTAACAACTGGCTCTGTCTCTTTCCATATTTCAATCTATCCTCCATCATCGGTCGCTATATTGAATTCAGTCGGCAAGATGTTTACATCCAGATCTGCTGAGATGCACACTGAGCGTACGAAATAGTCTTCCTGCTACTGAGTTTCACCCCTGAGTTTTTCTTTTTTTTCACTATATAAGTTGTTTCAAGGCTTAAAAGCATCTCTATCCCATTTTCTTATATTTGTGACTGATGTTTATGTAATAGCTGCAGTCAAATAGAGGTTGTGGCTTCCTCCTGAATTCACATTACCAGCTATATTTAAATGGCACAGTAATTCCTAATATCTACTACAGTCAATGTAATGTAATGCCATTTTTATGAATAATGCACAGATTTGTAGTGGAGACTCATTTTATCATCTTTTTTGTGATTTGAGACTAAATAAGAGGAAATAAAAGAGTCAAATATCCTCAGTTAACCCACAAAAACTGGTCATTTAATCATGGCTGAAAACATATTTTTATTATATTATGTCGCTGTCTTTAACACTAAACATTTGAGACAGATTAAGGGAAAAAATAAAAGGTGAAATATTCTTAGTTAACACACTAAATGAGGTATTTCCCCCTCCCTCCCACACTCAAATCCCATTTCTTGATTATTCTTTATATGATATCTGACAGTCTCTTGGATGATGTTACAAACCTAGAAGTTTATATTATGTATCTCCCCCCCATGAGTTTCTGCTGCAGTTGCTATGGAGAACAAGCCAGTCAGTTCATTGTTGCAGTTGAGGATAAAAAAAACCCCAGAATTTAAAAAGTGAATTCATTTACACTGGAGATAGTTTGTTTTATTAAAGTTGTTCCATCTACTGTTAGCAATGCATACTGTATGTAGCAGGATTTGAAGTTCTCTATCTTTCTGGATCATACCTTTTGACCATTCTGTTCATCTTTTCTTTTTTTTTTTTATTGTTGTTGTTGTTGCACTGATCATTCAACCAGGAGAGTTTCATGAACTCCCCAAACCCATAGACATTACCTGTGGAGAGAAAAATCATTCCTCATGCCTGAAATGGCTCCTCACACTCCTCTACTAGATTACTTCATGGATAATTGTGACATTGCCCCTTTATTTCCAAGCTGAGCCCCACCCAAGCCAAACTAATGACTTCAGATTTATACAAATATTGCTCATAATATAAACTGATGATTGAGAAAGATATTAAATTCAAACAGGTATAATGGATTATTTCTTCTTTTTTTTTGGCTTTAATTCATCTTAAAAAACATTCATGCGTTATAATGTGTCCAACTCACAGAGCCGCAATGAAATCTGATGTCTAAAAATGAATAATGAAAGCTTCAAACTTTTTCCTCCCCTGAGCTTTTCAACCACACCTCACTGAACCCACTTCCCTGACAAATGAGCTAAACCCTTAATTACAGTGACATTTTCAAATGGTTATGAATGTTTTGAGCTGTTTATGTTGTGTAAATGTAAACCCCCCCCCCCCCCCCGCCCCAAATCCTTACCCGTTTTTTTTTTAAAGTGTAGCGAAGTAATAAGATGGCTTCAGGTTTTGGCATTCATTTTTATCGTGCGTTTGTAGCTCAGTGATCGACTTAGGCGCCTCAACCTAAGCACACCTGTTGTTTTTACATACAGAATGAAGTAAATCTGTATTATTACTGTGAAACTGCACTAAAAGGTAAAAAACCATGCCCTCGCCTTGCCTTCTGGTCTTTGTAGTTGCCTACCATTCTCTGCCAAACTTCCTCTTTTGGGTTTGAATTGAGATTGTCACACTTTATTACAGGTTTGAAAGATTGAAATAAAGATTGTCCTCTTTTTCTTGTTGGCTGTTATCTTTTCTTCCATCTCACACACACACACACACTGAGACTCCATCTATGTTTTTTAATGCCTTTTCTTTTAAATTATCTTCCATTTAGACAGCTACTTCTCCATCTATCTCCAATTATCACACATATTAGTTTTTTTGTGCCACCGGTGTAATTCTAGGTAGAGGTGTCTACCCAATTACGCCAGATATAATCACATTTTTTTTTTTGGAGATCTCGGTTTAACTGAGGCAGATTGCATGACTTGATGCGAAACTCATTTATTTCTTCTCTTTAGGGAATGATGGCGCTCGCAAGTCAAACTTGGGAGACGTGACTTCACATAATTAGAAAGCACAATGTCAGAGCTTAGACTTTCCAAAGCCTTACTTGGCGTTGTGTTTGGGAGAGGAGGAGGAGGAGGAGGAGGGAGATTTATTGGTTGATTTTTTTTTTTTTATTCAGGACTAATAAAAAAGGAGGAATGTTCATTTTTCATTGCATGTCATTTTAGGGATAAATTAGCACAAAAAATGGGGAGATAATATATTACTACATCAGAATCAGTGTCATTGAGTGGTGCTGATGCAAAAAGTAATTCATCGCTCAATTACCTCACTATATATTCCAGCGAATGAGTTTCATTGTGTAGCAAATGAAGGAGGAGGCTGTCCTTTTTTTTCTGTCGGAGAGAACCAACAATCTCAAGCCCCCCTAGACAAGAGCAATTACACTTTTTTTTTTTCCTCGCTTACTGTGACATCTGTCTTATGTTTAAAATGGCAAATTAAAGCCAGATAGTAATCATCTCATTTCTGACACACGTGGTAGGTGTTTAATGGTTGAGGGTCACACCTAAGGGGTCAAGGTAAAGAGATAGAGACTGGGTTTTTCTTTTTTTTTTTTTCAGTTAGTGCTCCGAGCGTGCGTTTCAAGGGTATTCTGGGTTCAGTTTGTGTCACTCAACAAGATGTGAAAAGGCTGATTAGTTTCGCTCACCATGGAAACCAACCCACTCGTGTTCCCTGCCAGTCTTGGCTGATCCTGTTAGGAACGCAGTATTATTTGCATTTAGGGGCTGATAGATGGCTGCAGCTGTTTAAGTCCATCTGTTTCCTGACACTTAAAAACAAAAAAAATCCTCATTGCCTAATTATCACAATAAAAAAGTTGCCAAATTTGTGCCCTTTTAAAATATCACACATCCCTTCTTTTCTTTTCCCTCCATCATCGTCATTTAGATCATTTCTGACCCCGTCTTGACTATTTTCGGTGCTCTGACTGACTTCACGTCAACAGTTCAACAGTTCAAGATTAATAGCCACTTGTCAGCTTGTCAGTCGATAGATGATGCTTGTTGCAGTTGGTTTTTTTTTCTTCTCCCTCCGAGCTGCCGGAGCTGACATTTTGGAGAACTTTTTCTTCAAGGTTTTGTGAAAATGACTGTGTGAGGATGTCTGCTGCCCGTCATAGCTGTTATAACTTCTCCTGAATCAGACATCATCAAAAACACACACACACACACACACACACACACACTGCCAATGGAAAAGAAAATGAGAACATTAGACAAATTAGAGTCCAAAATACATCATTTTATAAAGACAAATATGGTAAGCTACATAACAAAGGACTATGTTGTTTACCCATAACTAAATTATTTTCATTTATTGAAATAGAAAATTACCCTGATGGGGCTGACTACTTATTTCAACCTTGAATATAATTTGTGTTTTGATGCACTGTTATATGTAGCCTCAATGTGAACTCTCCATTAGTACTCTACTCTGTGATCGTACATAATTACCGATCACAACAAAACTGGTCAAAACAAATGTACACTCACACACATACATCTATTTCTGACCATTCAGCCAGCTCCCATTAATTTCACCTGTAATCTACAATGACAATAAAGCAGATTTAGCACTTTAAATTCTTTTGGCATTTTAGAGACTTTAGGCTTTGCAGGCTGAAATGATGACAGTTGTCAGCTGGAGCTACGGCTAATTAAGCTGAGTTGGTTTTTTAAACGTTGAAACGAGAACTTATAAAAAGGGTCTTAAAGATGCAATTTATGGCTTCACACATGATATTCTGCTGAAAAATAATGGAGGCTAAAGCTGGCTGCATGTCCTGGGTGAAATGTCAACCTTGCAGAGCTACTAAGTCCTATATAAGAAGAAATATCAGAAGCTCAGACTGCTCAGCTTAATTTCAACAAAAGCTCCTGCTTTACATATGAAGTAAGGGAGGTAGATTTAAGAAGTTAGCCTTATTGCTCAAATTTTCAAACAGTATATTTAACTTAAAGCTGCAGTTGGTAACTTTGAGGAGAAAGAGGACTTAGCATCAAATTTGAAGAAGTACAACTTTCAGATCCCTCCCCCTCCCTCTCCGCTGCACTCCTGCCCTGCCTCCAAAGTCCATCCCCCAGAGGAGGCTGACGTGCGCGCGACCACGTGCACGTGATCGGTGATACATGAACTACACTCCACACAGCTAGATATAAAATGCTTTACAGTGACTTTCACATGGCTATACCATAGACTGTATGCTATACCTTACCTAGAAACTCGGAGATATGAGCTTGACCGAGCTGAGTAGGAAGGGGGAGGGGCCTGTGTGTGTGAGCAGTGATTGGCAGCTGTCAGACACTCCATCAGACACAATCCTGGCTCTGATTGGGGGGTTTCGGCCGCGGTAGATTCTGGCAATTTGCAGTAGGAGCAGTAGGCGGGGCTAAATGAGCCTGTTTTTTTTTTTTTGTTTTTTTTTTACAGATTACTAGTTTCATGTAATGCTGTCTGTACATAGTGACAGTCTTAGCAAATATGACAAAAAGTTACTATTATAAGACTTACCAACTGCAGCTTTAACCCTTACCTACTGTTCAGAATCAGGGTCTAATTTGACCCAGCTGGTTGCTAACCTAGGATTGGACAATAGCTGTTCAGGGGAGGGGGGGTTTAGTTAACGGCCAATTAAAAGTTGTAAAAGTCAGTATGATTGTACCTTAGACTTCATGTCTTTGTTTGTGACATATTACTGAAGCTCAGCTAAGAATAACAAGTGCACGGCCCACATTATCCCTGTCACCTCCAAGTGCACTGCAGCATTTCCTGGTGGAGTGTTTCTGCTTATCACTCTTCTAGCCGAGGAGTCGCTGCCTCACAGCAGTTGCCTAATGATGTTGCCCGGGTCGTGATCATTTACTGAAGGGACCTGTCCCCTCAGGGTAGTCAGGGTGACTTACAGTACCTGAGATCTAACTGTTTCTACAGGAGGCCACATCTGCTGATGTTGATGCCGTCGTTCCCACCGTTGCCGTGGGCTATTTCCATCCTCAAACTGATTATCCAGTGAGCTTTCCCAGTAAAAGGGAATGAGAAGGTTCATCAACACATGGATAAGTGTTGTGCAGTGTGCGTATGTGTCACAGCCTTCGCGGACTGTGTTTAATCTGATCCTTAGTCCCCGTACACAGATGTTCAGGGACGTTACGTGACTCGCCTGCTGGGTCCAGAGCTTACTTCCAAGCCCCCTTAGTGACTGTAGCCAGCTGGGTTTTAATGATGGTACAGTCACAACACTTATATACACAAGCGTACACACACACACACACACACACACACGCACGCACACACACACACACACACACACACACAGTTGACGTGAGCACCTTTTGCTGCTCAGTTGGAAAACTGTAGAGATGGGAGAGCTTGTGAGAAGAGTCTCTGAATCCTTTTAACCCCTTAAAACTGGATATATCAGTACTACTGGGGGATGAGGAGCCGTGTGCTATATTCTGGAAAGAAAATGGGATTTATTTAAGTTAAAAGCTTTTGCACTATAATCCTTTCCGGGGTTCGTCTAGAACATTTTGAATGAGAAGGAGATTGGAAGAGACGTCTCAAAGGACAGGGGCTGTCTGTTTATGTACATTAAAGAGTGTAAAAGTCTATTCATAAAGCTCTCAAAGAAAAACAACATACATTTTATATCACTTCTACAATAAAGGAACATGAACTGACTCAGATTATCCATCATAGGCTCATTGCAGATGTTCCCGATTTGAAAACTGAGTCGGACAAACCTTTAAATAACTACTACTTAATTTGTCATGGTCATCTTTAAATATTAATTGAGTCCAGTTAATAAAGCTGTACCTGAAATGGTCCATTTGAGATACATTTTAGGTTTATGCAGGATTTCGACCTGTAATAATGTATTAAACTATTTACTGGTGGTTTGACCCTTTTTTCTTTTATCCCTATTTTATCTTTTATATAAATTACAACCTTGTATATTTCAGTGTCTCATTACTACAACAGAGGGCTCTTATGCTAACTTTAGACCTTCCCAAATTGATCATGTTGTTGATAGTGCTGCAGGCTCATTGCAAATGACAAAAGAAGATAAAACAGGAGAGATTAGCTTTATGGTATAACTCCCAAACCAGCAAATTAAAGCAAACATCACGGAAAACTTGAAAGGATATGGCACTCCACCAAAATGGAAGAATCTCACTTAGTGGGGCAAGATAGTCTTAAAGCATAAAGGAGAGCCCTCTGTAATGCCAGAGCTGCCTATTACTCATTAATAGAGGAGAATAAAAACAGCCCTGACTTCTTTTTTAGCACTTTGGCCAGACTGACAAAGAGTCATAACTCTATTGATCCATGTGTTCCTACAGCTCTCAGTAGTAATGACTTTACAAGCTTCTTTAATGATACATTTTTAGCCATTAGAGACAAAATTCATCACCTCGTCACCTCAACCAGCACCGATTTATCCTCACACAGAGGAACTTTTGAAACAGCTGTAAAGCCTGATATATATTTAGTTTTTCTCTTATCAACCCTCCTGAGGTAACTTCAATGATTGCTTCATCTAAACCATCAACCTGTCTCTTAGACCCAATCCCAACTAGGCTGCTTAAAGAAGTTTTTACATTTAGTTAGAACTTCTTTATTAGATGTGATCAATCTGTCTTTAGTAACATGATATGTACCAGAGTCTTTTAAAGTAGCTGTAATTAGACGTCTTCTTTAAAAGCCAACTCTTGATTTAGGTATTTTAGCCAACTATAGACCTATATCTAACCTTCTGCTTCTCTTTAAGATCCCAGAGAAAGCAGTGTGTCAATCAGTAGTGTGACTTTCTACATAATAATAGTTTATTTGAATTACAAATCAGACAAATGTTAGGCATGAAAAGACTAGACAATCTGGCAGAGGACAAGTGGAAATGGGCCTGTATATGAAGGGGAACTGATGATGATGATTGCAACCAGGTATGGAGATGGGCGGGAAAGCACAGGTGAGGGGAGTGAGCTGATGAGGGTGACAGGATCTGAAATGACAGGGTAATTAGTGAAAAAACATGACCACAACTGATCAACCCATGACAGTATTATTAGGAAACACTCCATCGATGTTCATTGTTATGCAGATGATACCCAATTGTATTTATAGATTAATCCAAATTAATCCAATCAGTTGACATCAGAGACATTAAAAACTACCTCTTTTCTCAGATGAAACTGAAGTTATTATGCTTGGCCCTAAATTCCTTAGAATAACGTTATCTAATTATATAGATACTCTAGCTGGCATTACTCTGGCCTCCAGCACCACCGTAAATAATTTAGGAGATATCTTTGATCAGGATATGTAACATCTATGTAACACTGCAAAAATCAGGCATATCCCGTCTAAAAAAGATGCAGAATAACTAGTCAACACATTTGTTACTTCTATGTTAGATTGCAATTCCTTCAGGCTTCCATCAGACTTTCCCAACAAGTCTCTAAAGACTCTCTGGTGCAAAATACAGCTGCATGTGTACTGATAAAAACTAGAATGAGGTCATTTTTCTTCCATTTAAGCTTTTCTGCACTGGCAACCTGTAAAATGAAGAACATCATTTAAAGTCTTTCTTCTCACCTATAAAGCCCTTAATGGTCAGGCACCATCTTATCTTAAAGAGCTAATAGTGCCCTATTACCCCACTAGAACATTGAACTCAGGCTTACTGGTGGATGAGAAGCAGAGAGCCCTCAGCTATAAGGCTCCTCTCCTGTGCAACCATCTTCCACTTTGGGTTTTGGGATGCAGACACCCTCTCTACATTTAAGAATAGGCTAAAAACTTTCCTTTTTGATAAAGCTTAGAGTTAGTGCAGACCAAAGCTTGCCTTGAACCAGCCCTGAGTTATACTGCTAGAGGCCTTAACTGCTGAGGGATTTCCAATGATGCATGGAGCTCCTCTCCTCCTCCCCCTTCTCCATCTGTACGCATTCATATCCCATTAATGCATGTTACTAACTTGACATCTTCCCCAGACCTTCGTTTGTGGACCATCTGCTGTCCCATGTGCTCCAACTTGACACCCACTGCTACTGCTTTTATATCTGTAGTCATATTTCTAATATTATTCTTGTTGTTAGTGTTATTATTGTTGTTGCTGTGCTTCTCTTTGTCTCCCTCTCCTCTCCCACTCCTTACTTTTCTCTCTCAACCCAACTAGTCAAGGCAGATGGCTGTCCACCTAAAGCCCAGCGCTCTCTCATAGGGGGAATTTTGGGAGTTTCATCCAGACGTGCTCTACATGAAAAGTGCCTTGAGATAACTTCTGTTGTGATTTGACGCTGTATAAATAATATTAACTTGACTTGAGAGAATCAGATGACAGCCATCACTTGTATAAATTAATCTATTGTGTAGTTTGCCCCCTCAAACAATTGTGCAAAACTTTCTGATAAAAAGCAGGAGGATCTTGCATCCCATAAAACACTGGATAAAAATAATACACTTAAAATTCACCAGATGACTTTGAGGATTTATGTTAACAGTGACACGCCGATCAGAGATGACCACTCCTTTGCTATTCTTTGTAACGGCCAGTGCAAAGTGCCGTAAGCGGCCATTACTGAGCCCTCTTCATCCAAACATTGCCTATTATCCATGAACATTAAATTGACTCCTCAGTCCTCAGCAAAGGCATCATCTCCTGACAGACTGTGAGTTCAACCCTTATTGATATCAAAAGCTCATTAACACTCCCCCATTAGTGTGGTTGTGAATCATAGATCTAGTTACACCACACATATAATTAAACTTAAGAGACCTGCCAGATGTCTTATAGACATAAAGCCCTCTAGATTTCTGCCAACCACTCTGACTTCTCCTTCTACTTTAAAGATGGCCTTATTAAATATTAGATCATTAGCTAAAAAAAGCTTTCATTATAAACGATATGATTATCCCATAAATTGGATTGTGTCCTACTAATAGAAACCTGTCTCCATCAAACTGGCTGTATTGAGGCCTCACTCTTTAACTACAGCTTCCAGCGTTGCTCTGTAGGTCCACTGGGAAAGGTAGAGGGGTTGCAGTTTTATATAATGGCTTTTTAAAATGTAAACCTCTTTCTTCTAGTCACTATCCATCATTTGAATATATTGCAGTGGCTGTAAATTCTGTAATTGGCTGTATATTTCTCAGTTCTTATTCTCCCTCCTGAGCTGAGCCAGGGTTTTTTTTATAGAAGGATTAAATGAGGTGCTATCTAAAATCACAATGGACTATGATAGCATATATGAATTTAACATACATATTGACAATAGCATCAATTATGTAACTAAACTGGTTATAGAGTTGGTTTCTAGAGTCTCCTGTTCAACCTGCAACTTGGATCTCACGTTAGACTTAGGGCTTTCCAAAAGTTTCCAAAACTGTGCTTGATTTTGATATTCTTTTTGAAATTATGGTACACCTTACCCCCCCCCCCCCCCCCCGTCTTCCTATGATGACATGGTAAACACTTTTTCTCCTACATTAACACAATTTGCAAAAGTGAAAACCCATAAATGAATCTGGAGGAATCTGTCAGAGGGCTGAAAAACCAATCTGTTGGTTGCCAGTGATCAAAATTAGACATCTTTCCTGTTCCTCACTATTGATAAACTGATTGATCTCACAAGACCACCTTCCTCAGAGTTTGCTTCCACAACCAAATGTAATGAGTTTGCAGTTTTCTTTTGAGGCAAAGTCTCTCAATATTATAGGAAAAGCACTTAAACATCTCACAACATTTCATTTACACTATCTTCAATTCTTAAACAATGTATGACAAAAATACATAAGTTCTCACAGCCTTATTGAAGTAGAAGGCTGCAAGAGTTCAATACTGGCATAGTGAATGCTCTTCGGTACTATCTGAGACTTTCACGGCCACTCTTATGTGAGCAACCATCTCACTCCAACTCAAAATTAACAACCTTGATGCATCTACAATAAGTAGTGTCAAGCCTTCCTTTTTATGTAAAATCCTTGAAAAAGTTGTATACCAACCTTGGTATGTACCAATCAGGTGTAACAGCCTGGGTTATTCTGTTCACAAACCCAAGGATATGTTCCATGTTTGTATGTAAACATACAACTCATCTCTAACTATTTACATGGGGAGTTAAATACCTATTTACATGGAGAGATAAATATCTAACTATTTACATGTGGAGTTTAATATCTAACTATGTACATAGGGAATTAAATATCTAACTATGTATATATGGAATTAAATATCTAACTATTTACATATGGAATTAAATACCTATTTACATGGAGAGATAAATATCTACCTATTTACATGGGGGTTAAAAATCTAACTATTTATATGGAGAGTAGTGTGATTTACTGATGACAGTGAATGCAGCTTCAGTTAACAGGTACAGGTGTGGTGAGACCTATGGGTGAGACATTAAAACCTTGCCTGCTTGTAATTGAAGTAACCTATTTCTTATATTATTTTATCGATGTTATACAACTCAGTGAGTTACAGTTGCTGCTATTTTAAGTTAAATACAGTTTTTTATTTTTTGGTTTGTCGAAGTTTAGTGTAAACTTTTCGGCTAAGCTCACACAGCTAGCATGTGTGGACTAGCATGTATGCTAACTTTCAGCGAGCTGCTTAATGGACATAATTAACCCGACAAAGCAGGAGAGGAAACCAGACAGCACACTGGGGGAACCATACAGGCAAAGCCCAAAGTTACACCTCTGGCGACGCGGGAAGAGAGACTTTTCTTATCAAGTGTGGAGGATCTGGTGCAAGGAGTAAGTGGTAAGTAAACGCATCTTTATTAATTAGAGTGTGGCCTCACTAATATTTTGTGTTCATTGCTGTATTGTTGAATCCATTTGAGTAAGATCATTGAAGGTGCATGTATTTAAAGTGTGCTTAGTAGAGCTCCGACTAATAGGCCACTGGAGCTTTTTGGGCCGATGCAGTTATATTATAAAGTAAAAAGTAAAACCAATTCTAATATCGATATATCAGCTGATAATCTTATATACAGAATACATAAAACACACATTTCCAATGTGATTATCAAACACTTGTGTTAAAAATATGTAATTGAGGCATGATATTTTACAGTTTAACTAAACTTCACTGGGAATTAAATATAAATTCCTATAAATAATAAAAGTGCCACATATATCAAACTTGAATTAAGATAAAATATACATAAAATGCTGTCTATGCAACTTAAAAAAATTGATATATTGGCCTGGCTCTAGTAGTTAAAACACATTTGCTTTCAATGAGCCTAAACTTGAAGTGAAATTGAGTCGAATATTTCACTTCAGAGGGGTAATGAATGAAATCCTCCAATTGTTTATGTGAGATTTGCCTATGCCTAGTATGTGCTGTATAGAAGCTAATAGAGAAGAGCAATGTTACAGTGGATTTAAATCACATCATAGCACAGAAACAGCTTGAGGTAAGGTAATAAATGACCTTTAGTTTAACATGAATGCTGAGAAACTTTGAGTTTTCTATTACTGGACCTCACCGCTGCCTTTTGACATTTTAAACTGGCTCTCCTTCTACCTCAAACACCGACATTTCTTAGTGTCTGTTCACAGTTTTGCTTCCAATTTCTCTCCAGAGTCCCACAAGGGTTAATCATTAGACCACTACTTTTTAATCTGTGTATGATCCCAATTAGTAATATTATTAAGAATCCTATTCATATGCAAACGACGCGCAACTCTATATCTCTGTTTCTCCCAATGGCTTTAGTCCAGTTGACAGTTCCAGTTAGAGACATAGATTACAGCTAAACATGAAGAAAACTGAAATTTTGATTGTTCATCCCAAAAAATAGCAGCAAGAATGAACTTCATACCTTTCTATCATGCACACTGAAAGCCTCTAAAATCCAGTAACCAATATGTCAACATCCTCGCTCTACCACCTGCAAATTATATCAAAAGTAAAAAGATCCAAATCACAAACTGGTTGCTGGTTGAGTGTTTTTTTTCCCACCAGATTATTGAAATCAATAAAGAGGAAGATTTCAACTCATACAGATTTTCAGCTACTAGACTTCTCACCAGTACAAAAAAAAAAAAGAAATATCACCAGTACTTCACTTCATTGGCCTCCCATTCAACAGAGAATTCACTTTAAAATCCTCCAATTGGTTTTCAAGGCACTACATGGTTCAGCTCCCCCAGTATATTTATGACCTGCTTACTGACTATACTCCTGACAGACCTCTCTGGTCTTCAGGCAGAGGCTCTCAGAAACCGGTAAAGGTGCATTTAGTTACTATGAACCTGTATCCAAGAACTGTATCTGCCTTTTAAAGCTAAACTCAAACCCCTTCCTCTTTTCTCAGGCTTATGAACAGTGTTTGTATGAGAGTAGGTATTGTAGTACTTTTATTAATATTATACCAATGTGTTGCATATGATTGATGTTTTTGTCTCTTTTTAAAATGTAAAGCACAGCACGTTTTCTTGTAAAGAAATGTGCTCTATAAATAAAGCTTGCCTCGCTTTGCCTTTAGCATCTAACACCATGAGGAATAACAACACGCTGCCTGCAGAGAGTAATAACATCTTAGTGCTCCCGTGGCCATATTTGGCTCAGGCCAGTGGTTAACTTCGCAATCTAATAGGAAATGTTTTCTTTTCACCTCCCTCTGATAGCTTTTTAATTGCTTTCAGTGACACTGTCACCTCTCTTCCCTCAATAGCCTGGAGACCATGTTGTGTTTGCTATGGCGAAGGAGCGCTGTAATGTAATCATGAAATAATCGTAATTAGGAAAACATAATTGTGAGCAGTTATTTGGTTTAAAATGACCCAGAGGTGCCAACTAATGTCTTGAAATGCATTAGTGTTTATAGTAGATATCTTAGGGACACATTTAAAAAACACCCAGTAATGAGGCTGGAGGCCTTTTACTGTTTTGTAAAGACCACAACAACCAAATCTAACACACTCTTCTGGGCTTTCTGTTAATAGTTCTTAAAGAAGCTGGCTGGGTTGTAATAGCACACAGGGTTTTTTAGTTGTTGTTGTTGTTCTCAATTATTGTTATTGCATGTACCGAAATGAGTCTAAAAATGCCCAAAAAAAGCCCCAAATGATAACAGGTGCATGGATAGAATTGCCACAGGTTTATAATGCATAGTTTTTAACAGGCTTGTAAACACTGAGAAGATGTTTTGTGGTGAAATGAGCGAGTACTTTTGATTTGTAGTGTTAATTATTTTTGTCCAGTGGTGCAGTCTTTTAATCACATGCTGAATTTGTTCACATCAAAAATGCAACTGAATATCTCTTGTCAGTACCACATCTTCATTCAAGTCCGAGACTCTAAAAATAATCTAAGAAAAAAAAAAAAAAAAAAAAGAAGAAGAAGGAAAAAGATGGGTAATTGTTGAAATTTTAATGAAAACAGACATTTATAGAGACAGCTAAATGTAATTTTCTTGTTTCTAACATCTGCTGTCACTGCAGTAAAGTCACAAGTTCAGACAAATGTTAACAGAGCTCCACATCTCATCCATCCAGCCCTTCAGCCACTGCTCTCTTACCCCCCCCCCTACCCCCCCTCCCCTTCCCCCCACCACCATGGGAGACTACAGGAGGGGCATGATTTCTGAAAACACAATGATGTCACGATGTCAAATTGATTTAATTGAATTACTGTCTAAAACCATCCTTCAATTGAGTCTCTCCCCTTATTGAAATTCAATATGTTCCTCCTTAAGTGGTTCTCCTGTAATCTAATAATTAGCCAGTTTATATATTTCTAATTAATGAAATGACATATGGTTGAATGAGTCTGAGTGAGATGGACATGTTGTAATTGTTTATGCAGTAAGAACCAAGACGATGTGGAAAAACAAACTTTATTAATGACTTCTTTTTTATTAGATAATAATATATTGATTTAGCATCGCATCTTTAAAGTCACAGTGCTTCACATGAAAAAAAAAAACCTTCTAAAGACTATAAAAACATGCAAACATCAATGAGGCAGAAACAATAAAAATCAGATCAAACAATAAGAAGAGCAAAAAATATAAAAGCAAAAACAAACAGAGGTCTTATTTTAATGACAAAGAAATCACATAGTTTGTACCAAAATATCAATATAGTGATAGAGGAGTATTTTTTATACTGATTTTAGTCTTGATTCTGTCATAGTACTGATAATTAAAGTACCATTAGTTTCCCCGGAGCTTGTCTGTGTTTTTAATGTTGCATGTAATGCTTCAATATATTTACATTTTATGGATATTATGTCATTCTAATTTAAGTTAATGTCACTGTGAGTGTAGATGTTGAGTGTTTTATTGTTATTTCATTATGTAATTGTGAGTTGTTTGTATATTTATGGGATGAAGCGAGTTGATAAATCGTAATGTCAGTTGCTAAAAAAAAGACGTACTGTAATAATTATGACCTGGAGAGGTGATGCAGCAAATTTGCATATTCAAAGGTGGCGGTTTAGGGTCGCTGATTAGATCATGACTTGGAAAAAAAGTAGTTTTTAGTGGACCTTGCTGCTATTCGAGTAAGGAAAAATTGCAGCTATGATTTTCGTGGTGTTTGCTGTTACCATGACGATATATATTTATGTGATAAAGCGAGTCGATGAATCGTAATGTCAGTTGCTAAAAAAAAGACATAGTTACATTTATGTGACAGATAGCAATTGTACTGTAATAATTATTTCCAACTACAAATAGGGAAAAACTGCAGCTAAGGTTTGTTGTGGTGTTTGCTGTTGCCATGACGATAACGGTTGCCTAACCTCATGGAAGGAGTAACTTTAACCCCCACCATGTCTATGTCTGAAACCACTCCCTTATTAACTCCATCACTGCTCCCTATATAATAAACACCAGTCAATCAATCAGTAATCAATAGTGATCAGCAAATCAAGATTAATCATTGTCGTTTTGTGTCGTCACCATCAGCTGTAGAGTCATGTGATCGCAGCAATCACATCTTTAAAATGTTAGTTTTTTCTCTCCATTGTGGAATATTTGAGGTCTCTCTATGTAGTAGATATATTTACACATTCAGCATTCAGAGACTCAAATAAGATAGAGGGTAAATGTAGTGCTGAGTGATTTTGGTTTTAAGTGATCATTTTAACCCAAACTATGACCTTTACCAAATCTAAACCGAGTGGTTTTTGTGCTTAAACCAAACCAGAGATTCACCACAGCAGAGTCACATCATAAAACATCATTATTGTTTGTTTTTTTTAAGTATATTTTTGGGGCTTTTTGCCTTTCATGTACAGGTAAGTAGAGAGAGACAGGAAACTGGAGGCAGAGAGGGGGGAATGACACGCAGGATAGGACCGAACCGGGGTCGCCTGCAGTGAGGACTGTAGCCTCAACACATGGGGCGGGTGCTCTACCCACTGAGCTAAACACCGCCACTGACATCATTATTGTTTAACAGTGATTTAACAAATGATGATATCCTGATGATTACCACCAGATTAGAAAACACTGCGATGGGTCGTCGACCTATTTGTTTAACTTGGAGGACATTTATAGATACAGCAGCTAATTGGGAACTAAATAAAAAAACTAAAACTGTCAAACAAATGTTAAGAATCTCAAAACTGCACTTCTTCAGAACTTCTTTAAAAGCACACTCCAGTGACTTCACAGAAGTAAAGTAAAGAGTAAACCGCAAATAAAAACAACCCCACAATGTCATTGTCAGCCAGCATTGCTTTTAAGGCGGTGACATGTGCTCTCCGTGGGGACGCGGGCCGCCTGGATGGATGCTGCACAAAGTTGTCAACCATGCAGATAAATCATCTCAGTGCTCCACGCTGCTCAGACCACACAGGAGGATCTAGTCCAGAAGTTCCTCAAGGACAGCCAGAGGCAGATTCAGGACTGGCCCTCAGCCGGGGTTTTTTTTTTCATCCTCAAAGTGGGTTGTCTTCTGTGGCTTCAGTTCTCTCTCTTTCTCTCTTTCTTTTCTGTGTGATGTGGTGTTGCTGCATATAGGCCAGAGATTGTCTGTCATGTGTTTCCGCCTATGTGGACTCGGTTTAAACAGAGCGGAAAGTGAAAGCTCTGCTCGGTGTGGACTCTTCAGCTCTGGCCAACGATGACGGGAGAGAGAGAGGAGGGGAGAGAGAGAGAGAGAGAGGAAGGAGGAAGGAAGATGGCACAGCACACCTGGAGTTAATGAAAATAATTTAACGCTCATACACAACATGAAAGGTCCTGCAGGATCACAGCCTGCCACAGCCACTTAGAGACTACATTTATCACGTGAGCGAGGCGGATTCGGCTGTTCAGAAGCTCTTCCTTTGTTGCTCCGGTTTTATATCAATCAGCTCGTCCTGACAGCAGCATGAGACACGAAGACAAACACATGCTAATTGTCCTGACCTTTTTAACCTTCCTGTCGTCCTCCCAGGTCAAATTGACTCTATCTGTTTTGACTGTTCCTTCCTTCCTTTCCTTCCTTCCTTCCTTTCCTTCCTTCCTTCCTTCCTCCCTTCCTTCTGTCCTTCTTTCCTTCCTTCCTTCTTCCTCCCTTCTTTCTTTCTTTCTTTCTTTCTTTCTTTCTTTCTTTCTTCCTTCCTTCCTTCCTCCTTTCCTTTCCTTTCTTTCCTCCCTTCCTTCTGTCCTTCTTTCCTTCCGTCGTTCTTCCTCCCTTCCTTTCTCCTTTCCTTCCTTCCTTCCTTCCTTCCTTCCTTCCTTCCGCTCGAGATATCAGTAGCCATCAATGACACCATTGAAATACTTGAAAAACAGCTTAATTCTAATATTCCGATACCTAAAATTCATCAGATTTGAAGACATGAACATTTATTACTTTAAATGTGTCTTTTATTGACTTGCAACTCAATACTTTATTCACTTTAATGTCACATTGTCAAAGTAGGTTTTTTTTTTCTCCTCCAAGTAGCAGCTACTACTACTCACCTTGAAATAATGATTAAAAAAAAGAAAAAGCTTGGTATTTTAACAGAGCGATAAACCATCACTTTTACATCTGTGTTCCTCGAATGTGCACTTTACACTTAATATTTTATTCATCCCACAGAGAAAAGACATAAAACACAATGCGGCGCCCCGGCGTAGTCGAGCCTGCATGTCTCTTGTGTTATGTTTGAATAAAGCAGAAACACAATTAAGAGGACAATGTTTCCCAAAAAATGATAAATGGTGTTGCTCCATTTCTATGTCCCGTTTATCTTTCTTTGTAAATTACACATGTTGTCTGATTGTTTCATCAAATGGACTCAGAGAAAAACAGACTATTTGTTTCTGCTTTGATTTTGGGCTTCTTTTTTTTTTCTACACTCAATTTTTAAGCCACCCAGCCACTGTTGATGGAAATCAGCTGGTGGGATTCAGTGCAATACATCATATATTCATAAACATGACAACATGTTGATTAATGACCTTTTTGGAAGCTAGCTGAATTGTAAGTATAAAGATTTCCAAAGCATTCCCATTTTCGGAGAAGAAAAGTGAAAGTTTTGGAAGCACAGAACTTCTTAAATAATTGCTTCCTCATTTAATTATCACAATTATAAATGTAGTAGCACCTGAAATGTTTTATCCTGTGTCAAATAGCTGTAGAAACAATGGCTGTTTGATTTCATGCAGGAGGAAACAAAAGCAGACTTCTAATTTCTTCCCACAATGCCAGCTGATAATTACAAATGTTGATACTTCTCTAACAAGTTTAATCAGTCGTGTTTAGTTAAAGACTTTGTCTCCAGCTGACTCTGAAAACTCTGAAAAAAGAAATAAAGACATCCCAGGCAAAAATATCAGCATCCTCATCAGCTTACTATCTGTCTATCTTTGTATGAAATCACTCATCTATTCATCATTAAGTGCACTATATTTGCTGCATGAGTATGTATTTTACAATGTGGATGATAAAATATACAATTTAATGTTCCAGCTTATTTTAGGCTCACTTTGAGTGTATACCTTCTTAATGTGTAAATTGATCCACTGTATTAAGCCCTCAAACTAAATAGAGAGCAGGAAGGAGCTGCTATTGTTACTCTAAACTCCTGATATAGTAGATATGATATCTGTCCTTGTTATTATACCACCTCACTAAATAATGCAGTTAACAAATGACATGTGTATAATCTTTGAAAATAACACTAGTGTCCAGTTTTAAATCACATAGTACACTTTACAGACTGCTAAATTAGCCCATGACAACAGTATAGTAGTGCTTAGTGCAGAAAAACACATGTATAATTGTTCACCGTGGTAACAACGTCCTCAGCCGCCATTTCCTGTTCGAAAAGTGGTCTCTCCCGTTCTGCTACAGAGCCAAAATGGCGACCGTTGAAGGTGAGAAGTGTCCATAGTTGCACAGTCAGCTTTTTTTTTTGACCATTTTGAGTGCACCATCCAGGGTACTCTGAGTGCACTTCATTTTCCCACACTTCTCATTGTAAACGCACTTATGCACTCAAAATATTAAGTCTAAGTACAGAAGTAGGCCTACAGCATGGGTTAAGTAGGAAGTTAGTTAGCTGAGCATGCTAATATCTGCATCTGATGTTAGAGGAGATTTAATCCAGTTCTTTAATGTGTGTTTTTGGTTTTGTAAAGGCCATAAAAAAAGCCTTTTCTTCTTCATAAAGTCTTAAAATTCAGCATATCGCCCTCAGTGGAGCTCGGTGAATAGTGAAGTCAGTGATGTTGCCACTGTGGATGGAAAATAGAAGAGAGCAGAGCAAATTTTTATGTCACATAACAAACATATAACCAATAAATGCGATATACGACTTTCTAAACCCAATGTGGCACAAACAAAATTGTCAATTTTCACGGTGTGTGCAGGTATCAGAAAGCACTTTAACTTCCTTGTTCACACGGGGAACAAGAAAGTCGAGCAACGGAGACTTCTTTTTGCTTTATAGTGAATGACATATCCACATCACCTGATAAAAAAACCCATTTTTTTCTTCTTTTTAAATACATGTTTCCTATGATTGACATGCAAATGAACAAACAGTTTCCTCCTAACCGTGCTGAAACAACCTTGTCTCCTTTAACTTGAAAAATACAAATCAAAACCTGTATTTAAATTCACTCATCATGCACTCAGGCGCTCATCTCTGTAATTTATTTCCCCTCTCTCTCTCTCTCTCTCTCTCTCTCTCGCTCACTCTCTCTCTCCCTCTGTCAACATCCTCTGATATCACAATGTATCTGAAAAGTTGTTATTCTTCACCTATTAATATGCAGCAGAGGCATGCATACGAATAAACAGTTATTAAAACGACTTCAAATCTCAAGAGGATCAAAGATTAAATGGTTACCGTGAGTGACACTTTCTGATCCCATTGTTAAAAAAAAAAGGGGATGGGGGACGCACATTTGAATAACACTGATTTTACTCTCATCTCATGACAGCAGAGTGACTGTGTAGAGATAATAACCTTCAAAAGGATGACTCACATGTGGCTACTCATGTTGGCAAAGAATTACTGTGGTGAATCCCCACTTGTATTTATTTATTCATTCATTTATCATTTATCTACACGGGCATTTATGGTTTTTGGTTCATCGTTGAGGCAAAAATAGGACCGCAACTAGCAATTATTTTATTATCAATTCATTTGGCTTGATTTTTTTACTCTCGTTTACTCGTTTGATCTGTGTATGTCAGAAAGTGATGATAAAACGGGTGATCGCTGTTTTCCAAACGCCCAAAATCCAACCTTAAATGATCCCAACGACCCAAAAAGATTCATTTTACTATCACAGAAGATTCAAGAAATCAGAAAATATTCAAATTTATTAGCATTTTATTTTCTTAGAAAGCCACTATAGCTCTTTCTCTTGACTTTCTGTTATGAGTATTTATAATTCAGGTCTCACTGTTAGTTATTATGCTAATAATAACAATAATAATAATAATAATAATTATGATGATAATAATGATGATAATGATAATAATAATAATAATGAAAATAAGAATTTGTGTATAGCACATTTCATACAATAGATGCAGCTCCTATGCTTTACAAAAAAATAAATTACATATACCAAGTGCTTCACATGAAAAGGAACATAAATCAATGTTTAAAAAAGAACAGAAAAGAAAGAGGAAAAAATAAAAACATTAATGTAATATAAGATGGAATATATTACATCTTTACATATATTATTATATATATATATTTCATATATACATTTAAAAATAGTACATAGTGAAAGTAGCTAAAAAATATAGAATAAAAACAAGATAATAAATTAAGTATTAAAAGAAGTGCAGTATTGACTGATAGAAGAGCTAATTAAAAGCTAAAGTGAAGAGATAAGTTTTTAGCTTTTCATAAAAACATTTAGTGAATTGGCTTTCCTGATATCTATCGGTAGTTTGTTCCATAGTTTGAGGGCGTAAGTGACAAACGCTGCATCACCGATTTTCTGTCTGCTCCATAAACCTCATAAAACCAGCAGCAGATGGTCGCAGTGATCTTGAAAGCACCGCCGTTATGCAGAGATACCTACATAACATTTATTTGTTACTAGATAAAAAGACCCATAGCAACCAAATGAAAGCTTCACTCAATAATGTCATGTTTTATGAATGAATTCTTACTGAATTATAAAGCATTGTTAAATAATTGATCAACATTATTAAAGATATCAATACAGACTAGAAACTGGGGTTTTTTTCTGAAGAGAATGCAGCGTGATGGCTCGGAGCTGTGACTCGTTGCTTGAAACGCTGCGAGTACAACGAGCTAAAGGTAGAGATGATGTTGAAGCACTGGAAGGAGCTGAAGAGTCACTTGAATTGTAGACACTAAAGTGAGACTGATATATTTAACATAGACTGTATATAAAGATGGATTTAGTGAGGTTGCTTTTTGCCAGTTTAAAGCTCAGAGTTGGTGTTTCCTGTCGGCGCCATCTTGTCTGTTTGGAGCATAGACTGTATAGAAGAAATGGACATAAGACCCGTGACGTCACCCATTGGTTTGTGGACTGCTGCTCTGAAGCCAATAGTTTTGAATCTGGGCAGCGCCATCTTGAAAATTTCAGGTGCATGCTGGGAAAAATAAAAACACAGATTCTACTTATATGGGCATACTTATCCGGATCCGTATTTAACGTTGAGCATAAATGGGCCTTTAGGCTACATTGTACTAACAGAGCAGGTATCATAATCCATTGACATTAACCTTACTGAAATATAGCAACGATAGACAGAGCAGCAGGTGAGCCACCTGTCAATCACAGCTGTCAATCAGCCTCACAGTAGATATTAAAGTTACTACAAGTCTTAAAATCTCATTAATGAAGCAATAATTTAGAAAATGACCACCAGGACACTTTATAAGAGGGCTTCAATTTATAGTGATTGACTCCATAATGACTCACTGAAAAGAAAGAGCAACTTAGTGACTGTATAAACATAGTGTAATTCAACAAATGTATCAGATAATTACTTTTTAACCCTCATTAACTAGAAGACTGATTTCCTCTCCAAATAATTAAATGTTTAAGGAACAGGGGTGCAGTTTTAATACAGTATATGTAGGGCCCTATAAAATCTGTTTAATTTTTTCCCAAATTCCGTTTTTTTTCCATTTTAATTTTTGTGAATCCTGTTTTTGTACCTTTTACTCTTATTTTACTAACAAAACAACAGTTCACCTGACACATAGAAGTCAATCAGGAACTGCTCGGCTCTGTACTGAGGGGTTAGTGTCCAGTTTTCAAAGTTTTTTCTCCGTCGAAGAAGACAGAGCCGTGTTCAGCCACTTCACCATGCTTACATTGTTTTGAAGGGGGAGGGGCTCAGTGTGTGGAGGGGGCTTATTATGCCACCCAGATTTGCTTCCCTCCGTGCAGTTTTCCCCCAGACATACTTTCCTCTTCCACACGAAAACAGCATTTCAGTCAAATTATGTCAAATTCCGCGATATTCCGGAATGTTAAAACTAAATTCCATTTTAATCGGCGAATTCCGGAATTCCGTCCACAATTCCGTGATCGCGGAAATCATAGGGCCCTATATATGCAGGACTTCTAAACTTGTCACTGAGATAAATATTAGATAACGGTAGATTATTGACCCTCTTTCTGTTGACTATGCAGCTTTTGACCTCCCAGGTCTGGTTTGACTGTTCATAAAGCATAATGTATAAATTATCATTCAATTCTGTGTTATAGTATGATTATAAATAGTCTGTCTCATTGGCTAAATACCACACCATTTTTGCCGCTGTTTTTCCTCCCAAATCGTTTTTGGAGTTCAATGGAATAAGTCATTTGTTCTAAAACATGAAAATGTGTAATAATATTATCAAAAGTGTTGATAGTGGAGCGGTTTTTCCGGAGCTAGTATTTTGTGATGGCCTTTTTTGCTTGCTGCCAATAAGACCTTTTAGAAAGATAAGTGTCTTTTTTTTTTTTACTCAGTTCTTCCAGGATATTTCCAAGATGAAAGGTTGTGAATGATGTACAGATGTTGAAACACAGAACAGAACCTTTGAAATAATTTTTGCCATTTCCTTCCTAGAAAATCTGTTTGGAGGGATTACACCTCACGAGGTTAATAAAGTTTAGTGCTTTTCATAGTGAAGCTGAGCAAATGTTGTGTTTCAGTTGTTACACACTGAGCGTAACTGTGAAGCCGCAGTGGAAGAATAACAGCTTATGTGTAAATCTTTTGTCTTTATACAGCTCCACGAACATATCTGAGCTGTCTGAGATGTAAACCTGCCGAAGCTTCTGTTTTTTTTAGACAGAATCTTGTCAGAAACGGAGGAAATATTGATGATGGAAAGGACTGGAGGCAGCCGTCCTGGTAAACTGCCAACTGCCCCGCTTCTTAGTCAGACATGAAGTTGAGAGATCTCCTTCCCAATATGTCTGCCGCTCCAGACTCACAAATTCAGACATCAATATCTGAAAGAGATAAATACGACGATGACTACCCCCGCCCCTCCCCCCTCCCTAAACCCCCTACACCCTTTCCCACAGTGTCAAACCAAGTATCTGGGTTGTGGTCTCTGCTAGTGATAATGAAGTGTTATTATTTTGGCTAACAAGCGTTCCTCTCTAACCGCCACCACCGCCACTGTACCGCTTTGCTCTCTCACTCGAAATCCATAACAACACATCATCAGAAGGCGGCCATGTTTGGTTGTTATGTGAATAATGACTCATTGGCAACGCTCGTGTCATGACACTTCTGTGATCATAGCAGGCGACCGAACACGCCTCCTTCCCTCCCTCCTTCTCTCTTATCCTTCCTCTGTTTTTCTTTTTACTCACACACACTCTCACACACTCTCACACACTCTCACACGAGATGCTGTTACAGTCTGACTTCTGTATCCACTTTGTTTGCTTCAGTAATGTCAGATTGTGTGCGGCTCAGCAGGAATTTTATTGGCACTACTGTGATACTATAACATTATTCACCAGACCAAATGAATCTATGAGCTGTGAAGTTATTCAAAAGGAGGAGGGTGGAGGGGGGGGACCAGGGGGGGAGGGGTGTAATGATGAGCTATCGCAGATCTTTTCTAGCTTTTGTAGCAATAAAACACACTGATAGAGTTAGGACTGTGAATATGCTGACACTTTGTAATGTGTAAAAGCTACAGCAGCACTGTTAGGATGCACTGCACTTTTACACTTCCTCTTTTTTTTTTTTTACCTTTTCCTTTTCATCTCAAAGCATATTTCTTCAGTGCCAGTGGACACTTTTATCAAATCCCCAAAACACCCCCCGAACCGCCCACCCTCCCAAAAAAAAAAGGATTTGACAAATAACATACATATTCAATTTTATATTTTACATGGCCTGATGATAACTTTTTATATTCAATTGTGCATTACTGTGTCTCCAGAGAGCGAGTTCACAGAGAAGTCATGTTAAAAGATGCAGCATTTTATACACATTATTCATATTTCTACTATGTAAACACACACTACTCAAGACCAAAAACTACTATACTTTATATTTGTCTATTAAGTGTGTTTTTTACTGTGATTGTTACAGTCCAACCATTTATAATAAAAACACAACCTACCTACTTAAAAATCTACATTTTATGTCTGGTTTTACTTCAGCTTTACACTTCAGGTTTTAGTCACTTTATTCTATTTCATTATTTCTTATCTATTATATTTTATGAATGGGTCAATGTCTATGTGATTTAGTGAAATTTAAAGGGGTTAAAATCTTAAAATAAACATATGAATACCTTGCACATGCTCTTTTTTTGTGGACCCAGCATCAAATTTCTGCTTTTAATCAATTTAGAGAGAATATATTAGAGGATTATGGCAAAAATGTCTAAGTGGTGTAACCATGAAAATGTTGAACCAAATAATTCAACTTAAAAATACAGTAAATTCTCAATAAAACACCATATCAACTAGTTTGGCATGATCTTACATTATAACTTCTTATAATTGATTTAGTGTGTTATATCACTATGCATGAACAGAGCTATTCAAACTAAGTCTGATTGATTAATTGATTGATAAACATGCAGATTTTTGTGTTGGGTAGGGTAAGGTATTCATCATTGATTCCCCCCCCCTAAGGCATAATTACAGTCGCCTTGTAATGGTGAAATGATAAAAAAAAATACAAAAAAACTATATACAATAAACAATCTATAATTATATAAATCCTCAACATACATAAATTCCTTATACTATATACAAGTGTGTAATGTTCCTGGGATTAAACAGTAAGGACAGCCTCAGCCTTATTAGTGGGAGTGGGAGATACTGGGAGCTGATACTAGTTTTAAGTAAAAGCTCTGAAGTAGCTCTACAGTAAAAACAGCCGGAGTGATTTGGTCTGATCTGATGGGAATGAAAAGATGGTGAAATAGAGTCTAAACTGAGATCTCATGTCGTGATACGCCGGTACATTGGCTGCGTCTCTCATGCACAGCCTCTGTCTGTCTGACTTATGTCACCGATACTCCTGAGTGGATCGTAAGCCTGTTGCCTAGCGCTGTATCTCCTACCCATCATTCTTTCACATGTCCCCTCAATCTTCTCCCTCCTCCCCCTCCTCCCCTCTTCCTGCTTTGTAGGTGGCTCAATGCTGTCACTGCACACAGTCTGTGGGGAGGGGGGAGGAGAGGGGGGCAACTGCCACACACACAGGTCTCCAGTATCTCAGCAGCCATCTGTCATCACTGGTCAGCCCCGGTGCACACTGTGTCCGGGGAACATCAGGCGTGGGTTGGCCGCCCCGCCGGGTGGCGTGATGATGACTGCAGTGTTCGCTCACAGTTACAGAAACTGGTCAGAGATTGGATTTGTGTGTCGAGTCAAGCAGCAGCAGGTTTTTTTTTTTTAACAGATATCAGCTGCTGATCTTTGAGTCTCCGTGTGGAGCTGCCATCTACGGTTATCATAGTCTCAGCAGTTATCACGTACTGTATGATATTATGGGATGGAAAAAACAAAATGTGATGGTTTTAGTTTTGGATGTTGAAGTAGAGCTGGGCAATTAATCGAAAAATAATCAAAACCGACATTTAGAAACTCTAATCGACTTAATCTTGCTCATGTCAATTAATCGTGGTGTTCACTGTTGCCATGACAATAAAGGTTGCATATCTTTAAGGAGTTTGAAAACTTGTCCGCAGTGATCCTTTTAACCCAAACCAAGATCTTTACATAGTTCTAATCAAGTAAACTAGACATTAACCACAGCGTCACACCTTAAAACATCTTTATTTTCACTCCCTAAAGATCCTGTGTGAGGACAGCAGTGGAAAATACTAAACTAAAGAAGCTGTGAAAATACATAATTGTTCATCATGGGTGGAGATAATCGTTCGTTAATCGTAATCGAGGTTAAAAGTTCAATTAATCATGATTTAGGTTTTTGCCATAATCACCCAGCCCTACAATTAAGTACTTTTTAAAAAGTAACTAAGTGCATTTACTATAGTAGTGTTTGTACAATTTTGAGGTAAATGTACTGTACTTCAGCTTTACCATTTTAGGTTACATGTGCAGCTACTCTACTCTATTTCACAAGGGGAATACTTTTTACTCCACAGCATTCATTCGGCAGCTGTAGTCAATAGCTAAGTTGCAGTTTAAGGTTTTTTAATAAAGGAAAATAAAGGCTATAATCAGTTTATATTACTAGCAGCAGCATGCTAACATGCTCTGTGACAATGCTAACATGCTGATGCTCAGCAGGTATAATGTTCACCATGTTCAACATCATAGTTTATTTATTTTCATGTGTGTTTATTAGGAGATTAGCTCCTTGTTGCTGCCCAGATTCTTTTAGACTCCTTCAAAGAGCGAAGCCATTTCCACCAAACTTACCTGTATAACCTTTTCTTATAAATGGTGAACTCATTACATATCACTACATCATACAATTATCGCTGATGTGAATGCCATTAGATTTGGACAAAATAAAATGTAAGGTGATAATGGGGCGAGAAAACACATTAAGGATCACTTAAGATTTTAAAATTCATTCTGAGACTCTACCAAATAAAATAAATATAATAAGAAATAAAACCACAAATCAACCTCCAACACCAACACCATTATGTTATACTCTGGGGACCAAATTAAAAAGCAATCCATCTAATAGGTGTTGAAACTACACTCAGACTGTTGCTGCTAGCACGGCTAAAAGTGATTAACTACACAACACTATACAGAGTTGATATAATAAGATACCTTGACTGGCTAAAGCACTGAAATGCTGAATATATGTTAATGCATTAATAATGATAATGATGATTTTATTTAAAGTGCAGAATCACCACCATGCAGCATTGTTCCAATACACATATGCATTTACATAATATATATAGCAAGTAGTTAGAATAATGAAAATTAGAATAAAACAACCTCATTTACAACATGAATGTTAAAGGGACGTTAAAAGGTGATGGGAACTGACTAAGTTATAAGATAGGCTGTAATGAAGTGAATAAAGATATTTTTTCATGTATATATACTGCACTTAACTCTGAAAGGGGTCATGCTGCATAATGAATATTTTTACTTGTGTTAATTACATTGGCTGATAATATTTATGTGCCTTTATTTGAGTAAAATATTCAGTAGCAGAACTACTTTAACTTAACTAAATGATCTGAATATGAACATTTCAGGACCAATTTCACCTCTCTTTCTCTTATGTTTGTATCCCAGTTTCCGACAGTAAGTGCTGAATATGTGATTTTATCAAAGACCCATTTCCAGTGGTTTCAACATTTTTTAAAATCACTTACTAACCCAGATTGTGTCTCTGCTGAATCCCCAACCCAGATTCAGTGTATCTTGGCTACTCACTCCACAGAATGCTGAATGGTGATTTATCAGTTCTTGGAGTAGTAGGAAGCTAAATGATTTATGGCGCAGCTCCTCTTTTTTTTCATCCAAATCTTATTTATGTCACTGCCTCTGTTACCGTCACCGTCGCTGCTGCTGTCTCCTCTTCCTCTTGTCTCTTTTGCTTTCTGTCTCTTTCCCTTCAGAAGTCGTGCCAGCGAGGTGTAACTTTAAGCATGATGGGTAATCCTAATACACGCCGGTGGAAATTTTCTGGGAATCCCCGTGTGATCCCAAGCAGCACTTATGGTTGATCAGAAGCTGGAAGAGCATGTGACGTTTACTCCCTCACAATACTGACACACGTCAATCCCAGCGTGTGTTCACGGTGGGATGAACGTGAACATGCACTCAAGTCCACGTGCACGGGATCGTGTCAGACTGAATTAATGCATGGGCTGAAGCATTGCAAATGCAAGTTATTGCTTATTCTCTCTTCCATAGAGAATGCATCCAATGAATAAAACATTTGTGAATAAACACATATATTGATTTAAATATTACTCTATAAATACACTATAGATTGCTCTTGAGATTTTGCCCAATGATTTTATTATTTCTTAATCACTGACGTGGGCATATTTCTGCATCCCTCTTTTTTTTTTCTTCCTATTTCAGCCCTTTCACTATCTGCAGGAAATGAATTGGACTATTACCTTCATGCATTCAGGAGACGCAGCCTGAGGATATAAATTGGTAAAATGCAAACAAGTGGGATCCGTTGATCCTAAATGTGAGTCACTAAGTCGAGAATTTTGGGCCTTGAAATGTCTGACAGCTTAAATCACTGTCACTGTGGGCAATGAGGCAGAGCGGACAAGAGATGGGGGGAAAAAGAAAGGCAGAAAAATAGGAAGAAATAATGAGTTTTTCCATAGTAGTATATCTGTAGACCCACAAAGGCCACGGTGAAAACTCAACAGCATTTGAATTTAAGCTTGTCATCTTGTGGGCTCTATGCCAGATGACCACAGTTTGGCTTCATGCCTTTTTCATGAGCCCCTGTTGATAAAAATTCATAATCCTGATCTGCATTCTCTGATCAAAAAGCCCCTCCTGAAATGAGCAAACAGATTGTCACCTCGTCTGAAAACAGAGATGTTTCACAATGAAGAGTGCGAGTAAAACCACTGCGGGACACAGGCGCTCTTTTCGGTATGAAAATGATACTTGAAAGGCGAGATAAAATATTCACCAGAGAGAAATGGTGGGGAGATAGCGCATAGCCTTGAGCGAGCCGAGGCTCTTGCTGATGCAGGGGAAGAGAGAGGAAGAGATGATGGAGGAGGAGGAGGAGAGGAGGAGAGGAGGATGGAGAGGAAGCCTGGGAGAAGTTGGGGAGGAAAATGGAAAGTGAGAGGGAATGTAATAACAGATTTAGTGATGACCAGATAAAGAAAGAATAGGTGACAGAATGACCCATTAGCAATTAACATCTCAAAAGTGTACGTCTGATTCAGTGTCTGTTAAAGCTTACTTCACTTGGAAAGGTCACATCTGTTGGCAGTTTGTTTTAAAGTTCAGAAGGGAACATTTTTCATTCACAATAACAGCATCCATTACACATTTAGATTTTGGGTCCAACTGCAACTCACTAGATTGGAACGAAATCAAAAAGACCTGAAATTCGTTTGAATTATTTCAAATGCGCTTTCTCCTCCTCCGCACATGCCAAGCCGAGCGTGGCGAATAATAAGATAAGATAAGATAATCTTTCATTAGTCCCACGATGAGGAACTTTACAGTGTTACAGCAGCAAGTGGAAAGTAAAAATAGAAAGGGCTTCATTAAAAAGAATAAAGAACAATAAATAATAAGTACAAGCAATAAAAATAATAGTAGTAAAAAATATGGCTTTAAAAAATAAAAGTAGCATTATGTACAAGAGTAATATTGGTGTTGACAGCATGATAATATACCTGAGTTTGATACTGATATTGCACAGATTTTAAAGTGAATAGTGTCCTTCATTACTCACTGTGCTCGTCCTGAGTGGAGACTGCAGAAGAATTAAAGGTAAATAACTCCAAACATAATGGCTGAAGTGTAGCGTCCTCTCTCCAATCCCATCCCCCAGCCCTCCTCCTTGCATTATTATACTATAATATTATCAGTATATCAGTGGTATTAAATGATCTTCGAATGTTGACTTACCTTAGAAAGATGTAGACATCTTTGTTATCCTTGGTCTACCGCACAAGAAGACACTTTTCTCAGTTGAGATGTGGCTTAAGGATACCTTGTGTCAGAGTTGCATGTACCCCATTAACACCGTTTAACCATTTTTAAACTTAAAATCTCAGCAAAACCTCATAAAACCGAACAAAAACTGACTTCCTGCAATGCATTTCAATGGACGTGCAGGCAGAGAATGTCTGAGTGTATGGGAATGGCTGTACGCACTGTGATTGGCTCATCGCGTTTGAGGACGGGACATATCCATAGGTCAATTGTCCACTCGCTATTGTCGTCCATTTTAACAAAACAACACTACATTAACATTGGTTTAATTTACCGATAGGTCAGTAGGGCATGCAACAGGTCAAGCTAGTTAAGTTTGATGGATCACAAGGAAAGATACTTCAAACGGTCCGATATGCAGACTGCAGCCTGGTGGTCCGATATGCAGACTGCAGCCCGGTGGTCCGATATGCAGACTGCAGCCCGGTGGTCCGATATGCAGACTGCAGCCTGGTGGTCCGATATGCAGACTGCAGCCTGGTGGTCCGATATGCAGACTGCAGTCTGGTGGTCCGATATGCAGACTGCAGCCTGGTGGTCCGATATGCAGACTGCAGCCTGGTGGTCCGATATGCAGACTGCAGCCTGGTGGTCCGATATGCAGACTGCAGCCTGGTGGTCCGATATGCAGACTGCAGCCTGCATTTCAAACTGGTCATTACAGCTCGAATATGAAGTCCTTACCTCACGTTTCCTATAAAAAGGTGACAGCCCTAAAATTCACACTTGAAAAAAAGCAGCAATTCTCACATGCAGCAAAACTAGAAGAGGAAATTATGAATTGTTTTTCCCATCTAACATTTAGTCCCCGTGCTCCTCAAGAGTGTCATTAGATCATGGTAGAAAAGCATGATGTATCGATTCAGGACATAAAATTCTAGGTCACCATTGATTAGCAGACACGGGCTTTTTGCCTGCCTCTCTGTCATTGCTGGGCTCTGACTTTATTTTTAGGCGCGGGCTGATCGATAGGAGGCCGCTTTG
Source organism: Scomber japonicus (assembly GCF_027409825.1). Taxonomy (NCBI): domain Eukaryota; kingdom Metazoa; phylum Chordata; class Actinopteri; order Scombriformes; family Scombridae; genus Scomber; species Scomber japonicus. The sequence continues at coordinate 6,238,432 of NC_070598.1, forward strand.
TGCGAGTCTCGGTGGCATTGTGTCTCCCTGTGGAGTCCGTGTAGGTCAGACCAAAGCACTCTGAAAGGTTGAGCCAATGATGGGAATCAATGGATGGGAAATGTCAACTAACATGGCTGTTTACCACAATGGAGGACACACATTGTTTCATGTGAACTGATGTCCAAAACCTCATTTATAGTTTTAAAATCCTTTGGTAGATATAAAGTGGTGCTATTGGTTTAAGGAAAAGAGATAGTTGTGACATTTCCAGACTATGTAGAAAAGATTGTCTTGTTGGGTTTGTCAACTGGCTCAAAATTTGGTCTCTTTTTCATTCAATGTGAATAAATAATTATTCTGAGGCAAAATAATGTAAACAGCTGATGATGGTAATCAATTATTTTGTGTCACATCAATCTCTCTGTGAAGCACAACTCCCTTAAAAGCCCTTCAATCTATGGTGTGAGCATATTAAGTTAGAACAAAGAAAGCTAATTATCGACTTGACCAAAATCGATAAATAGTGATTGTGATTAAATGAAGTGATAAACACAAAGAAACCTGTATTTAAGATGAAATAGCAAGCATTGTTAGTTATACTGTACTGTATGTGAAAGTGGGGAAACAAGACAAATGGTGTGATCTCTCAACCAATTTGTCACATGTGCTCATGAATAATACAACCTCACATGGGTTTACAAAACGCCACCAAATAATGAATAAAACAGATCCAGACTGCAGCGTACATACACTTTTAATAGATGCCACACACAAAGAATACCACCTCACATAGTGTATTCGGTATAATCAGATTTTTACAGCTTAATTAGCCTGCAGCAAAGTTCACAAATGACCAATAAAGCATATGATCTCAAGTTTTGATAATTTGTTTTTGCTATTTTTTACTTCCATATTTAAGATAATGGACTGGACGGCTGGGACCCTTCTGTGTGGAGTTTGTATGTTCTCCTGGTTCCTTCATGGGGTCTCTCCAGGTACTCCAGCTTCCTCCCACAGACTAAAAAAAGGTTAGGTGGTTAATTCTCGTAGGTGTGAATGATAGTCTGTATACTATGTTAGCCTTATGATTGGTGACCAATGTCAGCCAAGATTGGATCCAGCTCCCCTGTGACCCTCGAGAAGATGAGAGATATAGGAAATAGATGGATGGATGTATTAAACCTGCATTAATCCAACATTAGTATTAATTTGAAGTCATATATCTGCCAAGCGAATGAATATAAATTAAATATTCTATCTCCTTTTGTAGCTCTTTTTTGGTCTCCACCTTACTCCTGAGGAAAATATATTATTACTTATTGCTTATCTTATTCTTATTGCTTATTTATTTTTGTGCTGAGACTAGCGGCCTGCTTTACTCGGGGGGGAAAAAAGAAAGAAAAAGCCTGACGAGAGCAGTGAGAATGAAGCTAATCAGTAACATCGGAAACCAAACTAAAATGATTAGCTTAAAGACACTAAAACGCTAAAATAGAGTCGAGTGAATTAGGTGATAATGCTATATGGACATATCACTATGATTGAACCCTTTTTTTTATCCATTGTTAATATAATAACAATAATAATGTTCTTTTTTTGAGCTCTGTCTTAATACCTTATGCTATGTTGGATATAAACACATTATACCTCTGCAGATTAATATTAATATTTATCTACTAATCACAACTAAACTAATTAATTTAAAAATATGTACAGTATGCTGCCTAGAAAAAAACTTATTTTGTCATTTGAATGTTGAACAGTGTATTCAGATCTGCTGTTAACTTTTGTAATTTCCCTAATGAGCCTCGGTGCCGTGATGGGTAGCATATCTGACTAATGCATTCATGAAACGTTAAAGCACAACATATCACACAAATTAAACAAATGTTATGAACAAAGGTGACCTGACAGCCCAATTATCACTCCACACTGTTTCAAGCTCCGCTCCCTTGCTCTCATTTCCATGTGCGAGTCCACTCATGGAGCGCACATCCACCCACTTATGTGAGCCGCTTGAACTGCTCGATGACTCAGCAGCATTACAGAGAGTGAAATCGCAGTCTGTTTTTGAGAGGTGCTTAAAAATCCTTAATCCATTCTGAAATTGGCCGTGATGCAAGTAGCTATTTTTTTTTTATATGAATATTGGTGTGTGTGTGAGAGAGTGTGACAAATTCATAGTCTTCAAAGTCTGTCATTAGCCTACACACACACACACACGCACACACACACACACACACACACGCACACACACACACACACACACACACACACACAGAAAAAAGCACTCCTGGGCAGCGAAATGATGCAACTATGAGGAAAAATGTATCAACTGTAGCTATTAAAAAGGTTATTGTTCTTCATGGTTTGTCTTTTCATGTCAAGGCTTTTTGGATTCAATGTCAGAAGAAATGAAGCGATGAAGTTTTCATATTTAGTAAAAAACGGACTGAAAACACCAATTGCAAACATGTGGGGGGAATCCTGCTGGGATGTGGTTAGTTGGCTTTAAAACATTTAAAAGATGATGCAATAACCAAACATCCAACACTGGACTGTAATACTAAAAGAAAAAAAACTCTTTGACGTCACACCAAAATGTTGAAAATGAAGTTTGTTTAAGACTAATTTGATATTTGCTGAAAGAAATATTCAAATAATAATAAACAAAAAAATCTGCTAATAAAAGAAAAAAGAAAAAGTCCCTTGTTCTTTGAAATCCTCAGTAATTAAAAAAAATATGCTGGAGACACAGAGCTCGGCACAGCGGGGAACGGGGAGTGACGATGATAACTACCCTATAGGGGGGATCATGCTGTAATCGGGGAGGGGTGAAGCTTTTTAAATGCTTAATGAACATCAACAGAAGCAGCAAGTTTCAGCACAGATTTAACGTGAGAAGTTTTGTGGCAGCAGATGGCTTAAAGGAATAGTTAGAACATTTCTTTTTAGGAAAGGCACACGCTGAGAAGATTTGATACCACACTCATGTTTCTGTGTTAGATCTAAAGCTACAGCCAGCAGCTAGTTAGCTTAGCTTAGCACAGACGCTGGAAACAGCTGCAGTAACCTGCTGTAGGTGCTTGTGGTTGCCTGGCAACTGCTCAGAGCCAAGAAATACCCGTGAACATTACCTTAAAACAGTGAGTGGTTGGTTTTTACACTTCTTTTTTTTTTTTGGTACTGATTAAACAAATACAATGCAACATGCAAATTATTGAACTTTTAAAGGTGCTGGGAGGTGAGTTTTGTTAATTTTGGACAGAGCCAGGCTACGCTAAGCTTCTTGCCGTTGGGTATATTTAAATAGAGTGATATGGAAGTGGCAACGAATTCTCCATCTCCATCCACAAAGTAAAAGAACATGCTCATTAAAATGTTGTATACTGCCTAAATGTAGCGTGCTGGATACCTGCAGTGAAAGGAATAGCTCAGAAATCATCATATATTAACTCTTAAGACACTGTATAGATTTGTAGGCTCTCCATAGTCATCGTATTGTAGATTAATCTGCAGCAATCCTGTGCCAGAATATCTATTGTATACTGTATATAATGACAGGTGTGTGTGTGTGTGTGTGTGTGTGTGTGTGTGTATGAAGGAGGTGTTGTCTTCTAAAGCTACTGGACAGTGGTGAACAGTATCAGTGGCTCAGGTGCTGGTGTGAAAGAGATAACAGGTGATTATAGAAACATCCACACCTGCAGGTCCGGTGTCACCCGAAAGCCTCAGCAGTGCTAGTGTCAGCAGGGCTCTGGTGCATGCAGGGCAGCGGCCGGTCAGGCGAGGGCAGCCGGTTCTCCGACACACAGCTCAGTACATTGATCCTTACTACCAAGCCTCCTAGCACTCATTAGTAGCGTTACTTGGAGCACTGTAGGGGCCAGGGATCCTGCTCCAATAGGAACGGCAGACCTAGTCAGCGGTCTGAAGAGAAATGATAACATACCCAGTTTTCAGGCCAAGGAGCACACACAAGGGCCAGGCGGATTAGAGGGAAAGTGCAGTCTTGTTTGGCCAAAAAAAAAAAAGTGAGTTTAACAATCTTGCGGCCAGCTGGTTAACTGTAGTGTATATTAGAGGGTGAAATGTGGATTCAGTGCCTGAGGACATGATGACAACTGCGTCCGTGGCAGAAATAGAAATAATACCCAAGCAAATTTAGAGCGCTGGAAAAGAAAAACAGTATTTCCTACACGTATTTACCTTCCAATGTTTATATATCAATGCGTCACGTTCACACCAAAACACAGCACTTTAAAATGTCAGCTATTTCCAGTCTTTGCACACCGGGCGAGGCAGATTCAACACCCTCGTTTTTCCCCCCCATGTGTTTGTCTGCTGATAGACCTACAGCATGGAGGGAGAATTTGATAGACATACCTTAGGCTGATGAAATGGAAGATCTCTGCTTGTGGTTTTTGAGTAAATGCACACATTTACATATTTTCCAGAAGGAAAATGTTATCTGTAGAAAGTGTATTTGACAGTGTTGCAGATGCACAATGTTATATGAGAGAGAGAGACAGAGACAGAGAGAGAGAGAGAGAAAGAGAGAGAGGGTGGTTTTTCTCATTTCTGAACACGCCCACGTAACGCTCGCTGTCCCAGTGCTGGAGATTCACTCGTAATTTGAACAAATGTCTGTCTCGTCCTTTGATCTGGGATGATCAGTGATTAGTGAGAAGACCACAGCGAGGAAGAGAAGTCGTACTTTCTTATCTCTCGCCTCTAATTGACATAATATAAACAAGCTTGTCAGTATTAAACTTTACATCAAGTTACAATGTGCACGCATGTTTATCGTCAGGGTTAAGTTCACAGATGGCACGGCCACTAATTACAGTCGACACCAATTAAAAAACACCTAAACCTAGCACAGCTGACAATTTAAAATGTGATACATGCTCAAAATTTACAGCTTGACTGACCAGAAAAGGATGTACTCCAGCTGTAAATGTCATTTTCTGGAGACAAATGTCGACACTTATGGTGGTAGACTTTAAAATTATACGTTCATTCCAAAGCAACTCAATGTTCAGTATGGGATTGTATCCAACTATTACCAGACCAAGCAGGATCACTTCTCACAGTGCTACTTTAATAGATAATATATTTACTAATATCCTGGAAAATAATACAAAGAGTGGACTACTAGTAACAGACATCAGTGACCACATGCCTATTTTTAATGTATATTACTGTAATTATAGCAAGAAAAAGGATACCAATAATTACAAATATATAAGAGTGAAAACAGAAGAAACCATGACTGCACTAAAAAATGACTTAATGATACAGGACTGGAATGTAGTTTATAAAGAAAAAGATGTTGATAAAGCATATGAGGAATTTCTATTAATATTCAATGAATTATATAATAAAAATTGTCCAACAAAGAAATACAGTAATATACATAAATATACAAATAGTCCATGGGTCACTAAGGGGCTACAAAATGCCTGCAAAAAGAAAAATACATTATACAGACAATTCTTAAAGCATCGAACTAAAGAGGCAGAGGAAAAATATAAAAAATATAAAAACAAATTGACTAATGTTATGAGGATATGTAAGAAAGAATATTATAATAATTTAGTGGAGAAAAATAAAAACAATATTAAAGGTATATGGACTGTACTAAATAGCATTATGAGAAACGGATCCAAAACTACAAATTACCCAGAGTACTACACTGAAAATGACAAGACCATAAATAATATGGAGGATGTGGTGAATGGTTTCAACCAATTCTTTGTAAATGTAGGTCCAGATTTAGCTGCAAAAATAAAGGAACCTGAGACAACACAATGTGGGGACATAGAAGATGTGGGGGACAGGAATCCAAGTACAATTTTTCTAAGTGCAGTTGATGATGAAGAAATTATACAAATTGTAAGAAAATGTAAAAACAAAACCTCTGCAGACTGGAATGATATAGACATGGCAACAGTAAAGACAGTTATTGAAGGAATTGTGAAACCACTCACCCACATCTGTAATTTATCTTTTCAATCAGGTACATTTCCAGACAAAATGAAAATTGCAAGAGTGATACCATTGTTTAAAGCCGGAGATAGACACCATTTCACAAACTACAGGCCTGTTTCTTTGCTCCCCCAATTTTCCAAAATACTAGAAAAACTTTTTTCAAAAAGACTGGACAAATTCATTGAAAAACACAACCTCCTTACAGAAAGTCAGTATGGATTTAGAACAGACAGATCAACATCAATGGCACTAATGGAACTAATAGAAGAAATCACAAACTGTATAGACAATAAAAAAATAGCAATTGGAGTATTTGTTGACCTGAAAAAAGCATTTGATACCATTGATCACAGCATATTATTAAAAAAATTAGAAAAGTGTGGTGTTAGGGGAGTTGGGTGGAGCTGGCTGGCGAGCTATCTAAGAAACAGGCAACAGTTTGTGCAGATAGGTGACCATAAATCTGACTTCATGAATATTACATGTGGGGTACCACAGGGTTCAATATTAGGTCCGAAATTATTCATATTATATATCAATGATATATGTAGAGTCTCGCAGGCACTGAAATTTGTTTTGTTTGCAGACGACACGAACATTTTATGTTCCGGTGAGAATTTGCAGCAGACTTTGGAGACAATCACAACTGAAATAAATAAACTAAAACTATGGTTTGACAAAAATAAATTATCATTAAATCTAAGCAAAACAAAGATCATGTTGTTTGGAAGACACAAAAAAGATTGTAATGTAGAATTGATAATAGACAATACTAAAATAGAAAGAGTACAGGAAATTAAATTCCTTGGTGTGATTTTGGATAATAAACTCTGCTGGAAACCTCATGTTGGCTACATACAAGCAAAACTGGCAAAGTCCGCTGCAATTCTGTGGAAAACTAAACATATCCTGGATTATAAATCGTTGCACACTCTATATTACTCATTATTTTTGCCATATCTGACTTATTGTGTCGAAGTTTGGGGAAACACCTACAAAACCACTCTGCAGCCGATATGTACAATACAGAAAAGAGCATTAAGGACAATAAACAAAGCAGGATACAGAGATCACACAAACCCACTATTCATAAAATCACATATGCTGAAACTTTTGGATCTGGTCAAATTCAGAACGGCACAAATAATGTACAAAGCGAGAAATAACCTATTGCCAAAAAACATACAAGGAATGTTTAGTGAAAGGGAGGGGGGATATAATCTAAGGGGAGACCTAAATTTAAAAAAACCAAAGGTCCGAACAAATATGAAAAGCATGTGCGTATCGAGCTGTGGGGTGACTTTGTGGAACAGTCTGGAGACAGAAATAAAACAAAGTGCAAATATAAATCTGTTTAAAAAAAGGTACAAAGAAATATTTTTAAACAAGTACATGGCAGAGGAAGTCTGCTAACGGAGGACAATGAGGGATGAGGTACAGGGATGGAGGTGTTTAAGTGACTCAGGTGCACGTTGTTTGTATGTGTGTGTATGTATTTATGTTTGTACATGAGTATGTCTATCTATGTATGTTTGTGTACATGTGTGGATGTGGATGTAAATATGGGGATGTGTATATATGTGTGTATGTGTGTACATGTATGTATGTATGTACATATATGTATGTATGTGGGTATTTTTGGTGGAGGAGGTTAAGAAATGTGGCAATGATTGATTGTGTTGATAACAGTGGGTATGGATGTGAATGTTGACATTGCATATGGTGTTGGTAGGAAATTGTAGGATTTTGTGAAAGGGTGATTTGATGGGGAACTGGCAAGCACTGATTTGAGAGGTGGGGGTGGGATTCAATAAGTTTTGACTTCTTCCCACTCCCTTTCGAATGTTGTTGACAGTGCATTATATTTTCTGTCGGGTGTAGGTTCGCTATTTTTGGTGAGAACACTGTGCTTTCATTTTTTATGTGCTGTTTTTGTTTTGTTTTTTGTCACGCATTCGAAATAAAAAATAATCTAATCTAATCTAATCTAAAAACTGTGACAACTAACGCTATCCTAACTTTGTTTTGTTGGACGATAAACACTTGAAATGACTCCTCGTGTTGAAAATACACATGAGGCGGAAAAAAAGTTGGTAAGAATGTCAAGGCCTCTCATGTCTTTTGCATCTAAGGTGTGTGTGATCACAAAGCGTCACTAATACGCCATTCACAATGCGTGTCAAAGAGCGCTTCATTTGATCCCGACAGCACCACGGCGCTCCCAGAAACATCTTGACATTTGCCGTCTCGCACCTTGAACGTTGCACCTTGTACTTCTCTATGTTTTTTTTTTTTTTGACTTTCCACAAGTAATTCTTGTTTTGAGGGCACCTGAAAAGGATGATGTGAAGAAGTAGGCCTCCAAAAATAGTCTGCTTTATTTATATCATACGTTCAAAAGCTTCAGAATATCACTTGCTTTATCTAAATATATAAATATTTCTTTCCTGAGCGGTTTGCTTGAAACGAGATGTGGCATTGCCTCAGATAATAAGAAGGAACTGCACAAATATCTGGATGTCAATCTCAGAAAGGATAAATGCTCTGGTAGGTAAAATAGAATTATACTTATAGCGTTAAAAACATCCGAGTCAGTATAACCGAATTCGCCTTATCAGATCAATTACTCGTTGCAGAGAAATCAAACATTTCCATCCTCGGAGAGAGCGGAGGTAAGAGTCAACTACAGAACAGGAAGCTTCAATCCACTGGGGGAATATCTTACTTATGAGCACTTTGGAAAGGGTAGCTACTTGTTAAATAGGGAAGTAAAGCCTTATTTTAAATTGCATTAATTTGAGGACAACTCACAGATATGTTCTAATGGAGGAGTTTTACTGTTAGAAGCCTGATTTCAAAGATTTAATATTAGAAACATGCCTTTAACATTTTAGCCCCACCAATCTGACACATGAACGTTAGCTTACTTGTTGCGCTATGATGGCTTTAGCTTGGGCAAATTTGATATAATTTATTAGACAGTTGGTGGCAGAGAGGCTGACAGGAAACAAGGGGAGAGAGAAATGGGTATGACACGCAACAAAGGTCCTTCACCGGACTCAAACCAGAGACATTGCAGGCGTATGGCATGAGCTGTAACCGCTCGGGTACAAGGGTTCCCAGGTGGGGTCATCTATGTTTCCATCAAAGTTATTAGCCTTATGTTCCCTCCAGGATTTTCCACCAATTTCCTTAATGTACATAACGTGTTTCATCTATGAAAACACTTGAAAGACAGGTGGAATTCTTTATTTTATTATTAAACTGAGGGTACTTAGGGCAGTGGGAACATAGACACGCTCACCTCCAGGCTAGCACATTTTTAACAGAAAGCATGTGGAGTTTAAAAAATACAGACTTTAAGTTTCACTATCTTGAATAATAGGGAAGTTAAGTCTAAGGTAAAGGGTTAGGGTAAGTTTAAGAAGTGAGCAATGCAAATAACTAAACATGTAGTGTTAAGTTTTTAGCAGGGCTTTTAATGGAAGCCATTTCCCATTATGCCCTTGACCGTCTTAGATTATCTTGGAGGCAGGAGTTGAGCATCTGTGGCTAGCTAAGACATCCACCCAGTCTCACCCACTCTTTACGGCAGTTCATGAAATGGTCCTGAACTTTAACATGGTTGGAAGGAAGGTGGTAGTAAACAATAACACAGATATTTATTAAATCGCTGTTCAACATTGTTAAAACTGCTTTTCAATAACTTGTAGTAAACCCAGGAGCATGATTCATTGAATTGAATTGAAGATTTTCACCAAGTTGACAATTGTGTCACACTAAATTACTAAGACTACCACTTAATAAGACACTAATAAAATTATAGTGCAAGTTCTTGTTTTTAAAGACTTGTCAATCAATGTTGGAGTACGATACCATTTTAAATCTTGAATTTCAGTGGCAAAGGCAGCCTTTTTTTTAGATTATAGATTGTGCCTTTTTAACACTTAATCACTCAGTTTGACACCATCTAATTACATTTTCAACCCTCTCACCACATTTCACATCCTCTGGAAGCATACATTATCATGTTGGTGTGTGTGTGTGAGTGTGTGAAAAACACATCATCAGAGCCCTTTTTAACATGTAAGGCTCCAGTTTGGTAACTTCCGCTCTTTGACGACACTCTGACATAATTTCATCCAGCTGTTTTATAAACCAGAGAGACTCGCCGGCGGTCTCTCTCCTTTTGTGAGCTAGAAATAGCAACCAACAGCACTTCCTTCAATAGGCCTGAATTAGAGACGAGCCATGAAGCCAGCTGGGGAAGAGATCCAGGATGCACCTCGTTCTTGACAAAATGGAATGATTAAAGCACCCAGAAACCAACGTTTCATCCCGTAGTTTCAGTCAATTTATGACAGCTTTCATTACCGTCGCTGCGATGGCGCTTTGTCCCAGACGTGCCACACACTGCCCAAATTAGCAGCCCTACATCATGCTGACTGTTTATACATTCAAACCCACACCGGCTTGGCTGCAAAAAGTACATCATGTCAGAAAGGAGGCAGAGTTTCAGCATATAAACATGTGACAGTGCTAGTCTTTTGCATCTGCACCTCCTTGCTCCTGAGAGTATCTCTGAGATGGAAGCAATTTCCTGGATATTTCATGTCAGATCTGAACCTGGCACTCCCTCTCCTTTTATCCTCCGCTCACAGCGATCCGTTCTCCACCCATTGTGTGTTTTTTTTTTTTTTTTTTTTTTTTTTTTCAGAGGAAAATTATGAAGTTGGCAGGTACTGAGCAAACCCTGATTGGTGTCTTGAATCATTAAGAATGGACCGCAGCACCGGTGTCTGCATGTCTGACATTTCAGAGCGACATGAAGCAAGGCTTGTCACAGTGATAACGTCCCTTGGGGCGAGGTTACGGGCGAAACAACTCACATTTATTTATTTATTTCTCATTAATCCCACACAGTCAAGGTGGCAGCTGCATATGGAGATTGCCATGTTTGCTGTATCTTTGTTTTTTTCCCCCCCTGCCTCTCTTTGCTATCACAATGTTACACCTTGTATCAGAAATGCAGCAGTTTTCCGAGGAGCATTTGTATTCTCGTGCTCGAATCCAACTTTTGAAGTAGGAATGCTTGTGGTAATGTATGCAAGTGGAGTATCATACAGGACGGCCTCATGGAGAGAAGCCCTCTGTGCTATTTCCCAGCTGGTAGCATGGGGGTGCAGGGTTGAACATAACTGAGGGAAAACAGGACTGCTGGCCAGTTAGTAGTGGACCCTAGAGTAATAGCTCATGCTATGTCTCCACTGCCACCTCTAAAAAGTAGCATACTCCTTGTTTATGGTTGTGGAGCTTGCAGTTTTAAAATTCCAATGAGGCTCCTCTATCCAGCGCTGTCTTTATCAGGCTGGATGATTTAAGTGCACCCAGGGAGCTGCACACTGCCATCGCTGCCTCTTTCACAGGGGCCGGCATTGTATGCAGCAGGGGGGCCAGTTTCAAGTGCGCTTCATCTTCAAGCCTCCTCTCGCTGGCCTTTGTGAGCACGCAGTCTCCGAAGACCGAGGTCGTGACGCAATCATGCATTCGTAGCTTTTGATCCATAATTTCAGCCTCCTTTTGAGTGCCGTCGTGACAGCTTCTTTCAAGGACGCTCACACTTTAAAAAAAGGAGTTACTACTTTAAAAAAAAAATAGTTGTAGCTTTCCTTAATAACAACATCTAAGTTTTTTTTTTTTTTGTAAATTTATTATAATGAAATTTTAAGGAGATGAAGTGCCCATCTGGCCACTCACCACAATATTACATGCACAGCAAAAATCAGATTTAACAGCAAATGTGTCTGAATACTAATGTGGACTGTAATATTTGCAGTCAGTATATATTTAAATCTTCCAGACAGTTTTGGAAAAAGGAAAAGAGAGATTAATGCAACTCGTCATTGACAAGAGCTGCTCAGAAATGGCTGTTGACTTTAGAGAGGGTGATTTTATTAATTAGGCATACACAATCATTTGGAGGATATGAAGTGTAAAGAACTTGGTTGGTACATTATTCTCACTATTTTGACAATTATTTGGTTAGGATACTATATTTCCTTTTGCCTGTGTTCATAATAATGACTGTGATCCACATAAAATAGCCGTATGCTTCAAGTATAATTTCTGTCTTTGTAGAGGACATTGAAATAGTCTTTGTGATACATACTTGTTGAACATTATACACTTAATTTGCACTTCCTACAGCTAGTTTGTAATGCAGGATTTTGTTTACATGGTACACTGAATTTAATGAATCAAATCTGTAGAGCCCAAGTCGCTTAAGACCAGCACGTCTCCTGAGGAAGGCAGCATTATTGGAGCGTATATTATATTAGTAGTATTTTGACCTTTCTTGACAACGTTCAGACCAAACCATACAACGGTCATACGGCCCAACACAGTACGTTGCACAATAAGCTCCGGGACAGCTGCGGACCTTCGCTTGCTGCCGGATTGATTCTAAAGTGAACTTTTGCGTTCACAGATTCAACATTTATGAGCGTTCCTTGTTTTTCCCGAGCATATGGTGCTTCGCTGGAGCTCTTCATCCCATATGCCATGGTGCCCAGGAGAACATGCAGTTAAACAGTGAACATGGTCAGGCTCGTGTAGGTGATGGACTATCACTCCATCACCCACGGACCAAGCATGCACGGGCATACACACACCGCCTGAGTAGTTCATTATTTTTATAAAGTATAAAGTATCGACTCAGCTCTCAGCTACAAATAAATATTGAAACTACTTTTGTCATTGGTGTCTAGTAGTAAGTAAATCTGTCTGTATCAATACAGTAACTACAATAACTGAACTGTGCTGCTTGTTAGTATATTCATTAATTATGTAGAGAAATGATACATCATACATTAAATCTATATACAGTATGAATAAATTAGCTAAGCAGGCCGATCTGAGCCGGAGTCGATGTTACAACCAGCATTTGCACTCTTTTGAAACATTAATTTTGCATTTGTTGGGTTTTTATTTTTCCTCCATAATCATTGGAATAATTCAACATTCTTAAAGAGCCATTTTTATTTGCAGTTATTTCTTAAAAAAGAAAGATAGTAATGCAGCAATTAAAATCATGAAAACAGCAACATTTCTGACTTGACGTAACAATTAAAGGATGAGATCTGGAGCGGTGCATGGAGATGACCTTTACAATATGTGCAGTTCAAAGACAACATCAGAAAGTGAGTGGATATAAAGCGTGTAGGTGTATTATCAAGTGGCGGTGTCGACTATGATCTTACTCATTTAGACTGTAATTAGATACAAGTAGCTAATTTGATTTAACGGGATGAAAATTCACTATATTTGTGCTTAATTGACAGCATGATTAATTAAAGAAAAATCATAAATATGTACTACCTTCAGTCTTTGATTTTGATTTCCATTGTATAAGGATAGCAGAGTAAGTTCATAATGAAGTGATTTTTTTTTTTTTTTTTTAACAAGAGGAATGATTTTTCTGACATTATAGAAGATAATTACGGCAGTGAAATTTTGTCAGAGCATCTCAAGCAAACGGCTCGTGTAGTAATTGTCTGAGGTAAAGAGGTGTTGAGCTATTTTTGTGTGTTTTTTGAGTGTGTGTGTTTTTGCAACGAATGTGGCACGAGCGTAGATAATGAGAAGATATGAAAGTGATTTATGGAGTTTTAAATTTGTTATTCCTAAGCCCTTCCATTTACACTTCCTCACACACTCTGTATCTTTCAATCACGTTGAATGCAGTGAGTGAACACATTTATCATTAGAATTTAATCCTCCGTTTCATTGAGGTCTGTGCAGCTCGGCCGTATCACTGATGAGGTCTATCACTCACGCTAAAATAACCAAATTACCGCCGTGGCAAAAGAGGAGACTATGGATTCTACCATTATCGCCATGGCAACATGAGCTGGGAGCTGGCTTGATATTGCACTCTGAGCTTCAGCTCACTCTTGTTAAGAGGATGGGAGTTTAGACCATTGTGCTCTCTAGAAAATAGGGAGGTGAGGTGAGGGGTGCAGGGTGCGGGGGTGCGGGGGTGGGGGGTAAAAGCATTGCCTCCTTCTGTGTGCAAGCCTGCAGGAGATATAATCTGAACTATGAGACATGGCATGGTTTTCCAAATACGAAGAATCTAACGATGAAAAAAGGGTTTTAGAAGTGTTTTAAAGGGGTATACCGCCAGATTTTAAGACTTGACACATTGTGTTATCTGTACATTTGAGTATATGTGACTGTCTTACCCAAAGATTTGTGTCTGATGCATACATATAATAAAAATTAAAAGCATAAGGAAAGATAATAAGGAATGAAAAGCAGTGCCAAGATAAGATGATTTATGCAGGTTTTTGACTGGTATTACTGTCCTGATTGGAGAGTTCTCCTTTTTTAAGTATATCTTTTAATCGCTTCATCACTTTTTTGTCAAGAGTTATTAAAAGTACAAGACATTTACTTTGGCAAGAAAGTCCCACAATGACTCAATGACATCAAATAGAAAGTGCTTTGAAGCAAATGATTGTTTCAGCTTTAGTTGTGGACCGTGAGTGTCAAATCATTGATCGCAACAATGTATGGTTCTTAGAAATTGAGGTCCTGTCAAGCTGCATTCAGGGTATTTCAGGGACTAATCTTCCATAGCTCCAGGCTACTGGTGCTTGTGCACATTTCAAGTAGATTATAGTACTATATTTGGATTCACTTCGCCAAAGAATTAAAAAAAAAAAAAAGTCCAGTAAATGATCACAAGAGGAGGTAATATGCCACGAAAAGACGCTTATAATTAAGAGTAGGGTTGTCAACAAGCTTTTACAAGGTGTCTATCATGGCAAAAAAAAATATTAAACAGGAGTGTGGGATTTAAGAGCTAATTCTAATGAAGCATTGTCAGAATATATAAAATTTAAGGAGCAGTTACTATAATTAGAAATAGAAAAGGTTTTACTGTGACAATGCAATCCCTAGATTCACGTGTTGTCCCCAATTAAAAAATGATATCGCATAATTAAAATTAAATGAAATTCCACTTGTTCACTCCCCCTCCGATATCACCATCCAGTACCATGGTGGTCTTACTATCACTGGCAACTAATTTTGGTTATCTCTTGTCTCAAGTGTCCCAGCAGGTTTTAAATACAATCTCTTTTGTGGCTACAGGAGTGGTAGACAATGATTTCATTTACATGGCACAATGTGGCTCCTCTGGTTGCGTTTCATTGATGTTGCTGAAACTCTCAAGTGGCGGCGGAGGGGAGGGGAGGGGAGGTGTGTGTGTGTGTGTGTGTGTGTGTGTGAGATATTCATCTAACAGCCGCTGGAAGCTGTGTGGCTACATCGATTGAGCGCCACAGGAGGATTCATTGTACATACAAATGATGCATGAATTGCAACACAAAGCGAGGAGATGCTTAAATGTGAGGGATGAATAATTTTAATTTGATTGAACCGAGTCTCAGACAAGCCCTAAACAGCTAGTTGAAGAGGTTTTTCCATCGGGTTAGTTTGAGACCTCGCTGGAAACAAGAAACACCTTTCAGCACACTAAAACACACCGACATTAAGATTGATGCCTTCACTGACATAAATACAGCAGAAATCTTTTGCACCAATAGCCCGTTCCTTGTATAATGAATTAAAATCCAATTACAAGTGCTCATTACCGCAAACAAACACCACATTAGCATCAAATATGCAAATGAGCGAGTATTGTATTACTCAGTGTGATGAATCACTATGCATTGGATGAGAGAGACTCTGATGTGTCTTTTCTTTTTGTTCAGGCTGAATATGTAGAAACCACCCAGCACACTTATTTGCAGCAAACAGTGTCTCTGAGTACAAGTTATTCACAACAAATATGATTCCCATTAAAGATTCATTAGAAAACCAATGTACCAGACACTTTTCATCCTATTTAGTTCACCGGAAATACTAACATGACATGAAGAAATGTGGTTTTCTGTTGGGTTCTTGCAGTTATGTCTGAACTGGTATATGCTGTAAAACCAAATGAAATAGTTGGAAGAAACCTGGGAGATTCTTTTTTTTCTTTTTCTTTTTTTTTTTTTTTTTAAGTGCCACTTCAAAGGAGGAGTTGTCAAACAGGAGCTGACAGAACTGTAGAGAGAGGGTATAATTCAAAGTTATAGTGAAGCAACGCCACATCTAGGTCACTTTGGTTTTGTTTCCCACTGTTTTCTTGTGATATGTTCACAGTACTCAGTGCCATTGGCAAGATATGACTGAAATAAAAATCATTACAAGCACTTAATGTCCTGTTGATGCCAAAACCTCATAACATTGCTTCTTTATGCTCAGAGAAGTAGGGTAATACAACTAAGAAATATGAGCATTAATTAAACAATTAGGGTAATTGTGTGTGAAAATGTTTGAGATGTTTTTAGGAAGATTCTTTTTTATAATTTTAGGGTCAATAACACAGTTAGAAAAACCTAATATGGGTTTAATATGCTAACAGCTCTGTGATGGTGTGATCAGACCAAATGATTAGCAAATATTTCATGATTATAGTGTGATTACATACCTACATACATAAGTTAATTAAAGATGCACAATTTACACAAATGTGTCCCATGATAAGTACAAATGTTTTCCACATGTATTGTGATATGTGCATGGTTGGTGCCTTCTGTTACTAGCTAGCTTCTTTCACTATGCGTTTGGTCTAAAACACCATGAAGCTGAGCATCATCAGCATGCTAACATGATCACAATGACAATGCTGTTCAACAGGTGTGTTTACTATGTTCACTAGTTTAGCGTTAAGTATAATGATGGGAATGGAAGAAAGGAAGAAAATGAGGAAGGAAGAGAGGAAAGGAAAGAAGGGCGGGAGGAAAGAAAGAAGGAAGTAAGGCAGGAGGGAGGAAGGAAAAAAGGAATGAGGGAGGGAGGGAGGGAGAGAGAAAGGAAAAGAGGAAGGGAGGGAGGGCGGAAAGAAGGAAGGAAGGTAGGAGGGATGGAGGAAAGAAGGAACGAGGGAGGGAGGGAGGGAGAAAGGAAAGAAGGACAGAGGAAAGAAGGGAGGGAGGGAGGAAGGAAGGAAGGAAAGAAGAAAGGAAGGAACAGTCAAAACAGACAGGGTCAATTTGACCCAGGAGGACGACACAAAGGTTAAGTAAAGATGCCAATAGACGCTAATTTACACAAATGCGTCCCATGATAAGAACAAATGTTTTCCACATGTAGGGGAAATGTGAATATTTGTACTAAATCCATTAAGTAGACGTTGAGATATTTCACTGGACGGACTGAAAATGTTGAGAAGTCAAGGGATAACCAAAGTAGTCAGTAGGATTCATCTTCATCTGGGAACCATGACATGTACAAAAAAATGTCAGAGCAATCGATGAGAAAGCTGTTGAGTTATTTCAGTCAGAACTAAAGTAGACCAAACCAGCA
This sequence comes from Scomber japonicus, assembly GCF_027409825.1. Classification (NCBI taxonomy): domain Eukaryota; kingdom Metazoa; phylum Chordata; class Actinopteri; order Scombriformes; family Scombridae; genus Scomber; species Scomber japonicus. The sequence continues at coordinate 6,255,829 of NC_070598.1, forward strand.
ACTCTGCCATCTGTTAAGATAACGCTAAAAACTCTCTCCTTTTTTTATTCTTCATTTACATAACTGATGAAAATAATCCACAGAAATGATTGTCACACTTCACATATATTATAAAAAACTAGCTTTTAAACACAATGTGGCACAGCATCACCTCAGTATGACTGAAATGAGAACAGAAAGCTTGCTACAGTTTCATTTCATCCTGTCACAGCTCTTGCCTGCAAGTCTTCACCGCCATGTGAGGGAAGGTGCTTTTTCGTTTTACATCAGTGTCAAAGTGCATTGACTGAAACACATTATCCGCCATCAAAGTGTATTTGCAGGACAATAGTTGGACCCCGAGGGGCTCCATTTAACAGTGGTGCATGACAGTACTATTGCCAGGAAAGTGGCATTTTTCTAGTGTGGACAGATGGCATTTCCTACGTGTGCCAATTTGTTTCGGTGACTCAGAACAATTTGGGTGTCAAAGATTTCCAGAATTTACCAGAATCTTTTTTGGCAGATTGGATTGCCTTAGATACATTTCTTGTCAAAAAGCTGGTAGTCATACAGAGAACCATATCTTTGCCATGATAGATAGAATAAAACCTTTGGAGTAGTGCTGACTGGTTCAAGAGGAACACCAATCCAAAAACTCCACAATACACCTATGCCAGCACTAAAGCATGCTCTTTTTTTTTTGCTATAAATCTCCCCACCACTCCTCCAACCTCCACCTGCATTAGTATTTATGAAGTCATTCTATTTTTGGTGTGTCACATAAACATAAGGCCTCCATTTGTTATATTGTCATTATAATAAGGCAATATGCTTTTTTCAGTCTCTGTCTCAAGTTTGTGGGCACTGAGCCAGTCCATCATGTTTCCTTTCACTCTTTGAAGATACTAGGAGATGATTTACATTCAAATTCAACAGTACTTGATTGCCAGTTATTGCAGCAACATAGTGTTCCTGATTGAAGTGGAGATCACGTTCATTTTTCTAAATGTGGTGTATCACAATATCGTTAATTTCCTGCTCTGGATTTTTAGCTTCCACTCACACCTCCTCTTTGAGCTGATCCAGTTGCAAGAGCCGTAGTGTCTGAGTCTGAGGCACAGTCGCTGCCAGCTCCTCCAGATCTATTGTGTTTGATGTAGCCGCACTCCTGAGGGCCCGGTGCTCCTGCTGTCAATCAAAGGAAATCCTCCGTCCGCGTTCTTGTCACACCAAGCACGACATTAATCATCCCAGTGGTGAGTCCAATATTTGTTGCACCATTCAGACACAAAAGGAACTTGCAGGCGTGCATAAGTTGGAAATAATTTCTTCTTTTCTTTTGTTGTTGTCTAAAAAGAATACAGAAACACAAAAGCATCAGTCTAACGTGGTTACATGCAGCAGGAAGTCTACTGAACGTCTGCTTAAAACATGCAAACATAAAATAACCCTCAAAACACACATTGTGGAAATTTTCTGAAAATCCTGAAATAATACACAAAACACGACTAGGTTGAAGATTAAACATTAAAGTTATAATTGGTAAGTCTTATAAAAGTAACTTTTTGTCATTTTTGCTAAGACTGTCACTATGTAAAGACAGCATTACATGAAACTGTAAAAAAAAACAAAAAAAAAAACAGGCTCATTTAGCCCCGCCTACTGCTCCAATCAGAGCCAGGATTGTGTCTGATGGAGTGTCTGACAGCTGTCGATCACTGCTCACGCACACAGGCCCCTCCCCTTTCCTCCTTACAGGCCCCTCCCCCTTCCTCCTCAGCTCGGTCAAGCTCATATCTCCGAGAGCGGCTTCAGGAGCGTAGAGAAAGTAATGGCGCAGCAACAACCACCGCATGCACGTCAGCCTCGTCTGGGGGAGGGGCTTTGGAGGCAGGGCAGGAGTGCAGCGGAGAGGGAGGGGGAGGGATCTGAAAGTTGTACTTTTTCAAATTTGATGCTAAGTCCTCTCTCTTCTCAAAGTTACCAACTGCAGCTTTAAGGAGGCAGCAAACACATAGAGCAGAGGTCACTAACAGGCGGATCGGACCTGTAACTGATGAAATATTGAGGATTGTTAAATTCTGCCTGAGCGTTTCTATTTTAACGGGCGCAGCTTCTCCAGCTATTAAGGTAAAAGTGGAGCAACAGACCACTGAGTGTAGTGAATCTTGATGCTAATTAGCCAATCACATCCCTGCAGTTGGACATGTGGAGAGAATCGACTGTCTGTGAGATACAAACAGAGAAAAGAGATGTTTTATTATAAAGTTAATAAATGTGAAATTAATTTTATGGTTAAGTTTAAAAGTAAAAAGGGACTATTTTTCATTTTTCTAAAACTAAGCACTTTTATTTAAGAATCACAATAAAATGTATTTTAAAATGCCATTATTATTATTTAATATAAGAGAAGAAAATGTATGTATCCTCTTTTTATTAATTTATTATTAATTTAAATCCCACAAGTTCAGTGTAAATACTAATAAATGAATTCTACTGTACTTATTTGACAGTCTACAATCTACCTACTAGACACAGATGCTGATGTAACTACGATGCTACTTCAAGGTACTGACAAATAACACGGACATTATGACTTTCTGGACCTTCATTTGTCCACAAATTGGACCTCAATGAATTTTAATTGAATACCCTAAACATAGAATGACATCAGCTCCTCAACAAGCAAAGAACAAACCTAAATAACCTGAAATTCTTATATTACCTATGTGGCCACAACACATTCAGTTACATACACATACATATTTATTACCTTAAAGTAATGTCACACGAGGGTCACACATCTCCAGGAGGACACAGGAAAGTAGCGGTCTTAAGCCATAAAGGATCAACTGGCACTTAACCACATCCTGCCCTTTAAAAGACCCCAAGCCTTTTACCTTGTCTCCCCTTTAATATAATCAATGAGAGCATTCCTCAGGACACACACGAACACTTACAGGGTCAAGACAGTGGTCGTTCATTCACACATCCCAAAACTCAGGACACACACCAAGGCTAGAAAGTTGAAGTAACCTTATTAAAAAAGAGCAAAGAGCATATTTCACGAAGCAGAAACATTGCACAGTCACGTATTAAAATGATCAACTCAACCATTTGTTGCTTCTTTACTTTTACACACTCTCACAACTAGCAGGCTACAGATGTCCTCATTAGCAGATTATAATAATAATAATAATGATACATTTGATTTATAACGTGCTTTTACAAGTGCTCAAAGACGCTTTCAGAGAACACCAAAAATATGGAACAAAGTAAAAAAGACATAAAATGAAAAGAGGATAAAGAGCAGTTTATAAAGGTGTGTTTTTAGGAGTGATTTGAAGGTATGGGGGTCTGTACAGTATATGATGGGTTTGGGGAGTGAATTCCAGAGGGTGGGGGGCGGCAGCGGAGAAGGCTCTGTCCCCCCCAAGTTCGGTGCTTGCTAGCTTACTAGCTGTTGCGCTGTTTCAATTAACTTGCAAAACTCCCATATAAATCTCATATTTACATTACCAATAGTTCATGCATTATACATCTGTGTCACTCCTTTTTTTTTGCATATTTTCACAATTTTTATTTACCTGGGAATATATGCCCTTTAACACGTTACCCTCAGGACCCCGAAGCTGCCCAAAGTGCCTGTATGAGCTTTACTTACAGTATAATAACCATAAATTAACCTACAATAATATTACAGCTTTTATAGTGAATGAACATATGTGGAATTAACAGAGTAATAAACCCAAATAATAAAATTAATGAGAATGTGGGGTTGTATGTTAATATGCTCAACATAACCGTGGGTCACACACTTGTGAGATGTGAGAACGTTTAAGATATCAGAGGAGCCTGGGTGCTTTAAAAAATGTCAAAACACATAGAAAATTACTAAAAGCTAAGATTAGATCTATGCTACATGTTACACTCGATGTTGGTACTGATGTGTTGAAAGTTTTACGTAATAACAAGACAGATCTCTTTGAATTAGATTTTTGAATTAGATTTTTAATTAGATTAGATTAGATTTATTTTGAACCTGAGAGAAAAAAAACCTGGTAAATTTCCGTGGGAAGTTAAGCTGGGTGCATGGCACAGTGCATGTAGGGGGCGTGGTCTCAGTAGCCCTGCAGTAAACAATGTGCTATGTGAGCATGTGATAGCATAGATATTCAACTGTACTGCATGATATCTAGTTGTTTTTCCCTAATAAGAACATACCTTCAGTTTAGTAAATTCCCGGTTTATTCCTGTTAATTCCCGTTAATTCCCATGGAAAGTTTCCAAGTTTGAAAATTCCCGAAACCCATTTATTCACCTGGTGTCAAATTATTTTTTTAAAACCGACCCATTAACACAGCTCCTCCTCATCCATATACCTCTTAAAGATAGTTATAGTAAACCAAGCTGAAGCTGAACAAAACTTTAAAAACTTGAAAGTCTCTTTGGGTTTGAATTTGTTTTGGGCTCCTTCTGCATCTGTCAGTGTTGAAAGATTGTGTCATTACTTCTAGTTTCTAAATGTTTTGCAGTTTTGTTTCATACTGTGAACTTTAGACAAGATTTCAAACAGTCAGAAAACAGCTGATTTATAATATAATACTTCAACAGTGACTTTTTAACCAGTACCCATCATATACAACAGCATCAACTCCCTACATTGTTTAATACACAGTGTATTGTTATTAGCATCCACTGCTTAAAGGTTTAGCCATCCATTTATAATCCACTGCTGCTTCCTGTATGCAAAAACATTAATTTTTCAGGGGATGAATGTGATATTGGTGACAGTAAGTGCCTTGATATGGAACATTTTAATGAATGTACACATTGGAAAGCAGCAACCAGTTTTTGTCACAGCTGATAACAATTAAACTGAGCACTTTTATTCCCACCAGATTGTTTATGTTTGGGATGTGCTGTGCTTGGTGTTGTAGATTATGTTTGCCCATGATGTCATTAAGTGAGTGTCCTTTCAGCTGAAGAAGTGACTGCCTAAATCCATCCGCCAGGAATTTGCCTATGGATAATGTCAAACAGAGGTGCAGATAGAGAGAGAGACACAGAGGGAGAGAGAGGGTGAGTGAGAGAGAATTGATCCCTAGAGAAAAGCTCTGCTATTTCCATTTGAAAGGACCTGAGTGTCTTTTGTTAAACGTGGTGATGTGTCAAACCCTCAGCCATGTTGGGAGGTGATTAGGATTTTAGCGTACTGAATATGAGTATGAATATCTTGATCTTTTAAAAATCTACATACAGTATTCAGGTTATTTTTAGTCTTACCGTTTAGCTCATGAATAGCCATGTGGAAAGACGTTTAACCTTCAGGTACTTCCCATCTACCTCCTATGGAGATGATGCCACAGTAATTATAATTCTCAGCAGGGATTTAAAACCTAAACAATTTTAAGGCTGAATATCCAACAAAATCCTTGACAGGAAATGTGCTGCAGGCTAACACTAATGGAAAGTCGAGCTAAGCAGTCAAGTGTTCCTTTGATAAATGGCCGACTATTAGGGTCCTTTTTAAATTTACTGCCCTCTTTTTTCTTTTTCTTTTTTACTGTACACAATAAATTATCCTCAGGGTCAGAACCTCTTTTCTAAATTTGCAAACAAAAACAAGCCCGAGGAAATTCTCAGCCCAGTCGTTGGCCACCTGTGTAATGGCAGAATTGATTGGGACCGAAAAACGCCATCGGCAGTTGCAGCTTCTGCAGGAAACTGGGTGTCCCAATAAGCCCCAGGTGACGGTGTTCCTTCGTGCTGGTTCTTTTTGCTTCTATTATAAAAGGCAGATGTTTCATGTCAGCTCTCTGCAAGGCAGGACAGTGGCCTTAGCAACAGGTGCCTCTTGCTGTGGATACACCATTGCAATTTGGATTTGGAGCCAGTGCCAACAGTGATGGATGTATTGTGTCTATTGTGTTCCATAACACTGTCCTGGAGACCTAATTTGCCTCAGGCAGCATGCCTCACAGGAACAGTGGTAATTTCAGACACTGGCAGCCAGACTGATACCGAAAACCTAATACTATTTTCAGTTGTTGACTGCAGGTAATTTCATGTTTCCTCTTTTTTAATTTCCATATATTATTTGTATGTTGACCCAATGCAACTTTCATCTAACCAAACATACAATAATATAAGCTAACCCAGCATAACCTTGAATGCGGTGCCAATTTATTGCTCCTGCAATAAACTGCAGGGCCTAACTGGAGATTGTGGTATACCAAGAATAGTATACTGTATATACTTGGTGTTTCTAAGGAGTCCCCCTCTGTAATTCTGACCATCCTTATTAAGGCAGTTTATCTCTGCCAGCTTAAAACCAGTTTGACCTTGTGCTACTGAAGTATATGAAAAAGTAAGAGGAAGAAAAGAGCAGCTGAGCAACACTTGTGTATAACATACAGTATCCTGTCTCATCCACGGCTTTACTGTTATTGTTTTGCTCTGTCCTAATTCAGGTCTAGCCTCGGGGAAGGCTCTGTTCTGGACATATTTGGCCAATTTAACCGTCTTTTGACTTGTTCGCAGGGACGGCAATTAACCTTTTTTTTTGTCACAGGGGTTGTAGACAAGACTAAGAACAAGAAAGCCCCAAAATACACATGGCCTTTCTGGGAACACATTCATTAATACTTTAGCCTCTGTCCTTTGCATGTACGCTGCGGAGTATGATTCAATATAGCATTATGTCAGGTTCATCTGGCAGGGTGACTGGGAAGCAGTGGTTATCAGCAGATTATACCACACAGATGTAGGTTAGATGTGGGCAGTGAAGTGTTTCAGTGTGTGCCAAATTCAGCACTGGTTGAAGCGTGGTCTGAACTTGGATATAGAATATATGACTATAGCACAATGTCATGGTTTTTTATCTCGCTGCAGGCTTTATTGTTTTGTGCATATTACAACTTAACATTTCAAACATCCTTTTAAAAGGGAAGACTGTAGAAACTATAGATAAAGGATTTAATGCCCAAAAATAACCCCAGCCTTTTTCCTGTGACTTGCTTAACAGTATATATACATAAAATAATCATAAACAAGTCTTGGAAGAGAAATAAACCACCCTCAAAAAGGATTTTCCTGCAGTATCCATTGCTATGTTGCCAGTAGCAACCATCTGCATTTCAAAACATCAGATGTTTCTTTGTAGAAATTGTCATCTATTTTTGTTTATTATTTCTGCTTGTGCACAGTCTGGGATTATTACATGTGGATGTTATGCTTGGCATGAAAGCCTCACGCCTATGAATTTTGCATTTGGAAAACAAATCTCCTGGTTGTTATAACTTAGAGGAAACTGTTACTCAAAAGCAGTAATATCAACATAGCAGTTATGTACTGTAGGAAATGGGCTGACAGTATTTATTGAGTTTTGCATGGGTTAGATGAAGTTGTCTTTGAAACCACCCTTTAATTATGTTAGATGTAAAAAAAAAAAAAAAAAAAAGGACCCAACACAATACACCATACTGCTGTTTAACATGCCAAAAAACTAAATGGGGGATATTCTTAGTAGCTCTGTTTTTGTTTGAATTCATTTGAGCTGGGCTTGTAACAATAATACGCTAATTAAAAAACACTTTTTATAATTAGGAAACAATCTCAACAAGCATTTGATCAATGAAATTTCATTATGGATGTGTGTATATACTAAAAAAATAGTTAAGCAATTAGTCTTTCCTGTGTGAGTTTTAGTTTATTTAGCTTTCTGTTGACAACATCTCGAGCCACTAAAGGCAAATGATCAGATTGCACTCCTCACTCACTCTTTTTCTACTATATAAAGAAGATATAAAGAGCAGCCTTTCAAAGTCAATGCTTTCCACATCAATCCCAACTTCTTTTTTTTTTTTCTGTCTCCAAATTAAAGGTTTCAATTAAGTTAACTATTCCACCCTCCAGGGAGCTCCCGCACTGATAGATGGGCATTAAGGACACAGGTTTCTCTCATCTCTCATTTCAAGACTGCCTGGACGCGCCCCAAACAATGTGGTTAGCTACCCCCCCCCTTCCCCCTCTCCTCCTTTGAATGTAAAGGGGCCAAACTCCTACACCGCCTGCTGCAAAAGTAGTCTGGAAAAACCATTTATGCGTAAGAATTTCAGATCGCATGCCAGCATGTCGAGTATATAAGTAACATTCCACAGAAAAAGCCCAAATTATGTTGACGAGGGAAAAAAAAAATCCCTATGAAAGATTCAGAGGCTGCTGGTTTATGTTTTTCTCCAACTGGGGACTTAAACTGTTGCAAGACGTTAATCAATTCCTGGTAAATTATATCTTGTATTTAGCGCGACCCAAAACGTCTTCTTTTCCTCTCTGTAATTGTCCTCGTAGACGAAGTATGAAAACCCCAAAATTTCACACTAACCTCATCCCAGCAGGCCCCCCCCCCAGAGTCTAGTCGAAGCAGGTGGTCAGGGGTTGGCTGTTTGACAGGCGCTGAGAAGATCTGAGGTCTGTCAATCAGTATCAGCATCAATGTGAGGAGTCCACTGGCGGTAGTGATTGATTTGGAGGTCTATCTCATCTAAGACCTCTTGTGTTCTCTCCTCTTGGAACCATGGGTTATAAACCGTCGCGAATCCCTTAAAATTGTTTTTCTCTGCACCATCAGATAGTGAGAGACTGGGGTTTTGTTTGCCATTACATTTTAATAAGACAGATGAGAGAGAGAGAGAGGGGAGAGTGTTTTCGAGAGGAAAATAAATAATCAGAGACCTGGCTGACTCTGGGCCATATAGCGAATGAATCAATGGACTATTAGAGCCTGAAGCCAGGCATGAAAATGCATCTATCTTGAGCTAAGAGATATAGAGGTCAGAGATGACACTGGAAAGATGTGTGCTCCCGTCAGATCTGTGGCGATACTGTTGTCATGTCTCTTCTGGCAGAGTGGAGCTTTTGTTCTTAATGGCACCATAAGTCAATATGGACATAACTGTCAACCACCCACCACGGCCACGACTGCCCATGTTTCATCGCTATTGCATCACAGGGAGAGAAATACATTCAGCAGCATCTTGCTTGCATATCTGAATACAGCGTTACATTAACTCCCCCTGTCTATGCAGTGAGGGCAGATTTTTAAATGTAGAGAGATTTAGAGATAAAACCCTTTAGAGACAGCGGGGTTGCACATTGTGAGTCCTGAGTGTGATCATGTTTAGTCAACATTAGCACTTAGCTTTTAACCTGCTGTAGCTGTTTTTCTGTCTTTTTTTTCTTCTTCTGGCCTCTCTGGGGCAGCGGAAAGCAGCTCAGAACACAACACTGACATATTATTACTATTTAAGCCGACATGAAACTCATTACCAAATTAATTTCAGTCCAGTTTTTGTCTCCACCGACTCCTCTGGGAGATATCTGACTCTGATGTTGCTAAATGTTCAAATATGTTCAGCAGCTAGTTGCTAACTGTGTGTGTTTGCTGGTGCTGGTGCTGGTGCTGAGCAGGCAGTGTACGGTAGATTATTAAAGCTTTTTTTTTGTTGCTGAAAACAGATGCTGGCTGTCACACTAGAGTGAATCAACACAGAAAATCAAAACCTGGAAAATCAAAACTAGATCTGAAAGAAGGTGAAACACCAGCATACATGTAGTAGTTAGATCTGTTGCTATAATAAATTTGTTATAATCATTTTTGCTTTATTTTAGTTTGTAATGTGTTAATGATATTCATGTTTATTTTGATATTTTATTTTACATTGTTGTTGTGTTTTAAGATAAACCCCTGGTGAGTTTATATCACTGACTTTTTTATTTTACAAATATGCAAATTAACCAGTAATAAAACTTTAATAGATTAAACCCATACGATCTTATCCTTCAAGTCACTTTTGGGTCATTACATAAAGAAGACGCTGATCTTTACCATAAAAATGTTGCTGGAGTTCATGGACCAACAACTTTTTTTTTTTTTTTCGTGTAATTTGGATGAGCTGTTCTAATATTATTATTGTTCACTCTTACTCCTGGGTGGAGATTAGAGCCTGGTTCTGCTTGAGGTTGCTTCCTGTTTAAAGGGGAGTTTTTCCTTGCTGCTGTCACCAAGTGCTTGGTGATGGGTAGAGGGGGGGTGTTGGGTCTCTTTAAATTAAGTTAACCTTCCTGCTGTCCTCCCGGGTCAAATTGACCCCATCTGTTTTGACTGTTCCTTCCTTCCTTCCTTCCTTCCTTCTATCCTTCCTTCCTTCCTCCTTTCCTTCCTTGTTCCTCTCTCCTTTCCTCCCTTCCTTCCTCCCTGTTAACGTCCTTCCTTCTTTCCTGTCCTTCCTTCCTTTCCTTTCCTTCCTCCCTTCCTTCCCTCTTCCTCCCTCCCATCCTCCTTTCCTTCCAATCTTCCTTCCTTCTTTCTTCCTCCCTTCCATCTTTCCTTCCATCCTTCCATCCTTCCTTCCTTCCTTGACTCGAGGACAACAGGAGGGTTAAATAAAATAAAATAAAAGTACAGTGTAGACCTGCTCTATGTGTAAAGTGCCTTGAGATAACTTTTTGTTGTAAAGATAAAGACTGATTAATTGAAATTGCAGAGAAAACGAATTACACATAATAAATGTCAAAGATTTTGTGTGTCCAAACTTTTGACTGATTATCCGTGAGCATTTTTCTGAATGAACAATTTTCCATTTGACAGTTACGCTCATTAAAAATGTTTTCTTTCCTAAATACATTGATAGAAAATGTGATCGAGGTGGCACTCTCAAGTATAAAGTCGAACAAACAGTTACACTCATCGTTAAGCTTTCAGATGTCACCAAAGAGTCGGAGAGGAAAGGTTAGCTGGAATCTTCACATATATTTGACAGATGCACTCATTAGTACCATTCGTTACCATTAATCATCACTGTGTCACCAGTAATTACTCCATTTAAACCGACCAGCCCTGGTCAACCCACTAATGAAGGTTAATGTGCTCGGGGTGTCATCATTCTTCTGTCTGCATCATACCAACAACAATCACAATCACCATCAACAACAAGAGTACGCTCTCAGGATTCGCCATAGAAATGTAATTATAGTGTGTGCCTGCTTCCTCTCATCTCATGCAACACTGAGTAGCTGACAAAAAAACCAGCGGCGGCCACCTGACGACGTGCTTCAGTATCGCCTAGTGATGAAAGATACAAAGCAACATATTTGCCTGCTATGTAAAAGGCTGCCTAGGAGATTTCTGTAGGAATATAAGGATCTTAATTACATTTCACTGCCAGCATTGAAAATCCCGGAGTTAATCCTGGTGTAAGACACATGGGGACAATATTGATCGAATCGAGTTCGAAGGTGGTTTGAGGTGCAATGAAGCTGCAAGTCGACTATTTGTGTCTGGAAATTGAGTATTTTCATTTCATGCTGCTTTATTGTACTTCTGCTCCACTACATTTGTGAGGGGGAAATATTGTACTCTTTATTATCTGATAGCTGCTGGTTGCTTTGCAATTAAGATTTAACATAAAATTATTATACTGTGGATATGGAAGTAGTTTAGACAGAGTAGCAGAGTCGAGATAGTTTAAATGTGTTAGAACTAATCAACATTTAACAAAATAAGGAAAGATGATGAAAAAGTTCAAATAATGAATATAGATTTGTACAGTTATTTTTCTTTTGTGTCCCGTTAATGATCTCATCAGCCCGCAGATTTATCTCGTGACCCTTTGGAGGGAGGTTGACCTCCTCGTTACAGGCCTGAACTATTGAACTGCATATTAAAACTAGCTCCACTTCACTAGCCACAACAGTACAATGCTACTTACATATTGAAGTGTGGGGGGGAGGGGTTCTGCAAAATGTGTAATTTTGCTTTGGATACTTTTAAGTGTGTTATTCTGAAAATAGTATTGCTACTTTTAGTTATATTAATAAAAGATATGACTACTATACTGTTAATGATCTACTTAACCATATGTATCTGGGCCCAAGACAAATGAACTGGCTTCACACTATAACCTTATTCATTATTATTCATTGTCATTATTAATGAATATGGGTAATTAGTCAAACAATTGTTTAATTTTAATGATAATAATAATAATTAAAGCTGCAAGCAGCGATGAACGGGCCCTCGCCACCCCGCGCATGTCAGTTTACAGATACAATAAGGCTTCGTGCTGGTCAGTGCTCGGGCCCTAATAAAAGCCAGATTAAATAAATACATTAGTCTTTAAAATATGAGAAAATAATGCCCATCACAGTTCCCCAAAAGTTCAAAGTGATGTCTGACCAATAGTTCAAACTCCAAAAACATTAAATGTACAATGCTTTAAAACACAAATCACAGCAAATTGTCACATTTGAGGAGTTGAAACCAGCAAGTTTGTGGTATTTTAGCTTCATAAATGACTAAAATTATGAATTAAATATCAGAATAGTGGCTTGTGTACTTGTGATTAAAGGGCATGTCAGGCCATTGATGGGAAATAGATTGAAAAAAACAGCATATTCAATGAAAAGTTGTGTTTCCTGTCGATTGGATCACACTATGATCTCACTATGAATGAATCTTAGGTTTCGGGACATTTGTATGACTTGCCCCACCGGCCATTTCCTGTTTACAATATTCTGTTATCTGTAACAAGTGAAGCATTTGTCAACAGACACAGCCCATCGCCTTGTCTGGGTGGCTGAGGGGGAAGATAAAGAGGCCGTCTAACGCAGGCTCTGCCCTTCTGACAGAAGGCAAGAATAGAGGAATGGAAGCATCCTGTTTGATCTCCGAGGAAGGGAGGATGCTTCCCACTGTTGGATATAGTTCTGCATACTGATTCTGATAAGAGGAACGTGTGGGTGTCCGTGTTATACGCAGACAAAAAAAAAAAAAAGTGTACTACAGACTGAATTTTAAAAGTTATGGTTCAACCTTTACGGCTGTCTGAAAGTCCATACAAGAAACCATGTTAAATATTGTCACTTTTAAAAAGAAGTCATTTTAACCCTGTAAAACTAGAGACTCTGGTTTCCCCTCCAAGCTTTATTCTTAGCAGGCTGTGCAAGGCCTTTGAAGCAACATTCACACCATAACTTCAGATATTAAAATGCTCCATTAATTCTCAGGTAATGGGCGTCTTGGACGGGCTAGTAGCTCTTGTAAGCAGAGTGACCCCTCCCAATCATTCAGTAACAAAGGAGACTCAGGGATAAAATATGACTTTACATACAAGATTAATTCACTAATATGTAACAAAAAAGTTCAACATGTTGGGAGATGTGTTTATTCGCTTTCTAGCAGTGAGATGAGAACTTAGCTTAACCCTCATGTCGTCCTCCCAGGTCAAATTGACCCTGTCTGTTTTGACTGTTCCTTCTTTCCTCCCTTCCTTCCTTTTTCTTTCTTTTTTCCTTCGTTCTTCCCCTCCTCCCCTCTTTCTTTGCTCCCTCCTCCCTCCTTCCTTCCTTTCTTCCTTCCTTTCCCCCTCCTTACTCCTTTCTTTCCTTCCTTCCTTCCTTCCTGACTCCCTTCCTTCCATCCCTTCTTACTCCTTCCTTCCTTCCATGCTTCCTCTTTTCCTCCTTCCTCCTTTCCTTCCTTACTCCGTTCCTTCCTTCCTACCTACCTCCCTTCCTCCTTTCCTTATTTCCTTCCTCTTTTCCTCCTTACTCCTTTCCTTCCTTCCTTCCTTCCTTCCTTCCTTCCTTCCTTCCTTCCTTCCTTCCTTCCTTGACATGAGGACAACAGGAGGGTTAACACATAGTCTGGAAACAGGAAGAAACAGCCAGCTTGACACTGTCTAAGGAATTCAATAAAATCCACCAACCAGCACCTCTATCTAGGTCAAAAATGAACATGTATATATGTAATTTAGTGAATCCATACAAAGAACAGTGTAGGAATGAAATTGCTGTTTTATGATGGGTTACATTTGCAGTCTTATGCTAGTTTAGCTTCTCATCTAATTCAGTGCAAGAATGCTGACAGTTAATATTTCTCAAAAAAGTAAAAATGATTCCCTTAAATTACTTCATGACAGGAATGAAACATAATACTTATTTTCATGTCTCAGTCTCACATAGTTGATGATTTAACAGTGAGTCACAGCTTTGGAGAAATTAAAATAAAAGAGAAAACATTGTATTTCTCCACAAAATAGTCTTTTCCAAAACCCATAATAACTTTGCCCTTTTTTTGTATAGCGTCTGAAACTCCAATAAACACTCCCCCCGTTGGTAAATGGTCAAATTTAAATAGTTATATTGCCTTTTGTTTTCATTATTCAGAGCAATAATGACACCCAGACTGCTAAGTTATTTCAGATGACACCGTTTTATCATCATGCCTCTAATAAACCAAGACAATTCGCCAGATAGGCTATATAATGTAGTCCACAAGGGTAATGGTATGATAATTTGTGCAAGTGTTTTTTTCTCTCCATGAAAACTGCAAAAAAAAAGGTGAAATACCTCGAGCTGTGACTCCACCAGCTCCAAAATAACCCAAAACCCCCTTGTTGCCTGTTGGTGCTTTTGTTGCTCTCTCCAACTCCCACTCAGCCCACCCGTTCCCTCAATGTTAAAAACAATTACAGACTTTTAACAACAAATGGCAAAAGTAGTGCAACTGCGGTAAAGTTAAAAACCGTCTGGAATAGCTGGAGTCAGCAGCAGCAGCAGCAGCAATGTTCTTTTTGTACTGAAGCGGTCGGTCAATTGGCGCTGCGGTTCTTTCTTTTGTCGTCTTAATTAAATCACAGCCACCGTTTTTTAAAGGGAATCTTAAATTTTATGATCCATGTGTTTATGAAGGCAGTGTTCACGCTTAAACGTCTATAACACGGCATATGGGGGAGTCTACTCTTTGACAGCTGAACACGTGTTTAAAGGAAAAGCACATACACACCTCAGATGCTCATGGCAGCTTGGAGATGATTGTTTTCAGGTGTAGGCTGAGAGGGAACATAATTAAGCGCATATGAAACCTATTTGGCGATGTAATATCTTCATGAGCATTAAAGGTTATCCACATCATTAATTTCTATATAGGGCTACTCTGAGTCTTGACACCAGGTGTTATTCACTAGTTGCGCGACTGTATTTAATCTCAGTGACATACTTATAATTCAAATTTTATCATGCTTGGCGGTGTGATTTAATCATTGGATTTTCTTAGGCATAATTAATGTCAGCGACCTCTCTAAAATCAATTGGAACTCTCCTAATGACAACGCCTTGTCATGAACCTATGACTATCATCAGTCATTCTTTATCCATTGATATGCTATTTATCATTGTCCTCACCAGTTTGCACTTAATAAACCTGCCAATACTCATGAAATGGGGGCTAGATTAGCGGTAGCAGCAAGAAAAAAAGGCCCACCTGCTTAAAAAAAAGAAAAACTTTTAAAAGGGTCTTACACCTTAAAGACATGAATGAAAAATATGAGGAAAAAAAAAGCACATGGCCATTATATCTAAATGGCACTCACCCTACCAATGTTCAAGACCACCACTGGTGTGTTTTCATACCACAGAGTATAATTAAAAGTTGTTCAGAAGTGTACATTTGGCAGAGCAGCCACGAAAAAAAAAAAGCCCCTTGGCGAGGTTAGAGGCACCTCATTATCGGATAGAGAGGAAGACGCCAAGAGTCAGACAGATTACTGCCTGTTAAAAAAAAAAAAAAAAAAAAAAAAAAAAGGGAACAAGTCATTTATTAAACGATACTTGAAGCTGCCAGGCATCAACAAAACACTCACCTCGTCCTGGTAATACCGGGGCCTTTGACACCGCTATTCATCACCTGCACTTTCATTTTTGATACTAAGAGGTTTCCATTAGGGCATGACAATTGGAGTGGATGTGGCGGTTTCAAATAGAGATGGTAAAGTTGAAAACCTGTTAAAGAGATTTGAGTGGAGCACATAATAACAATAGATTTTTGATGATTTATTATCTTTAATATGTTCCCTTGAATGAGAAATTGTGTCTAAACTCTTAATTGGTACAGTATGACAAACAATATATTCATTTAATGGATATGGCTGGAAAACCTTCACCATGAAGAGTTAGTGACTAATATTATGTTTGAATAATAACAGCCATCAGTATTGGAAATAAAGTAGCCTGGTTTTGTGTAAGGTGAACATGCTAGCTTATTGAGCAACGTCTTGACTTTGTACTGAGGTAAGTCTTTCCCTTTGGTTGACTGATTTGGGGTGGTGGCTGTAATTGGGGGTTTTGGGTGGTTGTTCAGGAGCAGCTGAAATGAGAATAACTGATCCACCTTTGAGGTCATTTTATCTTAACCCTCCTGTTGTCCTCGAGTCTAGGGAGGAAGGAAGGAAGGGAAGGAGGAAGGAAAGAAGGACAGAAGGAAAGTAGGAAGGAAAAGGACAGAAGGAAGGGAGGGAGGAAGGAATGAAGGAGGGAAGGAAAGAAGGACAGAAGGAAGGAAGGAAGGAAAGAAGGACAGAAGGAAGGGAGGAAGGAAAGAAGGAAGGAAAGAAGGAAGGAAGGAGGGCAGGAAGGAAGGAAGGAACAGTCAAAACAGACGGGGTCAATTTGACCCGGGAGGGCGACACTAAGGTTAAGTGAGTGTGGTCAGGGATAGGCAAACCCGTTGTCATGAACGTCTCTCTCCTATCCTTCCTCTCTCTCCTCTCTACCCCAACCGGTCGAGGCAGATGGCCGCCCACTCCGAGTCTGGTTCTGCCTGAGGTTACTTCCTGTTAAAAGGGAGTTTTTTCTTGCCACTGTTGCCAAGTGCTTGCTCATGTGGGAATGTTGGGTCTCTTAAATTAAAACCTGAAGAGTTGGTTTAGAACTGCTCTATGTGTAAAGTGCCTTGAGATAATAAATATTGGTTGGTTGATTGATTGATTGATTGATTGATTGATTGATAACAGCCAACAGATGAGACTCCACACACATTCACTGTCACTTTTCTGCAGCTCGCCACCACACACATTAGGCGCTGCCCTGTTGCTTAAAGGAGCTACGCTACTATGGTACTGTAAGGTCATTTTAGGTAAAGTGTTAAATACAGAATGGTTCATGCAAAGTCATTTTGGGTGAGGCGCTAGGAAACGGGAAGCCATCCTGACTCTTGGCAGGCTGTAGGTCAGCCTCTGTGGAGCGAGAAGAGAAAGGTGTTTGTGTGAGAGATAGACCATTGTGTGTAAAACCCCTACAATGCCAAAAAAAAGAGCAGGAAACGTTTGTTATACTGTATATGAGATAACTTGGGTTTTTTGCAACCGCTTCCACTTTGATTCTACAAGTTGATGCATAATTTAGTTTTGTTTTTTTTTTGACCCTCTGAGATTCGACACTACCAACAGTTTTCCAAGTAACAACAACAAAGATCGACTGGAGTTTAAGACCTGCACAGAGGCTCCAAAATGCTATTGATTTCTAAATTTATAGCATTATTGGCATTTGTTGGTATTGTTTGGCCTGTTGCGGGTTCTCGTTGAGCTGCACAATTATAGAGGAAACACTGAAGGTTATTTATGATGATGTTCCACCAGAGACATGGAGAGCACAACAGTAACTGCTCATTGTTTGTTAGCTTAGGCAATGCTACTATTACTACTGCTGCTGCTACTATGACTACCAATACTGCTACTAGTTGGTTAGCGTTGACCTCATAATCATAATTTTAGGCAAATATACTGTAGGTTTTCCAATAAGACCTATCCATTTGAGCTTATGGCTGACGCACGTTCTTCACAGTAAAATGTCTTTCAGATTTATTTGACTAAAATACAAAAAGAAAAAGCATACAAATCCACAGGTACGGTAAACTGTCTGATCTCCTGAACTCGATCCAAAACGTTTCTAATGGCTCAAAAAACATTGTGAACCTGGTCAGAAAAACCTCCTCTCCCTGTCAGGTCATTCACTAACTTAGCTTCTAAACACCGCGCCTCAATCACTTGGACACTCTTAACCCTCCTGTTGTCCTTGAGTCAAGGAAGGGAGGGAGGAAGAAGGAAGGAAAGGAAAGGAAAGGAAAGGAGGGAAGAAGGAAGGAAAGGAAAGGAGGGAGGAAGGAGGGAAGGAAAAGAGGGAGGAAGGAAAGGAGGGAGGGAAGAAAGACAGAGAGAAGGAGGGAGGAAAGAGGGAAGGAAAGGAGGAAGGAAGGAGGGAGGGAGGAAAGAAAGAGAAGGAGGGAAGGAAGAAGGAAGGAAAGGAGGGAGGAAAGAAGGAGGAAGGAAGGAAGGAAGGAAGGAAGGAAGGAAGGAAGGAAGGAAGGAAGGAAGGAAGGAGGGAAGGAAGGAAAGAAGGAACAGTCAAAACGGACGGGGTCAATTTGACCCGGGAGGACAACACAAGGGTTAAAGCTACAGGTTCCTATTTTTATCTACTACATGAGAACCATTAATGACATCATAAAATGAAATACCAATATTTGTGTTACCAAACCAGTGCAGATTTTAACAAAATACTAATTATGACTTATGAATTAACATTTTTAAATGCAATTAAATCATGAATAATATTAAACCCAAAATATAATCAGTCATGAACTTAACTCACTATGAAATACTTAAATTATTCATATGGCACCTATACATTTCTAGTAACATAGTAAAGGTTGTCATGTGGGGTTGAACTGTTCCTCTCATATCACAATATTAGATCTAAATGATTTTTGTAAAACATCATCAAATCAGTTAAATCAGTACACACTTCCTTCATCTCCCGAGTGTTCCTCTTCTGAGTGGGGACGGAGATGATGTAATCAGAGGGATGTCTCCTCACTCCTCTGTAATTCATCGGTACATCATGGCATTTTCAGCGAGACGTCTTTGATGTGGTTTTTATTTGTCTTTGTCGTGGAGCGGCGGCAGGATGGCAGGATGGCAGCTGTACGCAGATGCTGTGTGTCGAGTGCCAGAAACAGAAGGAAAAAGTGGATGCTGTCTCCACCGTGTTATTAAAATCCTATCTTCTCTTTATCAATGTGTCATTTTATCAGCTCAGATAAGAGTTTTATGTATATATTCAAGATACATGATAAAATCACACTGATGGAAATACAACCTGAAACCCTGTATAGTACTGGCAGACTATACCTGGCTTGTTAGAGGTCCGACAAATCTCACTGCTGCCTGTGTAAAATACTACTACTACTACTACTATTATTATTAATATTACTACTACTACTACTACTACTACTACTACTGCTATTACTACTAGTACTACTACTACTACTGCTGCTACTGGTGTTACTACTGCTACTACTATTACTACTATTACTACTACTACTGCTACTATTACTGCTACTAACACTACTATTACTAACAATGCCACTACTACTATTACTGCTACTCCTACTACTACTATGATTACTGCTAATGCTACTACTGCTGCTGCTACTATTACTACTATTACTACTACTACTACTACTATTACTACTTCTACTTCTACTACTACTACCAATGCTACTACTGCTACTGCTACTACTGCTACTGCTACTACTACTAATACTACTATTACTACTCCTATGATTACTAATAATAATACTACTGGTACTACTACCAATGCTACTACTACTACTACTATGACGTCTACTACTACTACTACTACTACTACTGTGACGTCTACTATTACTACTGCTACTACTACTACGACTGCTAATAATAATAAAGCATTTCATTTAAAGGCGCCTTTCAAAGCTCTCAAGGACACCTTACAAGACACACATAAAACAACAAAAACAGGACATCAAACAATATTGATGTGGAAGTTAGTGTAGTTTTTGCAAAGATAAATACATAAATGTGAATGTGACTGCATAGTGCAATAGTATAATGGATAAGAAGAGGACCAGAGAGTGCGGGACGGTGTGTAGATGTGAATGCTACTATTACTGCTGCTAGTGCTAATAATGAAGATACTAGTTAAATTATTACTTTGCCAATAATTAATTCACAAATCATAATACATATACAGTATGATATAGTTTAAATTACTTATGTTCATGGTCAATGTGACCCTTTAAGAGCTGCGTGTCCCCATTAAACATCTTATGTACAATTATGAGTTATAAAAATTCCAATAACATAAATCCAACTAGACATATATGGGGATTGTGGAGGGGGCGTTGAGGCTGAAACCAGTGCAGAAGTACCTAGAAGTGCAATGCCATCCTAGATACAGGCTCCAAAAAAATCTAGTTTTCAAAGAGTCATTATTTGCACTCTCTATTAAATGGGCTGGTGGAGGGGTCTTGCACTGAATCAGACTACTGTAGCAATATTTCAATAAATTTAATGTTACTTTATTATGATTCCTTCCCTCTCAGCACAATTTAGCTAATGCAGCTAACCTGAACCCAGAGTGTATAATGCTTGGTTATACCCAGTAAGATAAAAGCCCACATTGGTCTGAGGTAGTGCTGCATCTTCCCAGAGTGTGAACACCTCCCTAATGATTGATTATTGATCTCCAGAGAGGAATATCACATTATATACAGTCTATGGTAAATGTCAAACACCCTTACAGAGCAGAGTCCATTCGATCCACTGTATTAAATCATGTGTTACAGTATGGATCTCTAACAGAACAGAAGAGGTGAGCTATTTTTTGTAGTGGACTTCTGAAATATATCTTTAATTCAAAATCATGTTTTTAATCCTCATATATTAGATCAGGGATGTCAAACATGCGGCCCGTGGGCCAGAACCGGCCCGCCGAGGGGTGCTGTCCGGACCACTTTCCTTCCTGTGTTCTTTTCCTTTCTTCCATCTGTCCTTCCTTCCATCTGTCCTCCTAACCTTCCTTTTTTCCTCTTTTCATTCGTTCCGTCATTTCTTTCTTCCTTCCATCTGTCCTTACTCCCTTTCTTCCTTCCGTCCTTCCTTCCATCTCTCCTCCCTACCTTCCTTTTTTCCTTTCTTTGTTCCTTCCTCCCTTCTGTCTGTCCTTCCTTCACTATCTGTCTTTCCTACCTTTCTTCCCTCCTTCCTTTTGTCTGTCTTCCTTCCTTCCATCTGTCCTTCCTTCCTTCTTTCCTTTGTTCCTTCCTTCCTTCCATCTGTCCTTCCTTCCTTTCTTCCCTCTGTTCTTCCTTCTTTCCTTCATTCCTTCCATCTGTCCTTCCTTCACTATCTGTCTTTCCTACCTTTCTTCCCTCCTTCCTTTTGTCTGTCTTTCCTTCCTTCCTTCCTTCCTTCCTCCCTTCCTTCCTTCCTTCCTTCCTTTTAATGATCTGGCCCACATGAGATCAAATTGGTCTGTATGTGGCCTTGAATGAAAATGAGTTTGACACCAATGGATTATAAAGGCATTATCAAGCTGTTACTGTAAGTATGTTTTCTGAGCTGTTAAATACAAGTTAGAGCATGAGGGTTTATCCATTATATCAGAGCTGTGTAAAAGTGTATATTTATTGAAGTACTTCTAAAATTCCACTTAGTACTTTATCCATGTAGTATATTTGTCATGGGACATGGAAAGAGTGAAATTGAGTCAAATTTCACAGATAAAAAATACCCAGCTCTGTAGGAGAGTAAACCGATGACACCTTTTTAGTGCTGCAACACAGATGGCCCTTTCAGTAACAGCTTGAGAGAACACAATGATGGAGATTGTTTTTACTACATTAAGCTGGTCTCCTCCTTCCCCACCTAAACACAATCAAAGGCTCTCTATATTATCAATAACATCTCCCACTGGAAATACAATTTCAAGGTCTATTTGATGCATGAAAAAAAGCAACGATGCATTATAATTTAAAAATTCCACTATAGCATATTTTTTCATAGCTTTCGAGGTCAATCTTTGATAATCCAGGTGTAGAGAGAAAACATACATAAAACATAGTGTTTGTTGGATATAATTAGGAAATGGTGTCTGTCTAATGGGAATAGATATCACTGTTCAGATAATACATATATTGGTTTTCCTGCTGTACTCACTTACATAATTGTAAGAGATTGTACAAAATAAGAGTCTTGACTAAAAATATTATAAAGATCAAGACTGTCTTGACCAGAAAAATGGCAGCATTTACCACTTACTGTACTAAACAGCAAAAGTAATTAGCTACATTTCTTCTTATTTTACATTTTTTACTCCTCACAGCTCAGTCAAAGGTAACCTGATATAACTTTAAAAGCTACCGCACCCACTCCCTCACATATTTTCTATAATTTAACACCTGTAGAAAAGTAGAAACAAGACAGGTCTAAGCAGCCGGCCCGTGTTTTTGGAGGCATTACTTACATCAACAAACCATCTTAACATTATCTCAGCGGTTGCACACAGCAGCGTAACAGACAAGCCGTACACACAAAGAAGCTGTGAGGTTCACAAACCCTCCGACTCAGAGTAAAACAAGCAGACTCCTGAATGTAGCTGGCAACACTGGTATAAATACAACAACTTTTGAGTTACCAGGACAATGCATTACTGCCTGACTCTTAGACCTGGGTATCGGTACTCAATACCTTCAAGGTATCAACAATACCGAGTAGTATCGAAGCGTCTCCCGCCAAATGAAACCTGCAATAGATAATAATAATAATAATATTTTATTTTTGGATAGGGACAGTGCATATTGATTAACATCGATATTAGACATCTCTGTAAATATGCCGGATTAAAGCAAAGCTGCTAATTTGCATCCGTAGTCCCTAGTGAGTAAAATAAATATAAAAAAGAATACAAGTAGAAGAGACAGCAAATAAATAGATAAGATACAAATAAAACACACACAGTACAATACAATACACAATCAAGAGGATGTCAGCTCCAGACAGGATACAACAATGTAATAAAAAGTTCAGTGTCAAGATCCTTTTTGCTTGAAAATATGGCTATTTGTACGGACTTCCTGATTACCAATCAACACAAGCATTATTTGATGTAATACAACATATGATTGGCCCACTGCCACAGCAGCTACCATGTGGAGGAATGGAGGCATTTTGTTTCTATTCACATGATTGGTATCGAACAAAGTACTCAATTGGTATCAGTATCACTTTAAGGGTACTTGGATCGGTACTAGTATCGTAATCCGAAACCCAACCCTACTAACAATGCTAGCAGTGCACATGTACTGACTGGACTGATGTCTAAACTTACCAGGGCTCCAGTTTACTTGCATGGAGGCATCTTTGACTTAATGCATGCTGCCAGCAGTAAATCCACATTCATCCACTCTCATACCTCTATGCTGACTAGCTAGAACTAGCTGCTGGCTAACACAGTGTGTAACATGGGAAACAGCTACAGCTAGCCTTGCTGTGTCTAAAGGTAAAAAACATCTGAGTTATTTGCCTGGAAACCTCAAGGCAAGAAGTTTCTAAGCCTGGCAAAGACACAGTCTGGCAGGTAACCACCTTGAGAGTAAGTTTTTGTTCTTTCTGTTCAAATTAGACCAAACTCATTTTAGTTCAAGGGCCACATAGAGTCTAATTTGATCTCAAGTGGGCCACACGAGTAAAACCATTGCCTTATCACCTATAAATAATATATATGTATTATCATTTAACTATAATAAACCATCTATTAACAAAACACATGATCAACCTGAGATGTCTTAAGAAATATTAGTTTTTTTTCTGATTATTTTGCACAGAAGTTGCAGATTGATTAATATATTATGTTTTAAATATGACCACAATATATATTCATAGTTTTTTCCCCATCAGTGTGTGAAAAAAAACCTCTAAGACAGCAGAACAATTGGAATTACTTCTCAGGCCTGTTGAACACCCCTGGATTAGACATTTGTGTTATTTAGAGAGCTTCAGAGGTGCTAGTGGGTAGATTTTGTTTCGTATTGCTGGACTTTAGGGCTCTAAACTAGCTTGTATGGATCATTTAGGAGTGTGTTGGCAAGATCATTTCCTCACATGTATAAAGTAACTTGTTTTATCACAGAGTATGAGCACTGCCAGTCTTGATAAACAACCTCTTTTGTTCTCTCTTCTGTTATACATGTGACAATCTATAATATAATACAGCCTTTTTCATCATGCAGCAAGACTCAGGTGTTTTTCTGCCCGTGTAATATCGAGGAAATGGAAAAAGCAATATAACAAATTTAAGGATGTTGAGAAGAACTGTGCTTAGGTGTGGTTTATCTTCTGAAACAAGTACACGAGGCAGGGGTATGTATAGATATGGGCAGGCTATTTGTAGTGCAGTGAGCAGTGAATAGGCCGACTGATGTATCAATCTGTCTTCCTGAAAAATACCTATCGCCCAGAGGTGTTGAGATATAGACCTCTGAAGTGACAAACGGCAAGGTGGTTTGCCTGGTTCAGCACAAACACACAGGTTCTGGTCTGGCGGTGTACTGTAGAAAACACATTCATTTGTTTAAGAAGAGCTTGGCAGGAACACATCTATTTGTCATGGAAAACACGGGCGGAGTGAGGGAGTGATTGAGTGGCCTGCAGTGAGTGACCCAGTACAAGGATTACACAGGATTGAAACAGCAAAGACAAAGCTGGGGCTGAATTGGAAAGGTAAGGGCACGGTAACCTGTAATGCATGTAGCACAGAGGTACATTTCTCAAATACAAAATACACTGTTAGTACTTCTATTGTCCTGGAATAAAGCTCAGAGTTGCTGACTATATATTTTTTCTTTTTTTTTTTTTTTTTAAAGAGAAAATCTACATCGAGCTAAAAAATACAGTTTTTTTTTTTTTTTTTTCAAAGTACCAGATAAGAAATAAAAGGTTTTTAATATAGCATCTTGTTTGAATTAAGCAAATGTGATAGCACAAGGCAGACATCTGTTCCAAGTCATTGTTGTGTGTAATGATTGCTACCGCTTCTGTGAGTATGTGAGGAAGGTTGTTTCTTTTCTCTTTTTTTTCTCCATCTCCAGCTTTAACTGTTTTTTTTTTATACATATACAGAGAGCATGTTTCTAAACATCTCAGCAGGCACCAAGGGCTCTATTTTTCTGAAATGGCCCAGCAGATGTTGGTGGTTTTGTGCTGCTAAGATGGCATTTTCATCCACTTGCACACAGGTTGTTTTCATACCAGTTCCTGTTGGTTGTTGTTGGGTGTCGTCGTGTGAACTCGACTGTGTGGAAGGCAGGAAGGGCAGTGGTGGAAGTGGGTGTGTCACTAACAATCAAACTGTGCAGTGCAATTTTGGTTAAAACGATCTCCATGATATTTACTCTGGATATATGGTTACACTGTCTGCTTGCTTGGTTCACTTAAAGTACAGAAAGCATGGCATTTTAACCCTGTTTGTGTTGACTGTTCCTTCTTTCCTTCCTTCCTTCTTTCCTTCCTTCCTTCTTTCCTTCCTTCCTTCCTTCCTTCCTTCCTTCCTTCCTTCCTTCCTTCCTTCCTCTCGCCCTCCATCTTTCCCTCCCTCATTCCTTCCTTCATTTCCTTATCCCCTCCTTCTTTCCTTCCTTCCTCTTTTCCTTTATCCCTCCCTCCCTCCTCCCTTCTTTCCTCCATCCTTCCTTCCTTTCCTCCCTTCCTCCCTCCTTTCCTTCCTTCTTCCTCCCTTCCTTCCTTCTTTCTCCCTTCCTTCCTTCCTCCCTCCCTCCTTCCCTCCCTTCCTTCCTCCCTCCTTCCTTCTTCCTTCCTCCCTTCCTTGACTCGAGGACAACAGGAGGGTTAAACAGCTTCAAAGCTTTTATTTTGGCCATTAAAACTTTAAAAAAGCATCCATACAAATAAGTTTCATATCTCTTTAAAAATATACTGATATTTTAATACTTACCCATATACCACCTATTTAAGGTTTGCACAGCATGAACAAACAGGGTCAGATTTCCACCATGCTCCACTAAAGAGAGAAGTAAAGTATGGATAAACACATCAGTTTGTTGCTTTTACTTTTCTCCAGATTCAAACTATCAAACACCAACATTTTCAAACTTCATATCCTACTGAGAAAACAGCTGAAGGAATGGAAACCAAGTCCAGTATATTTCTCATTATTGCAGCACCCATGAAACTAGGTTAACATGAGATTATTTTAGGCCTGATACCAAATACTTGCATAATACAGGTGCGTGCTAAAATTGTGGATGGTTTACCCGCAGGTGCTGAAACACCCACACTGCAGCAATTAATCCCTATATTCTGGAGCCCTTCCAGGCAAGGGCCTGCTGATTCATTCACCCCGTCTTACCCCAAAAACAGAGTCACCGCATTAATATTTCAGAATGCCTTGATACACATCAGCTGGCCAGATTTTATACAACATAAATACAAGATTTTGCATGAAACAGGATAATACAACATGACACAAAGTCAGCTTCTGATTTGATTTCACAATTCATGAAAAAAATGTGTGTAGTGGTTTGACGTCATGCAGGTTACGTTTGTAGACACCCAATCCATCACCCAATATAATGCAGAATTCCAAACATCAAAATGACTATCATGGTCAGACTTGAAAACATGTATTAAGACATAAAAATACTTTGCTTGGAGCTATAATGTGTGTTTTTCCAAACATCCAACTGGAGGAAAAAAGAAGAAAAACACATTTTTGAGTGAAGGGGGACTTGTTATGTTGTTACTTTGGAAATGAGCCACCAGCACAACAACCCAGAGCTGCACTGAGATGTCAATCACCAACCGTCACCAAGGTGAAGTAAAAAAAAGCCCCACAGCTGTATTCACAGAGAGAGAGGGAGATGAGCTTTTTTTTTTTTTTGGGCATATTTTCCTAATTACTGTTTTATATGTATTCGCCTCTTTCTCCGACTGATTTATACTCGTGTTATTTGAACATTAAAGCTTGAATTGAGTTTTTGATTTGAATCATGAATCATGTGTAGCACCCGATCCATGCAGCTATATATTTATGAACTATCTAAGGGGTTTTGTAGTACAATGGGGGGGAGAAGGAAAGAAGGAAGGAAAGTATGGATGAAGGGAGGGAGGAAGGAAGGAAGGGAGGGAAGAAGGGAGGAAGAAGGAAGGAAAGGAGGAAGAAGGGAAGGAAGGAAGGAACCCTAACATTTATTTCTGTAAATAGGCAATAAAATTAGTCACAAATTTGAAATCCCTCAAAGAATTGTTTTTTTAAATGTATTATTCCCACCTAAATTATACCTTTTATGAAGTGTAAATATGACACACTTAAATGTATTTTCCTTTTGAATTCCTTCTCAAAAGTTTTAATTTAAAGTCAAATTTTGTTGGTCTGTTCCTTTAATTTCAGTTCTGAAACATGACCTGACCTTTTCCTGTCTTATTTACCAGTTCAACATATCCAAACTAAAGGGCCCACGCACAAACAAACAGACACACACACACACACACACACACACACACAGACACACCTCACAACCAAAATGAGTGTCCTTAAATCCAAAAAACAGGCCTGAGTCGAGTATAGTGGCCCAAAATAAATGTCTGTCTCACCTGCTAACCGCAAGCTAGCATATAAAACAACATGTGCAGAGGTTAGTTATTACTCACAGATCCCTGAGCTGTCGTCTGAAACATGGGCGAAGAATGAGGAAGTGGGCGATGCATGACGAGGGAGACGATGAGCGGGGTTGCAGGCCTGGCGGCAACAGTCCAGACGAAGTGATAGCTGAGCAGGAGGTTAAGGCTGTGAGCTAACCGTGCTACTATTATGTATTTCAGTTAGCTTTATTAACACACTGACAATGTTTATGAGCCTGGAGCTACGTCTAATTCACTATGAAGTGCCCTAAACACTCAAGTCAACTGGTTTTAATGTAATACCTTTTTTCTATTTATCTCTACTTAGTGAGACATTTATTTCTCTAAGATTTTATATTTTCAC
This sequence comes from Scomber japonicus, assembly GCF_027409825.1. Taxonomy (NCBI): domain Eukaryota; kingdom Metazoa; phylum Chordata; class Actinopteri; order Scombriformes; family Scombridae; genus Scomber; species Scomber japonicus. The sequence continues at coordinate 6,283,528 of NC_070598.1, forward strand.
CGGCATCGATGAGCTGTGATCAACAGATACAAAAGTGACAATAAAAGAGACAGCAGAGGCAACACAGTCTCTGCATGAATGGCTTGACTGCTGCTGTTTGAAGGACAATTTGAATTTTTCACTGAATTTCAGTTTCAACTAAGTGAAGTGATGTTGTCATCACAGCTCCACTTTGTGATTCTCAGCGATAACAAGACAAGGGTATTGTTATTTTAAAAAGCTGCCTACAGTCGCTTCACAATAAATGCAAAACAAAAAAACTTAAGAATATAATTCTGCTGCTGGCTAATTTGTCATTTCAATTATACAGTATTGTTTCCTCAGGCTAAAAATGTAAACTGGAATATTCTAAAAGTGCCACAAGAGCATCATAAGCATCCTAACATGAGTCTTCTTTGGGATGCAGAAGCCACAGCTGCGATGCAACAAAGAAAAACCCCCCATCTTTCATTTGTATGACTCTCCAAGCTGTATTAGCAATCAGGAAGTTCTGGAGAGGAGCGCACAGGAAGTGACTTTGATATGATCAATCAGCCACAATACACTGGTTGATGAATATGCAGCTAAATGTGGTACTCACAAGAGAGGAGACTGAAGAAGCTTTAATTAAGATTCAGAGAGTCTGAATTCAACCATGGAGGCACAGCGGCGACCATAACAGGAAGCAGGAAGTCTCAACGATTATCAAGATATAGTGAGGTGACATCAAAGACCGAAAATGATACGTGTGCATATAAATGAACAAGAGATGGAAAAATCCTCCAATTTATAGGAAAAACATCTCTCCATGACTTAAAGTTTAATCAAAATATGATCCAATTCAATCTTTATTTTAGACCAGACCACACACATCAAGAAACAAACAAAAAAAACATATCTAAAAGGTCCATTCTGTATATTTTATGTATTTAACTCATTATCTATTTAAAGGATATAACATGCAGAAGTAAAATACAGAAATAGGAATGTGATAATGCTGAAAATGAATCAGATGTGAGCATTTTTCCCTCACTCACCATAGTTACGCAAGCAGTGTACAACAAATACTTTAAATAATTGAGCAGGCATGCGGAACAGAGATTCCATGATTTAGGCAAAGCAAGAATGACAAATGACCTGAGGGTAAAAAATGGGGATATTGTCCTTTAACTAGGTCTGACACTGTGAAAAATGCATGCTCGGCTATAAAGTGCACTAGGGAGCAAATTTTGCTCCAACGCAGCACGACTTGTATCCAAGAAGCAATATTTTATGATTAAGTGCTCTAATGACGGCCTTTAAGGAGCAAACGCATCATTCATAATACACGTGCGTGAGGTTTTTCTCATGCTCGCCTGTTCCCAACTAGTCTAACTCCCAGCATGCCCCTATTAATTCACTGTTTGCCCAATCAAATTAAAAGTGGCAGTCAGCGTCTGGGTTTGTTCATTCATGAGGTGGATCTGATTGCGCTTCAGGCCCTGACTGTGCATGCAGCCCTGATAAGAGGCTTGTACAGCGATTGGGCTGATTGCAAAGTGATGTTTTGGCTGCCATCGTTGCAGAGCCCATTGTGCGCTCCATGCTGATCAGGCTGAATAACAGGGGTTGTTATGGCAACGAGATCAACCGAATTAACTCTGGTGTGAGAGTAGTAAGACTTAGTGTGATATAAATGTTTTGGGATTTTTTTTTCTACTTTGTCAAAAATATAATTAAAAAAAAAAAAGTAATTAAAGATAAAATAAAAGAGGTAAATGGTGTAAAGGTAATCCAGTGTTTCTTTAAAGTCCAAACTGATATTAAACTACCTTTTTGTGTACATTACAGCATACATAAAGATTGGGTTATGTGTTGTGTTATATCTGCCTTGAGTGCTTTGAAAGGCTCCTTTAAATAAAATGCATTATTATTATTAGATCACTCCTTTTAGAAAAACACTTTGAACCCAAAAGGAAGAAATTCATACTCAAAATTCTTCAGTTTTATAATTGTGCCTTCTAGTTTTACACCATTTCAATTAAATACTTTTCTCCATTTGCATTGCTTTGGTCCTTATTTCAAAGTCCAAACTGAAATTAAACTGCCTTTGTTTTGTCCACTACAGCTTACGTGAATGTTCTGTAAATCACAAAAGACTCCAGACAACCAAAAAAGACAACCAAAAGGAAGAAATTCATACTTCTCTGATTTTATAATTGTGCCGTCTAGTTTTATACTTTTTTCAATGAAAACTTAATAAAGTGCTAAATGTGTCATTTTATCAGGCGGTCACACTAAGCCTGATTGCATCCTGCTACACAACACAAGAGCCACAACAAACTTTAAACAACAACCCTCATTCACCTTTCCTTCTAAAGTCTCCTTCTTCTCTAACTTACAAACATGACGGCACATCTTATCCTCCACATTAGCTTGTCGAACGAGCCTCCAAACAAACATTCATTGGGGAACAGTGCACCGCTAATGTCAGTTAGTTAGCTAATTAGCTGCTCTGCTGCGGCACATTAAACAGCATCTTAACATACCTGATTGTAATTTCAGTCGGACTGCAAGAGCCGTCTTACAAACCCCCAAACTGGCCACATACCAAACTACTATTCTGGCTGATCTGACCCCTACTCAGGACTGTGTTTTATCCTGTTGCACCTGTTTGGATGAGACAAGTTACACCTCTACCTTTAACCCTTGTGTCGTCCTACTGGGTCAAATTGACCCCGTCTGTTTTGACTGTTCCTTCTGTCCTCCCTCCCTCCTTATCTCTCTCTTTCCTCCCTTCCTTCTTTCCTTCCTTCCTCCCTACCTCCTTCTTTCCCTCCCTCATTCCTTCCTTCCTTCCTCCCTTCCTTCTTTCCTTCCTTCCTTCCTTCCTTCCTTCCTCCCTCCCTCCCTCCCTCTCTTTCTTTGATCCCCCTACCTTCCTCCCTTCCTTCTTTCCTTCCTTCCTCCCTTCCTCTTTTCCTTTCTCCCTCCCTCCTTCCTTCTTTCCTCTGTCCTTCCTTCCTTTCCTCCCTTCCTTCTTTCCTCCCTCATTTCCTTCCTTCTTCCTCCCTTCCTCCTTTCCTTCCTTCTTCCTCCCTTTCTTCCTTCCCTCCCCTTCTTCCTCCCTTCCTTCCTTGACTCGAGGACAACAGGAGGGTTAATCCAAACAGGAGTCCAGAATAGTTGAAAACAGCTGTGTGGTTCTGCAGAGGCTTTAAGATAATCTGTAGCCCTATAGGGGGGTGGTGACAGGTTAAAAAAGGTGATTATACTGTAGCAGAGAGCTTTTTAGATTTGTTAGCTGAATGCCACAATATATCTTGGCCTTAATGATGATATTGATTTTTCACCTTTTTTATTAAATGAGTAGGGTATTAATTTCCTCCGCCCCACCCCATTTTCCTCCTGCTTTTTTATATCATCCTATATAGTATTCTTCTTATTCATGTATTCATCATTTTCCTCCTGCTATCTTCTTTCTTATTCCTTTGTCTTGTCTCTTTTTCTTTTTCTTCTTCTTCTTCATGTATCTATCAAAGTTTTTTTTTAATTTTTAAGGTCTATCTTTTTTGGGGGGGGTGAAGTTTTTTCCGAGTGAATACAAACTGAACAGCATGATGGCTCCTTCCAAATATACAGATATGGTTTAAATTGCTAAAGGCACATAACCAAATCTATGTAAGCTTGTTGAAAAAAGCCCGCATAGCGTTTCATATCTACATTACAAGCGCACCACATACGTTGATATCATATCTTCTAGCAATGCTGAAACTCAAATGTCAGTCAGACATTCGCACCCAGAGGCTTGAAGGTAGGTGTTGCTTCAAATATCTCCAAAAAATTGCCTCAGTCATTGTAGCGGAGTTAATATATTTCCTTCCACAAAAAAATGAGGAGAATTGCAATTTCAGTTCAACTAAATAACTAAATGACGAACAGGGACATAACATGCTAGCTATTTCAGGTTATTTAATCACAATTAATGCTAATCGTCACACCATTGATTCATTCAGCTGTATTCAGAAAGTCGTATACCTTCAAGTATTTTTAACTTAGATGAAGCCTTTAATGCCGGTAACCCAAAGGGAAATATATAATCAGTGGCTGCTGAAGGGGACGGAGGAAAGGTTACGCATGTCATTACAGTCCTCCACAGACTTTGTGGTGAACTAATTCAAAGTAGTTCATAGCCATGGTTCTGAAAAGCTCAGATCTGGCCAAAATGTATTATACTGTTAACAATGAGGTGATGTGGTTCTGCCCACTTGTAATGCTGTAGATAATCAGATAGGCAAGGAACACAATGAGAGGCAGTGGACCTGACAGCATGGAGAGCCTGGATTAGACCACTCTATGAAAACAGAATCACTCGTGACAGACACTCGTGGCCTTTCATAGAGACGGCTCACAAAAAGGGATAGAAAAAAAAAATCATTCCCAGTCATTTTCTCTTATCAAACTGCTCTTTTCATTTCCTAAGCTCACTATTGAATTTTCTCACTCAAGCTCAACATGGGTGATGGGGTTTCTTTTCTTTGTTATGTGTCATCCACACACTGGTCTTGCCCAGAGGTTAATAATGAAAGTTAAAAGAGTGTTGCATATTAATGCTAAAATCTATTGAGCCATACAGCAGAGCAATAACTGTCCTTCAATGGGACCGCTGTCTTACAATAATTAATACGCGCGACATGTTGGCCCATTCCATGCTCTGCTGGAATCACAATGACATTCAAAAAAGTTTTCCTTTTGAAATTATATTCAAAGAGTGACAACGCACAAAAAAATATGTGATTTTATTTCAAATTGACAAATATTTCTTAGCTGAGGGCTCCGGCTCCCTGCTGCTGTAGTTATTCTTTTATCAAGGTAACTTTATCAGTAATTGGTCCTCTTTTTTCCAGGTAGAGTCATTGTGAATTACACATCATTTATTGATCTACTGCATGATTTGTACCCATGTTCAGTATTCTGTGTTTTCTTTAAGGAGCTGTGAAGAACATTATTCATGTAAATGACATTCAAAAAAATCTTCATGATAGGAACAAAATCTAACAATCTCAACAATGATAAAAATAACTACTGTCTTTTTCTCTATTTACAAGATACTGTTCCTGCTGTTTGATGCGATTGTTCTGACATTTTCTTCAATTGTTGTCCAATTCATTTTAATCAACAATGAAGACTTTATACATTAAGGAAGGTTCATCATTTTGATATCTGCATACTGTAGAATATTTACCATATGGATAAGATAATCATTGTAATTGTCTGAAACTGAAAAAACATGAAAAAATGTCTTCAACAGATTGATAAATTATAATATGAAAGACATACGAATGGATAAATTAACTAATTACTGTTTAAATCACAAGTATTTCTAAAGACGTTTGTGGAATCATACATCTGTCCTCTAATTTGAAAAACAGTATCATCTGTTGCCCAAAATGAACTCTTCTTCAGAGGTTGATTTAGCTGCATGATCAGTTGCACTAATTGGCAGCATATTTAATTTCAGTAAGATATGCTTTTGACAGAGAGGTTAATGAGCAGAACTTGAAAGAAAAAAAAAACAGATTTATGGAGTAAATGTATCTATAATTCTATTAAATATTAAACAAGAAAAGGCAGTAAAACAACTGGAGCAAACAGAGTTTGGGAATGAAAGCTGTATGTACTGGAGAGAGTAGAGTGACGTGGTCATAATTGTACGATAGAGGAGAGTAACACCTGTAACCATAGTAACCATACAAATAAAAGATGATGGCAAGCCTAAAAATGCTTGACGGAAATCATGCTCTCATCCACTACTCCTTATTTAAAAGACACTCAATGGTTTACTCTATACAGTGAGCGGTAAAATTAGATTTCTGACACTCGATAGCTGTCATCATGTCTTGCGTCATCACTGACAGATGTAGTGTCAGGGTTAGGTTTAATACTGTGGTGGTGATTTCGAACACAGAAAACCACATTAAAATTAAAAATGCATGCCAAAGGGAGACTGATGAAAAATATCTGTAGTTTTTGCTAACAAAAACTAGGCTCAACTGATAATTAAGATGTCTAAAATGTGACCTGAAGAGTGTAGACTAAAATGAATCAACCTGTCTGAGAGAATAAGGCTACTTGGGTAATATAAAATGTGCTTTACATCCTAGTAATGCTTCCAAATGTTGGCGTGTACACATATACTGCATTACCATGAGACAACCATGTCCAATGAAATTAGCTTGATATTTCTATTTTTATGTCTTTCATCTTCAAAATACCCGTTCCTTCTATCAGATGTCAAAATTTACAACTACTTTAATGCCAATATGAGAAAGAGATTATACTGCCAGAGGTTTTTCATTAAATAAACTTTAATGTTAGATGTGTCCTTAAAAAAAAACAAGATTGAGGACACTGGTTCTATCTCAGAGATCATTGTGTGTTTAAATATTTCAACTAATGCACATTTAAAGAGCTTCTGGAGGTTGTGCTACTCAAGATAAGACAAAGTGATCCAGCATCTCTTATCCAGAATTTTAAAATTTCATTACTGCTTTGCATATCAGGCTGCACACATCCTCTCTGTGTCTGTGTTGCTGGTGATGTTAAACATGAACAAGGTTACAATTTCATTTGGCAGATGCTCTTATCCAAGGCAATGTACTTCTGAGAAATAATACAACACAAGCAAGGATACAGTCAGGAGAGCACAATATGAGTAAGTGCCTTAAAGCTACGTTCAAGCTCTAGGCACCAACCAGGCATTGAAGCAGGTGTTCACAAAAGAGCCAGGTCTTTAGCTTTATCTTAAAGATAGAAAATGACACTGTGGACAAAATGCAGTTTGGTAAACTCCACCACCAAGGAACTACAGAAGAGAAGAGTCTAGCATGCAATATAAGGCCCTGTTTTGGTGGTAGTACCAGGTGCCTTTCATTGGCAGTGAGAGGGAGGGTAGACCTGAATTAGGGAGTTCAGGTAAGTGGAAGCAATTTTAATTACTGTTTTGTAAGCAAGCGCCACGGTTTTGAATTTAATGCAGGCAGTAAGTGTGAGCCAGTGGAGGGATAAGAACAACAGGATGACATGTTCTGTTTTGGGCTAGTTGAAGACCAGACATGCCGCCACATCCTGGATATCTAAAGAGGTTTGAATGTACAAGCAAAGAGTTGCAGTACTCAATGTGTGATATTACAAGAGCCTGCACCAAGAGTTGTAATGGGTTCTCAGATAGGTAGGATTTGATCTTTCTGATGTTATAAAGGGCAAATCTACACTACCAAGCAATCGAGGCCACATGAACCTTAAAGTTGGTCATCAATCATGAAACTTAAGTTCCAGGCAAACTTTGATGGTATGAGTCGGGTTGAGTGGAGCTAGATATCTAGACGTTGTTGCATAAAGGGACCGACTGGGATGACACAGGCCTCAATCTTAGAGAGGTTAAGCCGAATTATGTTCTTTCATCCATACCAAGATGTAGGCACGGTATGATGAGAGCTTGGTAGAGACTGTGAGGTTCGGGTGGGAACTATAGGAACAGGATGGTATCATCAGCATATCAATGGTATGAGAAACCGAAGGGAGGGACCTAGCACCTGACCTTTGAGGAACTACTGTGGATAAGATAATCCAGAGAGGTTGACATGAACAAGCGGAGCGCTGATCCTGAAATACCAAGTTCAGTGAGTGTAGAGAGGAGGATTTTGGTGGTTAACCGTGTCAAAGGCAGCCGTCAGATCTAGCAGCGATGAAGCTAAAGGCCGACCAGCCAGCATTACCGACAGGAGTAGTAAGTATTATGATAGGAAGGGGAGGAGTGAAATCAGCCTGTAGTTTTCAGTCTGTGCTGGGTCAAGTAGGTTCTTTGAGGAGCAGGTGATCCAGGCTTGCTTAAATGCAGTGAGGTTGTAAGAGAGAGGTTGATGATCTGTGTGACTGTATGGTTAAATGTGGGGGAAATGGTCTCCAGAACTTGGATGATATCAGGTCCAGCAAACGGGTAGAAGGACGAGAGTCCAGCAGAAGCTTGGAGACTATAAAACTAATGTTTTCTTTAAAGAAAATATTCATCGTTTTTATTCAGCGCATGGGGAATCTGTTTCCCTCATATGTCAAACAATTTAGATAATTTTCTCATTTCATCACAAAGTCACTGATGTGACACCAGTGACAGATGTTGAACTGCTCTGAAAAATCATAAAACCTTCAAAGCTAATTGAACCAGAGTGTAAATCTTTACTGAGATCAATATTCATTAATTTCCCATTTGTCATTTTTCTGCTGTCAATGATTAGTTCAGGTGAAATCACAGAAATGCTGATCATGAAACCAGAGATGCTTATTTAGACAAAAAACTTTGAGAAATTTGAGACAGGAGAGAGGTAAAGCTGGATGAGAGGGAATTGATAGGTGCTGTGTGTCACAGGGAGGAAGAAAGAAGAAGAAGAAAGAGAATAAGAAAGTAAATGCCTGGTATTGAGCAGATTTAAAGGCAAGGCAGGATATTGTAAATCCACCTCCAATTCCCTAAATCACTTGGGGAACTGAGCTTCATCTCGAGGTCACTTCTAAGTCCGTTATCCATGCAGAACTGCTGAGTGGGCTCCTCAAGTCAGCAGGGTTAGATGTCCCTTTGGCCCCTGCTGATCAACATTGAGTTTATAAGGAGTGAGAAAGCTGGAGAGTGGTGGCGAGGTAATAAAATGGTAACATTACATTTATTACCTCTCCCTGTTGCCAAGTCATATACCGAACGACTTCAATTTGACTTCATTGCATCATAAAAACTTTTGCATTACATTTTGTGAAAGTGACATTTGCTGTTCTCCGTCTCTGAGCCAAAAGCAGTATAAACACCAGTTTTGCCTCAGACTTAAAGCTCTGGAAATAAAAGATTGTGCAGAGATGCAGACAAAGCTGTTCTCCTCTTTGGAATATTGTTTGGCTTTCACATTAGCCCCAGCTTACATTGAGTTTGTTGTATTGAAACAGTGCCTAAATACAAATTCCAGCTTCAAAGTTTTCACAATGGTATTTCATAACCTATTCATGTCCACATTTCTAAACACATAATTTGTTTGGGTCATAAAGAGATAGTAGTTATTAGTTGCAGCCTACAGTGAGTTTATTGTTTTGAAGCAGTGCATGAATACAAATTCCAGCTTCAAAGATACTTTATTGTTGCCTTGGAAGTCTGTTTACCTCCTATATTTAAAACATTCCCTTATAATCTTTTGTCATATTAGTAGATAGGCAGTAAAGTCAAACTGAAATGTATGTATTTTTTGGTTTTGACTGACAATATCAGTATTGTAATGTTGGATTCTTACCATACTTGTGAGGACAGGCACGAGAAATCATTTGTAATATAACTTAAATTCCAATGACCACAAAGGTAACCAGCTGAAGGCCACCATTAGCTGTTGCTTAGTAGCATCAGTGATTTTAACACTCCTTAAATGACCTAATTTGCATGAATAGATAGTACTCCATTTCGTGAATTGGATCATGGGTTATTGCTGTGAGTTTTGATGCTCTGTTTGCCATAAACACAACTGGAGAGATGGCTGAATCTAAGTAGACCCCCTGCTTTCTATAATATGGGACAAACTAAGTGATTCATATGCAGAAGCTGCTAATAACCAGCTGGTCATCAGATAACATGAATGAAAAGAAATGTCTGGCGGGAATCCGTGTTAATGTTAGCAAACTGTAGGCTAACTAGTGAAAGTGGAATCTGCTTAGCCCCGCTTGCTAGCTTATAGCCTATTAGCTTCTACTAGCTTTAGACTTTCTAATGACCACTTTCTAATGTCTGGTTTAGTTTATTTTTATTAGGATTACCATTAGCTGCAGCCTTACTGAAGCTATTCTTCCTGGGGTCCAACCATAAGACCATGGTAGAAATCAGTGTTAATATTTGCAAACTATAGCCTAACTAGTGAAAGTGGAGGTTAGCCTAGCTTGCTAGCTTATAGGCCTACTTTCTGGATGGAATACAAACTTGACAGCAGCATGTCCTCCTAAATGTTAAATGATGAAAAGGACAGATAATATAAATCACTAAATCAGTTTATAACCAACACTGGAGTTGTTTTTGTAAAAAGAAAAGAAAAGGGGAAATGTCATTCAAATTTACATAAATATTAAGAGACAGAAACACGAAGACTAAGGGGGGAAAAAACTAGCAAAAAAGACTAAGCTTACAGACCTCCCAGCAATTTGTGACACATATGAGCCACCATGAGGGGTTTCAGGCAGGAAATCATTTAAAATTAACAAGAGAGATGATATCTCGTCACCATCACAAGGTCAAAACCGTGAAATCGTTTGTTCTGCTGTGCTTTCCTTCAGCATGATTCACTTGATCCTCCTGTAGCCGACTCTCCAGCTCTGTCCTTCAAACACATCCTGCCCGACTGGTGTAATTGCGCCATGACAGGACTGATTCCCCATCCCCATCAATCACTCTTATGGAGATATGGGCTTCTTCCTAACATGACTACTCCCTCCCTCTCTCTCTCTCTCTCTGCTTGCCTCCCTGGTCTGCCTCCCATGTTTTACGGTTATAGTGATAAATAACAGCCCCCTTCGTCCGAGCCCAGATTTCCTGGCCTGTGTCCTATCAGGGTTGGACCAGAAACAGTGCATTGAGTGATATATTGACCATGTTGGGTTTGTGACAGGCTTTTCTAGTGTTGCTTTTGGGCTGCCGTTAAGCACTCCCTATGTGTGGTATGTTGTGTTTACTTTGTGCTTTGTGGGAAGCCATTAAAGAATCTTAGAAGGCACAAAAATGGAAGATGAAGAGATAAAACAAGACATTGAACCAAACTCTGTTTCCTAATATTCAAGTAAGCGTCATTGTTTGACCAGAGTCGAATACAATGATATGCAGTGTTGGGGAGTGACTAGTTACATGTAACAGCTTTATGTAATTTAATTACAAAATAAATGTAACTGTGATCTGTTACAGTTACTGACGAGTGTCATTAAATTACAGTTACTTATGAAAATGTTGACGATTACAAAGGAGGTTACATCTGAAGTCAGGCCTTTAAGATTTTTCTCAGGAGGAATTTTTTCTTACTTTTTTAAATATTTAACATGTTTTCTGAATACATATATTTCTGTTTTTATTCTTTGAAATCAATATTTTTTTATATATTGTAAATAAATCATGACGTCGGCTTATTTGGAGCCCACATTGGTTTAAATGGTGTTGCAGTACCAATTAAACCCATGCTCGACTTCTAACTTTTCTCATCAAGTATCTTTATTTCATATTCCAAAAACTACACAAACTAATGAAAACATTTTCAAATGAGGGGTAAATCTTGCTTTATAAATCATGTTAGTATCAATAAAAACCACCTGAACTTAGATTTTGGTGCTTAATGGGAACATTTACCCTAACAGCTGAAAACATTGGTTAGAAAATGAGAAAAGTCATCAAATAAGTTACGTTATTTTGATGAAGTCATTGAAATAGTTACATTACTTATTACAATTTAAATAGAGTAACTAGTAACCTGTAACCAATTACATTTCCAAATTAACCTCCCCAACCCTGTTAATATAGGACTCCTCAGATCTGCAGAGGAAATATGAGAGCTTTGGCATTTTTAAATAGCTTGGTCTGGTTGGCTAAGTGATTAGTCTACACAATAGTAATGACTAAGAGATGAATCTTTCATGCATGTTAATTTTATGAGCTTTTTTTTTTCCTTTTTCACATTGTGAGGTTTTTGTTACAGATCAGTGCTGCGGTAGGTTCACAGGCAGGGTATTCTATTCATAGCCATATGTTGAAATGAGTCACTGGAAAGCTTCTGTTCATCCGCACCAACATTAAGACTGTGTGTGTGTGCTGTGAGATGTTTTGTATCTCATCAAAAGAACAGAGGTGGAAAGTTTGCCTAGCCAGACTGGTGATAACATCTCGCTCGCATAGCTGTGGGAAAACTCTGAATTTACAAAGCAAACTCAATACAAATACAAAGTAAAGGACACACAAGTCTGTGTTTTATGTAAAATAAGTGAACTTCACGGAGTATAAAATGATAAAATCTGAATCTTAAATTCCCTGCTTACAAGGTCCTGGTTTCAAATCTTAGCCCTGGCATGGTCCATGTTGAATCTTCTAGTTATCTCTGTTTTCTCTAGATGCTTTGGTTTCCTTTCAAAGTGAAAGACTCTCTACTCTACTACAGTTGCCCTTGACCAAAGCACTTTCCTTAGAGCTACAGTAGAGTTGGTCCCCTGGTGCTGCACTGTGGTTGCACAATGCTCTTAAATTGTTAGCGCGGGTTAAATGAAAAGGACACATTTTTCCCACGGGCATTAATAAAGAATAACTTGACCATTAGCTGTAAGTGTAGCTGCAACCCCCCAAACATTATATTAACTTAAATTTACAACACAAGTTGAGGTTGTATAAATGGATTCACTGCTGCTGTCTGGTGAAGAATTATACCATAGTCTATAGTACCAGATAATTTAGTATATTATTTATTTGGTAACACTTGTTGCAAACAGATTTAAAATACCAACACAGAGGCTATACTATGGGTGTCAAACTCATTTTCATTCAAGGGTCACATACTGCCTAATTTAATCTCAGGTGGGCCAGATCATTAAAAAGAAGGAAGGAAGGAAGGAAGGAAGGAAGGAAGGAAGGAAGGAAGGAAGGAAGGAAGGAAAAGAAGACTTGAAAGAAGGAAGGAAGGAAGGAAGGAAAAGAAGACTTGAAAGAACGAAGGAAGGAAGGAAGGAAGGAAGAAAGGGAGGAAGGACAGATGGAAGGAAGAAGAAAGGAAGGAAAAGAAGGAGGAGAAGGAAGAGAAGACAGGATGAAAGAAGGAAGGAAGGAAGGACAGATATAAGGAAAGAAGTAAGGAAGAAAAAGAAGACAGAAAGGAAGGAAGGGAATTTTCATGGAAGGGAGGAATAAGGAAAGTGGGCCGGATTGGACCCCTCGGCGGGCCGGATCTGGCCCACGGGCCGCATGTTTGACATCCCTGGTCTATACTGTTTTAAATGTTGGTTCTGATACATAATGGTCCCATAGATATATTTTATAGTGCAATCAGACTGAACATGCTCACCTTATTTGCACAAATTTGAACCCTAGAGTGATTGTCTGTGTTTCCTTTATTCAAACACCCACTGTAATTTATGCACAGATTATTTTTGTGATGGCTGATGATGCGTTTATATCTGAGTAATCTTAATTATCCTCAAAATGGATTCACATCAACACCCTGTCATAATTACAAGTTTTAGGAGAAGTTGGATATATGTATGTTGAAGCACCTATTTTTGGAGGTCGGCTATATCTATATATGTTGAAGCACCTGTGGAATGAAAACGTGTTATTCAAAGTGTTTTTTGGTCAAGGTAAACCCAAATTTAATGTACATGGTATTATTATACTGTCATTACTCAGTATTTTTAACTCTGCAATTACACCACAGCCTTGAGCTGTCAGATGACCCCTTCTTCATCATCCCTCCTATATGAATTGTGAGAGCCAAGATGAAAACATTCCCCTCTCCTTCTCTTCTTACCTTTTTGCCTCCTCTCTACACATTCATGAAATAGTGCGCTACAGCTTACAAATAGTGCTCTACATGTAAAAGCAACATTTTCGCTCCATTTAACACATTTTCAACTTGCATGAATGTATCTTTGTGTGAAATCATGCTATCATTTTTTGTGTCCACACTTTTATCCTGCTATTGACAGAATCACACCACTTCCAAAATGTACTTTGCACTGAACATTTTTACAATAATTTCAACTGTAAATACATTATGTCCATCTTCGTACATTAATGTTGAAAAGCAGAATAAATGCATGAAGTGGGCTACTGGAGCCTTGACTGTCATTATGGGTAAAGACAGCGGTGCCTGCTTCATGCTCAGTAACTGCTCATACTGAGCTGTAGTGGTTTATTTTTGAAATTGCTCATCGCTCCTGAAAGATCCATCATCTGTAGAGTCTGCATTTCCCAAGAGAGGGAGAGAGGGGCTTAAATGTTAGATTTCGTGTCCCTGCAGACGCTTGTTTAGTGAGCTACGGTGCATTTACAGTATCTAACCTTCTTCTCTCCAATTTGGATTTGCGAGCACAAACAAATCAATTCTCCCAAAGGTGGAAACAAGAGTGCCAAGGGCAGCATCTCTTGATACCAACCAGAAAAACTTAAGCTTGAAGGAATCTTGAAGTTATTGCCTGTGGATACATTTTATTGCTTGAAGGCTTTGAACATGATAAACCGTGGTAATCTGGGTCCTGGCTGTGCGACAGAAATGTTCACAATATTGAGCTTCCTCATATTTCAAGGATACAACTGGCATTGTGTTTGAAGGTGGATTTTTGCTTTTTTTTTCTCTCTCTGGTTTTATCCACATTTAGCGACTCAAGAGATATCTGATTCAAAGTTCTATTGTATTACCTTCTGCTAGTACTCTTTTACATTTCCAAGGTTCCACACAATCTCCACACACAAAAAACTCACATATCCCCATGAAAGAAATTCATGGCAGTCTGAAGGCAAACTCCCCCACTGTACGCTCTGAAGTGCTCTGCTTTTGTGCCGAGGGAAAGAAGAAAAAAAAAATGCAGCTACTATGTTCTTTTCAGCGAGCAGCTTTGGTAAATGGTAGTGGTCACAAAAACAGCATTCTCACTTGTTCAAAAGAATCAAATTGAAATATAAAAACAACAGTATTTCCCTCCTCTCTCTCCCCCTCCCCTCCTCTGAATTGATAGCTGTGACATTTTCCTTCACACTGAGAGTTTTTACAAAAGTGAAACCACAGCTCTTAAGTGCTTTTTAATGCATTTCCCCCCTTCATATGGTCTGAATGAAAGCTTCAGAAACAAACGGCTTTTTGGTTGAATTACCCTTGACCTACACCGTAACCTTTTGGATGAGGCACAAGAGAGAAAAAATTGCAAAAACGAAAAAGCAAAAAAAAAAAAAAAAAGAAATAGACGTAGAAGTATTTTGCTTGATTTTCCTTATTTTTCTTTTTCTCTGGCTATAGCATAAAAAATCAAGCTTATGTTGAGAAGTAAACGAGGAATCGCCTACCTAGAGAGCTGCCTCTGTAATCTCCCAGCTCATTATGATTTAAATAGAAACACCGACCACCTCAGCTGCTATTTTAGTGATGTTAGCCCACACCTTAGCCAAGAATGGGATAATCCTTTTTTATCCTTCTTGTTTTCCCCAGTTCTGTTTTGTAGACACAGCTGACCCTTTGGAAGCAGGTTTCCTTTAACAGGCTGCGGGAGAATTTGTGCTGCAGAAGAAGAAGAAGGAGGAGGAGAGCTGGATCCATATTTTGTGCACGCTCCTAATCCATTTTTTGCACCCCTCCCCGCTCCAATTTGTGACTGGTCAATGCTCCCAGGAGTACAGGCAATGTGTGGCATTTCTGAATAGGTCGTCTGACTCGACGGATGTAGACCGCAGGTATAAGCCTATCATTGGCCGTCAAAATCCCTGTCACTACAGGAAACAAGGAAAACCTCTGAGCTAGAAACCTACAGTATAGGCTTGAAATGGCAAGTTATGTTCATCTTTTTTTATGAGGTAAAGTCGTATCACAAAGTCGACATACGTGGTGTTTTCACTTGCAAGGATTTGGTCATTTAAATGCCGGGGCTCATGCCGCGTTCCATTTACCTCGAAAGTTGGGAGTCAGAGCTGGGAATGCTGTCACAACCGAGTTTGTATCCTTCCAGTTTAGAAATTGGAAAACCAGTTCTAGCCAGGTTAGTCATTTATAGAGAAAAAAAAGCATTTTGCTGTATTTCTGTCCACAGATAGATCTTGGAATTTGAGGTCGGGGCTGGTGACGTTTGTCCCACTTTCTGGGTCAGAAATCTGATTTTAGGGGGTATTCCAGTTGAAATTTTCGACTAGGAACTCGGAGAACTTCTGAGTACAACTGGAATGCCCCATCAAGCAAAGTCCCCCATGATAATATTTTAGCAAGGGCATCCTTTGTGGCGCCCATTTCTTTAAAAAATTACAAGGCAGAGTTTTCTGGCAGAACTTCACCTACGTCCAAGGTGCATGGAGAAGGAGAAAAAAGTTAGAAGAAGAAAGAAGCTCCAGCAACACTTGTACTGTATAGTGTTGTATTAAAGACCACCTAACCCAAGACCGAGTCATGACCAAGACTTTGAGGCGGGATGAGACCAAGTCAAGACAAGTACCGATTTGAGTCAACACTGGTAGTACTAGCACTAGTAGAACAACCAACACATTTCGGCTTGTGGCCTTCATCATGGTCATATTTAAAAAGGATAGTTAAAAAGCAGAAACAAATTTAAAAAGGTAAAATATATATTTTTTAAATGACTAATTATGTGCATCCAAATATGTATCAGCCAATGGGTAATCTACCAAGGTGGGTTGATGACCCTGATGAAGGCCACAAGCTGTTGTACTGCTCAAGATCGGTCTTGGTCTTGACTTGGTTTCGCCCCCCTCAGAGTCTTGTTCTGGGTCTTGACTTGGTCTCGTTGCTCTACACTACAAATGTTGCTGGAGCTTTGACTTTTTTTGGGGGATAATCACAAACAATCCAGAACATTTTTTCCCCCGATAGCAGAATTGAAAGTGGTGCAGCCAGACCTTTCTTCCAATCCTAACACAGCCAGACTACCGAACAGGTTAATGGACTTCTAGCCGCTCATCACTGATTAGCATGATTAATCAGACAGCGGAGTACTCCAATGATTCCCTTCCCCAGCTCGCATGCTCTTTTATTCCTGCCAGATGGTATCAATGCAAAGCTGAGAGCAGAGGAAAAATCAAAGGTAGGCTTCAGAAGCTTGAAAACCAAGAAAGCACATCAGTTATCTCCTGCTGTTCAGATGACACATCAGGCTTCATGCACTCTATGGAGAATAACCTCAGGAGAGAGTGCAAATGAGAAAACACTTCACTGAACTCCTTGTAACACTACTTTTAACACTATAGCGCTATAAAAATAGATAGAGATGAAACACAGAATACATATGATAAGACGGCAACATGATTAACATCTTAAATGACCAATTTTGACTTGAAATTCAGATTTATTGGTAGCAAATTTAACATCAAAACTTTATGTCCATGATCCAAAACAATTATACTTAAAGGAATATTTCAACATTTTGGGAAATATACTTTTTCTGTTTATTGTCAAGAGCCAGATAAGAAGATTTAAACCATGAAGTTTGACCATGAAGTTGGAGCCAGCAGCTTTGGAGCCAAATCCGGGCCATTAGTTTTCTCATTTGAAAAATAGATATTGAAAAAAAAAAAAAACATTTAATTTTCTTTGAATTATTTATTTTCATCCAAATCTTTTTCTTTCTACAGTTTCAAATCTTATATTTTCAAGTTTCTGATCTTTTTTTTTCACTTTCAAGTTAATTTTATTCAGTTTTAGACTTTTGGTGTTGATATTAATTTGTGGAGTGTGATATGGGGTGTGAATTAATGATTAACAGATTTGGCTCCATAGCAACCAGTTAGCTTAGCTTTAGCATTAAGACTGTAAACAGGGAGTGCCACTAAAGCTCACTATTTAACAAGTTATACAGTATCTTTCTTGTTTAATCTGTATACAAGCTGATGAGTAGAACGAACAATTTTGGGGTTTTACGTGGTATTATGTGCTGGACTAACTTCAGAGGTGCTGTTTTTTTTAGCTTTCTGTAGCAACACTTTCACCATACAGATGTGAGAATGATAACTTCTGATCTTACTCTTGGCAAGAAAGTGAGAGTATTTCTCAAAAGTTGAATGTCTTCATCCCCACAGCATGGTTTGGTTAAAAAAAAAAGAAGAAGGAATTTACTTTGATGATTTGTTGGAGGTGTGCTGATCATCACAAACTACAGAAAGATATCACCTGTCACCTGCAGCTCCTCATCTAACAGCTCACAGTGGGTGGTCCTTTCTTCCTCCTCCTTCCCCCTTACACAAATTAGAGCCTGCTTCACAAAAAATGCAGAAAATATTGTCGTATTGTATAGACACATTATATTTTTTGCCAGTTAAACACTTTTAACCCTAATTGCACCGACTCTACCTGCAGACCCCAGATGTATACTTTTTGTCATATCTCACAGGTGCTTTATTCCATTTTTCCATTTATTTAATGATTTTGTTAGTCAATTTGTTCCTCTTAACTTAATATCATTGTTTTCTCTTTATGTTTTAATTAGGACTATTAAAAATACCTCTTTATTGGCACCAGGGAACCCCAGTCAAAAGCATCCTCTTCCGCCTATGCAGTTTGAAAAGATGGAAGTATTTATGCTAACTATGCATTGACACAGATTTCCTTATGTCCTCCTTACACAATATACATATTTAACTGTAACTTTCCTAAAATAATAAAAATCTTTTTTAGATTACCTTAATTACATAACAAATAATGCCTTTATTATATGTCGGGAGCTCATGTATGTTAAATATGTTGGTAATTTGAGGGTTAATATCAAAGGAGCTGCAGCAGGGGAATGATAATTTTGCATTTGTGGTAACTTAATCTTGCTCCTCTCTAACTGTGGAGAGTGGTTAATACACAGGAACATTATCAGGGAGAGAAAATGAAGAGCAGTAAAGCACATGCGTTCCTGTGAACCCTGTTCTCTATGTGTAAGTAATCTGGAAACACAAACTGTGCCACATACTATAATAAAAACAGTTATATAGAAATGTAATGTGCTGAATAGAATAATACATCAATATCTACTGACTATAAATAATCCAATCCTATTCTGCACAGAGATTTTCTTGGACGGCAATCCTGAGCTGACGGGCACAATTACATGTACGAATCCCTTATTACCTCAATCATAGAAATGGCACGCACACGTACAGAAGCAGTGAAAAAAATCCAAAGCCTTCAGTCAGTGTCATTAGCTGGAAATGTCAAGGTGAGCTCTGAATCGGAGGGGTGAGAATCACAGGGTTTGAGTTGGCCTCTGGAGGGAAAAAGAGGGCGAGGTATTTCTGTCTGCCGTCCTCTCTTCGTGTACTTGTACTCCGGTTATGGCGATGAATATAATGATTCAGCAGAGACATGGCAGCCTGCCACAGCGTTTTCACTGAGAGAGAAAGAGAGAGAGAGAGGTGTTGATGAGCCTATGTGCCAGTTTTTCTTTATTTGTGTTGATGTGTTTTTGAGAGAAAAACAGATTAAACTTTCAATAGGTGGGAGACATTTAAAACAATAAACTCTGAAAAACTTCTTTAAAAAAACAAGAAGTTGACTCAAGGCCTTTCTTTGTTTGATTTAATCTAGCATCCAATTCTCTTGATTCTTATTGTCGCTGTATTTTTGGTGGATAGCGAGCTTTCGGAGCGCAGGATTGTGATGGGCGGGGGGGTCTGAGAAAATGAGTTTCAGCTGCTGCTCCGTCAGACCTCCACCAGAGTCCCGTGGGTATTCTCATTTGAGATTCAAAGACAAAATAATTAGAGGCCGTTTTGTTGAGGGTAGCCTTCATTTGAATTAGATCAAAGTACTTGTGCAAGGATATAGGAGCTCTCTGGGATGTAGCGCTCATGTATTTTCTCCGTTTTCTTTTAGTTTATTTCGATTTTCCAAGGTCTACAATTGTCACGCAGGACTTTTTTGGGGGGAGCTCACGCCGCTCCTATGACCACATTGAGTCATTTTCTTTAACCTTCCTTTTTAAGCCTGTGTACAACTTTAAGTAGACCTTGAAGGAAGCTTTCAGAAGAAGTGGTTAATGTTGGATTATATGAAATACACATTCCTTGAAAATTAATAACTGTGCTTGCTAGCTGCCAGCTGGTAGATGATGATCTTAGAAACCACAGAAAAAAAAGAAGTATTTTCTCGATATGGATTTGAAGAAATACACTAGATTAAAGTCGGGAATTAACATGAAAAAAACATGAGATCACTTTGGTTTGTATCACGTTTCAAAGGTGTATTCATGATCTTCACTTCTTTTTTTTTTTTTTTATCCCTTGAACAATGTCAAAAATCGAACTTAATAAAGAAACGCAATTTGACACGAGTCACAGATTAATATAACACATTTTTAATACTGACCTAATCTTATTTGCCATGCTGGTATTAACTTTAGTATCCGTGGGATTACAGGGGAACTATATTTGCTAATCTGGTTAAATCCTCTAAACCTGAATTCTAACCTTTTTTATAGCCTGCTACAGCCATATGAGCTCAAGTACTGCTTCACTGCAACGATAAATATACATCCACTATGAATGGATTATAACCTGGATGATATTTAACACTATTAATAATATACAGGTGTATGTTGTTTCAAATTAATCTGTCAATGTTCACTTTGCTTTGGTCTCAAGTTTGCTGCAATCAGAATCACAGAATTGGACATTTCAACCATTTCGCCATTAATTTTAGCTAATTATTTCAACTGCTCACTCATTACTTTTAGCTAACTATCACTGTTTATTCATTACAGTAAAGACCCACCAAATGTGGCTTCAGGTGGCGCATCAGATGGTTCACAAGACTGACCAGTGATGTGGAAAAATGGCATTTGCATAAAAGTTGAAAAAGCTACATGCAAATGGTGACAAAACTGGCCTGGAAACTCATTTTTTGGGGAGTTTTTTCCTTGTTTGAATTGAGGGTTAAAGTATAGAAAAGGTTATACACTGTATAGATCAGGGGTGTCAAACATGGCCCACCGAGGGGTGCAATCCGGCCCACTTTCCTTTCTGTGTTCTTTTCCTTCCCTCTGTCCTTCTTTCCATCTGTCCTTCCTCCCTACCTTCCTTTTTTCATTCCTTCCTTCCGTCCTTCTTTCCATCTGTTGTTCCTACCTTCCTTTTTTCCTTTCTTCGTTCCTTCGTTCCTTTTTTCCTTCCATCTGTCCTTCCTTCCTTCTGTCCTTCCTTCCATCTGTCCTTCCTACCTTCCTTTTCTTCCTGTCTTCGTTCCTTCTTCCTTCCTTCCTTCCTTCCTTCATTTCTTCCATCTGTCCTTCTTTCCTTCCTTCTCTTCTTATTTCCTCCTTCCTTCCCTCCATCTTTTTAATGATCCGGCCCACATCATATCAAATTGGTTTGTATGTGGCCCTTGAATGAAGATGAGTTTGACACCTCTGGTATAGATTGTAAAGCCCCCTGAGGCAAATTAGTGATATTGTGTTATATAAGTAAAAAATTGACTCATTGACTTGATTTTGCTGCAAAACTGACAAAGAAAAATGATTAATATCTTAGTGGACAAAATATTCAGTCTTTACTTGCTTGTTGGTAAGACTGTGGAGGAGGTCATTGCTGTATTTGCTGTATTTTCGAAGATCCCTCTTTTGTCTGTCCTTTTTAAATCCACGATTACAGATGCAGTCATAAATGAAGTGGGCACATACTGTAGTTGGAAAAAAGGTTTTGCCTTGTTATTTTATTTATGTTAAATACATCAAACCTTACACTCAAGTATCTGCTATATTGTAGATTACATTTCAAGTTTATAATATATATAAGACAAGTGTGTGAAAGAAGGTTAATACAGTATGAACCACTCCAAGTCTATAGTCTATAAATTCAAAAACATTTCTATAATTGATGAGTCACTTTCCCGGCAAACAAACATTCCTCGCGGTGCATTAAACACACAGTTGTACGACACATACTCTGCTCTTTGGAAGGTGCGTTCATACAGTATATGTTTAAACACTATGATTGCCTGTCAATGTGTAGACGCTGAGGAGTTAATTAATGTGTGTGTGTGTGTGTGTGTTGAGGCGTGTGTTGACATAGCTGACAGGTGAGTGACAGCCTGGAGTTTGCTGCAGATGGTGCGAGGTGTTGTACTGTTGTATATTATCACGAGTGGTGATTATATAAAATGAGAAGGATGTGTGTTAAATATACCAGCGTGTTCCCAGAATGTAAAATTAACTGTGATATTATATTAACAACCTTTCTCTGTGTGGATTTGTCGATAGGCGACATACCACTATACCACTATACCCCTAAAGCTCTGATGCTATTAAGGGGGTGCAGTGATGTCAGTGTTACTATATATCCATCACAACAATTAAACTGATTTATGAAATGCCGTGTGAAACGCTGCGTTACTAAATGAGGTATGTCATTCCTGTATCTGTACTCCAGCTGCCTTTGATGTACCTTTGAAACAAACTTCAAAGCTCAGGGACCAGCGCCGGTTTGTACTGATGTCTTACGGAGGGCATGAAGGGTGCGCCGACATAGACGAAGGAATATGAAGGCTTTCATCGGCGAGCAAGAAGAAGAAGAAACTGCAGGGGCAGCGTCGGTCACAGAGTTAAAAGGAAGGTACATTTTTTCGACAAATGACCCGTGTGCTGCAATAAGTGAAAAATAACTCGGGGAGCATTTGGCCTTATTTGTGTTCAATGTCACAGGAGGCTGGGAGGTAGAGACACACATTGCAGGTGTATATTTTTGGAAATAAACATGGATGCCAACCACACACACACACACACACACACATTAGTAAAAAAAAAAAAAATCTAAATGTCGTTAATGCTTTTAATGTTCCGAAAATGACCCTTAAGGCTAAGAACTCGTTAAGTTAGCCATTTTTAATTGGGAGAAACTGGAGAAAGATTGCCATCGTGGTTAAGAGAAACTAGTGCTGACTGTTGGCAAGCCAGGATGCTCTCCGCTGCCAAAGTCACACAGTTTGTACTCCAGCAGAGGTTTGATGCACCAAATGTTTGGCAGCAGTGCAGCGACATGATACTATGGAGTCTTCACTGTGCCACAACAATAATTATAGACATTTTCAGTGTTTAATTATAATCAATGAATCCATTTATTCATCTCAGAAAAAGCTATGAATTGATTGAATTTGCATCTAAATGATACATTAAAGAAAAATGCATTGGAAATCCATAAAGTTTGTCAATGAATAAAGATAAGTGGTTAAATTATAACTTAATATTTTTAATTGTTTCCTACTTTGGCATTTACAGTTTAAATACAGTTTTAAGACTTGAAAAATTTGAAGTGTACGTACTGTAAACATGTTTCGGTGCTGCGGTCATAGTATTACCTTGCAGGTCTGGTTTGGCTGTTATACATGCATACATAAAACATAAGATATAAATTACGGAGTGTCTATTTGCAGCCCTGGTACAAATAGTCTCGGGCACACAGCTTAGCTATTTGCACCCTAAACGTATAACAACCATAGACTGTATAGAAGAAATGGACGTAACATCCGTGATATCACCCATTGGTTTGTGGACTGCTGCTCGGATCTGGGCAGCGCCATCTTGAAAATTTCAGGTGCATGCTGGGAAAAAACAAACACGGATTCTACTTATATGGGCATGAGGCGGGGCCATGGGCGGAGCGGGGAGGTTGCTATGGTTGCGAGGGCTGGATCTCGAGGACATTGGTCAATCAACCTGTCAATCACAACGTAGCCACGGCCTAATGCCCTGCTTTATCGTCAAATATAAAATCAGGGAGGTCAAAATTTCACAAATGAACATCATACTGCATTGAAGAAGGCTTTAAACTAGCGATTGAGACCATAAACACATTTTGAAAACGTTTACTGAGGTTAGAAATCAAGTGAGAAGTTGGTGAATTCTCCATTGACTTGTAGAGATGGAAGTCCTTTTAACACCAAAATGGTCGCCCCCTGGTGGCCTTTTGATAGAATGCAGTTCTAAGTTACTTCCGCGTTGGCCTCATTTCAGAGGACCAGAACTCCCCGCCTGATAACAACGTGAAAACATGGCGGACATTCATCTTCCACACCAGCAGAAAAGGGTGAATTTGGAAAGGTTTCATCTCTAATGTTTGTCCTAAAGTCATTTCTGGCGGGAAGGTTGTAGTGAATGCATACTAGCGTCAGTTTTTCAGTTAGAAATTATTTGTCGCCAATATCTATCTTCCGTATTAGCGAACATATTGGGCTGTCACAGCACTATGTAAGACCGAAGCAGCGGTGTGATGAGTAGCGTGTCCGTCATTAGTGCAGGAAACACAGGTTTGAGTCTTTCCAGCAGCAGTTACATATTAATTATGTTTTCACCCGAAAGACTCTGCTGCATTTTCATAACTTAAAATCCATACAACCTGAAAATATCTCAATCTACAACCTTCAGTTTTTTATATGATGGAAGTCACATCTTGACAGACAAGTCTACGGTTGCCATGGATACCAAATATATTTCAGACCTCATTTCTCACGGCGAGAAGTGATAGATCTTAAAGAGTGAGTGCAACAAACCCGACTGTTGAGTGTAGAAACATGTGAAAGTGCCTTGAAGAGCAGTGCTAAACTCCCACCTTGATATAAAGTAAACAGTGATGTTTGAGTGAGGGTAAAATCGTAGTAAATGGTGATTCCACATGATCACAGCTGTTTTGGGGAGGGGGGCGGGGGTCAAGTCTGCTTTCTTTGCCTCCTTCGCTGCGAGATGGAAAGTGGAAGATGCACATGAAGCTTTTCAGTGAAATAAGTGTCAGAACGTTGAACACAGTCAGCCATAAAAATGACAAGTGTGAAGAAGACAAAAATAATAGTGGCCTGGAAAGTCTGCGTTTCCTCTTTTTATATATATAATTTTTTTAGTCCGTGAGCTCAGTCAGCACACATATGACAAAAGTGATTAGAGCCGAGTTGCCTGGATCCACTTTGTTCCAAGTACATGTCGAGCCACTGCTGGCAGCTGTCTGGGGTGATGCAATCGCACCTCTGGAGGGAAAAAAAACAAAAAAAACGCAGAGACCCGCTTATTTATAAAAGCCAAAGGGAAAGATGAAAGGACAAAAGAAAAGCTTGAGTGACCTGTTTGGAGAGGGAGGTTCAAAGTCAAAGCGAACTCATCTGGTCTTTACGGGGACAAGGGTAAGATAATGAGCGCTGAGAATAGCCCTTGACAGGGAATCACACAGAGTTCAATTAGGCTTCCGTACTGTTGCTTCTGGCTCTGTCTGACTGCTCCATGTGCCAGGATGAAATGTCTTGAGTTTTTTTTTATAATGACAAGAGTCCCCGTCCCCCCCCCCCCGCCCCCCCCTTGGCCTCCTTCCATAAAGCCAAATCTCAATAATATCCCCTCATCGCCTTGTAAGCAATAAGAGGAGCATGCTGCTTAACTGCTCATATTAAAGCCCACCGTGGAACAGATTGCTAATTGTTTTCACTTTGTTTTTGCTGATTTGAACTCCTTTAATGAGGGTTTTTTTTTTGTGTTTTTGTGTTTTTGTCGCAGTGAGGATCGAAGGTCGGGGATGTCATATTCACTTATTATTTTTCTTTTCTTTTTTTCCCCTCCATGTGGGTGTATAGAAGTCCTTTTGAGGCTGTGACTGCGGTTAAGCGGCTTTACAAATAAACAAGCAAAAAACTTGGAGTGTAGCCCCGAGAAGAAGAAGTGATGCTGGTCAGTTTGAAATGGTTATTTAAGAGTATTCATCCTTTAGACCCTTTGGGCAAAAAAACAAATATGTGAAATAAATAGAATATTTTTACTTCAGTTTCTCTTTCTCTATGTATAAAGATTTATGCATTTTTTAAAGTCAAAGCACCATTTTTTTGCGCATACATTAAACTCCATCAACTGAGTCAATCGCTGTTGACTCGTGCTTTCAATGCAAGGTCGCGGTCAGATGTCTCTGCAAGTTCTGGAAAGTGGAAAAAATCGTTCTCCATCCTCGTGCATTATGCATTTGTTTTCCAGTTTCCTGACCCACTTTTACAGTTTAACTTCCCCGCTGTGAGCCCATGCCAAAAAATCTTGAAATGAAGATGTTTCATCCTCGGTCCACATTATGAAATAAACAACATTTTTTACTGAATTTGGTAAATAACTTTAAATCTGTGAAATTTATGCAAAATGCAGTGCTCTCAAAACTTCAAGCGATAGGATTTAAAAACTTTTACTTTCTGTAAATAATGTGAAATCTATATTGGTCAATGATAACAATATGTGTGATGATGATAATGAGAAATATAGAGGACGATACTATAATTGAAATGCCTATTGTCATCTATAGCATATTGAGTCCTGTTTTCAGTGAACCAGTATGAACCAGTATGTTTCACTGCTATGAAATGGACAAACAGGTCATGTGACAACAGCAGAGAATCAACCTTCCTATTCTAAAAAGTCTAAAATATAAAATAAGTGAGTTCACCAAGGACGTAACCACCTTAAATGTGACAAGTAGCAATTATCACAAAAGCTCCTGATATTTTTTTGACTAATTTACTGTCAAATTACTTTCATACTTGGCCAATGAAATGACAAGAATAACCAAAAAAAAAAGAAAAGAAAAAAAAACCCCACTGGCTGACCTCCAGTGGCCTCAGTGTTCGATTTGACAGGGCGAGGGTGGCGTATTAACGTTAAGTACAGCAATACATCTTCATAACAGCTGGTGTTGGCTTCGAATTTATAGCTATAATTTTTTCTCATGAAGTCATTTAACAAAAAAAAAAAAAGTCTATTCTCACCGTGTGTGGGGGGAAAAGTCACTTAAAAATGATTCGGGGGGCAGAGGAGGACCCTGTGTGTGTGTGTGTGTGTGTCTGAGTGTGTGGATGGATGCCATAATTCATCAATTCTAATTTTCTAATATGCAGCAGCGCCCCTGAGATTAGTAGAGAGGGTAAAGGAAGTGGCACCGATTCCATGCTGTGGCGGCGGGCTCGACTGTGGATAAGTATGCTGTTACGGTAGATGGGATTTCTGTGAAGACGAGAAAATGAAATCACATTTGAAGTTTGCAAAAATTGATTTTCCAATATGTTTTTCAGATCCATTCTTTCTGATCTACGTGTACGTGTTTTCTGTTTGTGCATGTTTTATGTTCGGCGGCGGCAACAGCGGCAGGAAAAAAAAAAAGAAGCTGCACATGAGCGGGCGTGCAGTTAAGCGTGAATTGACAGCTACCTGTTTGTGTGTGTGTGAGTGCGTTCGCAGCACAAAGCGATTGATTTTGGCAGCTCAACAGCAACACATGAACCTGCTCCTGCTCTCATAATCAGCCATCACATTACAGCTCAGTAGCTCACATAATGGAGGTCTCTCCTGATCACGCTTTAAATATTCATGTGCTGCTGGTGTAATTCACACACTGCAACAGCTATTGCCTTGTTTCCTCCTCGGGCTCTGACTCCAGCTCTGGATCTCGGTGTCGTTGTATTCCACGAAACCTCTCTCTCTCTCTCTCTCTCTCTCTCTCTCTCTCTCTCTCTCTCTCTCTCTCTCTCTCTCTCCCCCTCTCTCTCGGGTGTTTGTTTACAGCTCGCTGATAGAGTTCACCTAAAGTCATTGAACTGGAAATAACAGCAAATTAAATTTTCACAAAGTCGAAGGAACTTGGATTTGCGGCATTAAACTTGGGTTCAAAAGCAGGAAACTACCTGTTGAGCCTTCGTTAGTCTGGAAATGTCTGGCTGTCAGGTGTTATTTCAAGTCATCACAGGTTTTTATAAACAATTTCAAGCTCATTACTTCTTTCTTGGAGATGAATGTCAGCGTGCAGGATTGGACCTGGCGCTGCTTGAAGCGAAGAATCTGTGTGATCTTAGTAATCAGATGATATTTTTGGATTATTGGACGGAGAATTTGCACATGAAATCCAAGTTGAAGTGTTGCACAGATGCAAAGCTGTGACACTGTGTATGTGGTGACAATCTGTGCTTTATGCGTGCAAATGATACAGCAGATTTTTACATATTTTAAAGGGTCAGTTCACAGGAAAAAAAGCATAACAGGTTTTTAGCCATGTAGATCTATATTGCCCCTTTTCCACCGAGCTGGAGCTGGTGCTGGTGCTGGTTCGGAGCCAGAACCTGACTAAGCACTGCTTCTTTGCTTTTCCATCACCAAAACTTTGGCAACGAGCCTCAGAGCGGGCACCAACTCTTTGCTTTCTCTGGTCTAAAGCAAGAACTGATTACATCAGTGGGCTGGGGGCGGGGCTAACATTTATTAGCCGGTTAGCCGTGTAATGTTTATTATCCGGCTAGCAGGGCTAACGTTTATTAGCAGACTAGCAGACTTCTTCTTCTCCTTCTTCTTCGTTTCCAGCAGGCTAGATGCTTTGCGCCATGTTGCTGCCTCTCACTGGTGAATCATGGAAGTGCTTCAAAGGCGCGCACTGGCTGCGTTTATACAGTGACGTAATCACGTGGCTCCTTGCCGGTGGAAAAGCAACAGGTTGGTAAGAGGTGCTTGGATTAGCACCAACAGAGCACTGGCTCCATGTCTATGACTGGCTCTAGCACTAGCTCCGAACCAGCACTGGCTCCAGCTCGGTGGAAAAGGGGGTATATGAAAGTCAGATTTATGCCTCCACCCAAATACCAGTGGAGGTGCTCACAGCATTGAAGACGTACTTTTAGGGCGTTTCTGTAGTTCGTTCTCTTTGATCTGAATCAGTGGATGAATTGGTGACGTTTGTGCGTTTTCATGTTGGTTTGGTTTCTTTTCAAAAGAAAATCCAAGTGACCTAAAATGCATAAATAAATATACAAGTTATATAAGCATATTCACTCAGATGTGTTTAATTTAGTTTAGTTTAGTTTAGTTTGCACCAACCCAAAAATTAGACAAAAAACTACAAAGAACAAATAATATACAGTGCAGGGAGAGGCAGAAAACCAGATTGGCTTATTTGAAGACTCCCACCTAAAAAATTTTACAATTTCACAGTGTTACAGAAAATAAAATGACCACACTAGAGTGAAAGCAAACTAAATAGTAACTATACACACACATATATATACAATAACAACAACAATAAAATAAAGACAAAAACATCTGTCTGGGGGTGGGAGGCACACTGACTCACCTCAACAGGTAGTTTAATATGCGTCTCTTTGCTGTGACACCCTCCTATTATAGTGCACCCTCTTCCAGTGCTGCTGAGTCTGCTGAGTGTCAGTAAATAAGTTTGCACCTCATTGTTTAAATGCCCCCTCATTTGGTTACTATTCTCTGCATTCAACTTTAAACAAAAACAATAATGATATAGTTAGAGCCAGACCGATATATGATACTGGCCTATACTATTTTTTTTAGTTATATAGGCAGTATTTTATTTATATTTGATCCTTTTTATCTTAATTCGAGTTTAATATAAGGGTCAATTGCAGGTTTTTTTTGTGCCCATGTGGTTTATTCAAATTTAAAGGGGTTAAAATGTGAAAATAAACAAATGAATAACTTGCACACATTCTTTTTGTGGACCCAGCATCAAATTTCTGCTTTAATTCATTTTGAGAGATTATTAAATTCCCAGATACAATAAAGTTCATAGTTAAACTGTAAAATATCACAGCCCTCATACATATCTTCATCACCAGTGTTTTGAATATGCTTATTTTATGTACATATTTGGTTTATATAAGATTAGCCAATATATCGATAACAGAAATTTTTTTTCTCCCAAATATTGATGTCGGCCCCAAAACTTGAGACTTGGTTGTGCCCTGAATAAGGTTCTGTCGCCCCCTCCTCAATGATTTGTTACAGTTTGTTGCGAAAACTGAATCTACATTAATAAAAATTCAACAGCAGTGTCCCCATTACCTCACTGTCATCAGTTTTCTCTGGGACTATTTCTTTAGTAGAACATTATTTCCATTGTGAGCGCTGACCTCTATTGTACTGAGGTGAGAGCAGAAAACTTAGAAACAGGTAACACACACACACACACACACAAAAAACCTGCCCCAAGAAACCCTCAAAACTGCCTGCATTGTTAAATACAACCAGGTGATAAAATATGCCTTTTGTAATTTGCGGGGAGCTAACGAGCTAATCATTTAATCATATACACCAGTGTTAGATAAAGAACAGACACAAGCACTTTTTTTTTTTTTAAAGCCTAGAAGCATTGCATTAATTTTCCGTCTGTCCTGCACAACCTTATCTCACCTTGAGCTCGATTCAAGCAACGTCACCATGATGAAACTTTGTATTATTCATATAATAAAGACAAAAGAGTGTGAATTGTTGAATTCCAACAGAGCAATTTCTACAGAGTCGGTGAACCGTGCTGTTTGAAAAGTCCTCTGGTAGGTTTCGATGAATAAAAATATCCCGTCCCTCTCAATGTCAGTTTCAGAGTGACAAATGTACTGTTTGATCTGGAACAGACTGATGCTCGGCTTGCATACAGTGATAACAATAAGCTTTGAAGCCCCATCAGTGAGACGTGCCGAGTCACTGTTACCCCCATTTCCCAGACAAGCACACACACACACACACAGATAGAGAGAGAGAGAGTTGATTGTAGGTACTGTACTGTAGCATGTGCTTCTTTGACAGCTATGGAGTTAATACCACATTTCCATAATGCAAAGGGGGGGGGGTGATAGCAACAGTGGAAAAAAAAAGAAAAAGTTAAATACATAAAACATGGCAGCTGGAAAAACAGCGACTTGTAGGAAGCATTGTACGGTACAATAGTAGCAGTTCTGAGAATAGACTGATGCCTGATGCTCATGACTTTTTCATGCCAACATTTTTAAACAAGGTAATAAACATGCTGAACTTAGTGGCATGGACAGTATGCTAAGCCTGCGTGGGCCAAGGGCAAAAAAAATGTTGAAGCTCTGAAATATGCTGCTGGTTTAAAAAGTCATGCATTTATAACGCTGTGGTGTGCAAAATAAACAAAGAAAAAAAAGAAGAAAAAAAAAGGAAAGGGCAGTACAGGAAATAATAGATTTGTCAAACTCAGTGCTAATACTGTGGTACATTTCAATCAGTCAGTAGGGAATGAAATTAACAATGCATGTCTCACATCTTATTTTGTATGTGTGAGGACCCAATTTGAGTGATCATGTGGTTAACAGGTGACCAAAAGGCTTATGATGTGGATGGGGCGGGTTGGATGGAGGGTGGGGGGTTCTGGCCCTAGCCCACGAGCTTTCCGCTTTCTTCTAACTCTGGACAAGGTCTCTTCATCGACTAGGTTTTTTTGGCTGCCGACTAAATTAGCTACCACGAAAACGGCCCCAAGCGACGGGAGCGCCTCCTCCTCGCCACAGTCCCTCCATCGCCATGAAATATAAAACAGATACAACACCCCCGCGTTAGGGAAGCTTTCAACCCCTGCTCAGACTCTGCTTTAATATTGCATGACCTCCTCTTACTTATTTTAGTGGGAATAATTGATATGGAAAGAGCACTGCTGCGCTGAAAATGAAAGGCAAAAAAAAAAAGAAAGAAAAGTTCTATTATGGTTTTTGACGACTGGAGATTCAGCAGCTTCTTCTTTTTTTTTTGTTGTGAATGGGAGAGGATGCTTTTTCTTTTTCTTTTTTTTGCAGTGTAGGTACATTCAGCAAGGCAAGATGTTCCACAGCTTGTTTAACAACTAATGGTTATATTGCTTGTAAAGGTGTATTCTGGACATTGTGTGCAGCTGTGAAATGGGTCAGAAACCTTGTCTAAAAACTTACAGCATCTCTATTTGGACAATAGTCTGTCCCCTTTAGCTGAATATTTACCAATGTTCCACAAAAAACTAGGTTATTGTGTGTGAATAACCCTAGTTCATGGCATTCCCTGTTACTGTTATCTCTTGTGCTCCTATTCTAGCAGCCGACGCAGGCGACCAGGAAACACAATTGATTCTTTCACGGGGATAAAGGATAAGGTCACGCAGGTCCAGAAGCTGTATTCATTGATGCACAAAAACATCTCCAGAGAGTTGCACCTGTAAGCCCCCCCCACACCGCCTCCCTTGGGAATTTGTGCTGGAACTTTCCTTAATGATTTTTAACAAAATGAAAAAAACAAAGTCTCTTGCGACCATAGAGGCAAAGTTAGGTAAATTGAGTTTCTTAGAGCAGGTAAGAAAAAATAAGAGGTTGAATTGTCAAGCGGTTTTACTCGCCAAGGGCATTTTACTCTGAAAATTATCTACGTTATTATCGAAAGATTTTCTGTAGAAGTGATGAAAGAGGTATTCAATATGTTTCTGTGTGTGTGTATGTGTGATGCTGAGTAAAGGAAATTGAATACCTCGGTGACAGGTAGCGGCGTGAGCCAATGGCAGGCCAAGACAAATAAAGTCAAATGGCCATTTATCATGCTGACAGTTGAAATCCCATCTCAGTAATTACAGCTGATGCCCTGCCTTGAGATCAAACCAATCATTTCAACCAGAGGAACAAATGATGTAGAGCCGGGGACCATGGATTGCTTTAGAGATCAATGAACTTCATCAGCAAGCAAGTTAAGGTGGAAAACAATAAACAATTGTTTCACATCCAACGATGCATTTGCTGCATGTGATGGACCCTGACAGCGGCTGGCCACCTTCCTCTGGGATATCGGAGACGGGACAGAATTAGAGGAGACAATCGATGCACTAGTCAGAGGACAATCCCTCACTGCACTGTGTTGTTCCCACATATCATGCATTGAAACCTCATCTCTCATACATTATGGGTGTATAGTTTACAGCTTGTCTTGGAGTCTCGCTGCCATTAAGTGTAATCGTACCTTTACATAACTGGAACATCTGGTAATAAAAACTTTAAATTAAATGAAAAACATTACAGTTGTTTTAAAGGAATAGATCAACATTTTGAGAAATGATTGATACTGTTTTCATGCAGCCCGAGCCAGCTTAGCCAGCCGCCAGTTAGCTTAGCTTAGCTTAGCTTAGCATAAAGAGTTGAAACAAGGGGAAACCGCTAATGTGACTCTGTCCACAGGCTTGCAAGCTAACATTATATCTTGTAACTTGTTTAAAGTTTAAAGACCCTTCATTATTTATGTTTATTGTAATTCTGTTTATCTTGTCTTAAGGTTTTAGGACAGGTCTTTGTGTGCCTTATCTCTCCTGCACAAGTGTACACTAAAAAAAAACACATCTACATACAGTATGCAGTAAAAGACAAATCATTTTACATGCATTTTCAAAAAAATATTGTTGAAAGTCTAAAATCAAAATTTCCCAAAACGGTCGATCTTCCCTTTAAAAATATGATCAGTACTCATGATTCTACAACATAACTATTTTTTAAAGTAAAAAGACACCAAAAAATAAATTTCACTTCACTCATTTTTCAAGTTTGTATTGAAAACTTTTAGAAATACCGGTGACAATACAACATGAATGTATTTTTACATGGTTGTGTTAGTTAGGGGAATTTCCTTGTGTACAAATCAAATCATACTTTTCCAAAATAACAAAATGTGCAAAGTATAAATGAAAATAAATGAAAAGTCTTAATGTTAAACTAAGCTAACTAGCTTCCTGCCACAAACACATGGTATTCATTTTCTCATCTAACTCTTGGCAAGAGAGTAAATAAGTGCATTTCCTAAAATGTTGGACTATTCTTTTAACAAACCCTCACAGATCATACATTACGACTCTACAAGTATTATGACATGATGATATTTTGTGCAGTTTATATATATTAAGGAACTGGAGAGAGTCTATTTCAGAGGAAACCGATTAGTATGTTTTCCCATTCTCCTTCAAAAGCAACAGCACGTCTGCAGAAAAGCAATATAAATAGAGTTTGAAGGTGTCTGCTATGTCTCATGTTTCATTTGACCATAGTGAGTCTCTCAGGTTGCTGGGGGGAAAGTGCTGACACTATGTGGTTTCGCCATCTGCTCAGTGTCCTGTGAGATCCCTGGCTTGTTCATACATTGGCTGTCTGGCTGGAGTGAATTTGTGGGATGCAGTGATATACTTCTAGCTTGACCTCTGCAATAAATGTGTTATATACTGGTGCAGGAAGAAAAATAAATCCATAAGTGTTGGAGGTTATGAGAAAAATGAAGGATAGATTTTAAAAAAACAACAACAACAACCTCTCAGTAGATGCACTGCTGAGACTTTGGTTTAATAGGTTACCATTTATGCTTGGCTCAGATCCACAGAAAGCTGTATTTTGGCAGGATGATGAGTCGAAAGGTGAAGAACCAGATGGATACACTCTGTTTGTCCTTTCAATATGAAGGACCTTCTCTTATCTCTGAAATGACAGTACCTGCACACACCTGGATCAGCATTTGTGGCAGCCAAAAATTATGCCTGGAGCACTCTACAGGCAGTCAGGTGCACTCAACTTAAAATGGTCCACCGTTCAAAATTTAGGCTCTTCACAGACTTGAGTGTTTTTTCAGCATCTTTTTTGAATTTGGGTTTATTGTTGAAGTGAAGTTAAGGTGGCTCTTGCTGGTCATAAGAAAACACTCTGTATTTCTATTGTTAATATGATAAGTGTGCCACATTACAGCTTATTTTCCACACAGCCACAGTAGAAAATATTTTGAGTAAACCTGCCAATGAAATACCCGAGGAATGAGCAGTCCACATTAAGAAGGATAACTATAACAATAACTAGAATGACAATAATGTGAGCTTCCACACTTACGGACTATTACATCCTGTAAAGAGCCGTGCCAAGCATATGCTGCTTTTTCCCGCTGTGTCTGCATCTAATGAAAATAGATAGACTATTGATGAGCTGTTACTGTTGTATGTTTATACAGAGAAACACTAGTTGCTGTGATGTTTCAGTATTTACAGATCAAACTGACCCGACTGACAGCAGCAGATGTTGAAGCGTGATGTGCAAAAGTGAACCACATATTATGGGCACAGATCAGATCTGAAGCATGAAAGATCCACTAACTTTGGTGTTGTTTACATTAAAATGGACATTAAAGTTCCAGCATCTTTGTATAAGAGAGAGAGAGGAGCAAATAAATATAAATAAAGTCATCAGTCAATTTCCAAAATTAAGATGATATTTGCAGGTTTTGAAGTTTTACTGTAAGGCTGCGTTCACACTGCAAGCCAACATCCGATTTTTAGCCAATCTAGATTGGAACCAGATGCTCTTATGAAGTCTGAACAGTCATAAATCACATGAGATCTGATTTTTGCAAACCAGATTGAAACCGCCTTTGGGAGGAAGTTTCAAATCACATTTGGACAGATGTGTCTGAGTCTGAACAGCTCCAAACACTCATATCGGATTTTAGTGTCCGTGACATCTCTCTACATCTCTACGCTACGTCAGTCTATGCGACACCAGACTCGCGCTTATTCCAGTTGTTGTTGCTAGGTGATATCACTGGAGGCAACGGAGGACGTCGAAAACATCAGTGGACAGAGGACCAAACCAAATTCTTAATCTTTGGGGAGACGGCTCGGTTCAAGAGAAGCTCGAGGGTTTGTTGTTGCTGTCGCTGTCGCAATTACATGACATCACACAATACACGCTAAATGACGCCTCCGCAGATTGGTCATTAATGTGGCCCAGTCTGAACAGAGCCAAATCCGATTTGTACACTTGCTAAAAAACGGTGTGGACAGTCAGGCCTAAAAATCAGATTTGAGAAGGAATCAGATTTGAAATGTCGGGCTTGATGTAGATTGTGTCGTGCTGGATGGTTTATGGGAAGGATTTTGATTGACTGTCAGCGTTTTTATCGTTCATCAAATCGCTCTGAAAGTGATCCCAACAATATCATTCACCACTGTCAATGTTGTCATAGTTACTGGTGTGGACTGACCTTAAGTGTTATCTGCTCCTGAATTAACAGCCAGAAAGCACCATATTAAAAAAGCATAGATGTGTAGAAAGTGATATTTTTAACTGCTGTGCCTCTGCCGGTATGTTTTATACAACCACAGCATGCTAGTTAAACTACACGAAAGCAGTCTGTATTTAACTATTGATCTGAATTTGCTGCATG
The DNA here is from genome assembly GCF_027409825.1 of Scomber japonicus. Classification (NCBI taxonomy): domain Eukaryota; kingdom Metazoa; phylum Chordata; class Actinopteri; order Scombriformes; family Scombridae; genus Scomber; species Scomber japonicus. The sequence continues at coordinate 6,319,231 of NC_070598.1, forward strand.
TCTTAAAATCTGACAAATTCTTGTTAACTTAAGCTGTTAGCAGAGACAAAGCAGCCCTCCTCTCTACCTGCAGACAGCAGAGGGGAAAGGACAGGAGGACAGGAGGGAGGACTTCCTGCACAGAGAACAGCTGTGCATACGCCTATTGAATCATGCTGTGGTGACAAATGGGGTGAAATTGTATGCTGTGCGTGGATTGTGTGTGTATATTGTGTTTAACAGACGATCTGGCAACTCGGGTAACATCATCAAACATATAAAAACTTATGGATCTGTGTGTATGATGATTATTCATAATTTGTCACACTGCACTGTAACTTTTTATTATCCTGTTTTTATCAGTTTTAATCTATTTTAGCTTCGTTTCATTTCCAATTTAACACTTTTAGTCGTATTTTATTGTCTTTTTTACTTTGCCATGTGTTCCTTTTATATCCTGCCTTAATGCATTTTTATGTGAATCACTTTGAATTGACTTCCCTGGCCTAAAGGTTGAGGGCCAACAAAACGGGAGCACAGCTGAATATACAGGAGAAACTCAGGAAAACAGGAGTTGGCAGGTATGGTTTCAAGCTATTCTAAAACTCAATAAAAAAAAGATCAGTTTTAGGTGGATTTCTCTAAGAAAGAAAAAAAAAATAAAGAAGATATTTCCACTTTGTTCAACAAATAGCCTACTGAAGGAAATCCATCATAAAAGAGACACAGATACCAATTTCACCACCAGCCAATAGACCACGATATAATATACCCACAACATACATACATCGAGCGATTATCAAATAAAAGAAAAGTGAGTCAATACCAGCGACCTTGTGGTGTAAATTATTATGATGTCGTCTCAAAGCGAGAACAAACCTTGTTTTTCTACAGTTTGAAAAGACTGGAGCTTTCCTTTTTTTTTTTTTTTTTTAAACACATCAACTGCCAACATTCATCTTTTTATCAAGCTGTTAGTTTCTCTTTCTAGCGAAGAGCAAAGCCTTCCAGGAGACGTGAATGAAGGTACGAGTTTATTTTTCCACACAATTATTGTGAATAATCCCCATTTCTTGCTCTTGATGTTGATGTCAATGAACATCCTTATTCTTATTTTTTTTGAGTCTATTTTGATCACATTCAGAAGGTAAATGCAACTTTGGCATTTACTCATATTCAGAGCTACACTACAATAAACTGTCCTTGGATAACTTGACAGTTGTAGTCATTTCTTTTTAGTAAACACAGGAAATTGAACTTTTGTGTGAGAGCACAGTTTTATTTTTGCATCTTAGAAAACTACATATTGTGCTATAGTGTAAAATCTTGCCTTGAAGTTCTTCAGTGACCTCAGGAATTATATGAATTTATAAATATTTGATGATTAAGTAATTTTATACAAGTGGGGTTTTTTTTATACCAATTTCACAGTTTTTAATGCATGCTGAAAATAGAATTAAAAGTCTGTGTGGATGCAAACAGAGTATTTTTATACGGATGTTCTGCAGCTGATGCAGGTGTTACGTGACCTGAACAGTGTGGTCTACAGGTTTGAGTTTGTCAGTTGTTTATCTCATGATTCTTTAATCCCTCCTCTCTCAGACCACTTAAGCCCAAAAGGCAAATCCATTCTCTTTCCTTGCCCTTTATAAGTGCATCAAGAGACACACAGATATTTTGGCTGTTGAGAACATAAAGCTCAGCCCATCGTGACAAATTTCTATCTCGGTCTCAGTGATGACGCTGCAACACTGGGACTAAGTGCTCTTGTTTCCTTTTCCCATGAATACTCTCGCCCTGTGGAATACGCTTTCATTTATCATTTATTATCTCCTGTATCACTTTATTGCTATCACTGTAACAGTTTGTTGGTGTTTGTCAGCGGGTTGCCATCTTTGGAACGGGAACAATCATCATTCAGTTTGCCAGAGGATTTTCTTCAGGCCAACTGCTGGTTCAAACTAGCACAAGGGAAAATTGTCAGTATCGGCAAATGATTATGTTGCTGGAAACATAAAGAAACCCTGCAGGGAAGGCCTTCTGTGCAGTATGGTGTTCGCTGCCCTTTACCATGTTGCTTTGTGTCTCTTTCATGTGAAAAATATACATCAGTCAGCATGAAATCTAAGCTAAAGCATCCCTTTGAGGCAGGAGTTATGGAGGTGTGACTCCACCATCTTGTCTACAGAGGGATGAGGGTGAATGGCATGAAGACAAACAATAGTAGTGAGAGCGAGGGGACCTGGCTCTGCAGCACAGAGCCTAAACTGCATTGATTGCTGTGAGTCACTCTGAGTGGTTTTGATAACATTTCAATAAATATTGAAATGAGCATGACTCTCTGAGGGCACTCGAGCGCAGCTGGATTGACAACAGTCTGGAGAGGAGTTTCTGTGTAGCAGTACTGAGTGTGCTTGTGACACAACAAAATGTCTTTTGGCACAAAGGCCTTAGGTCACATCAAATGCAAATGGAAAAGCTCCAGCTCATGCAAAAATGAGCATGGCAATGCTTCAATAAGATAATGTTCAGAATGTCATTAATGGAGCTAGCGCAGTTGGAAAGGAAACGCTTGCCTCTGAAAGCACAGTGACCACAAAGCATCAAATCCAAACCTCTCTGTCCAACTTCTCTGCATGTTTGACCATTTCCTGTCCACGGGCCGTAGCCTGGATGCTTATCTCATGCCTCGCAGTGTGCACAGAGCTCTGCACATTCAGCTGGCTCGGCAGCCCTCAGGTCATTGCCAGCCACTGAACCATGAACCTCTCCAAGCACTGCATGGTTAAATAAACCTCACACATTCGTCTCTAACCCATAGAGCTGCGGTGAACCTTGGACACTTTGTTGTACATGTGTCTGCACATCACTTTCATTCACTCTCTGGTGTGACTGTGATTTGCTGCTTGGCCGGCATCCATGATCACTCTCTGCTTTAGCACTGATCAAATGGCCTCACTAATGGCTGAGGATGATGACACAGGATGGAGTTTCTTTCACTGCTGTTTTAAGACAATTTCCTGGCACAAAACAACCTTTAGAGTCAGACACAGTTTTGTTCCTTTTAACAACACAAACAGGATGAAACGAAAAAATTCTTGTGGTGCAGCCATCCTTCATATATGTGACAGGTTAGTCAGTTTCTGTCTGTTAAATCGATTTGCATTGCGCCTCGCTTTCCTTTTTGACTGTGTGTGTAGTGAAGGTCCGGGGCCTTGGAGTACCAGGGAGACATTGGTAAAGCAATGAATGATTGATGATAGTGGAGAGCTGAGCTTTGACAAGAAATGAGAAGTAAAAGGCAGCGATGAATCAAAGATTACAGGTTGGGGTTTGTAGGGATTGGAGAACTTTGATCTGGGATTGTTGAGCCAAGTCTATACTTTGTGACAAGACAAACCAAAATTGCTGCTGTTTATTGATTTTTGAGTCAGCACCTAAAAAGAGTGGCCTTAACAGTACCAAAATTGCAGTTTTATCCTTGCTCAGGTGTCTCTCTTATCACCAGATTGCAGTGCACATTCCTGCCTGAATGATGGAATTAGAAATCTAATAAAAACCATGACACACAATTTCTCCTCTGTAACATGTTCTCTCAGGAAAGAGTATGCCCCTGACGAAAAACATCACAACAAGCAATTTCTCGCAAATTATTTTCCTCACAAATGTTCTTAAAAGTAAGGAAAGGTGGTCTTTTTAACACAGGCTTCACCTTGTACCAGGGGGTCTTTAGGCATGAACACTAAGCATCACATGTTTGGGCACTAAGACTTCTATTTCCTTCCTATTTGTAAAAAGGCTGCCTTTACACAAATACTTTAATATGAGGAAACCCTATTGTGGTAAAGTAAATATTTCAGATCAATTGCTAGATAATCCATGTGACTCTTAAAGTAAGAAGAGCGACATGATAGTCAGCATTCAATGTTAAACTAAGGGCCCATTTATGCTCAACGGATGTACGAAAATGTATACGTCCATTTCAAACGATGTTACGTCACTGCTCACATACTTCCATGCGTCCTTTACATTGGCATGGATGTTAACCAATACATCCACCAGGGGGCAGCACAGAGTCAAAAGTTTATGACAACAACAAACTCAAAAACAAACATGGCGACTGTGGAGGAGATATAGATAATGTTCCTCTTGCATAAAAGACAAAAACGTTTAAAGTTTCTAAACAACTCGCAAAACCTTTCCTCAAAAAGTTCTGCCATTGTTATTTCTTCTTCGTGTCTCACTAGAGCTATGTATCGAGTAGTGACAGCAACACTGCCCCCCCCCCCCCCATGGTTTCCGGTGGTACTGCTCCGTTTGGTCCATATCCGTAAGCTTTATGGAAACGTGCAGAAATATGGACGAAATGAACACAGAGCACGAACAGAAGGCTCCGTCTGTATCCGTGTTTAACGTTGAGTATAAATGGACCTTAAGTCTGACTTTGTGTGCTCGCTTTCCTCTGGTTAGTGTGTCTGACTGAATGACCTATCATGTTATTGGTGCTTGCTGAGCTAGATTACAGGTGTTTGTTCTGGTAAATGGCAGTTGGATTGTTGTTAAACCCACCCACCCTTCATGTAAATGAAATGTATGTTTCTAAAGTGTCAATCCAGTCACTTAAAGTCAGCTCGGTTGCCAGAGTTAAACATTGGCATTGTATGTTTCTTCAAACCATGGACACGTTGAATCTCACATGTCATATGTACCACATCAATATTTCTACAGTATGTATTATTTCTAGGCCAGTCACAATAATTATTGACTTCTCGTAGTATGAAGTGCCCACTCTCCAATCCCACCCCTGCCCCTTTTGCATTATTATGCTATTAAATTAACATTATATCAGTGGTATGAAATTATCTTCAAATGACAATAATATCGTTTATCGCGACTATTTCTGAGACAATATATCGTCCAATGAAAGTTATCGTGACAGGTCTAATAATATCAACATTTAGAGTGACGTAGTTCAGATGACATCTATATCAGCTGATTTTTTATTAGGAGGAAGGGTCAGATGGTTGGCTAGAAAATAGTTTGTGGAAAGTGGTGTTTGTGCATAAACCCAACCAGATCTTAATCACAGCATAAAACATAATTAACCCGCTGATAATGGCACAATGATCATTTGCTTCACACATAGTAATAAGAAAGGCTCGCAAGTACTGACTCTTCAGGTTTCCTTTCTTTTTGTCATTAATTAGGAAATTCATGCCTGTGCTTTTGATCGGTCGCCCAGTGAATTACTCCCCTTCTTATGTACTTGGCCCTACTTCTGTCTTTTAAATTCATTGAAATGTTGAAATACAAGAAAATTATGTTTTAATCTTTTATAACCGCCACCCTTTGTACTCTCTTTGGTTTTCACTTTGCTGCTTTCTTTAGAGGTATCTGACTTTTTCTTGATATCATATTTTTCTCTACCTTTTAAAAAAAAAAACTTCATAGTTTAATTCAATGCACACTAACTGAATTAAAACTGTAAATGTCAACTTGTTGTTTTTTTTGTTTCAGTGTATGAACTTGTAATTGTAAAGCTCACTTCAAATGAAAAGTCACCTTTATCTTGTTGCCAGACTACCGAACCAAAGAACATATATTCTCGATGCCTCCATTTTATACACATTCCCCTGCACTTTTTTTTAACCCTATAGCATTGAGCCAGTTATTACTGATTTATGATCCACGACCAAATATTGTTCAGACTCACAGAACTTTATTTTTAAAGGCTGCAACTTTGACCACTCATATTTAGGTGATTCGGGTGTGTTATAGCAGCTAATGCAGCCTGGAGCTGAGAGATGAGGCTCAGGCAGCAGACATTCGATAACCTCACTACTTTCTATCTCCACACTGTACATTTTTTTCATTTTTTAAGTTTGTAATCTTCAGCCCCAGCTGGCATTGACTTAAGTGACAAGCTGCCGGCTCCTGCCTATATATTGAAGATATAAGAGGTGATATCAGCCGTCTCATAACTCTCGGCAAGAAAGCTAATAAGCAGATTTACCAAAATGTCAAACTACTGCTCATAAGCGTGTGTTTATTTTAATATGGATTAATAGACAGGTGTTTCCTAAATGTCAAACTTCACAAGCTAGTAGCAAAGAATTCTGATTTCTGATTTCACTGTGCAGTCATATATAATTTATAGCCGGGCACTTCACATTTCATAGTGTTCTTATAGTGCTGTAGACATCTCATTTTAAAGAACTGGGAGCTTTAAGTGTTCAATGAAGGGAAGCTATGGCGGTAGATGACTCATATTCGATCTCAAGCAGCATTTCAGAGCTTGACCCTTCCCTGACTCTGCTTTAACGTCGGAACAATATAGAGAGATGGGCCATAAGAGTCACTGCAATCACACCTTACTGACAACAACGGGGCCATAACTTCACAAAATGACCGACCATTTGGACCAATAGGGAAAAACCCACCTCAGTGCAATATTTCTTTTTGTAAATGGATGCTGCTGCCAATGCTGAACACACAGATTGCTGCCGCGATGAACAATGCGTGACCCAAAGCCTAGCCGGTCAGGACAGCATCCGGAATATTCCAGATAATGGAATATTTTGTCGGGGATAATGGGATTATGAGGGCAAACACAGCCTGGCAGGGTAGGATAAACATTAATTGTAAAACTTGAAGGTCTGGTATTACAGGTTAATCTGCAGAAAAGTGCAGTGCAAGTTCAATTGGAGGATAGAGCTTTAGAAATCTGTTCTTTATTTATTTTTTTCTGCCCTCTCACAAGTCCTTGTAATGCAGTGAGGCATCGCACGCAAACATTGAACAAGACACATTACGGTGCATCAGAGCAAAGCAAAGGACATAACACTTGCTCTACAGCCTTGCACTTGCCTAATGGCTGTCATGTCATTTTTCCCTCCTTTTACTGTGTGTGTGTGGTTTTCCTTTCCTTTTTTTTTTTTTTATTTCCAGCCATGAGAAAGGCTCCATCACACCAGACCATTCACTTGGATGGCCTTGGCACACCCCCTAGGTGCTAGGATTCCTGTGCACCCACTGAGGGCCCCTGCTTGCTGCATATCCACTAAGCTTGTGGAAAATTACAAATACACACAAGGTCACAGTGGAGCCGAGCCAGCCTCCCACAGAGCCCATCTGATCCAGCCTGAAACGCAGCAATTACCACCCTCTGTGTGCCTCCGTGTGGGGCTGCAGCTATTTCATTATTTATTTGAACAAATAGGATTACGGTTGGTCTGCGGTGGATTGATTGTGACGAGGGATGAGAGGCTCCAGAGAGCTGGGTGCAGCTCCGGGTTTCGCTGAGCCACTCTGCTGTGTCAAGCACACGGTTGATCTCCTGTCTTGGTCACAGCGACTCCTCCACTTTTCCTGGACAGTGGAGCGTCGCCGTGTTGACATATGCCATCCGCTCTGCTGCGTTTCCCGCACCGATTGATGGGGGAGGAAATGTGTGAGCTAGTTTGCATGTAAGCCTTTAGGGAAAATATACATTTATAAGACAATAAAAAATAACCTATCTGTCATATCTTATGAGGCGTGGCACTCAGTTTGACAGCACTCTCGCTGTTTCTGTAATGATTTCAAAAGCAGGTGCTCTCAAAAAGATCACATCACTCACAACATGGATCGCTTTAATGTAGTTTAAAATGAATTTGCATTAAAAAAAAAGTGAACAAAGTGACATCATACTAGTTTCAAATCACTTACAAATGAATTGATTTAGAAGTGCTATTAAGTTACCAGCTGAAAGAAAGTGATTGTGATTAAAAGGGAAATATGAGCAATAACAACATCTCTTAAATACTAAATGGACATTCTTTAGATCAGCATTGAAAGATGTGTTATGATCCTCATATTAATTTAAGGTTAGCCTCAGCCTTGCACACACATCATGCTATTTGAAATCAATATTTTAAGATTATGAAATCAACCTGCAGAATAAACAGGGAAAAGTAGCAATATCCTGATGTTTTGGGAGACATTACCATCAGCTATAATTTTGATTCAGTGCGGACTGTGTGGTCTCTAGTAGCTAATAGCTTATCCCAGATGGAATTTGACCAGGCAGCTCCCCCCCAAAAATACCCTCCTTTGAAGTGATGAAGCTGCAGGTCTCTGCGGTAGACTTATCTGCTTCTGGAGATTGATCGAAAGTAATTTTTTGCCCCAAGAAGAGCAAGGGAGGAATGTGATAGATAGCTCAGGCCCTCTATCTCCCTGATGGCGATATTAGTCCTGATTAAGATAAATGGGCCTTCTCTGCCTAACCATGCAAATGCTCACTGCTAGTGCCATTTATTCAAGAGAAATGTGAAACAGCGGAAACAAGGGAGCATGCTTTTCTACATCTGATCTTTGGCTGGAAATCTTTCCCGCCAGGATGAATGAGGCGGCCCTCAGACAAATACCATGATAACAGAACTACCCAGATACTCCTAATGTATGTGCGGTCATGTCCGTGTGACATCTGATTTGGTAATGGGGGATTTGAGGCAGAACAGGAAAGTGCTTTTATCCTCGTACGTATGAGCGAATAGTCATCCAGATATACAGTGAAGAGGGCATTTACTGTGCTCTCCCTCCAGGCCTCCCTAAGCTGCTCTAATTGATGTTGATTAATCAAATCAGCGGCAGAGAGGGCAGAAGAACAACCTTATCAACAGGGAGGTGTGACCTCTGTGGTATAAAGCAGCCTAATGAATAAAAAAGACAACAGATATGCTGGTGTAAGCACGCGTTATATATGCTAAGTGAGTTGAACTGCAAAACACAACAAAAAGAGTTAATTGATGTTAAGTATACAATCAATACATACAGCCATGCAAATCACACTCACTGTTATTTTGAAGGGGGGGGTTTAAAAAGCGATTATTGATGTTGTTAATTACGCTGCAGATTATTTTTAGCCACACTAGCAGCGAGGCTCTACAGACGGATGGCAATGTCTGTTGTTTGGTCTGTGTGGTTCTGACTTAAATATCATAACTATTGACTAGTTAGTGGTTGACAGATGATACATTTGGTCTCCTGACTTTTCCTCAAGCTACAGATGTTCATATGTCCTACGGGATGAATCATAAAACCTTTGGTGATTTCCTGACTTTTAATCTAGCGCCATCATCAGGTCAAAATGTCAATTTATGAGTAAAATCTGCTAATAGTAACTTTATTTTTTATAGCGCCTTTCATGAAACCCAAGGTCGCTTCACAATAACAAGAACATGCTAACATGCTTAACTGAGCTGGTGAATATTATGACCTGCTAAACATCAGCATTTTATCATTGTGTCTGTGAGCATGTTAGCCTCTAAACATTAGCATTTAGCTCAAAGCACTGTATCCAAAGCTGGATTAATACTGCCGGGGGCCCCTGGGCGCATCACGATTAACACGTTAATGCTGACAGCCCTAATATTTATATGTGTGTGTGAAATTTGGCTTGCAGCAAAACTCGACTGTGTACACTGATTTTTTTTTCTGCATCCTATTTTATGCGTCGAGAACTTTTTTCATTTTGCAGAGTTATCAAAATAGGTATTTTGTGTCATTGACGGTAAAAATCCATTTTTACTTTTTACTTTTGTACTTAAATACATTTCAGAGCCAGTACTTCTACTTTTACCAGTCTTTTTTTTTACATGAGTATCTGTACTTCTACTTTAATACAAACTGTGAGTACTTTTACCACCTCTGGCGACCATAATAATCAACATCAAGAGAAAGGGGCCATTTTTTTTCTCCCATCATTGAGGGCCACTTTCTACTTACCCTTTTGCACTTACCCAGATTGCCCATATGGTAGATCTGGCCATGGCTGCACCTGAGCACAGCCTCACAGAGCCGCTAGCATGGCTGTTAGACAGTACTGGTATATGACATATCCAGCCTCCCAAGCACTTGCAATTCAATAAACTGTTTATCTGCAATCTCAGGTGAAAACCTCTCCAATTTTAGAGGTGTATTTGTCTCCAAATTGTGAATCTTTCAATATCTCAGAAATGAAACCTTGTTTATCACTTGAGAACCATGATATGAGCTTGTTGTCTGGATTTTAAAATGATCAAATTGGGCAGAAAGGCACACAAGCTCAATGTAGGGGGCTGTTTCATTTGAGAGTAAAGCATGAAAAGCATCAAATTACCTTTGTGGCGTTTCCATGAGACAAAATGCAGTGATACAGATATTTTTAATTGTGTGCAATGCTGGAAATGTGCTTGTCAATGCAATGCTATCAGAGCACTGTCACTGTAAGCATAACAGTTTAAAATATCAGGATATATGCATTTTATATTTTTCAGCTTTATTTGCAGTAATTTATCTTTATAGACATTTCGACCATTTCTATCCCTTTGATTTCTGACACATGGTTCTACTATACTTTGCAGGACATACTTGGCTGTAATGTGTAATGTCTCAGAAGCTATATGAAAATTAAAGACGGGTAAATAGAGCATTTTAAAACAGTTTTATTCTCCTGCACCAAGGTCTGAATCATGTTTCAAAGCCGTCTCCACACTGACAGGAGAAATACTGAATATTTTATTTATGAACTGGTGTAAAATTTTTGAAATTTAAATGAGTCTACAAGTACTATAATCAGCCTAAAACATGTAGATTTTTAACTGTAAAATGCTGCAAGGCTGCAAGAAATACGTCGGTCGCTCAGTGGTAGCTGATGATATGGAAATGTTGCAGAATTTTATCCCAATCTGACTTCATGCATTTCAGAATTTTGTCCAACTTTTCCCAGTCCACACTGTGCTCTGTGGAGCTCAATCAGCCGAGCACTTGGACACATGATACCATGTTACCCTGCTGAGTGGCGTTGAATTGAAGCTGCCAATCAAGAGGTAGGAGCCTGAAGCTAATCAATCCAAGCAAGCCATGGTGTGATTTTTTCCCTTGTCAAGGGTTGAGCAGGCTGACAGCTTGTTGGATGCTTGGATTCGCTCACCTCCTGCAGTCTGCGTAAATCACAGAGCCATTACAACACATGTAAATATCTCCAGCAGGCTCTGTTTTTTAAAGGCTGTCTCACTGCTGCTGCCAAATTTACATAAAAATGATAAGTAAATGATAAGCACAGGCTCTTATTAACCACAACACTGTCTGTTTGAATGGGACATGGGACTGTTTGTTTGGTGAGAAAATGTAATCACGTTGATGTGACTTTTTTTGATTCTTTTTATGCAGAACCAAAGTCTGTGTTTATTTCAACAAAAATATTTAGACACAGTTTGAAAGACTGGTCCAATCATTCTCTACTGCAGAAACTCCAAGTGAAAGAAAAGGCATGCAAGGATATGTGAGTCAGCTGGAGGGTTGTTTATACAAAAGAACAAGAATTCATCTGTCCACTGAAGGAAGGAATCTTTATACATATGTCCTTCGTGTATTTCTTTAAGTGTTCATTCAGTAGACTTCACACTTCGTAGTTTGGCTGAGGACCCAAGAGAGAGCAATGTCACTTTTGGTGCAATTTGATGCATTTAATATTAATAAATTTGAATAAACTATCAGAAAGAGAACAGAGACGAGGCCTGACATGAATCAGAGAAACCTGAGGGGAAAACAGGGAAAAGAAGAATGAAAATAGATCTTTTAATCAAGAATGAACACTGTAATGCAGCACGTATAGATCAGCAGCAGCGAGGCGTTCAGGTGCACGGTTGAGTGTAGGTCACCTGCGTTTTAGAAACACTCGGAGCCCAATATACAATGACTGTAGTTAACCTTTGTGTCGTCCTCTCGTCTCTTTTGACTGTTCCTTCTTTCCTCCCTTCCTTTCTTCCTTCCTTCTGTCCTTCTTTCCTTCCCTCTTTCCTTCCTTCCTCCCTTCCTCCTTTTCTCTTTCTTTCATCCCCCCTTCCTTCCTCCCTTCCTTCTTTCCTCTGTCCTTCTTTCCTTCCTTCCTCCCTCCTTTCCTTCCTCCCTTCCTCTTTTCCTTTCTCCCTCCCTCCCTCCTACCTTCCTACCTTCCTACCTTCCTTCCTTCCTTCCTTCCTTCCTTCCTTCCTTCCTTCCTTCCTTTCTTTCCTTCCTTCCTCCCTCCCTCCTTTCCTTCCTTCTTGCTCCCTTCCTTCCTTCCTTCCCAACAGGAGGGTTAAACACATAAAATGGAGCAATTCAAAACCAGTTTGTCCCATATGCTCCGTCACCGTGGCGATGGTGACAAAACACAAATCTTTGGAGGAAACATTCAAATCTGAAGTGAAGGCACAGAAAGTAGGAACGATCAAAGAGCCCAATGTAATTAATCCACTTTATTTTAGGATGCACATTATTTTATTTTTAAATGTGGCCCTTAATTTACTTGAAATGGGAAAAAAGAACATGAATTTGCTGTTACAGTACTTCTTATTTATAACTTCTGAGGATGTTATAGTTTCTTTCATGTTGTTGGTGTTTAAACTTAATATTATATATACATTAATTATATTCATTTTACTATGTGTTGACGAACAGGCACATTTTGAACGGGCACTGCACCAGTAAAACTCCCCTATGACAGTGCCTCCATTTACATGTATATTAATACTGCACTATTACTCTGAATATGACAATCTTCTGAATTTGGTAGCTGATAAATGGAAACAGCATATTCCATTTCGATATTTCAAATCAGGCTTTATTCCTAGTATTGCATTTTCTGATTAAGACGTGGGATATGCTGATATTATTTAGGGTTTTAGGAGCATTCAGAATATGCGTCTCAATCTGGGTTTTACCGCAGTTTCCGACATGCTTACAGTCAGCTTATGTGTATTGTAAAGAAACCAACTAGCCAACAGTTTGCAAGGCTGGGATAGAGAACCATGAAGGGCAGGAAGGCAGACAGAGGAGAGCAGACGGGGGCGGAGGGGATTGGTTATTATTCTGACGGTGACGACTCTGTGTCCTAATACAGCAGTGCGGTGAACATCATGAGACAATCTTGGTATTGGATGTGCCTGTAACTATACATTTGTAATATCAGTCATGTCAATATCATATAGCAGCTCACTCATGTGTGATTCCTGTTCCCACTGGAGCAGAGGGAAACTTTGAAAACCCTGGAATAAAAGTTGAATATTTATTTTCATTCACACAGCAGGAAGGATTATTGTCTTTTCAGAATAAGGGCACAACCCTAAATATTTTAAGCATGTAAATTTAGTCAATGAAAACAATAACCTGAATTTGCACACAGTCACAGTCACAGTCACACTAGAGTTTCACGTTTTATTTAAACAGAAGTTAGACTGTCGATATCAGACTTTAAGTTTGAAATATATCAATAATTCATCTGGGTGTATGCTTCTTCCTGCAGGTAAATGACCAAATATGTAAAGCTACTAAAATATGTTAAATAAATATAGCATTGTCCACATTATTAAGATAGTCTAGATTTTTTAGGGGTAGCCAATGTGGAAGTGCATTATTTTTAATGGCCAGCAGGGGGCGACTCCACTGGATGCAAAAAGAAGCCTGATTATATGGGAATCTATGGAAATAAAGACCCTACTTTTAACTTGTTTTATTACCCTAGTAAACACTTTCCTAATGAGTTTATGGTCTCAATCACTAGTTTAAATTCTTCTTTAATATAGAGTCATTTTCATTTTGTAAGTTTTGGTCCCATTTAGAGTAAAATAAATAATAAATTGTATGTTTTAGGGTGTGTCTACCTTGTGATTGACAAGTTGCTATCATGGTGTCAGCGTTGATTGCAGAACATAACCATAACCCCAAATTCACTGAGTATAGGCACAGCTGGCTCTATTTCACAGTATATTTTTAGTTCATGCATGTTAATTATGTTTTCTTGCTGGCAAAAATGATCATGAGGATTATTACAGTTAACCATAGCTTGTAAATGCACAGTGTTAACCAAGCAACCAGCTCCACCCTCTCACCCAAATATGCTTGAGGCTTCAAAACAGCAGTCCACAAACCAATGGGTGACATCATGGCTGTGAATGTTACACATTGTGGCTTTAAAGTCTGAGCTTGTATTTCTGTGCTAGAGCAAGAACTTATAACTTAATACTTACTGACCTGTAATGGTTTAACATCTCACCTCGCTACTGATCACCCTGTTATGTGAAATGTACCACAGCGGGTGTCACTAACATCACTATTGGGGTTAGTTACAGGTGCTCCATTACTCTCTAATCTAATTATCTAGAAAGAGACAATAAAATCATTTTCTATTCACCACTTACAATCATTACCAATCAGATATATCACTCCTGACTCCATTTCACTGCTGATGGGGGTAAATGCCTTGCAGAATGGTCATTTTCCTGTCAACAAGGCACAAGTGTTTGTCCATTTGAAGAGCTCAACAATAATTGTCAGGATTTGCCAATAACTTTTCAGTAAGCAGGCCTGATGCAAATTGAACATTTGTGCATTTGTCTGTGAGTCTGAAAATGTGTTTGAGGCAATATTTTTCAGCCAATGTCATCATAAATATGGAAGGTCGAGATTATCTCTCCAAATAATTACATAAATTGTAATTAGCTCTGGCTCTGCTGCCCGAGATGAGTGGATCCAAACCATGGCAGGGAAAGCTACTGAAGGCATCGGCAATACAAATAATCAGTTGACACTTTTATTCAACCAGATGGTTTATTTCATTTAACGCAGAGTTGTGACCGATTATTTATGACAGTATAATGTTTCAACTTAAATTCAGAGTACCATAATTTAGGTGTGTCTCCCACTGCGCAGTTAAATTGATATGGTGGCATTTGTCTGAATTATGACATGCCCTTTAAAGTCACATCTCACCAATGAGACCATGTTTTCTCTGTGAGGGGAAAGTTTCCATGTTTTTACAAGAAACTTCCGAATTAATTAAAAATCACATCAGGAGATGTCATGGGATTTACTTCAAGGCTCAGGGAGGCAGTCCTTTTTCTGGTGAGGCATCCCTCAGTGAGGACAAGCCTGTGTTCATAATTCCACTTTTCATCAAAGTGTGTTTTAATCTCAGCATTCTCAGTGCGCTGCAGAAACATCTTAACAGGAAATCCACAGTCCTTATCATTTATTTTATTCCCTACTTGTCTTGCATAAGCAATTTAAAACCTGAAAAATTATAGATTTCCCCCAACCAATTCCAAGACAAGACTGCTTACCGTGCATATTTCTTTCAAATATTTATAATAATTCTTTTTCAAAATGTTCATATTTTTAGTATTTTGCTGTTTAAGCATCCTCCTTCTACAGAATCTAATGCATTTAAAGTATGTTGACTATATTGTACATTCTTGAGAAAACTAGTTAAAAGTCTTTTCAGACAACATCCCACTGCCTTTGGGTTAAGCTTGCAACCTAAACAAAGAGGGGAGCAGTGCTCAGCCTCACCAGAGAATTATGTAGAGGGGGAACATTCAGCTTCTGGTCACTCCTCATACTGACTCCCTTTGAAGTTAGAGTCGCTGTGGCCTGCAGAGCTGCTTCTTGAGGCCAGGGCTGCAAGCACCACTCTGTGTCTGCCAGGCAGGAAATGATGGCAGTCTGACAATAAGGACATGCTGAAAACTGCAGAGCACAGATGGAAATGAAAACAAGTCAACAGCATTTTAGTAGTTTTCTTTCATCAACCAGGGAAACCCAAATTTTAGGATTAGTCATATTCTGAAGATATAATGTTTATAATGTTCATTGTCTTAGTCTTACAGTAGTTACATGCTGACATCTGCTGATTAGTTCTAAACAAAGTATAACTGAGACTGATGGGAGTGTACTTAGTATTTGGTCATAATGTACTGGACAAATTCAAATGTTTGACTTGGCACTAGATTTTAAAAAAATAAGTGGGGTCACCAAAGACTTTAGAAGTCATCCTGAGGAGAACACATATTTCCAAATATGTTCCAATCAATCCAGAGGTTGAGACATTTCACCCAAAGAGGAAAAATCAGGGGTCATAAATAATCATCATGTCGAAACCATGAATTTCCAGTCCAGTAGATGTTGAAATATTCCACAGAATAAGTAATGAATAAAAAAATACCACCAGCTGGTCGCGTGGAAAAGTTGGAGGATCACCAAAGTTATTAAGGTTCATCCTCTGGGGACCATGAACATCTGAAAGAAAGAGATATTTCAGTCATGACTAAAGTGGTTTATAATGATCAACTGACAAACATCTGACATTACAGTCCACACATGAATGTGACTGGCATGGATAAAAAGGAGGAAGTCGATGCAGGAGGAATCATATCTGCAGATTTTTGGCTACAGGCGACACCGAAAACAAGATGCAAAAAAAAAAAAAACTTAGGTTGAAATACAGAATCTTTCCAGCATGATGAGCCATTTAGAGAATCATTTTCTGGAGGGGAAGATTATTTGTAAACCAATGAATTTGCCCTCAAAGGCCACCATTCAGAACTCACACAGCTGTTACAAGAACATAGGAAATCAATGAGACATTTTGCTGTGAACTGCAGATGAACTTGCACTTCGCTTGTTTATGGATTTTAATTAGGGCCAAATAGTCTCATGAATTTATGTAAAGCTTGGATACAGCACTCTGTGTGTGTACATCACAGATGGAGCTGGGGGAATAGGGCCAGTGGTACAGGCTTTGGAAAGAGGTCTGTGCTCTCCTGCCAAAACATTGCATGATGTGAAGAAGCCACAGCTATCTCTGCACTGCGTCTCATCTTTTAGTCCCTTTTCAGAGACACCGCAGTTTCCCACTGGATGCTGCTGTGAGTGACACTAGAAACTCATCTCCTATTCCCCCTTGCTTCACAGCGACATGTCAGCCGCAGAAGCTGACGAGATGTAGAACCCAAAAACTATGAGAAGCAAGTTTGCCCATTTGAATAATATGCACCTAGGAGAACACAGATTCTCTCTCAGACCCTTTGATGTGTTTGCTGTGGAAAGATGACTCCTGACAGCATCATATTAAACCCCAGACTCTCTGAAAGTAGCTAGGATGAGTAGAGGGGAGAGGGAGAGGAGAGGGGAGAGGGGGGGGCTAACATCGATTTGTAATCTTGCACCACAAATAGCTATACCACAACACTAGCAGTAAATGATGTATCAGTCACAGTGGGATGTTTAATTTGGCATCAACGGAGAAAATGGCGTCACTGTTTGGGATCGGAATTAGTTTTGAGGGATGTTTATTCGCTTCTGTGCCGAGTCAAAGAGTCGTGTCACACAAACTGTTATCTGCATAGTTTGTATCTGCGAATGAGGGGTGTGGGAAAAGAAAGAGAGAGAACAAAAATCAATTCAAGCAGAAGAGACGGCACTGCATTGTGACAGCGATGACAGGGACCCATTGTGAGCCTCAATTGGCTGTGTTTTTGATTCATGCTGTTCTTAAATAGACTTTACAATCATCATCTGTTTTTTTTTTTTTGTCACCTCTCATGAAGTCTTTTTAAAAATTCAAATTATCCTCTGGGACGCTTAAATTAGCATCTTGAAATATTCATAGGCGAGTTTAAGGACTTGTATTGTACACCTCCTAGGAGTTGAACAGGTACTGTATCAACACAGCTTGGGTTCGTAAATGTTTCATGGGCAGTGAATGCAGCACGAGTCAGACCAGTGAATCCATAATGTTACACACACATGTCAGATACATTCATTTATGTTTCATCTGTCCAACTGATTCTTTATCATCATCCTCCTATCGCTGCATGCTCAGTGTCCTAAAAGCTAATTATCAATACATGTTTAAAGGATGATTCTAGTTTATTACAGCATATTTTCTCCATTATTTCCAGCAGTTATAATAACATTATACCTGCAAAGAAACTGCTGATATAACAGAGTAAGAGAAGGATGATTGTTTTTTTTTTTTGTGTATGAAAAATAAATGTGATTTTTCATGCAGCATAACATGTTTTTTGATTCTTCCTATCTCATTAATCATCTAATGACCAGCCAGCCGTTAAACCAATTTATCCGGAGATAAAATTGAAAGTGAAATTTTCTCTAATAATCCCTCATTGCACAGGAACACTGCACGCAACTACTGTACAGCAAATACAGGATGTAATTAATGAATTGGAATTAACTTTTTAACATAGATTGATGATACTGCAATTATGCTTGAATAGTAGATATACTGTAATAGACAGAATTGCAATATATATACATAAAGTATCTATGTGGTTTATTTTTCCACCTCTTCTCTTCCTTTTTAAGATTAAATAATCATAATGCACCTCAAGGTCATCAACACAAGTCAAGAAATATCAAAACAGGAAGCGTCTCCAGTGATGCTGCATACTTATTTTGGATCTTAAAGCACACATAAGCACCTGGCATTTGCATCTGTCTCATGGTCTTACCTCCAACTAAATGTCAACTGGTGTATCTTGTCGTTTCCCCTTTTGACAGAAGCTACAGAAAAGGAAAAAGAAAAGCCAAATATCACGAGCTGATGTGCAAAGTGCAAAGACTGAGAATGATGTGCAAACGCAAACAACAAGCGAAGTAACGTGCAAACAGAAACGACAGAGTGCTGTGTGTGTGTGTGTGTGTGTGTGTGTGTGTGTGTGTGTGTGTGTGTGTGTGTGTGTGTGTGTGTGTGTGTGTGTGTGTGTGTGTGTGTGTGTGTGTGTGTGTGTGTGTGTGTGTGTGTGTGTGTGTGTGTGTGTGTGTAAACTGAAAGGAGTGGGATGAAGTGACATCAGCTAAACGGAAAATGACAACAGATGCCAGCACACAGTGAGCAGCAGGTATTAAGGACATGAGACAGATGCAAAGCCCGGTGAAAGGTTACACAGTGCAGTCATTAGTGGACCCTAACAAATGTGAAACTACAATACTAGTAGTAAACAAAGAGTAAACAAACAAACAATGCTTTAAAAACAGAACAATGTATAGATGTAGATATATTTAGAGGCAGGGTTAGGAAGGTTACTATGGAAATGTAATAGATTACTAGTTACTCTGTTTAAACTGTAATACGTAATGTAACTATTTCAATTACTTCATCAAAGTAATGTAACTTACATAACCAATGTTTTCAGCTGTTAGGGTAAATGTTCCCTCCATCTGTCCGTCCTTCCTTCCTTCCTTCCTTCCTTCCTTCCTTCCTTCCCTCCATCTGTCCTTCCTTCCTTCCTTCCTTCCTTCTGTCCTTCCTTCCTTCCTTCCTTCCTTCCTTCCTTCCTTCCTTCCTTCCTTCCTTCCTTCCTTCCTTCCTTCCCTTTTTCCTTCCTCTCTTATTTCCTTCCTTCCTTCCTTCCTTCCTTCCTTCCTTCCTTCCTTCCTTAAATGTTTAAATGATACTGACATCATTTCTTATAAAGCAACATTTATCTCTCATTTGAAAATGTATTTATTAGATTAGATTTTGGAATATAAAATAAAGATATTTAATGAATAAAGTCAAAAGTCTGGCATGAGCTTAATTGGTACTGTGACACCAAATAAGTCCACATCATGATTTATTTACTAAATATAAACAAAAAATGATTTCAAAGAATTAAAAACAGTAATATATATATTCAGTCACATGTTAAATATTAAAAAATGAGTAAAATCTTAAAGGTGTGACTCCAGATGTAACCTCCTTTGTAATCATCAACATAAGTAACTGTAATTTAATGACACATTTTTTCTCAGTAACTGTAACAGATCACATAACGCTGTTACATGTGACTAGTTATACAACACTGTTTATAGAAGAAAACATAATCTAGAGTCAAGCAAGGCTGTGACTGCTACTCATACAGTAAGGTTAAGTATATTTCAGTGTTTATGGCACACTTTAATATTTGTGTTTGATATGTGAGTGTTTTTCTACACACATTAACAACCCTGGAAAGTGATCATCTCAAGGTGTTATCAACAACACAAACACTGTCAATGAGCCACTCGAGACCTGATAATTATAGGCATCACCGCTCTTTCCCCTGCGATTAACGAGAGTTAAAAAAAAAAAAGAAAAAAAGTGTGGTTTGATAGAAAAAGTTGACTAGTCTTAATCTTCCCCTCTGTGTGGATGGTCCTGTAATGTTATACTCATTTTAAGAGTAATTTCAAGGTTTTTAACAGTTAATATTTGTTTTAACATTTTCCCAAATTTGTGCAATTTGGTAAAAAATGATTTAAAAAGTAGGAGGGAAAGGGTTAAGTGGGATTAAACACTAGGTACCTCCTCTATTTGAATTCTTATGTAGCTGTTAAATTGCTAAAAAAAACTTTAATAGATTATATTTTTAAGTATAAGAAAACACTTACAGTATAACAACTTCATTTTACCTTCCAACTAATTTCCATGAAATATGAGAAAACCCATTATCTAATTGGCTAATATGTTGTTTAACACACAAAACTACACATTGATATATTAAAATCTCAATATTTTAATTACGTTTTCTTTTAAATTAACAGCTGCATATGAAATTAAATATAATCCTTTACACTTTCTTTCCATTTTTGCTCATGATTTCTGCCAAATGTTACGTTACTGTGACTTTTTCTGTTCTGATGCTTTCTGTAGTGTTTCCTTCCAGTCTCATCAGAACAGCTGCTGCTATTTCCAGCTCTCTGGACCAGTAGATGTATCAGTTTTGAGCGACCGCAATGATTCTGAACGCACCTTGAGAATACTGAAGCTGTCATGGTTTGTTTTGAGAAAGTCCAGAGACTGCTGTGATTGACAGATGGTCTCATAGAAAGCATTGAAACCATGTCTGAAATTCAAACAGTTGGAGCCAATTTTTCCTTTGCTTCTACCCAGAGGGGCCGGATGCAGGACGCAGGCATGCTGAGCAACCTGAGACTCTTGGGGGAAATTGAAATTCTCTGCAGGGAGAGAGTGAGGGGAGTCTTTCAAGGGGCCTGGTTCATACCTTTACTCCCAGCATGACGTATTTTTAATAAGGGCACACCTCTTCTTCACTATGTATGGCTTGGAGGTTTGTTTAACTCAACAAGGCCAGATTTTCTAAGCTTCAAACAGCCAGCATAAACAGCAGGAGAGCTACAGCAGGCATGGAGATACTGCTTAGTGTAGCCAGAAAAGAAATTGCAGCTGAGCCTGAATAAAAGTGGATGAGTCGCACAATTCATTCCATAAATAGCTCAATAGCATTTACAGTGCATTATGAGCGAGGAAGTGCTTTGCTATTCGTCGACCCGCTGAGTCATCAAACTGACATCCAACAGTCCCAACAATCAACAAACCCCACTTTGTTCAGTCACTACAACAATACATTATATTGAGAACATGAATAAGCATCCCGTAGCAGATGTGGGGACGACGAAAACAGCTTCAACACACAGCGACCGCATAGAGTTTTAAGCATCAAAGCCAAGCCACGTTATACAATAAATCTACCATAGACAAAACTTGCTAATTATCCCATGTCATCACTTTTTTTTTTTTTTGTATGATGCATAAACTACACAACAGGCTACGACGGCAACACCCTGACAAATTGACTATGGGGTCAAATTAATCCATAATTAGGCTCACAGGACGAGGACGAGGACGAGGCGTAGACTTTTTAAGGTTTATTGTTAAGATAAGATAATCTTTTATTGGTCCCACGATGGAGAAATTTACAGTGTTACAGCAGCAAAGTGGATGGATAGTAAAAACAGAATGAGCATCAATAAAAAGAATAAAGAACAATAGACAACGAGTAAGTTAAAAGAAGCAATGAGAACAATTGGAAATTAAACAATAGTAACATTATGTACAGTACAAGAGGAATATTATTAGTGTTGTCAAAATGATAACATACCCCAGTGTGATATTGATATTGCACTTATTTAAAGTGAAAGAAATATTACACCTGAATTACTGATATTGCACAGTAGTCTACTGTACATTAAAAAAGTGCAGTTTGTCATATTGTCCAGGTCAAGGTGGGTAGTCTACATGGTGCTTATTGTACAGTCTGACAGCTTTAACCCTCCTGCTGTCCTCGAGTCAAGGAAGGAAGAGAGGAAGAAAGAAGGAAGGAAGGGAGGGAGGAAGGAAGGATGGAAGGGAGGAGGAAGGGAGGGAGGAAGAAGGAAGGAGAGGAGGGAGGGTGGAGGAAGGAAGAGAGGAATAAGGAAGGAAAGGAGGGAGAGAGGGAGGAAGGATGAAGGAAGGAAAGGAGGGAGTGAGGGAGGAAGGAAGGGAGAAAGAAGGAAGGAAAGCAGGGAGGAAGGAGAGAAGGAAAGAAGGAGGAAGGGAGGACAGACAGAAGGAAGGAAGGGAGGAAAGAGAGAGGAAGGAATGAAAGAGAGAAGGAAGGAAGGAAGAGAGAAGGAAGGAAGGAAGGAAGGAAGGGAGGGAGGGAGGAAGGGAGGGAGGGAGGAAGGAAAGAAAGAAGACAGGGTCAATTAGACCTGGGAGGACAACAAGAAGGTTAAAGGAAAGAAGGACCTGTGTTATGGCTCCGTAACACACGTTGTCATAAATATGATGTCATCGTAGTCCAGCGAGTCTGACAGTTGAGGCGAGGTGTTGATGTTGAGGCTCTTGTTTAACATTAAATACATAAACATATTATGTATTTAATGTTTTATCTGACTGTGTTATTGAGAAAAGTCTCTCCGTTGCTAATGATGTCATCGGCAGGGTCATAATAACTCTTGTCAGTGAGCTAACACTAGGGAACATCTCTACTCAGGCAGTTGTCAAGCAGCTTCCATTAGAGATGGATAGTTTTGTCCTGCATGCATTTTGTGTTTTAACTTAATACTCGGCTTCTTCCAACTGCTTGCTGGGGCTCTTCACCAGTCCAAGTTCACCAAATGTTGCAGATCCAGGCAGGAAGGAGGTTGTAGCTTGCATTATTCCATATGTGTCTTCCTGAAATCTACAGTTCACCTCTGTTATCTGTATATCCAGAAGAGCATCACAGCTTATTACATTTGATGACTTTTCTAATTTTCTAACCAATGTTTACAGCTGTTAGGGTAAATGTTCCTTCCTTCCTTCCTTCCTTCCTTCCTTTGTTTGTTCCTTCCTTCCTTCTGTCCTTCCTTCCTTCCTTCCTTCTGTCCTTCCTTCCTTCCTTCCTTCCTTCCTTTGTTTGTTCGTTCGTTCCCTCCTTCCTTCTGTCCTTCCTTCCTTCCTTCCTTCCTTCCAGCTGTTAGGGTAAGTGTTCTCATTAAGCACCAAAATCTAAGTCCAGCTGTTTTTCATGGATACTGACATGATTGATAAGGGAGATCAGGTACTTAGTTCACCAAATGTTTCAGATCCAGGCAGGAAGGAGGTTGCAGCTTGAATTATTCCATATGTGTCTTCCTGAAATCTACAGTTCACCTCTGTTATCTGTATATCCAGAATAGCATCACACATCTGCCTTAGATCTGTGTTGCCCTTTATATATACAAGTCGTCACCATAGCGTCACTGTCTCACTGACGTTTGTTATGTCACATCCCAATCCATGATATTATTCCTGCTCATTAACTCCACTCAGCTAATTTGAGCTCTACTTGGTGAAAATCAATCTGTATTCTCTCTGAACTTGGAAAAGCTGTTGTGTTTGTTTGTTGTTTTTTTTTAAGGGTTTCTATCAGATCAATGCAGTCTGAGACACACACGGTAGAACTCTGCAGTCTTTGTGTTGCAAAGTCACTGGTGTCAAATAGTTTTCCAAATGTCACACAAAGCAAGAAGGTAAACTTTTTTTTGTCTGCATTTGCTTTTCCTGAAACCTCGAGCCAGACTCTCTCTGCTATCTAAAGCTTCTGCTACAGCTGCAGTCTTTTACTTTACAAACCCTGATTTGGATCTCCATGTAAAATAGCTACAATCAAATCAGAGTGCGTTTCATTGCGTGTCATTTTGGATCCAAGCATGAAGCTATGCAGCTGATTTATAGTACCAATAAACACCAGGTTCATTGGAAGGGAGTTGGTTGCAGTTCAGAAGAACGTTGTATTCCCCCCCCACCCCCCACCCCCACCCGCTCCGTTTCCCAACATCGCTGACACACCATCAAAACAAAAATCCCACGCAAAGAGATGAAACCAGTTCCAGCGGTTCCATTACCTCCAGGATCTTCCCTTGGTATCCTGTCTGCAAATTTTAACAGCTCTCTCCTCACTCACCCCATCACGAGTTAAACAGACATACAGCTCACATTTGGATTGGTCTTTGTGCTTATCTGCTTGTATGGCTGTTACGAACCGGCTCAAAGTCCATAACAGAAATGGGAATCACACATGACAACACGTATCTAAAATAATATTTATTACAAACATAAGTTAAATAACAATGTTAATCAGTTATATCAGTCATGAATGCAGTGTGTGGATGAGTGAAATGTGTGGAGCGATATGTGCCAACAAAACCGAAACCCAAAAGTCTAACCCATCTGGTTGGTGGAGGCCTGGAAGGAAGAGAAGAGAACAAGTAATTACAAAGCAGCCAGCTAAATATGCTGAGGCCTAAACTACACAGGTGTAGGTAGTTTCCCTGACGTCCTCTAGTCCCACCCACTGGCTCCTGAGCCAAAAAGCCCAAGGAAAAAGGGAGAGTAATAGTAATAATGAGGCTGCATGTTCTAGTACAGTACAGTATAGCTCATCATGGATGTTGGGGATCATCAGTGTGGTGTTATAGTACATGGAAGCTGCTGGAGCCTGTTTTTAAACTTCTGGGTCAAACTTAGACATCAGTATTAGCTGTGAGGCCTGTCTGTGGAGTTTAACTGTCCTAATTTGGTGCCCTCCTCCCCCGTAACTTTAATGGGTTCATGCAGTATTTGCAGTGGCATCAGGCAACTGGAATGGACATTTATTTTTTCGCCATTGCTACATTAACGTTGTTGCTCACCAGGCTATTCATTTTTTAAGCTAGTTCATTTCAGGAAAACAACCAATTTCGGTGCACTGTGGTAGATTTTAGTTGGCATTCAAACAGCCAATCACACTCAGTCAGACATGATTTAAAGTACAAATATTTTTTTTATTGGTCGAAATAAATAATAGATTGTTGCCTCCAGTCAGCACCAAAATGATACGCTCTGCTCTCCTCTGTGTTTTACAACAGTATGAAATGAAATGCTGAATATCACATAAATAGACGGAGATAAAGAGATAAGGAATGCAAACCACATATTAAGTCATTTTAATAATAGCAGATTTATTACCCCCCCCCCCCCCCCCCCCCCCCAAAAAAAAAGCAGCTATTTGAATGGATGGACCTGAGGGACATTAGTAGCTACCTGTCACTCCAGGATGTGTTCAGCGTCCACGTTTGACAAGTTCTTGGCAGTCTACCATTTATCTTCTCTGATCAGATATGCTTGAAAAGTCGCTAGGCAACCAGTGCCGAGCAACAACTTGAGGACCTCCCGCTCAACCCGGGGGCCGAGCAGCTGTGGATGAGAGTGATTAGAGTATTAGTTTACTGAGGTCGACATCATTCAATCATTTCACCACACCGAGGCTTCCCTTAATTAGGATGCTCAGTTGAACTCGCCCCCCCCCTCCCTTTCCTCCCCCCTTCCCTCTCTCTCTCTCTTTCTCCCTCGTACAAATCCGACAGGGAGGAACTGACACACGGCGCTCTGGCGATTAGAAGCCATTCCTGTTAGTTTTGGAGGGAAACTTCAAAAGGATCACGGCTGTGTGCAACAGATGAACCTTCCCTCTCGCTCAATCGCTTCCAGGAGTGATTTTCCAGTGAAGACAGGACATAATACAAGTGGAGGCGACTAAATGGAGATCAAATTAGTCAAAAGTACTCTGCTGAGAAACGTGGAGGTTGAACAGATGGACAATTAGGCTAATGGAAGGAAACTCTGGGTAGTGCATACAGCAGAGGGGTTTACACTGCAAAAAAACCTATTTGTGAATAACTTAGTGATTCAATTCAATGTTTTAAATCTTTATTTTACCCCAGAATTAGGAAGGGATGAGGGAGGGAGGACGGAAGGAAGGACGGAAGGAAAGGAGTAAGGAGGAAAAGAGGAAGGAAGTAAGGAGAGAAGGAAGGAAGGAAGGAAAGGAGTAAGGAGGGAGGGAGGAAGGAAGGAAGGACGGAAGGAAAGGAGTAAGGAGGAAAAGAGGAAGGAAGTAAGGAGAGAAGGAAGGAAGGAAGGAAAGGAGTAAGGAGGGAGGAAGGAAGGAACGGAGTAAGGAGGAAAAGAGGAAGGAAGGAAGGAAGGAAGGAAAGGAGTAAGGAGGGAGGAAGGAAGGAAAGGAGTAAGGAGGGAGGGAGGGAGCAAAGAAAGAGGGAAGAAGGGGAAGAACGAAGGAAAAAGTAGAGAAGAAGGAAGGAAGGAAAGAAGGAACAGTCAAAACAGACGAAGGAGGGTTAAGAAACGGTTTCATATATCGCAGAACAAACTTCATATCTTAAAAAGTTTGTTGAATACAGCTGCATCAGGATATATGAACCAACTTTAAATTCAATATTATTACATAATACATCTTCACTGCCATCTGCATTTTGTCTTTTTGGAAAATTACACAATACAAATTAAAAAAAAGAAAAGAAAATGAAAGCAAAACATTCAGTCTTAATCACAGATTGGAGTTGAGAAGAAATTGAGGATTGAACTTCCTGTGAACTCTATCCACACACACACACACACACACACACACCACTGACTAACATGAGACTTATATGAGAGGACTGCTCTGATTTCTAACAATATGCAACACATTTACTGAGCATTAACTGAGCTTCTGTCAAACTCATTAAAACATGTATCCTTGCTGCCTTTTTTTTAGATTAATTAACTAATCTCCATTTGGGTAAGTCAATATAATGTATAGTAAACAATGAGTTTGCAAAATAAGAAGGAAGTGTCTGATTTTTTTAGTAAGATCTATGTCAGATAAAGAAGAGAAGATTGGCTAACGATCACACAGCTGT
This sequence comes from Scomber japonicus, assembly GCF_027409825.1. Classification (NCBI taxonomy): domain Eukaryota; kingdom Metazoa; phylum Chordata; class Actinopteri; order Scombriformes; family Scombridae; genus Scomber; species Scomber japonicus. Next base: position 6,346,024 of record NC_070598.1, read on the forward strand.
ATTCTCCTCTCTAACATTTCATTGTGTTGTGATTGCAATCATGCTGGTTTGTTTTGGGATGTAATTCATGGACATTAGTAGTAGAAAATAGACAATGCATACATAATGTCAGCTATAAGGACATTTAATCATGTGAATTTGACTGTAGCCTACCTCCTCCTGAAGCTTGATAAGCAAGCAGAAACTATGACAACCAATACAGTGAAATACATTTTATTCAATATATGGTACAGTATATTTTTGTAAATCCATCAAGTGGACATATTATACCTTTTGCTATTTTTTGAAATAGTTTTTTGACACTTCCAAAACTTGAGCTGAATGTATGTTAAAATGCTCCCTGCAAGACAAAAACCAGCTAGCTTCATGCTGGTTCAGTTCGAGGTGCATGCTCATAGACGGCCATCATTCATAGTCTTTGTTGCTAAGGTTTTTCCACAGGTGGTTCCCATTGTCCACATACATATTTCAAATTGGATGTACAGTAGAGATATTTTTGAGATGCTGACATTATGAGTAAAGAATGAGGAAAAGGAAATTGAAGTCCTGCTAGGCCACTACTGTTTGTTTATGTTGCCTCTGGAGCTGCAAGCTCACCAACCTGAACAGATGCTAAACTGAGGGGCTGCATAAAGAAAAGAACAGTATAAGATGAATAAGGAGTTTTCTGAACTGTAAGTCATGCTAAAATATACCAGTTGAACCCTAGGATAAAAAATATAGCCCTAGAAATGTGCATAATATGTCACCTTGAATATCTCCAGAATAAAACAACAATTATTAAACTCCCTGTAAAGACACTGATAAAACAAAATAAATAAATTAAACTGCAGATGTTAAATTAGTGTCAAGGTATTTTGAGAAATAAGCTTGACTTTGAGAATGCAACATATTTTTTTCATGTGAGACTTGTTTTGGACCCCAGTGGCAGTTAGTGGTATTGCATCTTGAGGCATTTTTTTGCATTGGCCTCAGCTTGTGGTGTGGTTTTAACCATGTGTTGTGTTGTAGCTGAACATACTGTCTTGTCTTGTTTTTCACTAAATGTCCGGCAGACTACAGAGATGCTGAAAGAGTATTAAATTGGAGAATGTCACAAAAAGTAGTTCCCACTGATGTCAACAGGAACAAGATTTACGTACAAGACTGGAAGCCATACATATATAATTATATATGTATGATTATAATAGATTATAAAGCTTAAAAAAGGGTAATTAAGTGTTGATTTACTGCTTTGCAGATTTGGCAGTTGGTGCAGTAGAGGAACATATGCTGTTGTTTTTCTTTTCCTTAAAATGTACTTTTTAAAAATCTGTCGGGTGTTAAGAGAATTTTGAAGCCTTTATTTGACTCAAGAAATATTATCTTAATGTTTATGAAGCAATCTGACTGATCTCATTTCAAGATTAACATCGCTGTTTTAAAATCAGCATTTTTGTTTTGCAGTGTATTTCCTCTCCATATGGAAGATTTTTGTCCTAAGAGAGATTACTGTGCGTGTTTCCTGCAGTGATGCTGATAAGGCCAACTGTGTGCCTGTAGCGTGTGCTTTCGAGCTGTGGGGAGGAAGAAAAAAAAAATGCATCATGCAACAGTGGTCCCTGTGGGATAGCATGCAGCAGAACACACGTGTGAGCTGGGTACAGAGAAAGTGATCCATCATTAAAATGAAGATGCTGCCCAGAAACTTAATATACACCAGAATGAGCTGATCAATGAGTCCATGGTGCCGTGTGTTAGGACAAGCAAATGTCACACCATTTCTCGGAGGAGAGATGCTATTGAGGTTATTGGATGCCTTTCTGTTGCCTCAGGAAATGTATTACAAAGACATGCAACTGAAACAATGGATGAAAAGATTTAAAAAGACATTTAGTGGGGGAAAGGGGCCATTTCAAGTGAGATATATATTCATGGAATCTACCCTGCAATGCAAATAATTAGTATAATATGGATCTTCGTGGAACAAATGAAGGTGCAGATGTCGAAAACTTGAGCCAAACTACTCACAATGAGATTTTATTTGCCTTGGAGATGATTAAATGAGAGATTGATACCACTTTTTGTTATATTTGTCCCGTCATTAAAGCCACAGCAGCTCAGTTTATGTAGCATATGTTTCTACACTTCTGTTTTTTTTTGTATGGCTCTATAACAAATGAGATATGTGTTAATTAGTGAGCGTTAGCAGTGCTGGTGGGTGGATTTGTATTTATTTATTTATTTATTTTAACCCATAGACATCGCCAAGCTTGCTGTATCCCAATTATTATTATTATTATTATTATGTTGAACAGATATATAATAACAGTAGTGATTTTCTCATGTACTCTCAAATCTTAGCAAATCAGCATATTTACAAAAAATAGTCCAACTATTCCTTTAAGGTGCAATATCAGTTGTGTCCTTAGTGCCAGAAAGTGTGTCTCTTCAAAGGAGGCCAATAAATATGACTCCTCTCTCCATATTACTGTTTTTATTGCACAGCTGTTGCTTTTGCTTCCCTTTCCTCCTTTCATTGTGTGTGTGTGTGTGTGTGTGTGTGCACATTTATTTTCCTATTAGAAGCCCACTTTTTTGCAAATAAGGAGTTATTCCTGTAAAATGTTAAATTAAATGACACTTAGGGGAATGGTTTTGACTATTAAAAAACTCATCACTTGTATGATTTCTCCCCCCTAAAGCCTTTCATATATTGAGCATTGAGAATCAGTCAGTCTCCCTGTTAGGAATATAGAGAGAGAGAGACAGACAAAAAAAAAAAAAAAGGCTCTATGAAATGAATATTCAGCCTTCCCACATCTCTATGAGAGAGAGACGAAAGGCTGAGCTTCTGAAGTCACGGCTCCCTCTACAGTTTGTACAGTGGAAATTTTCCATCCAGTGCAGAAAAAACAATCAAACTGACTGTGTTGAACAGTCGAGAGGACACAACGGGAGACGCGTCCGGAGAAACACACACATATACACACACACAGCCTTTCACTTCGGGGATGCGTGTCTCCAAAACGCAGCGGACGCGTAAAAATAACCCTCCGGTGTAAGATTTATATGAGGAATATCCACCATTTGGGAGGCTGATTCTTTTTCTTTTTTTTTTTTTTTTTTTTTTTTTGGGTTACTGTTTCCCCTTTCGGACAATCGGAACAATGTCTCATTCTTTGAATACTTGAGGAGTGACGACAACTTTCCCGTTTTCAGACTTCACCAGACTAATCGCAGAGAGGATCAAACGTGGAAACAGTTGAAGGGAGTTGAATAAAAAGAGAGAGAGAGAAAGGAGAGAGGAGAGGAGAGGATTTGACAATGCAAGGAGATCAATTTCCACATCGGGATTTGGAGATTTAAGCACCAGGCAGTTAAGGGTGTCTGCAGCCGGGATACCGAGCAATGTTGTCTGCGGAGATGCGTTGTTTGCCGAGGTTCATGTCCATGGATGTTGCAGATCGGTCGGGGTGCACACGGAGTCTTTGGGTGGCTGTGATTGGACCTGACACAGACTGGGGCTGACTGATGTTTGTTCCAGAGGAAATGTTTTGGGGAGGAGATCAATATGAGTTACTGGCGCACGCGTTGGGGGGGAGATGCCAGTCTTCAGGAGCCTATATTACTATGAGGACTGAGAAAAACATGCACACATAAGCTAAAGATTTTTTTCTCTCTTTATGTGTGTGTGTGCGTGTGTGTATGTGTGTGTGGCTTGGATTGCATTTTAAAAGCGAACTGAGCTATGTTTTCTCCAGCAGACATTTATATTTAATGGGATGTGTTTGTGTTGCCTTTGCAAACAGTTACAAGATTGTCACAAGTGGATATGGAAAGTGTTTGCTCTTGCACTAAAGTTTTTTTTCCCTCCCTTTTTCTTGACTATCATGCACGGGACTTTTTTACTAAATATTGCACCCCTAACAAGTATATATATTCACCTGGACTTTGACTGAAGTTATGGGACGTTACAACATTTTTTTAAGGAGGAAAAACATCCAGCTCCCTAAATTTTGAAACCCCAGTAAAATGTATTCACAAATGCCTGGCAACATGGCAGTTAACTGGGTCGTATATTCTGTCTTTTTGTTACCGCTCTTCGCAGTGGGGGCTGCTTTCTCTGGGGTCTTCAATGCCACAGACAGAGACATTTTCACAGATGATTTGCTGCAGGTCAAGCTCACCCACGACAGAGCAACCGAGCAGTGGAAACATCACTCTGCCGATTCTCACCCCAACCTATATTTTAACCAAGTGGATGTGTTGCACTTGAGGCAAAGGTCCTCCACCACCCACAGTCACATATTCAAAGTCATCCGGGCGGCTGTTTTCACTATGTTGTCTAATGTTCCTTTTTACATGCCCCCTGCAAAACACGAGGAGTTTACAAGCAAGTGGAATGAGATTTATGGAAACAACCTGCCTCCCCTGGCTCTCTACTGCCTGTTGTGCCCAGAGGACTCTGCCGCCTTGCAGTTTCTCATCAAGTTTATGGACAGGATGGCTGATTACCCAGACTGGAAGGTGACCAGTGCACCTAATGATGAGGTTCCCATGGCGCACTCTCTCACTGGGTTTGCTACTGCCTATGACTTTATCTACACTTTCCTGGATGAACGGAGGAAGGATGTGTACCTCAAGAAAATTCGCTCTGAGACGGAGGAGCTGTTTGAGCTCTCTAAGTATAGGGGGTGGGGGAAACAATACCTCCAGAATCATCAAACTACTAATATATTAGCTATCATGACTGGTGCAATAGTGGTGGGATCACATAATGACCCAGAGTCGATGATCTGGAAACAAGTGTCGGTGAATTATATGGAGAAAACAATGTTTCTGCTAAACCACATTGTTGATGGGTCGCTGGACGAAGGAGTAGCCTACGGGAGCTACACGGCCAAGTCCATCACGCAGTACGTCTTCTTAGCTCAACGCCACTTCAACATCGACAACTTGCAGAACAACTGGCTGCGGGGACACTTCTGGTTTTATTATGCCACTCTGTTGCCGGGGTTTCAGAGGACAGTTGGCATAGCAGACTCCAACTACAACTGGTTTTATGGGCCAGAGAGCCAGCTTGTCTTCCTCGATACATTTGTCATGAGGAACGGAACGGGTAATTGGCTGGCTCAACAGATTAGAAAGCACCGGCCCAAGGATGGTCCCATGGGACAGTCTTCTGCACAGCGCTGGGCTACACTTCACACAGAATACATCTGGTACAACTCCCACCTCACACCACAACCTCCCCACAACTTTGGCAAAGCCTGGATGCATATTTTCTCAAACTGGGGTGTGGTTACGTACGGAGCAGGGCTGCCCAATGGTCAGGGTAATACTTTTGTCTCCTTTAAGTCTGGCAAACTGGGTGGCCGTGCAGTCTACGACATTGTTCATGACAAGCCTTACTCATGGGTAGACGGCTGGAACAGCTTTAACCCAGGTCACGAGCACCCAGACCAGAATTCATTCACATTTGCTCCTAATGGACAAGTATTTGTGTCTGAAGCACTTTATGGCCCAAAGTACAGCTATCTTAACAATGTGTTAGTGTTCAGTCCATCTCCTACTAGTCAGTGTAACAATCCCTGGGAGGGTCAGTTAGGGGAGTGTGCCAAATGGCTGCGCTGGACTGATGAGGGGGTGGGTGACGCTAATGGGGAGGTGATAGTCGCTTCCTCGCACAGGGACACCATGTTTGTGAGTGGGGAAGCAGCGTCGGCTTACTCCCCAGCCATGAGACTAAAGAGTGTGTACAGAGCTTTGGTTTTACTCAACTCACAAACGCTGCTGGTGCTTGACCATGTGGAAAAGTGGGATGATTCACCAGTGAAGTCACTCAGTGCTTTTTTCCACAATCTGGACATTGATTTTAAATATGTTCCTTTCAGATTTATGGACAGATATAATGGCGCAATGATGGACGTGTGGGACGCTCATTATAAAATGTTCTGGTTTGACACCCAGGGTCACAGCCCCGATACCAAGATACAGGAGGCAGAGCAGGCAGCTGAGTTTAAAAAGAGGTGGACACAGTATGTCAATGTCACTTTTCCAATGACAGGCACAGTCAGCAGAGTTGCTTATGTGTTACACGGTCCATATGTCAAAGTGTCCAGCTGTAAATTTGTGGATAATAGCAAGAATGGAGTTAGACTTTCTTTAACCATAAATAACACAGAGAAGATTGTCTCTATAGCTACAAACTATAAAGACATAGGAGCAAGGTTGACTTATTTAGGATTTGGAGGTCACTGTAAGGTGGAGGATAGATATCAAATCACACGATATGGCCTTGGGACACAACTCATCCCCAAACAAATCAGTACTGATAATCAGCTGTTTGACTTTGGATTTACAGTCAATGTGATTGCAGGGGTTGTTCTCTGTGTGGCTATAGGATTTTTGACCATGCAGAGGAAGTTTTATGTCTGCTTCAGCAGGCTGATGCGTTACGCCCTGCTCTCCGTGCTCATCCTGTGGATAGCCGAGTTGCTGTTTGTGTCTAGCAGCTGCGATCAGCTTCTCTGTGGGGTAAAATGGAAAGGTGCGGGTGCCAAAAGCGAAGTAAACAACCAAATCAGACTGTACGAGCAGCGCCGACTCCCCCTCCCTACTGTCCTCATAGCAACTCTTCCCGGTTCAGGCTCAGAAATACTCAAGCACCTTTTCTACAACAGCTCTGACTTTGTTTACATTCGGGTTCCCACCGAGCATGTGGACATACCAGAGACTGAGTTTGAGTTTGACTCCCTGGTTGATGCCTGTGAGTGGTCAAGGTCAGATGCTGAGCATGGACGGTTTAAGATTATCCAAGGCTGGCTGCACTCGCTGGTCCACAACACCAAGCTCCACTTGCAAAACATTCAGTTGGTAGAGGGCAGTAGGGTCAAACAGCCCCAGAAAGTCAGCACCTCCAGGGACAGAAAGAAAAGATCCAGGAGGAGGGAACCAGCGTCTGAGCTGAAGGGAAAACTCAGAGCCAGTCTGGACAGAGATGCAGAGTATGTTAGGGAGATGAGACGACATGTCGCTGAGTACCCCAACACCCGCGTGGTCCTCAGCATGCGAAGTGGAAGCTGGGCGCTCAAACTACCTTTCATTCAGGAGGTTGTGGGACCTTCACTGAGGACAATCTATTTGGTCAGGGACCCTCGAGCATGGATTTATCTTATGGTATATAACAGTAAACCCAGCCTATACTCCCTTAAGAACATCCCGCAGCACCTTTCCTTGATATTCAAGGAGGATGCTGTCAAGGATGGCTGCCCAACCGTGGCACCAGAGTTTAAAATAATACAGAGGCTGCTGTCCCGATCGGAGACAAACCCTGTCCTGATTCTGGCTCATCTGTGGCTGGCTCACACCACAGCAGTGCTTAGGGTCAGCGAGAGCCTCCCCGAGGAGTGCTACTACCAAGTGAGGTTTGAGGACGTGGTCAACTTCCCCCAGGAAACCGCGGAAAGCATACACAGATTTTTGGGGGTGCCCGTCTCACCCACAGCCCTCAACCAACTTATATTTACCACCTCCACAAACCTGTACAATCTAATGTACGAGGGAGATATTTCACCAGCCAATATTAACATGTGGAGGGAAAAAATGCCACGAAAGGACATCAGACTAATAGAGGACATATGTGGGAGTGTGATGAAGAGGTTGGGTTACGCCAGGTTTGCCAGTTAACTTACTGCTGCTGGTCAGCTGATACGGAGCTGTCTCGTTTACTGTAGCTGCCAGTCACACTGAGTTCTGTAAAGTTTTTTTTTATTTGCACTGACCTTAAATTTAAAAAAAAAAAAAAGATGATGTTACAAGTTGAGGAAACACTTGGTAGCATTAGGCTAAACTGTCTGTGTTCAGGGTTTTTTTTTGTTTCCTGTTAGTTGTATTTTATTTGGACGTGTGTACAGTGATGTACCGACTACAACTACAGATGTTTGTGATGGAGGAGTATTTTACATTAAAATGGGTTAAAGGAAGCTTCTGCTAATAATCTTCTCCCCTCCCTCCCCCCAGCAGCCCTTCACACTTACTTGTAGCACTCTTTTTATCGAGTGATACTAGACCTTTGCTGTCTTTACATGCAGCCGTGTCTTAAAGAGGAATGCCACTGAACTTCAGCATAAATTTAGCTTTTTTACAGCGTCTTATAACAGCTCGGTTTCTTTGTGAAGATTATATACTGTGCGTCTTAGTAAGAGATGTAAAATGGGGGAGGGGAGGGGAGGGGAGGGTTTCCCCATTTCTAATCTGTGATGTCAGGATGATGTTTGTGCTAAATTCATATCTGTTATTACTGGAATTATTTCAGTGGGATCAAGGGATCTTTACTGGTTTAGGAACAGATACGCAATGAAGCTCATTAGGAAGTAAGGCTTGTATTTATTGACAGTCTTAATTTGTAGCTTTGGGAGAGAACATTCACGAGGACTAATTTGGCTGTCATGAATTTTAATATCTGAATTTTGAGTGCTGTTTCCCTTTAAAACTGTAAAAAATAAATAAATATAAATGCTGCATTGTATAGACTCTTTTGCAAAGCCGAGAGAAAGATGACAGTATAGATAGTGCTTTATTGCTGTAATATAGATATATAAAAGAAATGGATTGTATTTTCATTATAAAGGGGTACGCCAGTAGAGGGATTTTATTTTGAAGCTTAAAAGATGTCAAGACGGTTTGGTGGCTTAGCACTTTCACGGGAACTTTTTTGATTGTATATGGGATTCAGTGCATTTTTCCAAAAGCTAACTTTACTGTATGTACTCGATTAGCTTGGAAATATAAACGTCTGAAGATATTATGTATTGAAGAAAGAAAGTTAGAAGTATTTATGGGTTCCAAAGACACATATCCCAAAGGATCAGGAATGAATATGATTATTATAACTCCCCTTGGCATTTATTGAATTAGATCAGAGGGAAGTGCTTAATAGGGATCAAACTGAAAAAAAAAACTGTCAGCCTTGACACATTTCTAGTCAAAGCAATTTCCAAAGCATCCCCCTCAGCTACTCATATTAATCTGCAAAATGCCATAACTGAGGCTTACCCTGTGTTTTATTCCTGTGCTAAAGCCCAGAGGACACGCAAACAGCATAACTTTCCATTTCCTGTCCTGGTCAATCAGATATCAAATGATCTTTTGGGCATTTGTCTTGAAAGCGTTCAGAGAGAAGAAGTGGATTGAGTGAGCAGGGGGGATGAATATGAAGTTATAGTTTGAAAAAAAAAAAAAAAAAAAAAATCAGAGACCATTTCTACTCTGTGATGTTAAGCTCTTTGACCAACACGCTGGGCAAAAATGTATGCTCCTCAGTAACCTTTAATGCTGTCTCGCTTAAACATTTTTGTACTGTAAATGGATCACATTTAACATAAAGATGGTTCACTCTATTATAGATTCTCAATTGCATCTGTACACAGAAACCCAACAACAACAGCAACAACAGCAACACATCATTCGCATTTGGAAATATCCATCCTTTCTCAGCTAGAAACAGTCCTGTTTGTTTTCTTCTCTATGAACACTGAAACCCTTGACTGCCTGGAAAACCTGTTTGATGTTTGTGGTCTTTGAATGTGTAGACTTGGCAGACATGCTTTCACTTTGGTGTTGCAATCCTGTTACCAACTCTGTTTTGTATTTGCTCGTGGGGATATGGTTCCTTGCTTCTGTGGCCTTGAATTACAATCATTTTCTTTATAAAGTTTTTTTTTTCTTTTCTTCTTGTGGGCTCCGGAGCAGAGGGGTGGAGATAATGTAAAGAAAAATAATAAATTCATAAATATATTGGCAAACCAGTCTTTTGTGTTGATGCAGTGTATTACCTCACACTATATAACATCGCTCCTCATTAGCTGCAGATATTGTCATTACACTCCTGTTGAGCTAGCTATTATCCATCACTACAAAAGACAAAGAACATACATTTTAATTTGCTCACGGTTTCTTTCACTATGACTACTGCTATAACCCACTAGTAAAATGTCTACTTATGCAGATGTCTCTGTGCTGCCACAATTATGCAGCAGCCAAATCTCCATTTTATTAGACACGGATGACAGAAGCCTAATTGCTTATACGGGTGACGTGCATGACAAGGAGGAGCTAACAATTAAAAACATGTCAGGAAATTCTTATGTCACACTCTGACTGAGATGAGGAACTTGAGGCGCATTAAAACATGCCTTAACTGGAGAAGGCTTCAAAAAAAGAGCACATGATGCACAGTCTCACGTCTCAGAGCGGTCTCAGTGAGTCAGTCATTTCATTACTCATTTGTTCTTGATCCCTCCTGTAACACTCAAATGCTTGGCAGGGTCCTCTATGCCTAATCCCTCTATGCAGTGGCATATTATTCACTGAAAAAACCTCCAGGCAAATGTTTTTTGGAAGAGAGGTTTCTACAAGTCCGGACATGCACTTCCTGGTTGCTAAGTAGCCCATTTTGATTCAATCTGGACTCCCCAATATTACAGTAATACTAATCTTGGAACATCTTGGACATACATGGAATAGTGCATCCCTAAATATAGCTTTCTCATAAAGTAAGTCAACTAAATATAGTGTTTATTTGTTGTAACTACTTTATTAACTACTTTATTTCAGGTAAATATGATGCAATTTACACAAGTATTTCCATTTTATGCTACTTAAAGCTATATTGTAAGTCTCCTATGTGTATTTGACTGCTACAGTATGTTTACTTGTTACTTTTCAGTTGAAGATTTTTTTAAAAAGAGTAACACAGGGCATGAGTTTATAAAATATGCTTCGTTGGCTTTTGGCTCGTGATCCCTCACAAAAAGCAGTTTGCGGGTCGGGTCACGCTTCAGATATCCATGAGTGGTTAACCGTCCTACCAAGGAGTGATTTCCCCTCCAAAATTTTTCAGATGGTTTCATTTAAATACGTATTTGAAACCCAAAGAGGCAAAATTATCCAATGTTTCATAAAGAAGCAAAAAGCTGTAGTGCAAAGTCCTTAAAAATGAAGACAGATTTTTTTCTTCCTTCTTAACCCATAAATCCTCTCACGGCTCATCAGATTTATCATGTGACTACATTAAACTAGTAAATATAGAAAATAGTAAAAAGTAGCTGCATGTCATCTAGCTACAGCAGTAAAATGCTGCTTATGTATTAAAGCATTGGTATTAACATGTGATATATAATAATAATTCAGTCACAGGGACCATTTTTCTTCTAGTTGTACTTTTTATACTCTAATATACTTTGGTGGCAACTTTTACTTTAGTTGAATTTCATCTGAATATTTCCAGCAGCAGCAGCAGTAATACATCTGCTTTGTCTTAGCCACAGGGACCACCATCCATTTCATGTATTAACTATTTAACATTGAAAACAGACTTGATGGATTATTGCAAAGAAACAAAAGCCTTTAATTACTTTATTTTCTTTTTTAAATTGATGGATGCAGATTACTTCATTTCATTTCTTTATTTATAAAGCACTACGCACATTGATCAACATCCCTCTAAATGTGTCAACATTATCCAGCTGACTAATTTTCATCTTTTGGTTAATGAGCATTTTGCCTATTAACTTATGCTTATGACTTATTAGAAGTGTAAAAACTCATGAGCATTTATTAATACTTGCTGACATTTAAAACTGTGGCTGGGTTGTTAGAATGTAATATACCCAACCAAACCCAATAAATAATATTTATTTTTGGTTTGACTACTACTGAGTGTGAAATCCTGGCAACCCCAAAATTGCACTTATAAAGATATTAGCTTAAATTTATAAACCCTTGATTTGAAAATTCCTCACTTGATTTCTTAACAGAGTGGCACAAAACATTTATTGCATTGCTAATTGCTGCATAAGGCTCATTCACATATCGAGTGTCAATCTCCACCAATGTAATTTAAAATGGCATCTTAGAGACAAGGTAAGAATAAAGCTTATATGTCAGCCTCTGTTTCCATAGAATTGATTTCTCATCTGAAAATAACACAGCCTGACGCCTGCTGCACACAAAGACAAACATGCTTAATGTCAAACCTTCTGATGTCTGATCACTAGAAGCACATTTGCAGAACTGATTTGAAACTAGAAGGTTGTCTCATAGATCATCTTTGATGTTAGATCACCAATCCATAATCATCACATGATATAAGGTTTTGTGGAGAAAATGATGAGGCGAGGCTGCATTATAATGTAATTCCATGTAGCAGCTTTGGGGAAGTGATCAAGTAGCCTTCTCAGCCTATTAAGTACATAGAGGTTATCCAGATTGAAAAGGAGACTCAATTTCAGCTGAGTAGTCATACCCTTCCCTGTTCCACCTTTATCTTTCGCCAGTGGTGAGTCCAAGTCCCAGGAGAGCCTCTCCCTCGCCGCCAGCCATCGCTTCTGCCACTGCTCATTAATTAACCTTTGCTGCAGCGACCATCAGTCAGAGAGCAGTCTGGTATTGTGGAGAGGGGGTAATCATTGATACTGTATGAGGCTATTGTCCTGGAGAATTAGCCTGCTAATGGAGAGCAACACCATCATTGTTAAGAGTTACCAAACTTAAATATGAATTTGATGTTTACGACTTGATGTATGGAGAGTGTCTGCCCTTCAAATGACAGGAGAGGCTCGGGTGGTGGGAGTGGGTGGAGGTGGGGGTGGGGGGGTATTCAGACTTTACCGACAAGGTGTAAGCAGCTGGCAATGCCATTCTCCTGTATTTAGTAATTTTCACTTTGGTAAACAACACCTATGAGGTCCTCAGATCCCACTGTTCAAATTTACCCACTGATGACACTGCTGTGTTTGGATAAAGCGGTAGGCGCACATCCTAGGAATTGCTATTAATAAGACTTGACTTGTGAGGAAATATGGCGCATTGTCAATTTGCAGCTGGTGGCAAGTCATTTCTGTTGTGAAAATGGGATCTTCCGTGCCAATAAAGCACAGCGGCAACTGCTAATGAAACCCAGTCTGGTCTTATAGCGCAGGGAAATCAGACCAGATGAGGCATTTTGAGTTTCACTTCAGGCGAATCTCTATAAAGAGACAGACTCACATTTTTATATCAAAACACTCCTTACAGCTTTAAACAGTCTTAACTGCCAATTTTTTTTTCTGTGTGTTATATTTGAATACATGATTGCCAGCTGAATTTGTCAAAATGAGATAATGCAACATTAATTTCCTGAGCAAGACATTTAATAGAAATATTATGTTCCCTAAGGATTTGTATCAAAGTCTATTTCCTTCCATTTGTTCATCATGCAACCAAATGTTTACAGCAGTCTGCTCAATTCCCGAAAGGTTAGAGTTACTCTGACCGTTCCTCAGTCTGAAAGTCAAATGAAAGTCTGTGGAAATTGAATTTTTCCTGCTTAGCAATATGACACAGCATTATGACAGGAGACTTTACTTTGAGAAGTTTCTGACTTCTTGACTTTGAAAGTGAGACCCCTTCAGAATATACCACTATCCTGTCAGCTTAAACCGTCTCTCCTGACATTTTAGTTAATCCCCCTCTCTTGTTCTGTATATCATGGACAGTTTGCAAGGCAGAAGGAGCTCTCTGGCTCTTGGAAACTGAGCCACTGTAGTGTTACTCTGTGCAAAGATCCTTCTTCTCCTATTTCAACCCCTGCGGTTTGCTAGCTCATGCAAAAATGAGCATAGCTAGAAAAACAGAGATAAAAAAGAAAGAAAAACACGACCAAATCGACTAAATGATTTAGCTGTTGTCTGACTAATGTGAGTTTACTAATTCTGTTATGGAAAGGGTTAGCCACCGTTGTGATTTAATGAGATGTTTCTGCTTATTAAAGCAAAGGATGGTCATGCTACCGCGTTTGAGGGCTTGTGTTATTCTGAGGTGTAGGATTGAATCCAGCTGGCTGGCCGACAGACAGGCGGGGGAGAGGCCCTTTTTTCCTGGATGACACACTCAGTAGTCCTTCATTACTGGGACCCAGAAACCATAACCCGGCTGTCAAAGCACTGCCGCGGCCACCACTCTCCTGAACCATGTCTAGGAAGGGTAAGTCTGCCTAGGGGATCATTTTCATGTTTTATTTTACACACAATAGAACTGATAGTGGAGATAGAGAGAGAGGTGAAAAAAAGGAAGATGAATATATGTGTGAGTTTTTTTGTGGGGGCGTCCCATTCGGCCTAATTACATCAAGTCTGAGTCATTGATCTCTAATTAGTGGAATTTATATCTTGAGGAGGAGTAACGGCCTCTATGACATTGGTCACAGTGAGCCTTGGAAACTACAGTAGAGCAAAAGCTTGGGTGTAAAGTCTCTAAAAAAAAAAATGATATTACTAATGCAGGACTTCTACTGCCTGTCCTCACTTACATATTCTCATCTCATAGAGGTTTGATAGAGGAGAAATGTACAATAAATAACAGGAGACATGACTTTGTGAGGGATTCCTGCACTGTGAGCTTCTGAGATAAGCCAATCATTATCCTCTACACAGATTTTATATCATTCCCCTCCCAAAGTCGTCCCACCTAGTGTGGCTATCTACACCTCTGGAATCAGTCCAAAAAAACATTCCTAACTTAAAATGAGTTTCTCCACTCGTGGTGACTTTCTTTCAGAGAGAAACTTCACTTTCAAGATTTTCTTGCAATCACACCGGCTTGTTCTGTACAGCTTCCGACAACAGTGTTTTATTTTTAAAAAGAGACATCTTGACACTGACAGGCGGCAGGAGATGAGGGACATTCGTCACTCTTCTCTTATCCCGAGTGATTTTTTAGCTGCAGAGGAAGCCAGATGGTCAGATTCTCTGCTCATATGGTTCGGTTCCTCTGAGATCACCATTCACGGCCTACTTGGCAAATAAATAAATAATAAGAGTGAGGAGATTGCGCAAAAAATGATAAGAATTGAAAAAGGGCAGGACAACATCACTGTACTCTGGAGAGCAATTGTAAGAGGGGGAAATAGAGAAAAAGAACAACAACAAATAGAGGTGTAACCTTGTAAGAGGTGTCATCATTGCTGATACACAGTGATGATGATTTGGTGGGTTTTACCAACTGTTAAATTGTCCTCAATGACCTGTTCTGTCAGGATAAATGATCAGGAGGGTACAGGACGAACTGAAAGAGCCATTTGGCTTGGTTTTATGGCGCTGCTCAACTGTGCATCTTTCCAAGCAGGAAACAGGACACTTTGTCTGCCATCACCACGGGTGGATTAACATGATTGGGGTACCCAGGGCAGAAAAAGAGGTGGTGGGATCCCAAAGTCTATCTTCAGTGTGTGTGCAGTTGCATACTGGATCACAGCTGGCTCCAAACAAGCTGTGATGTCACAAATCATGCTCACACTGTAGGATCAAGGTGACCACAGAGAAAACTTTCAACATTCAGCAGATGAATGTGAAAATAGTTTGTTACTGTCAAACTCTGCACATGCATCATTCTGCACAGTGAAGCTCAAATATCTCACTTTGAAGGAGCAAGAAGAAAAACACATTTTTAAACAGAGGGCGACTTTTAGAAATGTAATTACTACTTAAAATTATAATTACAAATCAAAGTGAGCCAGGGGCTTTTGGGGCTCTTGGGAAGTTGTCCAGTTTATTCAGTTGATAATAAAGCCTGGACCACCACTTCCTATCTACATTTGGATACAAGGAAGGAATCTTTAGTCACTGATTAAAACAGAAAACACAAAAACACACTTAATGACACACTTGATTGTTATAAGGCATCTGTACAGTATCTTGGTGTATGCCATTATATAATATTCTTGGTGTATATGGCTCTATGTGATACTGCATGTTAACTGCAGTTTTATTGTATATGGGTATATTGGGTGTATATGGAGAGGCTGTGTGCTGCAGCGCTCCCTCAAATACCTAAGACAAATTTCTCCCAAGGGACACAATAAAGGCTAATCTTATCTAATTGTATATGATTTACACCATTTTCACCATTCCATTTGACCACTTCTCTGCTATGAAGGAATGTGTTTGCACGACAGAAGTGGCAGTTTTAAGCACCTTTCCTTGATATAAACATCGGCAAATCTTTTCCTCAAGTAATTCTGATAATGTGCACGTAAAGCACATTTAGCTATTCTACACACCTGGTATCATATTTAATTCCTTGCTTGCGCAGGAATTAGTTTTTTAAATTTAAACAAGCAGTCACAGCAGTTTGTTTGGAGTAAGTGGAAGAGCTGGGTATTTAGCAGGAGCAATGAATTGCTTAGGGGGAAAGAGAGTGTGCTGCAAAGGAAAAGAAAAGCCTTGAAGCAAAAAAACCAGTGCAGATGTCACTGCCTTTCTAAGATAAAGCTCTCCAATATGAGAATTAAAGGACTTGAGGGGAGACGCAGTGACTCTTCTCTTAAACTTAGGTGTTAGTACTAGAGCTAGCTAACAATAGCTTACAGGTAATTCCTGCAGATCTAACACAGTCTGCAGTGAGTCCAGATAACAGTCTTAGATAATGACAGCAGTGAAATGAAGTGGAAAATACCAAAGAAATGTTTGTTCATCATCAAATGCATCAGTGAGATAAAAGGGAAACAGAAATCTAACATATGTCACTTCAATCCTTAAATTATTATTTGAAGTTTACTGGCGAGCTGGACCAATTTATCTTTCACTTAATCACTTTGTGCCATGAATGCCAAAAAATATGTGTGATGCACTAAAAAACTGAAGGCTTTTTGTGCAACGCCACATGTAATTTAGAGAGAGAACAGCTCGAAGCCTTCAGAGAATCTGTATGTTTAAGCTCTTTGGAGCTTATTTTCAACAGCTGCTCATACTGACTCCTCGGTGGTGTCTTGAATCAGGACTGCAATTTAACCTACAAAAAAAAAAAAAAGAAGTTATCAAACCGGGACATCGTCACAGCAAAGTTGGTTTCAATTATTCATCACTTCTGACAAACCTCCTTTGGTCTTCGTGTATTCCTGCAGTAGATTTTTAAACAACCTGAGGTTTTAGTGACTGAGATGTGACACAGC
The DNA here is from genome assembly GCF_027409825.1 of Scomber japonicus. Lineage (NCBI taxonomy): Eukaryota > Metazoa > Chordata > Actinopteri > Scombriformes > Scombridae > Scomber > Scomber japonicus. Next base: position 6,362,996 of record NC_070598.1, read on the forward strand.
TGCACATTAGCTCCCGGTGTGTTTGCTTATTGTCATTTGTGTCCTTTTGCAAACAGCCTATGACAGGTTTTGATTTGACTTAAAGGCACAAATGATGGCATTACTTTAATAACCGACCGTGGTCACAGCGGCTTTGCTCCTGAGCATTGACTATAATAGGAATAATGTGTGGATGGTGTCCCTCTGGCTGGGCTGCCTCATTAAATGGCTAGAGAAGAGTGACTGGCTGCAGGGGTGATGCATTATTGATGAGAGAGCCTGATTAATTGAAAATATCCTCCACAGCAAAGGAGGGTGTGTGTGTGTGTGTGTGCATGTGCGTGGGTGTATGAATGTGTGTGTGCGGTTGGAGAAAGTGGCTTCATTTTGTGTGAACAACTTAATCAGGTGGTGCATAGTGGTGCGCTGTATAAAAAAAAATTGTTATTCTGCCCGGTCACAGACTGCCAAACATTTATGTGCAATCACAAACACAGACATTGTAAATCATGTTATTCTTATAAGCACATATAGTCCAGGTGGGAGTCAATCTGCAGGATGTCAGTTGGTATTAAACAATAGGGCGATATTTGTGTCGGGAGGGGGGGGGGGGGGGGGGGTTGAGTGTATTGTGTATCTCTTTCCATGTTGGTCGCCTGCACCTGCTACACGGGGCGAGCTGTGTAAATAAAAGATCACGCTGTCAATAGATAAGCAACAGGACCAAAACAAATTAGCAATCGTAATCACTTGCTAACAACACCAAAGAGCGTTTCAATAAGGGCCTGTGGTTGAAGCTGCATCTCATCCACAAATGAGACAGTTTATCCTCACAGAATGAAACTATTGATGCGTTCGGACGCTCCTTGTCAACTCGTAAAATCCGACATTATCAAGTTAGCCACCAGCGGGGGTTCTTCAAATGGTCTACAAACTTTAACAACAGGTTTCCCCCGATAACTGAGTGTAAAGTACGAGCTGTGATGTCAAACTTAAGCACATGTAGGGGCAAGTGGCGTCAGGTTAGTTGTCAATGTATCCAGTTTTAAGACCTCTATGTTCCTGCAACAACCTTTTAATTAATGATACAGATGCTGTGGTGTGGCTGTGGCTCAGGAGGTAGACCGGGGTGCCCACTAATCAGAAGGTCGGCGGTTCGATTCCCAGGTCCTCCAGTCCAAATGACGATGTGTCCTGGGCAAGATACTTAACCCCCGAATTTCTCCCAATGGCCGTGCCAACAGTGGGTTAGTTTCCCCCTGATGAGCAGGTTGGTACCCTGCCAGCAGTGTGTGAATGTGACATGTAGGGGCAAGTGGCAAATAGTGCATCAGATTAGTTGTAAATGTATCCAGTTTTAAAACCTCTATGTTCCTGCAACAACCTTTGATACTACCCCAAATTGCTCCCGATGGCTGTCCGCCTGATGAGCAGGTTGGTACCCTGCATGGCAACCCCCTGCCATCAGTGTGTGAATGGGTGAATGTGACATGTAGTGTAACTGGCAAATAGTGCGTCAGGTTAGTTGTAAATGTATCCAGTTTTAAAACCTCTATGTTCCTGCAACAACCTTTGATTAATGATACAGATGCTGTGGTGTGGCTGTGGCTCAGGAGGTAGACCGGGGCGCCCACTAATCAGAAGGTCGGCGGTTCGATTCCCAGCTCCTCCAGTCCACATGATGATGTGTCCTTGGCAAGATACTTAACCCCCAAATTTCTCCCGATGGCCGTGCCAACACTGTGTTTGAATGTTAGTTTCCCCCTGATGAGCAGGTTGGTACCCTGCATGGCAACCCCCTGCCATGAGTGTATGAATGTGTGTGAATGGGTGAATGTGAGATGTAGCGTAAAAGCACTTTGAGTAGTCAAAAAAGACTAGACAAAATGCTATGCTGACTTCCATGTATATCCTGCAGTGTTCTTTCAATGGCTTACATCTAGTTCAGCACAATTCACAGATGGGTGAGAAATTATAAAAAAAGACACCACACAGTGTCTCAGTAAGGGGTTTGGCCACCAAGCCTTTCAGAGCGGTTTCAGTGCCTCTTCAGCAAAGGTTCAACAAGTCACAGCTTGCAGAGTAAACACCATTCATCAAAAAGATGTTCCCACATGTGGTTTTGATGATGGCGGTGGAGCACGCTGTCTAACATGTCTCCTTACTGTGTTCAGATCTGGTGACTGCAAAGGCCACAGCATATGAGTCACATAATTTTCGTACTTAAAGCCATTCACTGAGACCTTTGTGTTTGCATAGAAGCAGCCGCAAATTTTAGGTTTATCCGTTCCTTCAGGGTTTTTCCTTTGATTCTACACCTGCTTATTTGCCCGTGATTAAAGACTATCTAAAGTAGATGAGGAACACCAGAACACTCCATTAACAATTGATCATGCAAAGCACAATCTATAAGGATTGTTTCCGCCAAATCTGGGCAGAACAGAGCTGAATTTTTTGGCTCTGTTCAGAGAGTCCTTTATGAGACCGATCTCGTCTGCCTGTTATGATGTGTTCAGCCTAGCGACGAGGTCTTTCACCCCCCTGATTTGGAAGACAGCTACTGTACTTCTATTATTTCCTACCCATCCTTTGTCTACATGCAAATTTAGTAAATTCTCCTCGCTGAACTTCCATTTAAACCCATAAAAATTGCCATCAGGATTCTGTCTGAAGTCATGCCAGGGGAAATTACAAGCCCTCTTGGAAGCCGCAAATAACAAATGACTAATATATAAAACCCACATTAATTTGACATTCATAAAAGCAGAATATATTACAGACTTTTTTTTTTTTTTTGGAAACACTTTAATGACATGAACTCCCTGCAGTTTGAAGTGACATTTGCTGACTCAAATGTATAATTTCATATGCAGAAATAGCTTCCATATCACTCAAACATCAAGGTGTTACGGACTCTGAGGTAAACCTGGCATTAAGCGGAACCCTGAGTTAAGTACACTACTAAAATATCATATGATAGACAGAAATCCTATATTTCTAAGCTACCACTTAGTCCTCAGGTGCTGCAAATGAACCAATGTGTCTAAAATTTTAGTTCCTCCAAACGTCTGGCTGTGATGCAGTGAGTTTGGTATAAATAAGTCCCGGAGCTGAAGCTACAGTCATATGTTGTTTACATTCATGTTGGAGTCTTCAGCTCTCTCTCTCTCTCTCTCTCTCTCTCTCTCTCTCTCTCTCTCTCTCTCTCTCTCTCTCTCTCTCTCTCTCTCTCTCTCTCTGGAGACATGACAGATAAACAGAAAAAAAATTTAACGATGGAAACTGCACACTGCACTCTCTTTAATTGTCATGACTGGGTGTTGAATCCATCAGCATGTGCTAATGAAGTTGACACAACAGCGGGTTCACATGTTGCCTTCCCTCGCAAACATATCAGCCTAGGCTTGGGCGAAATATGGACAAATATAAATACCACAATCTTTTTGACCAAATACCTCAATATCAATATTGCAGCAATATTGTAGAGATGACCATTGGTGCCATGGATATAATGATTAAGTGGGTGAAGTAAAAATATTGGAACAGCTATAACAGTCTATAACAGTCTGTTAAGTTCAGCCTTTAAAACAGGGGTGTCAAACATGCGGCACGTGGGCCAGATCCGGCCCGCCTAGGGGTCCAATCCAGCCCACTTTCCTCCCTGAGTTCTTTTCCTTCCTTCCTTCCTTTATCCTTTCTTCGTTCCTTCCTTCCTTTCATCTGTCCTTCCTACCTTCCTACCTTCCTATTTTCCTTCCTTCCTTCCTTCCTTTCTTCCTTCCATCTGTCCTTCCTCCCTTTCTTCCTTCTATCCTTCCTACCTTTCTTCCTTCTGTCCATCCATCCATCTGTCCTTCCTCCCTTTATTCCTTCCTTCTTTCCTTCCATCTGTCTTTCCTACCTTTCTTCCTTCTTTCCCTGTGAGTTTGACACCTCTGCTTTAAAACCAGGAAAAACAAGACTTCACATCACAATATAACAATATCCATACTCTAAGTCGATATTTAGTCTTATAGCACGATATCGATATAATATTATAATATTGCCTAGCCTTATTTCAGCCTCTGTGTTTCCTTGCAGGCACTGATTAACACTCAGGGCAAACAGGTGCAAGTGATAGTACTACCAATGAAAAAAAAGGATTGTAGGTTTTCTATTCAATGCACAATGTTCTACAAAACTCCTCCTTGGTAAACATATTGGCTGGCTCCATCAACATATTGTTAAGGAGCCATCCAACTCCGAAAAACCAGTTAAGATCATTCCTCATTTAGATCCTTTGGGGCACCAGAATCCAAATAATCCATTACATCTCTCACTGAAGAGAAAGCCTCTCTGCTCCTTGGGGCATTAACCAACTTCAGTACCCACATAATGCACTTCATTAACCACACGTCCACGGCTGCCGAAATGCCCGACAGTGCTTGATTTCATGGGGTTAACTTGAAAGCCTTTTTTTTTTATGTTCACAACTTCATAGCTTCATCTGTTAAATTTTCTCCACATATAAAAAAACCTTTGCTCACTCAGTAAAAAAAAAGAGAAAACAATTGTGTTTTAATAGTAAAACCATTTAAGGCAATTCCACCCCAACTAAATAAGCGTTGAGGCTTCTTGTGATAAAAGGGAGCAGAGGGGAGGAAAGAAAAGGAACATTGGAATTGTAGATATGTAATCCCTTTTTCATAATATCCTTAACTAGCTGTGAAATGGAGCTAAATGAGGAAATCATTTCAGCTCCAGAAGTAAAGAACAAAAAGATAAAGCACTTTTTTTCTCCTCTTTTTTTTCTTTTAACATGCTCCTCTAAATCACCAAGCAGGTACAATTGTTTTATTTTTCCTATTGATACAATGTAATCATTTCCAAATTGAAAAAAGATGATGTTGCTCTTTTAGAAACTCAAGTAGCTGTGATGCTGTAGTGAAGAGGTATAGGCAAATTCTGGGCTTTCACAGTTTACGGAATTTCCAGACTATTAAGTGCACCTAAATATAAGTCGCACCCACTGAATTTTAAAAAAATATTCATTTTGAACATAAAAACGCTGCACATGTCTATAAGCTGCAGGTAGCTACATTGAAACAAAGGAACTTTACACAGGTTTTAAAGTGATGGCTCGGCGTAATTTCGACCTAGCACCATGAGGTCTATCTTAATGGCTTAGTACATGCGCTAATGGAACCACCAGTGTATCTTGTAAATTACCCCACTAATAATGCCTGGATTGTTATCAGACTTCTACAGTAAGTTTGTAAGTACACCAGGAGTTTATTAAAACTTACCTGATGGCTTTTACTCTGCTGCTACTGCTAAAGTTGTAAACATCGTCGAAATATCGCGCAATAACTGAAATACTGTGTGGTCGCGCAATATTTCGACAATGTTTACAACTGTAGCAGCAAACATGAAGCTTGTGAAACCGGGAAAAATCCATAAATTAGCCGCTTCATTCTTTAAGCCGCGAGGTTCAAAGTGTGAGAACAAAGTAGCGGCTTATAGTCCAGAAATTACGGTAACAAAATAAACACAAAGCTCCTTTAAATCCCAGATAGTGTCATATATGCTTTTTACATCCAATCCTGCCCCCACACCAGCAGAGGCAAAAGGTTAAAATGGGAAATTCAACAACTTTTGGCAGTGAAAGAGAAATGATGTGTTGATGCTATTTCCACTTTTAGATAAAGTCTTTAACTGTGTTCTTAAAATGAATCAGAAGAAATAAATAATGAAAAGCCGGCCGATCATTGAACCTAACTGCTGACCCCGGTGCAGTGGACGATGCATCTCCAGATATGTTTAGAAGTGGAAAAAAAACTTCTGTTCATGCCTCAAATATTTTCTAATAAACCTTGGAAATAACAGATCAACAAGAAACAGCCATATGTGCCAAGTCTCATCAGGGTCAAACAAGTTTCCTGGACTGCTACACAAACACACAGATGGGGAACTGAGATAGAGAGAAAACAGCTAATTAAACTCCCTCCTGCACAACTTCTTTTTTTAGTATATTATTCTTTTTATTCTGCAAATGTATTTTGATCGTTTTTTTGCAGGAACAAGAGTTTGCGTTACATGTTTTCTTTTCCCGATCGACTTTCACTGTAGCTCACGCTTCACTTCCTGTGTCATTTTCCCCTTTTTGATTTACACTTTGTCCGTGTGATTAAACTTTATGGCTGCTCCGATTCAGAATCATGAAGATGAGCCTGTATATCACCTCTTTGTCCTTCTTCGATATGCTTGTGCTTGTAGTCTTCTCTCTATTATAAAAAAGGGAGGGGGGAGGCATCACTCGAAGCAGTTTGTAATACCTGCCGCATCACATCATTTGTTTTTTGTGTATTCGCCTCTGCTGTGTCCTTTTTTTAAACGTCCCTTTCTCATCTGAAGACCGCTGATTGTAGATAATAGCTTATTCCTGAGAAAATCAATCAGATTCCCTTTGGAGATTGCCGGCCAAACGTGTTGGTTTGCTGCTCGTAATGGTGTTTGCTCTGCTGAGACTGTGGTCATATTAAATGAGAATTGTGCCCTTCCACTAAAAAAAAAAAAAAAACCTCACCGGCTTTCATTCCCTAACCTTTGAGCATCACGCAGCTAGATAAAGGCCATCCATATATATTCTCTATTTGACATTTGATGAATTTTCTCTCAATGACAATTTAATATGAATGGAGAGAAGGAAAATATTTCTCATTTTCAACAAAGCCTGGATGATGTTGGCAATAGAATTTACTTCCTTTTTCCAATGAGAGCCAGGTAATTGGAAAATAATACCCCAACAATAATAAATTAGAGTCATTTCAAGGTTGTGTAACCTAAAGGTGCACCATTCAGAATTTCATTTGAACATTTTCTTCCATGCTCTTGTGATAATTTGCTCCCTCACTCACAGCCAATGTAGAAACTTGAAGGACTGAAAATTAGATTTCTTGATTCGATGTCATTTTTGATCAAGGTTTCTCAGCTCGGGCTGATTGCAGTGCCAGAGTTTGGCAGATGTAATGTCAATATCAGCCCGGTAGCTGTGTTTTCTTTGGTTGCTATGCCAATTTACTACAGACTTTCATCAGGGTTTATTGGCAAAGATGCTAAGTTAATATTTGATGGGAAAAGAAGAAAAAAATAAAAGAGGTCATTTGCTATTTTGAGAAAGTTCTAATTAGCAGAATTCAATATTTTGCAAGTGATGGACAAGAAACATCTTAAATTATCAATATCAGTCAATATACTGTACAGCACTGCAGGTTTAATTCAAAGGAAAGCAGGCACAGTAATTGATGTGATGTACAATGTTTTGTGTTGTCTTGAATTATTGTAGAAAGTCTTTGATGCTGTTCTTTCAGTTTTTACCATAGTTAACTATCAGTATATATGTTCCACTCGTGTGCTGTTTTTGTTGTTTTGTGCATTGCGGCTGAGTTTTTCAAATTCTTTGCTCTTTTCACCCCTTTAGGTTTACTTTGAGTCCATATGAATAAAGGCACAGTGGTGCTTATATGTGTGTGCAAACAGGAACAAGTGTATTAAATGAAGCATTAAGTACACACTTCTGGTTCATGGATTTCACAAATACCAAAGTACACTGATTTTTAAGAAACCTTCCCATTGCTTCAGAAGCTCAACTCTACTCTACATATTCCTGTCTGTATACTTGTGTGCCATATTTCTTGTAGGTGGTTCGGATCGAGGTCGGATCACATTCATACCACAAATGAACTGTACTAGAGTTCTAACTGAATAACTGAGATTACTTATATCTTCAGCAAGGTCTCAGTCTGGTTGTTTTTTGGTCTGCAACCCAAGTGCGATTGCTGCTTTCACACCTTCCCAAACAAACTGCACCAAAGGGGAGAAAACACACTAATAAACAAGGCAGGTGTGAGGTGTGAGAGCGCCCTTAGTATTAGCAGAGGGGCTTTGGAGAGTTTTCAAAAAGCAAGACATTAAATAATCAATATCAATGTTCAAAACAACTCCGATAAATACACTTTTATTTGCATAAGTTCACTTTCAAAAGCAGTTCATACTCAAAAGCTTTTCAAGAGCATGTTTCTGATACTGAACGCACAAACTCTGGGTTTAAAATCACTAAAATAGTGCAAGTACCCAGCAGCTGTGGAGCTAAACCTGAGACAGAGAAGACAAACCTGTGATCTCATTTTAAATCCTACAACTAAAGTATGTTTGGCAAACTATTTTATAATTAATGTTTTATTCCAATAGTTATAGTAGCAGTAAAGATCCTGTAAAATACAGTAAGTCTATCATCTTTCTCTCATATTATCCACTGTGACCACAGGACATCATTAACGGGTGACAAGCAATCAATATGTGCTACTTCAGAATTTCACTTTCTTCGTCACTATTATGACAGCTGTCTCGAGTTGCCTGCTCCTGTTACTGGTCCAATGTTAGGTTGTCAGAAAAGCCATCAACAGGATGGCTGACACCTTTGCTAAATGACTCCTCAGCTTTATACACAGGTGGAGTTAATCAGCCACTCTTTTCACTCTCCTTGTGTTTGGTTTTTAGCTTTGGCTTTGTGCAGTTGCCATTCATCCATCTGACTATGACTTCCACAGTTATGGTTACAAGTTAAAGTGAAGTTTGATGTGTTGTTTGCTTTCTTGATGAGAAGATCAATACTACTCTTTAGTACACTATGAGTCTAATCAGTGTGAAGCAGGAGCCATAAACTAGCTTAGCTCTGTTCAGAGGTAACAAAATCCAAGATGAGCAATTTAAAAATATCTTCAGAAAATGCAGCATCAGGTTTGTCAAAATGTACATTTAGTATTTTTGTTGGTTTTATGTAAGTTTAAATGACATTTGCACCATTTTTTAAAAACCAAAAGTAAGACTGAATGCTCCTGAAAATGTCAAATGGTATAACCACAAAATAATGATAAATGTTCAATATTTTATTCACCTACAGTGTATTTAAGTGGATTTATACAAATATTAGAAATGTTTCCTGATCTCCATGATTCTCTTCAATATTTAGAACAATTGTATTCCATTAGCTTTATTTAATATAAAAGTTATAATGTAAGATCATGCCAAACTAGTTGTTATGGTGTTTTATTTAGTGTTTTTAAGGTAGTCGAATTATTCGGTACATTAATGTGTGCAAAAGTATTCATATGTTGTCAAATTTTAACCCCTTTAAATTTGACTAAACCACATGGACACAAAAAAACATAATTGAAAAGTGTTTAGGTCCAAATCTGTGGATTAGTTGGTAAACTTAGTACATATTCCAACTTGTTTCACACAGGGAAAAATCCAAATGAACCCAAATACATTAACATGCACTACAAGCCATGTGAGAATGTTCACTCTGCTGGTTGTCCTGTGTGAAGTCCCCTTGAGTCTGGCAGAGGTTGTTTTGGTTGGTGTTTCCTTTTATTTTTTCTATTGAGAATTAACTTAATCCTCCATGTTTTAAGTAAATAAAGACATGCCGTATTTTTCCCCCCTCTTTTTTTTAATGGTCAAACCAACTTGTCTCAACATGCATTTATTAAGTGCAAATTGCTGCAGACACGTTGCAGTAACTCATAAACATTCAGGTGGTTCAACAGGCAGTTGGCCCTTTAAAACTTGCAGACCTTGCACAGTAATAGCGCTGGGCCTGGCAATCGAGGGAACAGAACATGTGCAGGTTTTATTAGGTCTTCAAGATAGAAGACTTGCTTGCTAAATGTCTGTCCTTTTACACAGCCATTATACTGCAGGGAAAGGACATAATGTAACGCCATAAGTTTATATTCTATATGAGGTCTTGTCAGAGGAGCTGTGAAAACTTCGAAAGCAGTTTGGGGGTCTTGTTGGGGCCACTTAAAAAGATTCTTACAGTAAGTGGTGTTTATATGAAAGAGGCCTCCTTTTTTTTTTCTTCCTTCAACCCATCTTTTTTGCAGGTGCAGAGCCAAAAAGTGAGATCAAAGGGGCTCCTCTCATCTCTGACTGTTTTTGATGATGTATGTACATGTTGCCATGCTCTGCTTTTGTTGTGCTCCAGTTTTGTGGCGCCACAGAGATAAGAAATTGGCAGGCGGAAATCTGGATGATTATGCCTTCATAATATGATAAGTCCAAACGTCAACAGCATCTCCCTTTTTATCCTCCTCCATAATATTAAACTCGTCTGTGCATTTTACACGGGTGTCGTGTTTAGAAATGCGTGTTAAACCTGACATTTGAGCAGATAGGGTTGAACAATTGCTCAGCTGTTCTCTTGTGGAAACACTTGCTGCAATAATTTCACAGTATGGCTCCAGTTTATGATACATATTGGGATGATTGAGGTATTCTTTAGTACACAAATGATGAAACCAGTCTTTAAAAGGTACCACTTAATTTCAGTCAGTGAAATCATTTTCTTTTATCACACGCAGACACTGTTTGGCTTTCATTGCTGTGTGCAGGAATCAACTATGGCTCTAAATTGAAAAGCATCTACACAGAATACTGATGGGAAGTAGACCCTGAATGAAGACTGTAATCAATTGTTGGATTGATCACTCTCCCTCAGAGTAGAAAACATAACCTCCGGATACCTAAATCAAACAGATATGTGAAGATAAAAGACTTTTAAGGAAACTTGTGGAGATTTTGACGACTGGTAGCGCTACAGAGCGATGTCTTTCCAGTTATGTTTGCATTGCACCCGAGGGTAACTCGATACATAGTCCTGCTGCTGATAACACGCTTCTCCATTGATCAACTGTTGATAGCAATAATGCACATTTCAAAGTGTGAGTAAATTGTACCTGCAAGCAAACAAGACAACTGATGGTTTAAAATTGTTAATATTCTTTTTTAAAAACTGGTTTTGCAGATATCTTCTAAGAATGGAAATATATTCAATATTCTGCTAGACCTCAAGGATACAGACACAATGACTTTTGGTCATTTGCATTTTGCAAAAGAAACAATAGACAAGCATGAAAACAAAACTGACTCTTCAATGTTCAAATCGTGAAGAAGATTTTCTTTCTCTGATAATAGAAACAAATCATGAAATGTAGGCCGCAGGGTGTTATTTATGAAAATATCAGCTATCGGCTTCTTTGCATGATAAAGTTTCAGTTTTCCTCTTTTGTAGAATACATTTGTTCCACTGATTTTTCCAGCAGGCACCTGTAATGCTACCGCTGAATTCAGCAGAGGATCCTAACTCATTCCAAGTCAATATAATGTCCAGTAGGGCTTACTAAAATTACCCATTAAACCTCCCCTCTAGAACTGATAGGTGCTGTTAAATCGTTCACAGTGATGCATTTTATAGACGTAATTATGTTCCTCAAATAAAATAATTTACTCTGCACATTCTGGCCAGGCAATCTGTAATTATTGCTGAACCCAGGTCCTATAACATTTTAATCAGGCTGTGATATTGAACTGCTCGAGTCGTAATTAAAAAAATGAGTAGGAATTTAGCACCACTATATACGAGCGGCAAGATTGGCAGGACTGTCAAATACAGGAAAAAAAGCACTCTGGATTCCTCATTTGCAATGTAGATTACTTTTTGGAGCAAAAAGAATGGGATTATTGAAATCAAAATCTGACCCAATGAATAAAACATGATAAGCTCAGAAAGTAATGGCAAGTAGAAATAGGCCAAACAAAAGTTGATGAATTCAGAAATGAATGTTTATATCATTTTAGTATTCTTTAAAGGGAAGCAGTGCAAACAGGTTAACTCCAGGGAGGTTTGCATTTTAATGCTGCCCTGCCTTCTAGTCAGCTTTCGTGTAACAGAATGTAGTTGCTATTTTTCACTCTACTTGGTGGATTGCTGATTCTGTTGCTTTTTTTTTTTATTCTCTCAAAGTGCAAAACAACAGGAGCAATGGCACATGGGAGTAAAGCATGCTATTTACAGAGATGCGGCCACTGGGATTGGCACCAGAGTCCCTAATGCTCGGCGTGAAGTTTGTCACCGAGGCGGTCGCCCAGGTGACAACGAGGCAAGAAACCCTCTGAGATCCCGTAAGACTGTCTCCAAGCATCCTCACAGAGCTTTTGTCATACTACTTAGCCTTTCCTACTCATGATAATCCCTGAAACACTGATAAATTAGTCAGCAGACAGCATTGTTGGGCTCTTATTTGTACACTTTGCTATGATTTGAGCTCGAGAACATTTGATCTGTGAAGTGAGGTGCTTGAGAAAGATTTGCCGGCGCGGAAGCCTGAGAGGCCGTGTAATGGAAACACTTGGCAGCTCATCGTGTAGAGGTTGACGCCAATGTCAAAAGTGAGATCCTGTCACAGACGTGATTAAATATTTAAAAGTGTTGATAGTGCAACCGGAGAGTGTTCCAGTGCTATTGGGATACAGTCACTCTAAAGAGGCCTTGTGGACAAGAGCTGTTAATTTTCTCTGCCACATCTCACATTTTCACGCTGAGAGACTGAAGTCTGTGTACATTTAATTATACTCTGCCAGCCCGCAATACAAATACAAACTGAAAATTTAGTTTTCAAGCGTGTTGCTCCTAATTTCAGTGTGTCACAACAGAAATTGGGTTATTAATGTATGGCCAGATGGCAGTTAATCATCTGTCTGTGTATCTCTGCAAACATTTTGGACTTTTGCAATTTTTAATGAACAAGAATTTATAATTAAGTTTTTGGGTATCAGTCAGCGTTGACACTTTCTGCATTTAAACTAGCTCATATGAATTCAATCATATTCAAAATGTTTTCTTTAGCTTGTGCCAAAATCAACCTTCAACTACCAAACACCAATCTGTTTAAGTTTCCCAAACACAGTTTTGGTCGTTTAAATATTCTTTCTGATGGTTTGGGTTTTCGTTTTGAATTGTTAAAAAATATTCCAGTAATATTATTTATCAGGTACTTGCATTTAATGAACTATTGGACATTTTTGCCCCACAAAGCTTAAAGTTCTCAGTTGTCAAATTGAGATAAGACAATGTTGTTGTTCTTTTGACATATTCCCAATTCAAAAATTGTTATTCCATAGAGTCCTGTTGCATGTAAAATCTTTGAAAATGAAGTAACTAAACTTTGGCTATGCAGTTAATGCATTGTGGGTCTGTTACTGTTACTGTACTGTTACAGTTACTGCACTTTGGTTTTGTAGAGTCATTGCACTCTCTACCTTACAGACACCAAACTAGAGAGATAAAACAAGAGAAATACTTCAAGCCAAAGCTAGCTGGTGGAATCACTAGCTTAATTTAGCTATCTTGGCTAAAGGTAAAACTAAATGTATTTTTAAAGTTAGTTTTTCCCAAGTTGTAATCTAGACTTGGAAAAACATCAACTTTGATGAGCCTTCATCTTCATTTCTTTTAATTAAACATGTCTAAACAATGCAGCAGCTGAATCCAATCCTAATGAAAAATAACCCCAGCCAAGCCTGCTAAAGCTAACCCGCTTAGCAGAGTAGCAACTGCCATTTCAGCTTTTGACGTAAATGGAACTCATTTAACTTTTAGATTTATAATACTGATTAAAATTTCATATAGTTCGACAAAGTGACACAGAGAAGAACAGAGAAGCATTTAATCCCTATGAGGTATGGACTGTTTTATGAAGTTATCAATGGATGGAGTCATAATGACCAAAAAGCTGAAATAACTCAGTGTTTGTATTGTCAAAAGGCAGATTTATGACTGCATTTTAAGTACTGTTTTTCAAAGCAATCATTCATGTGATGGAATAATAAGCCTAAATGAAGCCATTACAGTCTCTCTATCTGTTACAGTTCACTAGCCCACCTGCAAGCGTTTACAGTGAGTTATATCCACCACTGATACTGCAGACCATTTTCCTCCTTGAACACAAACATCAATGGTCAACCATCAAGTCAATCATTATATTAAGCTCAAATCAACACCCTTCAGTGGTTTTCTGTTCCCTGCTGACCTGGGCAATCCTTCTATCCTTATCTAACTAACCCCTAATGCAGGTGTAAGAGCTTTTTCAGGGTTCCCTTACACTTATTCTGTTATTTCTTGGCATGAGAAAATCCTCAGATTTAAAAAAAAAAAGGCTGTTGTCAGCATGAAATGTAATCTATCACAAGCTTCAGCACAAACCGACTGGTATCAGCTTTTGAAAACTCATTCACTTTAATCTAATTTTTCGTGTAAGGCTAAACTATACACACAGTTCATTTGCGAAGACTGAAACTTGACACTTATAATTTAAACAGATTAGAGACTTTTCAGTAGCCATAAATACTACACTGGATCTTTTGATTTTCTTACAGAGCTGCTTAATTACCATTTTAATCATGAGTCAGTGTAATGCCGAGCTATAGAGTGAATCAGACATAATTAAATGAAAAGTGGTGGATCCTTACTTTTTTTTTTCATGATTATCTTGAAATTCTTCGAAGAAACTGTGCAGCTGTAATAATACAGCCTTTATTTTCTTCCTGCCTGGATAATAACAAGTTCTCCAAATTAAACAACCTGGTGTAGTGCTATAAAAGATGAGTTAATGCGACTACTCAGATACAGAAAAAAGATTATTTCACATGCTACATTAGCTGTTTTCCCCAGTTGTAAGATTCCCAAAGACACATTTCTGCATTTTTATTCTTTTGTCTGATGCTGATGACATACAAGTTATTCATGATGCATTGTTAAAGTAGCTTCAGCCTGATTGATCAATAATACAACAGAAAAAATATGCAATTCTCAAGAGAAGAAGAAAGGAGTGAATCAAAAGAACAAAAGCAGCACAACTTTTGCTTGAGTTGGATGAAACTGTTTTTGAAAGTTTTTTTTTAAATGGAGTATCAAAGAATGGGAGATAAGCTGGGAGAGGTAATGGAGACGTCCCCTAGGGAGGGGCTGGCCTGGAAGCCAAACCACCTCCGCAGATTGGATTAATATTTCATGGGAGCTTGTCCAGGGCCCCTCTCTGAAAGAACACTGACTGCCTCATTCGCTCTTTCAAATCCTTCAAAAGGAAAAGTTATCAAAACACTACAAAAATGAGGCGGTGTTGAAAACAAAGCCTTACTTCATCCCCTGAAAAACCATCAATGACAAAAAGCTTTCAAATGACTCTTCTGAATGGTACAATAAAGAAAAGAGCAAGTGACAGGGAGTATTTATCCATTATATTTAGGCTAGCTTGTTTTAATAACAGTGCATGAAAGATATTTTTTGCTTTATTCGAGACCTGATGTGGTAATAGAAGCAAGGTTGCAACATGCTTTTTTTTCCAGTCTGCATTTGTCAGGTAATCTGTGTGAATAACGGGTTTAACAAGGTCTGGTCTCTGACACACTTACAACGTGTCGAATAGCGAGGAGCTGCAAACCCTGTGAGCTCTGCATGTTTCTGCTTGCATGCTGCTAAGAGATGACTGGGCCTGCACATATTGCACAGATTTACTGCACCCACTCACTTCTCAGCTGAGGTTAAATGTATATTGACATCTGTTAGAGAGTTATTGACCCACGCTGAGAATCCACACTTGTATTTGAGATTATTTCGGTTTAGTTTTTAGGCTTTTGATTGGATTTTGTGAGGAAATTTGGACAAGAGATCTGACACATTTACTGTGCATGTAGTGTCACTCAAACAGAGTGTTTCAAACATTGTCTGCTAAATTGATATGTCAGAATGGAGAGAGGTGTGTTTTTGTGTCTGTGTGTATGTGGGTGGGTAAATCACTGCCTGGGGTTCAACTGACTATAATACAGGAACTATTGCTCAGTAGTAACGATGGACACAAGGTCATGGTTCAGAGCCATACTGTGTATCTTCCTTCACTTTGTTTTTAAAAGACACAGCAAACTCCTTGTTCTGACCTCCCTGGTTTATGACCCTCTATGGCCCGAAGGGATCCTGCTGAGGATGGCAAGGAGCATGCAGCAGTTGCCAGCCCATTCATCATATTTCTCTCCATGTATGTGGTGCTGCAACTTGATGAATGAGAGGAGCGGTCTGGACACCCTTACCTTTCTCCGTCACGCACAGTGTACTGTGCAGTTAAAGGTGCAGTTTGTAGAATTTAGTGGCATCTAACACAGCAGGCTTGGCAGAAATTGAATAAAATATTCAAATGCATGTTTAAATTAGTATGTAATCCCATGAAAATACTGTAAGAATGGTTGTATTTTTGTCCCCTTTAAATGAGCCCTTTATGTCTACAAAGGGAGTTGGTCCTCTTCCACAGAGTGGCCATGTTGCACAGCTGTGTTTCCACAGTAGCCCAGAACAGAGAAACTAAATACTGGCTCTAGAGGGGGCCTTTCGGATTGCCTTTCGGATTTTCTATTCAGGCTATTCAGTTGGTTGGTTGGCATACTCCGCCTCACATTGGCTTACCCTGATATTCTTTTCCTAACCCTAACCAATTTCACTCCTCATGCCTTAAACTAACCAACCCAACCAATGAAGGCAACGAGTACTAGCCAATCAAAGGCATAGTAGGGCAAGTCATGAGTTCTCCATCCTTGGAAAAAATGGTCTGGCTGACTGGAGGCAGTTTATGACTTATGACTGAGACAGAACTTGCTCTCGCCACTCTGGAAGAGCACTTACGTAATTATCCCAATCAGGTTTGACTTTGTGAGATGAGCACAGTGCATGATAGGATTCTCCACATCAAACTAAAAGGAGAAATAGTGTAGAGCAAGCTTGGTAGAGAAGTAGCCTAACTGATTTTTACTGTAATAAATTCTGGCAGATGTTATTTGTTTTGAAGTGGCATCATGACGCTCAAGGTTTCTCCAAACAGTGATTGATTATGTACTCAGCTGTCGATAGCAAGTAGGAGAGAAGCTTAGCTCACACTTCCAAACAATCAGTTTTCATGAAGCATCTAATAACAGTTTGATAGAGTACCTGCCTGTTGCAGGTAAACAAAACAATAGATATGAGACAATCAATAAGGTAGTAAGACACCACTTCAGTGCCAGTAGCTGTGATGACTGCCATCTTCTGGCTGGATCAGGTAACTGCAACTCCTTATTTCCATCAGCCTGTTGTTACTGTTTTTCTCAGCTGAAATTACCATACAAAAAAATCCAAAGGCTAAAGACATTATGTATAATTGAATATTTGGATACTTGAATGTGTATGACCAAACTCCATATGTTAAGTAATTAAATTAAGATGTGTTGGAGCTCACATACTACAAAGTACACTTCTATCAAGAGGGGCCGATCATTAAAAATAAGCCTGTTACTCCTGCTCTCTGCCCAGTGATATGCCTGCACTTTCCCACTGAGGTTTGTTGTATAGCATGCTCATAAGTACCGGTTTCATCTATAACAATTCATGTTCGCACATGTTTTACAGTCAAAAGGTTCAACGGTGCGACAATTGAGACTGATGATGCAGATGTTAGAGAACTGCATAATGTTCCCATTTGGTGCCAAGAGCAGGTACACGTGGGAACATTTTACAGTGCTGCAGTTCACAAAGGCTTTGCTAAGACTCTCAGACTGTATAGGCTTACAGTAATTCACCAACACCCATAAAAGGGGGTGCCCATAAACATCCCTTTCAAAGAGAACTGTAACTGATTGCACAAGGAGGATTAAGTCACGTGCATTTTTGAAGATGAAAAATGAAAATCGTACCCTTTTTTGTTCTATTAGTTGGTGCATTAAGAAGCACCAAGAAAGAGCAGATGACATCCATTACCAACTCTGTGTATTCACAGATGCATAATACTCACCTGGATCTCTGAGACAGCAGAAACTTTAACAAGTACTGTGTCTTTCATTTTCAGTGTGGTTTGACAAAAAAGAGAAAAAATGAATATCTTTATGCATACTGCGTATTTATCTATGGGGACACATTTCTGTGGATCTGCCAAAAAGCATATTAAACCAACAGTCTAATCAGACCCAAGAGATGTCAGCTTTGCTTTTGCAGCTTGCCTATCATCTGATTCATTAGTGCACAATTCTGTGACCACATGTTACAGCTGTGTTCCTGCCTCTCCCGGCGATAAAATACCAAGTAAGCGATGTCCCAGTCCAGACTCGTTGCATAGCATAAAGCAGATATGTGTGACAACAGTAATTTCTTTTCCTCACAGTGATGCGTCTTGATGGCCAGCCAGCCGGTTTTAATGCACCACTAAAGAACTCATACAGGCTTTCCAATCTCAATGGGATGTAGACTTGATTAAGAAAGAAAAAGATTTGCATAATTAGGTGTGTTTTTTTTAAAGCTTTATTATTGAAGAAGTTCGGAAACACAGAAAGTGGTTCTTAAATCATAATGAGCTTAGACTTAAAGATGTTCTTGAAATCTGAACAGAGATGATTTTTGACATAAGCTAATGCTCTGCTAGAATACAAATGAGGTATGAATGCATTGTCGTACTGTAGGTATTGATTTGGGAGGACTACGCCAGTTCAGTTAATTATAGGCCGACATTGTATGCATTTTAATAATATAAAAACATTATAACCAGATTACACAATTCAATTTGGAGAGGTGGATAGAAAGTCCTTTTGAATCTGATTGTCTTTAACATCATTTGCATTGAAATTCAGACAATTTCTAAAATGCAGCTGTTCACAAATGAATGAGGTCTTATGAATTATGGTTCTAAAAGGCCTGATTATTAATCTATGAGACAACTTTTAAATTTAGTTATAAAATTTGCGTCAGTTCTCTCTGAAACAAAACACCATACAAACCTTTCTAGAGCAGGGTTTTTTTTTCTAAAAATGGCCTTTTAAGGCTAATTAAATCTTACCTTGATGTGCTCGGGGCACAGCTGTAGGCTCCTCTGCTTTGGGCAGGATGAGCTTGGGAGTTGCCGGGATCCATCCATCTTCATCCTTGTCAATTATGCCGTTAGCAGGCTGCACATCTTCATTTCTAATGTGGGCACTGTCTCAAAGTACTTCCCAAAGTCACCGTAATCCAATTACATTCTGGCATTCACTATGATACAGCCCATTAGAAAAGGCTTAATCAATGTGAGGTCTTCATTAAAGCAACTTATGAATATTCATCATGACACTCAATCCGATACTTTATGGGAACTTGAATCATACCATTTCCCCCCATGGCGCCATAACATCACCTGGCTTAAGTTTTAATGGTGGCTCTTTAAGTGGACAGCTATTATCTTGTATTAGCTAGATAATATGAGGCACTTGCCACTTTAAACACCATTTAATCCACTGATGAAACTTTACAGACAGGCTAAACACAAAAGGGTTTTTTTTTTAGAGTTGGAGCTGTAGGGATTTTGACTCTTGGATGGTCCCACTTCGGTGTCTCCTCACTCCACACTCTCCGGTCACTGTGCATAAACTGCTAATTGCTCTGTAACCGTCAAATTAGCGCTTTCAACAGAGAATAACAAACAGCCAATAAGTCAGTCCAGGCTGGGTATCCATTACAAGCCCTTCCCCTTTATCTCCAAGGAGACCACACACACAGTTTCCTACTAAACACTTTCTCCATTTCAGAAGCCACATCTGATTTTAATACTGCTGGCAATTTCAGCTTGTCTGACTAATGTAGTACAAGAAGGCTAAATTTGACAGGCCACATCAATACATAGTAAATCATGAAGAAAACAAAGTGATGCAGTTTCACGGAATAAATGTGATCCAGCAGGATTTAAAGAGACAGTTTCACATTGCAGGGAATACAGTTAATCGTGTCGTATATTAATTGGTTGACTCTTGATGTGTTGATGACGAAGGAAACCACCGCTGACACGTCTCACTTGTATATTTTAAAGGTTTTATTACAAAAGAGAACAGTGTCAAACATCCAATCTTGAGAGAGCTCCTGGTGCTGATCTGAGTCTCTCTGACCACTCCAATTTAAACCTCAGTATATACAGTCCCTATCTCTAAAAAACTCCACCTTCTGAACACATGGTCAGTCAGGAAACAGCTTCTGGCCCTTCATCCATGGCTAGCTTTAATCTTTAACCTAAGTAAACATATGTTCGAGTGTCACAGGATTTCCCAGGATGTCATAAGATCTCATAAAATGTCACAGAAAAAAAGGACCAAGGCAGAACAGATACCACAATTGCTAGCTAGATGAGAAGAGTGATAGCATTGTCACATCTTTATACTAATATGAAGCCACCACCAGCCGACAGTTAGCTTTGCGTAACCTAAAGACTGGCTCTGCCAAAAGGTAACAAAATTCACCTACCAGGACTTAATTGGAAACTCATTGGTTAACACGTCATAGACATTACAAAAACTTTATAGTGTATATCTATAGAGTTAAGGTGCTTTATTTACTACCGTAAGTTACCGCTCCCTACCAATAAATAGTCCAACACATGCATTTAATGTGTTAATTAATAAGTAGATTTGTATACATTGGAAAAGAACCCTGTTTCCAGTGTTCATGCTAAGCTATGCTAATTGACTGCTAATAGACTGACAGTAGCAGTATATTTAGTGGTATCTCATCTGACGACTAGGAAGAAAGTAAATAAGTGTATTTCCTAAAATGTCTAACTACTACTTTTAAAATGAGGTGTTTTTGAATTAGAGATCCTTTATTCAAAGATACATTACATTAGTAAAGACTATTGAGCACAGCATTTAAATTGGTCTTAAATGATGCACTGCATGAATAGTAACCAGTTGTAGATGACCTGAAATAAATGCTGTTTATAGTCTAACAACAGAGGTTTGGCAGAGCCTTGAAAATTAATTCCAGTAGCTCTGCTCTGCCTTATTTGTCTGTTCTTTGCAAATGTAGTTTCTGATTGGTAATGTGAAATTGTGGCTTGGAACCACTTAGTCACCTCATTTGCATTTCTAGGCAGATTTTAAATGTCAGACACAATGAGCTCAACTCTGACAGTTTTAAAGTATAGCTTATTATGCAAACTATGTTTGTTCCTCTCTCAGATCAGATCAATCGTATTGAGAATAACATGTTGTACTCTTCCACTATGCTGAATCCCTGATTAGGATTCATTCATTGAATCTCATTTATGGCAATTTATTTCACTCATTTCTTCTAAAGCCCATTAAGATTGATAGCAATTTAATTCAAAGGACATTTGATGTGTACATCAATGAAGTTTATAGAAAAAAAAACATTTTACACTAATATCCCTTGAAATGACTTGTATCATAGTACACCCCTGCAGCTGTTTTCACTTATTTTTCTTGATTAAACCCCTTTTTGGGACTCTGGCATGTACAGATTATGTTTGACATCTGTCTCAATTTTCTGTCACTTTTGTTGAATCTAATTTTCTAATTCTCAATTTTCAGGAAAGCTCGGCCCGACTTATGCCTGAGGTCTAATCAGACAGAATAATTGAAAACACCAGTGTGGATGTGTGGTGCCTTTAATTAAGGCAATAGTTTGAAAATGACATGCAATCTTAGAGCAAATCAAGTCACTCTGGAGCTAAACTCAGAAACAACAGGAGGATGGGCTCCATCTAGTGGTCACAAATCAATAATACAATACATGTCCGATTATAACTGAATTTATTTCATATGATTTTATGATTTTTATATGTGGCCCCTTAGAGCCATTTAAAATATCACTGCATGTTCAAATATAATGCCATTATAAGTCTTTATTTATCAGTTAACTTCATATGAACCTAAGTAAACAGAAGAAATTTAAATGATATATTTGTTGTGAGCAGCTTTGCCTTTAAAACAGCAGCAGTTCTCAGTGTACCTGCATACAATTTTTCAAGGTACTCGGCAGGTCGGTTGTTCTAAGCATTTTAGAGTTGCCACAGTTCTTCTTCTGTGGATTTAGGTGTCTCAGTTGCTTCTATTTTTTCATGTAATCTGAGACTGGATCGATGATGTTGAGATCAGGACTCTGTGGGAGTCATACCATCTGTTGCAGGACTCCTTGTTCTTCTTGTGTCTGAAGGTACTTCTTTAAGACTCTGGCTGTGTGTTTGGAATCATTGCCATGCTGCTACTGAATAAATTTGGGACCGATCAGATGCCTCCCCGATGATATTGCATGATGGGTGAGAATCTAATCATTGAAAGCGCCTGAAACTTTTGCACATTTGTATTCATAACGTCACATGTACATACTTTTAAAACTTCCAAAAAAACCCAAACTTTAAACATTTTACTTTCTTTATTTCTTTTAATAGGCCTACATACAATATAAAGGACTCCATGGAACACCTACAGTACTCCATGGAAAATGAGTCCCAGATCATGTGATCTTTGTACTTGCACATAACGTCCACTAGATGGCACTGCCTTCAAATAGGTTGGTATGTGAGTGGTGGGTTTTGGTACAGCAATCTTCCCACTTAGCAAACTGATGCAGACAGCAAGTTAATGACCTCGAGCTTGCAGTTACCATTAATCAAAGCAATAATTAAATTACAATATACATTCACTGCTCTTAAGATAATCACTTTATTTCTTTTTCTTTCTTTGTGTCAAGCATGAGCACGATCCATCACATATTGTAGAAGGAACTGTAAATATCTTTGTTTTATATGATGAGATCAATTTGTGTTGATTGACTTTGACAGACTTTTTTAAAAAAGACATTAATAATTTACAATGGCTTTTGGTGATACTGTCCATCTCTCATCAAAACAGTTTTTACCTTTAAAAAGAAAAGAGCTCTGACTCACCTCCCACACACTGTGAAAGTCTTATTACAGTAGTTAAGAGCATCCATCATTGTGAAAGGTCAATACTCTATGAAAAGACCCATAACAATATTCAGAGCAAATTTGTCATTTGACGTGCTGCAAGAGAGGATATTGAAACCGTTGCCGCACATCATTCATTGATCTGAACAAGCTGCTGTACAAAATGTAGTATAATATCATTATTTGAAATAAAGCGGCAACCATAAAATTCACTTGTATGCTTTGTGCATTTATGCAGACAAATCACCACCTTGTACTAATGCAAATGTCAGTGATCAATGCATTCCTCTCTCACACGTGAACATGCCTTCATTGCACATGCACACCATGTTTGTCCCAGTGCATTGAGCGATGCTGAAAACAAGCTCTTTATGAGAGCATTTGTCTGGGATCCTATATGTGCTCTGCCCCGTGCACCTAGCCTCGGGCAGCACTGGAGCGTTTCCTTGAGGACGAGCACCACTGTAGTTGGAAGGTCAAGCGCGCCACTGAAAATCATTAACCATTCTTTTATTTGCTTTCATACTCTGCCTGTATCGATGACATCAGAAGTGACAAGGACAAGAGCTCGCTGTGTTTGAATCTAATTTGGAACTATTTTCACATGTCTTTTTTTTCTTTCTTTTTTTTTTTTTTTTTTTTAGCAGGCAGGTGGGAATTGAATTGCAGATGTCTGTATAACCATAACCTCTGCAACTGAAGGAGAGAGGGGAGGGGAGGGGGGGCACAAGACAAGGTTAAAGCTGTATTTGTTGGTGAAAAATGAAAGGCTGCTATATAAAACAGTGTGTTTATTAACATTTTAGAGCTGGCTGTCCATCAGCTCTTCCACAGGACCATTGAATCATGTAATTTCTGTCATGGGTGAAGGATGAGCTCACTGGTTTCACAAGCACTCAGGTAAGGACTCTGAAAATACAGCGAACACAGTCTCTCCTCGTATAATAAGTGCAGAGAAATTGCTTGCTTGAGAGTCTTTCATTTCACATTCATTAGAAAGGGTCTTAAATTAATGATGCATTGTCGACCACGCTGTGCCATAAGATGCAATAAACAAGCCAGCGATATTTATGGCGCTGAGGTGAAGTTTATCACCTACAGTGGAGCTCATGTCATGTGCAAAGGGCTCATAATACACATTACATAGGTAAGGAAAGCTACAGTTTACTATATGCATACAAACAAACATGACTGAATACAATATCACATAAATACTTACTAGTATTTGGGCTGTACATTATGTTCTGGTAAAAGCCTATACCCAGCACCACTTTTCCATTAATTTGTTTACAGCGTTTATTTTATGAAAGGGTTTTAAAGCAGCTTTTTTATTATTATATTTTTGCCACGTGGGGCAGGCTAATATGCTGTAAACACAAAATTGACATATTATTACCTTATAAAGCTGTTACGGCGAATGTGACAATCAGCTGCACATTAAGCGTTCAGCAGACACAGCTGCATCAGCATTAATACGAGACAAAAATCACTCTGTTTCTCTTTTTGTTTTGCTTCTTTTTCCAGTCTGGCCCTTTAGCAGCTAAATGCTCCACTGTGTCCGCCAGCTAATTAATAATTTGGTCTGTTTACCATTAGGAAATTGGGCAGGTAGCATATGGTGGGTTTATCAGAGCTTTTACTGAAAGCAGATTCCTGTTGCAGCTGAAAGTAAAGTTGACAACTGAATCAAAAAATATTAAAGTTGCAAGCAAGAAGACCAAAACAATGAGCTAAAAGACCCTACAATAGTGAATAGAGCTGAGGGGCCACAATTCTCTGTGGTTTCATCAGTTCATATACTACCACACTTTTATTTTTTGGTCAATATTTCAATAGAAAAAATCCAAGACCACCATGTTTACTCTATTTTATATTTTTATCTAGGCTAATGATGAATGTTTCGGATAGATAGATAGATAGATAGATAGATAGATAGATAGATAGATAGATAGATAGATAGATAGATAGATAGATAGATGGATGGATGGATGGATGGATGGATGGATGGATGGATGGTCAGGTTGTTTATTGATCCTTCACAGGACAGATTATGTTTTTTCCCTTTCCCCCTCAGACAGAACATACAACCATACATCAGGTATTTATGTTGAGTCCAACACATTTCTTAAACCAATCTGCTTCTAATCAAGCTGCAATTTACAGTATAATTTTGTTTTCAGATTATACACATAAGATGTGATACAATGCATCCCTTCAGACTTGAGCACTCACGACTTTTTATTCTTCCATGACATGATGTAAGCACGTCGAATCAAAGGAAATGGATTGTAAAGGAGCTTCCACAGTTGAATAAATGCAATCTGAAATGAACATCATTGTATGTAATACACACACTAGAAAGACGTGGAGTGACAGACAACATTGTTATGTTATCTGAAGAAGTGTTCAGGTGATATACATATCTTTACAATGATCTGGGATGGGAATGATGATGTCAGAAGGTGAAATGTTAAATGACACAACATTTCATTTTCATATGAAATTATTTTAGAATCAAAACAGCTTTCTGTAGCTGTCCCTGATATGCACCCGACAGACAAACTTGATCTGCTCGTGCCCTAAAATAATAATAATAATATTAATTCATAATGCATCAGTGCATGCCACATGGATGATGCCAAGTGTACGTCCCACTTCATTAATTCATCCATAATGAGTTTTGCAGCATGTAGGAGCAACTACCTTAGAGGCAGCCCCAAGAGTCAAAGCTAATTAAATCAGAATCTTAAATCCCAATCTACACACATCTGCCTTTGTTTGCAGAGTAAAAAGCACAAATGAGCTGCACTCACATAAAACATACACTCTGTCTGTGCTATAGATGTGGAAAAACTGAGGGCACAACACTTCAGATGAAGGTTCTTAACGTCCACAGGTCCATGACTGCTGCACAAGCCACTTAAAAACACAGGAGGTCCGCACCAGTAGATGTCTCTGTAACACAAACAAATGCTGCGTTGTTCAGGAAGCGCTTCACTGAATGGCAAATCATATTGATCTCCATTTTGTGTGTATGTATACATTCTCATAAAAGCTGAAAATACAACTTAACATGCGGTTCAAATGTAATGCCCTTTGTTAATTGCTTGCTAGAAATGTGATCCACATCTCGAGATTACAGGAACTAAAGAGGTGGTATGGAGCGTTTCACTGCTGCTGCCTGAGAGATGCTGTTATGCGCTGGGTTAATCTCCTGCTGTCTATAGTCACCACAAAGTCCTCAAGGACATTATCAGCAATGAAAGGACCCTGATTTGTGTGCTGCCCATATCTTGCTATTCTTTCACAACTGATTAAGCAGCAGGAGCATCTCAGATATTGAGTGGCGATGCAACCTTTTCCACTGAGGTGAGGTCCTGTGCATGCAGCCTTAAATAGAGGTGAAGCTTTCTGGCTCCTTTTTGAACTTCAGTTGAAAGGGGGAAAAAAGTTGTAGGTCATTTTGTATTAAGCAGACTCACTTTGTTTTCTTTGACTATGGCCTCATAAATTGTACATCACTGACTCTATGCTGCATTTCTGTTCATTCAACACATGCATTTGTACATTTGTACAGTGTCAAAACAGACCCCATACATATGTATGCTAATGTTTCTTGAATGAGGAAAGTGCATGCTTAGGAATCCCACAATTGTTTATCAGTAAGCAAAAATTTAGAGCACCATGTGCCTTAAATTTGTCTTTGCCAGCTCCCAGCGCTGTGGAGAATGTATGAACTGGATAAAGATTCTCATCTCGCATGCTCTCACAGAATACTTGAGCCCGTGGTTTATGTCTGTAAGAGAAGCTGTCTCAGAGATGACAAGTCGCTGTTTGAGTAACCCAGCGCAAACGTCACAAGTCATCATTAATCATGTGAATGTGTCATGCATCACACAGAGGTGGTTTGCCGCATCTGGTCTTTAGTCATATATCCTAATCATCACCATATCAGCGTTCCAAATCTGTCCGTGAATACATTATTCAAATTTAGTTCATTAGGAAAGTCATTTCAGCCGACAGTTAAGTCCACCTAAAACTTTGAGAATGGCCTTAATGACATTATGTTTCATTGTAATTCGCCCCCCTTGCAGTGAAGATATTGTAGTCACCATAATTCATAATGCCATATACATTTCCACAGTATAAAGAGAGGCGTGAGGTTCAAAAATCTTTTCTTTTCCTTTATTCTGTGCAAGAAAAAAATAACCTTCTAATATTTGAGGACTTTAAGAAGTACTTGAGGTATCTTCCTATTCATCTGAAAACCTTTTAACCATGAAGACACCATTAGCAAAATGAGCTAAAACAAAAGCCACTAATATTGTTTTGCCTTTGTGCAACAAATGAATCATCTTTATTCTCTATACAATACATTTTCTCAGGTCTTCCAGGACACACTGTGTACTTTATATCACCTCTTATATAACCGCATGACAAATCAATCATAAAATTGTTGTTTAGATTGTTTTGACCGATAGGCACCTTGAGCCCTGGAGGACCCAAACAACCAAATAACTACAACACACCATAAAAATAGCTGAAATAGAAAAGCAGGCATTTCTAGCTGTAGCAATACGGCTACAAGTATGTTCGTATTTCATTGCAGTAATGTGATCTCAAGCTTGTAATCTTACTGTTATATATTTTATAGGTTGGTACTAACATCAGTGGCACCTCCTGTTGACCTTGACTCAATGTATACTGAATTGTCGTGTACGTTATTTAAGTATTATGGCAGCTCTTTCCTTGCAAAACTGTCTATTTTGAGACACACGCAGCAAAAGCTATACATCTTGCCTGGAGGATTAGTCCAGCTTACACTGTGGAATGCTTAGCAGAGACAATGCCTGATCCATCTGTCTGAAGGAAAAGTCTTCCTTGCCCTTCCTAGAAATAATCTCACATCGCTATAACCACAAGTCTCAATTCACCTGTTGATGCAGAGCTGCAGGCAGATTTTCCCCCTGAGTCGGATGTCACATCTCCGCTCCATTCACCAAGGACCACCGAAGGAGATTTAACATGGAATGTGAAGCCCCTGAGGCCTAATTTCGGAGAGCTGTGGGGTTTCTTTTAAATTACAGAGCGATATACTGAACTGTGCATCAATGCTTTGACCTCTCTTGTCCTCTGACTCTAAAAAGCTGACACACTTTAGGAAATAATTCATAAAATTCTTTTATAGGAGCCTCTCATTTTGTGTTGACTCGTCTCTTTAGTTATGACCTACTAGAGCCAAAACATTTTCAGATTGAACTCTGGCCATTCAACAGCAGACACGGGACTAATTTCCATTTTCTTTGCCTGTAGTGAAAGAAAAATAACTGCTGATGAGCCTCAAGTTGACAAAGTGGACGTGAGAGGATGCATTTGTTTTATTCTCACACGAACCTCGGAGTGAGATAATTTATCTGTTCTATGGACGCTACAACAAATTTTATACTATCATTCATAGAAGCCCTTTACTTAGAGCATAACATAAAATGTCAAGACTCACCACTAGAAGGGCAATTCAATATTTGTAGTCATATAAATACAAGGTTGATCATGCAGAGGTGTAGTTCTGTTATGATTATTAAACTGATCTGCAGTGCATTGATCAAAGATATTCAGAGGTCCAGGAAGCCCACATTATGTATAATTGAAGTCCTGTAAAAGTTATTAAGCCAAATGAACCATTTAACCGTTTGATTATCTGAAAGAGGCATTGTCTCAAAGCTAAAAACAGGGTTGTAATCCTTTGCTTGTGAAAAGATGATATATTGGAAATGTGTGTTTTTTACAGGACAGTGACATTATTAAATGTGACAAAGAGTGTTAGTTATTCATGCAAATTATAGAAATAACTTTCTGGATGCTGTTGTAAGGCTGTAAAATTAGCTCATGTTCATTTGTAACATTTGATTTTGCACTAATATAAAAAGTTACAAATGAACATGCAGTAATTTGATCGCTGGGATTGGTGAAGCGTGATTTTGCTCAGCTGTGACCTATTATTCTTCACCAAAAATGGTCTTAGCTTGCCACACTACAATGTAACAGATAATAGTATTATTGTTATTGCATTGTTGCTGCCTGCGTTGGCCCAGTTGGTGTTTATTTTCCTAACACTCCATGTCCACAGACGATGGCAGTGATCCATCCTGACAGCCAGAGGCTGAGCGACAGATTCCACACAAGAGGGAACCCCAAGGTAATCATTTGCATTTGTTTTTTATTGCAATCATTAGGGCTCCCCTGCCGGGCCTCAGCACAAGTCTGTGTGACAGATCCCATGTTTTATCTCGGAGTCAGGGGAGGTATGTTGCTGGGAGCGAGCCGAAGAGTACAGTATGCTGCACTGATAAAGAAAACAGGCTGGCTACCATGCATCATAAAGACACTGACATCTGTGTGTCCCTACGTGTGCTTTGTAGAGTCGGAGTAGTGCAGAATTTTCAATAAAGAGAATCTGTGATTAAAAATGCAGAGGATATTAATTATCATACTAACTTGTATTGCCAATTTCCTCTGTCAGTGTATTAAAAGACATAGAATTATTTTCATTTTGTATCATCAAAGGCTGGTACACAACATAGCAAAGACTGCCGATAGCAAGAGAACACACCAGAGAGGAAAACTGTGGGGAACAAAAGACAGAGGAATCCTTGATCAAGCCGGTTGGTGTCATGACCTCTCCTGTCCCCCAATAAAGGCCCGGAGAGATCACAAGTGGTGCTTCAACAGCAAGCTCCATGGCTGTGCATCAGGATCTAAAGATCACCCCGAGCCCCTACTTTTCTTTTAATTATCTTGGGGTCTTCAGGAGAATGGGGCTGCGTGCAAAGGACCCTACCGTTGAGCTTTATCTGTGAAAAAAAAAAATCCAAATTACCCGTATAGTTACACAGCTGTCACTATAGTGCTACTTAGAAACCCCTATTCACAAAGCGGTAAACCCAATGACGAGTTCCTACAATGCACAGCTGGCCACTGAGAGAGAAAAAAACTATTGTTCTGGGACTTATTAGTTTTGACATCTTGTTAATATATGTACTTGTAATTGTACTTCCATTAAATATACCTTTCCCAGTACCTCAAATGCAGCTGAAACTAATTACAGCCGACCCTCAATGGAAATAACTTGCTTGTTGAAAGTAACAGTAGACCAACATCTGCTTTTTCTCGACTTGTAGCCGACTGTCAGAATGATACCCTATATATCAGCTTGTGCAGCATATTCATTATAATGATGCTTTGTATGAGTGCAATGTGTCACTAATATACCCCTGTGCTTGTCACAGTGCATGCAGGATCATTAAGTTTTTGATGAAACAATGGCAGACCCCAAGGTGAGGTGGAAGAAGCCTCCCACGCCGAGGCCAAACTAGACTTGCTACCACAGAATATTACACTCATTCAGCTCATTACAGAGGAAACAAGCGCTTTTCTGACTCCCTTGCTTACTTGTGTGTATCCCTGCTATAGCAGCCCACACACACATCTCTAATAGATGCCTGGGTCTCCCAAGTCTTTTTGTCTGCGTCCTCCTTATCTGTGCTGCCGTGGAAGGAGTCTGCCCCTTCTCGCCATCGTGGCTGCTTCTCAATCAACGTGGCTCCAACCTCCAAGACTCATTCCAATTTGGTGTCGTCCCCCCGATACCAGAGCAATTACCCTGTTCTGGCCATCTTCATCCCTAGCCACACTGTACGCCACCAGCTTGTCACTGAGCCACTGCATTAACGGGGAAAGATCTTTCCTAGCTGTGGATGAGTAATAGAAAGGAAAGATGGGACACATGGATCTGTTAAATCTCATGGTACAGATGCTGTATGCATGTATGTATGTTAAGTGAGGCAAACTTTTAAGGAGTTGGCTAGAGTTGGATAAAAGTTTTTGTTACCTAATGTTGGAGGTAATCCAAGAACTAGCTAATGGACATGAGGTCAGGAAGCCTGCAGAATATGAAACCCTGATTCTGGAAATGACATTTGTACAATATGTGTCGTCCGAGCAAAAAAAAAAACTGTAACATAACTGTTGTATAACTCGTAACCGTACTTGTAGGAAAGGAAAACATCCACTTTTAGATGACCTCCAGGAGATTCAGGTAAACTATTCCTTGAAACACTCAAGAGTCAGGAGATAGAAAGAGCACTGACTGACTAGACCCTAAACTCAACGGTAACACCCTCTTTCAGGTATTATTGTAAGATTCTGGACAGTTCATGCTCATCTCTTTGGCAGAGGTCACTCAAATGGTCTCAACGGTAGGAAAATGCCCAGGGTGGACAAGATCTGTGCTGAAATAATGAGGTCTCTGGATATCAGGGTGTCATGGTTGATACATCTCTCAAATCACATTGAGACTTCAGGAACAGTGACATTGGACCTGAGGCTTGGGTGGTGGTCTGCCTTTTTTTTTTTCATGTGCATTCTGCGAAGACCTGCTCACCCCTATTCTGCCTCTTAACCTAACTCTAACCATCTCACTTCTCATGCCTAAGCATTACCAAGCTAATCAACAAAGGCAACGAGAAGTAGCCATTTACATGCAGAGTAGGACGGATCTTAGTGGAGTGCGGGTAGGAAAAAAAGAAAGGCTGGTGGTCTTTGTCTTCAAAGAAGAGCCCTTGGGGCATGTTGTAGCTTCTTTAGAAGTACTTAGGGACTGTAAAGGAAATGGTGGCTGATGATTTAGTCTACTTTAGCACCATAAGTGTGGATTCATCCTGGTGACAGAAAGGTAGACCAGTTTATAACCCCATTTTCAAATATCTGTGGGGTCAGAATAGAGTGCTAATCTTGTCCTCGTGTATTTTATGGTCTTTAAAAAAAAGTGTGTGGTCCCTAAGGGATTTTGTGGGAATGTGCAGTGTGGTTAGCATTGGGGAATTGGGACTGCTGCTGCTGCAACTCATTCATTCTTATGAACACTAATATACAGCTCTCACAGAGAGTGACAGATACAGCCTGTTTGCATTCTTGTACAGTCAAGGTAAAGGTTAGCCTCCAGCAAAGAGGCACACTGTCCTAGCGCATCTGTTATATTCGTGGACAGGATATCGAGAAATCTGGAGAGCGTCCAAACTTCTGCTAGGCCTTGATATTTGGGCAGTGAATCTTCAGAGACTGTCATTCTTTTGCCTCATTCACTGTTTGCTGCTCAATGTGATGTTGTCAGAATGAGGATCAACACCTACATCTATATCTGGAACAAAGTTGTCCTGTCCCAGTCAGATGAAGAGTGAGCAGCAGCCCCAAATGGCTCATGTATCCTTGGGTCTTCTTCATCTGTGAGGGTGGAGTTGTGAGATTAACGACATGTAAAATTGTTAAGTGTAAATTAACAGTGTGGTGATAAACAGAGCTCTTCAAAAAAAGACTTTTGATTTAACAGTCAATCATTGTATGACTCACGTTATATTTAGGGGATCAAAAGAATGATGATAATGATGGTGTTCTCCTGCTCTTTTAGATATGTTGACAAGCTCAGCGGTCCAGGGCAATATCACTCAAAATGACTGTGTCTACTCCACATTGAGGGTAGCGACACAGTTCCTGGATTATATATTTACTGTATTTCAATGAAGACCAATAACATGCTTCACGGACAACCGCAGATCAGACAGAATCACATGTAGATTTCATATTACATCAGCTGCGTTTGTAGTCTAACGTTGACAGAATTGTTTTAAAAATGCTTTTAATTATGCACAAGGTTGTGAGATTTGGCTTTGATCCAAGCAGCATTAGCAATCGTTTAACACCACTGAACATTGTGTGGCCACTCCGATGCTTAGTTAGAGCTATCCTTCCTGACTCCAAGCTAAGAGCAAGAGGACACTATGCATTTTAACTTAATAACGTTCCACTTTCTGTGGCGTCTGTAACCTTTAAAAAAGCATGGTGAAAAAAAAGAGTTCATTGAGTTCATTGCTGTTTTCAGTTATTCTCTATTAACTTGTTGGCGCTTTTCTTTGAATCATTTTATGTTCTTTAATTTAGTGACATGTGGTAAACCTTTTTAAATGTTTTGTTTTATTATTATTATTCTATGTAGATGACTTAACCTTTGTGTCGTCCTCCCGGGTCAAATTGACCCCGTCTATTTTGAATGTTCCTTCCTTCCTTCTTCCTTCTTTCCTTCCTCCGTCCTTCTCTATTTCCTCCCTTCCTTCTTTCCTCCCTCCATCCCCCTTTCTTCCTTCTGTCCTCCTTCCTTTCCTTCTTTCCTTCCTTCCTTCCTCCCCCCTACCTTCACCCCTTCCTTTTTTCCTCTGTCCTTCTTTCTTCCTCCCTCCCTCCTTCCTTCTTTCCTCCCACCATCCTTCCTTCCTTCTTTTCCTCCCTCCCACCATCTTTCCTTCCTTCTTTTCCTTCCTCCCTTCCTTTTTCCTCCCTTCTTCCCTTCCTCCTTTCCTTCCTTCTTCCTCCCTTCCTTTCTTGACTCGAGGACAACAGGAGGGTTAATGTATGTTTTTTTTCTTGCCACAGTTGTTATGGCAACCATAATGTACATAAATTAAAAAACTAAACATTTTTGGAAGTACATAAGGTAAAAGGTTGATGGGGTGACAGGTCGTGGGAGGATGCTTCTTTCTGCAATTAAACAATAATTGATCATAAAGTATTGTGTGTAGAAAACAGTAGCTCAGCCTCCTGAAATGTAATCGTTTTAGTTAGTTTTAGTTTCACTTTAGCTACATCTTTGACCTATTACTGCAGCAAAATCCTCAGCAACTGGCTGTATTTTGATTTTCAACAACTCAAAATGTCACAACCTGGCGATACTGAGAGAATCAGCACTCCGCACACCCACACATCATGCCACAGCGAGTGCCCTCAGTCTCTCCTCTGTATGTACATCTTGAACATAATTAATCAGGAAGACAGCCAGTCAAAGATAAAAACATTACTCAAAAATTACTCCTGACCTTTTGTAGTTGCACAGTAAACCTCCCCTCTAGTTTCCAGTAAATCAACTTTAAATGGGACATGAGAAACACAGCCTGAAAGTTTCCTCCCCACACATGATGGACCTTGTTAACAAGGCGCCACATCTTCCAGTATCGCTGCTGTTTGCATCTCTTTTTGCTTTTAACCTCTGATTTTGAAGGGTTCAAAGGAACAGTCTCTTTGCCGTTCTGAAAGTCTAGACTGGAGACTTGGAGGGTGTTTCACAAGCTTTTTAATGGGAGTCTTTTTTTTTTGCAACACACAGCAGGTGTAGCCGCAGTTGGGGAGTTAACACTTGTTAACACTCGATAAGTTAACGTTCATCGACACCATTTATGTCATGCCTTGTAATGATGCTTCCTGTTATGTTGCAATGATCCTTTCCTGCATGTGAACCTCATTTGATGAGGGCAGATTATTCCCATTAGTATTTTCTAACTCCATGCAATTATTACTATTAAACTCAATGTGGTCTTTTCACCTTTTATAGTACTCTTTTACAGATAACAATCTTGATGCATGCATGCACTCTACAGTAGATGTAGAATACTTTTCATTTTTGCTATTTTTAATTAATATATTATGTATGCATGAGCTGTCATCTCATATACTGAGCCTGATTGTTTACTATTCACATTTCACTTCAATTTTAAGTTGAAGTGGAACATCCAGTTGGCACACAGAGTGGATAAAGAGGGAGTTTAATAACACAAGATCAGACAATAAGTCTCAATAAACACATTTGATTAATAACTAATTCCCTGGAAATGTCAGGACAATAAGGCAGCAGCTGTTTGAAAAGGCTGGCTAAATCGGAACATCCTGAGGGATTATTTTAAAGGCCTTAATATATGTCGGAGGAGTTGTGACCAAAAAACATGCTGCCACCATTTTATTTTAATATCCCTATGATGCTATGTATACAATAACACTGACAACAATATACTGATATAAACAATTACAGTGTAAACAGTGACAGTGCACTGACAACAGCATTTTTGAAAAACACAGTACTGTATGTCTCCACTTGTCAAATTTTCCCACTGACTTCTTCATATTATATATAGCTTCAAATCCTGAGTGAACATTCACATCTGTCTCCTAGTACGGGGGAACAAGAAAGAAAAATGTGTCCCGTGCCATAATGTGGAATGTCAGTCTGACTTCGCACCGAGCAGATCCATTGAAAATGAATAGTAAGTGATAAAAAATGTGACTTTGACTCTAATCCAGGGTGATTTCCTAAGGATCAGGATACATTTATGGCTCGGGATTCTTAGCAGCACCTTGAATATAAATCTCAATCAAACGGAAAAGTTTCGACATTGCTGAAACTGTTTTTAGGGCACAAAGTCTCCAGTTAATTAGGACTGAAAACAGCTCTACGGTGTTCATGTTAGGATACCGTGAAGATTTATAATAGTTATTTTCTGGCTGTTTTCACTAATTCTGCTTGACAGACTTCATCATTAAACATCATTACTAACAATCACCTCAACAATCTCCTTGATAATCACATGTAAACAGTTATATTCCCATTTAACGTACCTGGATTATCAATTTATTGAGTCTATGTTTGAATCATCTTTTAAAATACACTTATTAACATCCTGGTGGACAGTTTGATTAGATCAATACCTCTCTTATGGTGATTGTACACTAAATATAAGGCTACAGCAAGCAGCCTGTTAGCTTAGCATAGCACAAGGACTGGAAACAGAAAAAACAGCTAACTTGGTGCTGTTGAGGTTACAAAAAGTGGTTACCGGCAACTCTACAGCTCACTAATTAACATTTTTTTAAACATTTTGGTTCAAAGACATAACACGGCAAATCAGCTTTAGGTTTTAGCTTAGCTTTAGAGGTGCTATGGCAGTTCTTGTTACCTTTGGACAGAGCAGTTTTAGCTGTTTTCCCATTTTCAGTCTTTATGCTAAGCTGCTGGTTATAGCTTCATATTTAATGGACAAATATGAGAGTAGTACAGTATGATTCACCTCCTCTGTGTTGTTGAGGACAACAAACAAATGCAAATGTAAAATAATGACAATAAACACCATGTAGATTCAAAGCATGCTGTCAGAAATGCTCTCCTATTTTTATAGAAATGAAAATGCTCACTCTGTTCTTTTGGTCTCTAGTCTGCAGTGGAGTTTACCCACTGCTGCTATTATGATTCATCGGGGGAAATCAATCAGGAAAAGCTTAATCGCCCCTTTGAAGAGTACAAGTCGCACGCATTGATGCGCTGTGCTGCTATCGCCACCATTGTAATGTTTTACCTCAGTGGTGTCTTCAT
Source organism: Scomber japonicus (assembly GCF_027409825.1). Classification (NCBI taxonomy): domain Eukaryota; kingdom Metazoa; phylum Chordata; class Actinopteri; order Scombriformes; family Scombridae; genus Scomber; species Scomber japonicus. The sequence continues at coordinate 6,398,840 of NC_070598.1, forward strand.
CAACATATTGGATAACAGGTGTTGTTTGTAATGGATTAATTAAAATTCTCTGTGGAGAGGTGGGAATTGCAAGGCGAAAACCAAATTATCATAATTAAGCCATCATTTTTCAATCGATATGAAAAGAGCAAAATGCTGAATTTGTAACTCAGCTGCAACTGAAATGTGTGTGCTCGCTACTGTATGAAGAAGTAATGACATCTGTAAACATGCACACTCTGTCGGCCATGCGAAATGCAAATCAGTAGCCCATGACAGGATTTGCTGCTGGATATCACATAGCGTCAAAAAAAATCTGATTAAAGGATAGATTCACTTTTTTTTTTCCTCCTCCAAAGTCTGTCTTACACCAATATTCACATACCCATGCAGAAATACAATTAAGTTCAGCTGAACCAATATGAAGCTTTAGCAGTCTGGGCTCACAAATCAAACAAGTATGTGCCAAAGTGTGTCTTTTTTTTCCTTTTTGGTATGAAATTCCTTCCATTCCTCCACCATGGTTTAACAAGGAAACATTTCTGTGGACAAACTTTTGTACTAATGAGACTGAAACTTTGGATTCTTCAATCTCTAAATGCTGAAGCCTCATTTTTAGCCTCAGCTCAACTAAAGAATGATTTTTTTTCACAGAAAGATGAGTGTGGATTTTCTCGTGCATTACTTACTTTGAAATTGCTTTCAGGACAATTACTACAACCAACAGTAATTTCATTATTCATATAACAAATGTTAAGAAAGAGCTGAGAAATGCAAAGCTGTACTTGGTTATATTTTGATTTTTAAAGCTCCTCAAGCCTAGAAAAAAAAAGCTGGTGTCTTTTTGCCTGCTGAAGTGTTGATTCTGTATACTGAAAGTGAGCAAAATGAGCTTGACACCCAAACAGCCTGTGCATCCTGTGGGAGCTCTCTGCACAATAGGTGCTTTGGCAGCAAGCTCAAAAATCTCTTTGTCTTCTCTGTCTCTCTTCACAATACCTCTCTCTCTCTCACACTCACACATATATATATATACACACACACACATACACACACATTGAACTGCAAACGCCCAAATCTTTCAGTCACTTGAGCGAAATCTAATACTCCATCTCCATGTGGGTCTGCAAGAGCTAATCAGAGCGACATCAGACAACTGGGGCTGAGCATGTCATTAGTACAGCACTATTGCTGTGTTTACATGCAATAATCTCATTATTGTCCTCACTCTGATTATGTGAATAAATCCATTAAGTTGTTTACGAGCAGTGTGGAAACGTAGCATGTTAACAGTTCCAACTTAATCAAATCTGGCGTGTTGTAATTGATTAAATACAGTAATTAAAATCTATTATTGCCTACCTGTTATACACACTAAAAATCACATGCTTTGGATCAATACGGCACCGACACAATACTGATTTAAAGTTACCCAAGACACTCAAGACAAGGGGTTTGTTTTGACCCAGTTTTTGTGGTATTTTTAATCTCACTGTTGGTGTTTACTCATACTAAAGCTTCATAATCTGCTTTCTTTTTAAAAACCTACATTTCAGTTTATTATTGGTTTTATTGTGAGTGTTTTGATGTCATATGTGCATCATTGTGTACATGTTTTTAGCCTGTGGTGCGTGTAACACCTTGATACAACCCAATGCTGTATCGGTGCTACATTGATCCAAACTACATCCCATCTACATATTGGATTATATTGGATTTATCTGATTATGAGAGTTGACTGCCAATTAAATACAGTTTGAAATTTTGTCTGACCAAAACAAATAATACAAAAAAAATATAATAACATCTGAAAAATTCAATAGTCCTTCTAGGGCTAATGTTCCAGTCCTGTTTAATATACTTCAAACCTGCATGGATCATTTTAAAACCTCCCAGTGAACAGTTTTCATTTAAACTAAACATCTACAGCTGATATTACTGCACAAAACACCCTGTTCATAAAAATAGTGTGTTGCCATTAGTAGATAAACCTTCCTTGAACTATTGTATTAAAGCTTCTAGAGGCACTTAGGTTTGTGGCCATTATGTTCAGAGCTTTGGGTGTTATACAGTATATGTGCTCTTCTGTCTTTCAAGCTGTGAAGTCCTACTTGATGCAATCAAATGGCAGCTGGAGCCTTAGCAACAAAGACTGCAGACGAGAACAAACGTCCATCAGTGGGAATGCATGAACAATCTGATGCCATCAAAAGAAGGAAGAAGAGGTAACTGTGCTAATGGATTTTGACTTGCAGGTAGCATTTGTACTGTATACACCTTCATTTTGAAATCCTCCCACTTGTGGAATAGCCCTTTAAATGACCCTGGTTTCACTTGATATAGTCATGTTAGTAGTTCAACACTCATCTGGTGGTTTTATTACAGCTTCATTTTAATTAATGCTATTTAAAAGTAACATAACAATGACCCTCAATTGTACATGAACGCAACATAGAAACAAATCTCACATCAAGTAAATGTGATGTAAGTCCTTCCCAGCTGACGGCCCTTCAATACTAAATAAAACATGACATTAGCAGTAGATATTATTCTGTGGTGATTTCTCAATATCAAACTCAAACACACACACACACACACACACACACACACACAGAGAGAGATCCCCGACCTTAAACATAAATGTTACATAACATCTAATGAATGCATTATAAAACTCTCAGGCAAAAACTCTCCAGAGTGAGCCAGAGATTTGTCTGATATAATGTATCAGGAGACATATTACCTCAGGGACCGTCGCCCTACCAGGCCAGCCATGATAAATAATGCAACAAAAATACATCATCATGATGTTTCTCTTTATCCAACATGTGTAGCTGTCAACTTTGATCAATAAGAACGCACTAAAGGCGATGGTATATAAACACAGTCCTTTTTATGTGTATGCATGCTGTTGAACCCAGAAACACTGCAAATAAGACATTTAGATGCAAAATATTCAAGCCCTTAAGGCCCACAAAATCTTTTAGGTTGACCTGGGGAGTGTTGTGTTTCACCACTACAGGCAGCAATATTGTTATCAAGACAGAAATATTGAGAGAGAGAGTGAGAGAGGGAAAGCAAGAGAGAGGGAGAGAGGGAGGGGGAGGGATTGAGCAGTTGTTATTGCTCAATGATATTCTCTAAGGTTTTCCTACGAAAATGATTCCCAGCGAGGCTTTCAAAATATCAATTTAGCTAAAGTATCCTCCATATTCACTGTATGTCCACTCTCATCGGTGCTGTACACTCATAACACAGACAACGTAATAAGGATGGAAATTTGAAATTCAAATTTCTTTTCTCTCATCTCTCATCACACCGGTGTAGTGATCTAAGGACCCACCCATCAATTTTGACTGTCAGATCAAAAAAGGCTTCATTTGCATCGGCTCATATGAATTTTCATTTCACATATGGAGTTTTCATTGTGGGAAAATATGATGAAATGTTTAAATAATTAAATCAATTTGGTGTCACTGAAAAGCAGTAAGTGCTGTATGTTTGAGAAACTGTACAGGTACCTGAGTATTTTCCTTTTCTTTTTTTTTTGGCACTTTATACTTCTACTTCACTATACTTCACTATATTGTACTTTGTATTCCACCCCATTTAGTCACTTTTGAGATTCTATATTTAAAATCTCACAATTATCTGATATTATATGATTCCTTGCTATAAGGTGAACAAAAAAGTATATGAAGTAGTTAAAATTGGCTCCACTTGGACCACATGTAACATTAAAATGCTGCTTAGATGTTAATCAGTCATTTTAATCCAATGATATAACCTTACAGGGTCTGTGGATTATTTTATATTTATATAGTATAGTATAGTATTTTTACTTTTAACTTTAATGTTTTCACTGTGGCATGTAAATGATCACCACTGCTGTGAAAAACAAGCTTACACTTGATGAAACTCCTGAGAGGTTTATGACAACTTGTCAAGAATGTACAAAGTGACATTCTTCAAGTGTCAAAATGTGTCCGACCTCGTTTCATTTGCCTGTAAAACTCGAGTGTATGGTGAAAACCCTCAGATCATTTCACCTTAGCGTCCTCCTATATCAATTAATTCTCTCTCTTCTAATAAGAATTTTTGACCCAGCATTAGCTTTTCAAATTGCCGCAGCCTCCAATCGCTATATAATATTTCCACTCTCCATGCGCTCCCTCTGTCTGAAACGGGCACGTGTGATTAGCATCAGTGAACTCAGCACAACTCTCTGAATTAGAATCCTGCCGCCATTAATAAAGACCAGAGAGAAAGATGAAACCGAAGACTCGACTGTACTCCTCATGTGGTGCGGCCCCAGAGATCCATGGTGCCCAAGGCTCTGAGGACTTTCTCTGAGGCATCTTTTTGATGTAAAAGTCAAGGAGTGCTCTCTGTATTCCACAGGCAGCCTAGCCCCTGCCTGACCAGGCTGTAATAGCCTATGATCAGAGATCTATTACTCACTTCTTAGAAATGGGCTCAGGGAGCGCAGTCATTTGCCATTTTAAATTGATCTGTACTTTTGGTTTCTGGTCCGATGAGACAACATCTCTCAATTTCAATTTCCACTAGCGATATATTACTATCAATACATTATTAGAGTCATTTCACAGGTTATTCTGTAGACCCTGATTTGCATAAGTATATGCATTTCATTGCAGCACAGCGATGGGCAAAGATTTTAAATGCAGCATAGTGCAATGTGTCAGAGAGAAAAAGAAAATCCAGCTCCTTTATATTGCCAGTTTGAGGCTACATTTCTTTCCTTGCATGACTTTGGTGATCTGTTGTACATGCACGCTTCTGCCCAGTGCTTGCATTGGCTGGATACTGTGAACCACAACGCTTTGAGGTCTGTCGCAAGCTGCAAAGCTCTTACTCACCATTGCACCCTACATGGCAAAGATCAGTGGCCTTCATTGACCTTGCACAGACTCACTCACTGCTACATATTTATTTATAAGTCCATCCTTGGTCTGCTCCTCTCTTATCTTTAAGGCTATATCTCACTCAATTAATTATTGTTTGCGCTCAAATGACACCCTCTTACTGTCCGTCCCTGAGGTTGGTACTGAATTTGGCAAACAGGCCTTCATGTTCTCTGCCCCCGCAGCCTGAAACCGCTCACAGCTAGAGGAGCTGATCCCGATTACATTAGAAAATGTAGTGAAGGGTTTGGAGGCAAACTCTGTTGGAATTTGTAATTGCTTCCTTAGCTGGAGCCCTTTCCTCCTGTCTGTCTTTTTAGGCATATGATTATGTGACTTCATGAATTTTTAATGTTTGCTTGTACTTCTACTTGTATGTTGTTTGAAACACTGTATCGCTGCTATTTTGACCAAATGTTCCCTCAAAAAAAAAAGAGAGCAGGTATCTCACCTTGTTAAATAAAGGTTACTTTTTTTTTAAAACAAAAGAAGAGAGGACTGTTGGATAGTGTTAAACTTCCTCTGGGCAAGCTCGCTCCCTTTTGTGTCCCTTCCTGCCCAAACATTTTAGCATCATCCACCACAGGCTGGGACAGGGAAGCACAGAGGAGGATTTGGAATACATTTGGCTGAGGTAACAAATTAGATTAGTCTATTTATCTACTAGCTGGCCTCTCCTCCTGCTTTACCTCCTCTCTTTTCTCAGCAGGAGGCCACAGTTGTGTCACTCCTGTCTCCTCTCCTGTTTTTCCCTCAGACAAAGCTGTCCATGCTGATCATCCTCACTGCTGCTCAGCGCAAGACAAGAGAGAATATAAGGAATCGTCGGAGGAGGAGGAGATTAGTATCTTGTGGCCAGATCATGAATATATTCAACTCACGGCGTAAAGGATGCGACCCAGCTGTTATAGGAACATTTCATATTACCATCTTCCACATGTGAGGCAATAATTGTGTGAATGAAAGCAATGCATATTATATTTTCATTTCCTTTCTCCCCTTTTTCTACGCTGGCAGCTGTGGACTTTTATTTGACTGAGCTAAAAACTGTAATAATCCAACATTTTGCTGCATGAAGGTAATGTTCTCATTCTGGCTGAGCTCTGTCAATACTCTCTCACGACTGTTGTTATAATGTACAATAACTGAGTAGCAGTCGTGTGCTACAATAAAAAACAAATCTTTACGTTTTTATTTCATTCGGAGCAGAAATGTTCATTGAACCGTGTCACAAAAAAATAGTCCTGATGTTGTAGAAGCTACATTAATGTTTAGTTAGGAAGACCCAAGGTTATGTTGTACTGTAGCACTATAACACATTCACCTTAACAGGATGTGATTGTGCAAGGCATGTTCAGTGCAAGAAGCTTTTTTTTTTTTCATTCACGGTACCTTCTGCTTTACAAAGATGTTAAAGTACAACAAATGTAAAGCTACAGTCCAGTAATTCAAGCAGCGTAAACACATAAAAGTACAAATTGTGATATCTGAATCTTGCAAGATGATTATAGCAAAGTGTGCCGAATGTTGTTAACAAATTGTGGCAACTCTGTAAGTACAAAAAGGCAAAACTGGGAGCCATGCCAACCGTCTTGTGTTTTCCCTCTAGTAGAATATGTTCTGGACTGTATTTTTTTTTTTCCCCCTCATTTCATTATCCGATCACGGTGGTTCTCTGTTGCACTTAAAAGGTCCTGAAGCCATGCCTCAACACAACGGCTTAATTCGATTAAACAAGCGACTTCAAAAAGCCACAAAAGGTGTCACAGTAAATCCAAATTAATTAATTTCGTTATCTGTTAAATGCATTGTGTGTCATTAGAGATGGTTAGAGTGAATAATGGCTCGCTCCTCCACTTAACCGCCAAGCTTTATAGGTGACATTTTATTCATACAAACTGCTGGATTAATGTTTTAACTCTTTGACATGGAAGAGGAGCTCGTTTACAGCACTACTCCAGCATGTGTGTGTGTGTGTGTGTGTGAGTACAGTGTTGGGGAGTAACTAGATACATGTAATGGCATGATATAATTTAATTATAAAATAAATGTAACTGTAATCTGTTATACTGTAGTTAAGGAGGTTACATCTGAAGTCAGACCCTTAAGATTTTGCTCAGGACATTTTTTTCCTCATTTTTTAATATTTAACATGTTACTGAATACATATATTGCTGTTTTTAATTCTTTGAAATCAATATTTTTTATATTTAGTAAATAAATCATGATATGGGCTTATTTAGAGCACACGTGGGCTTAAATTGCGTCACAGTACCAATTAAACCCACTTTATTCGTCAAATATCTTTATTTTATATTCCAAAATCTACATGAACTAATTAATACATTTTCAAATGTGAGATAAACGTTGCTTTATAAGAAATGATCTCCCTTATAAATCATGTCAGTATCCATGAAAAACAGCTGAACCCTAACAGCTGAAAACGTTGGTTAGAAAATTAAGTCATCAAATGTAATAAGTTACATTACTTTGATATAAGAAGAAATAGTTACGTTACTTATTATATTTTAAATAAAGTAACTAGTAATTTGTAACCTATTACAGATTATTATTTCCAAAGTAAACTTCTACAGTTCACATGCACTTGAAAAAAAGTATATTACAGTATGGACACTACTAATATTGTATCATGACAGTTCAAACAATATTCATGTCACTTCATTTGAGCTTGAGACCTGAGAGAGAAGGTCTTATCTTGTTTTCTACAACTAGACAAGTTGTACAAACCCAGCATGATGTTGTACTCATAAAGCCTTTGTGTGACATCTAATGACATGTCACCACCTCCGTTGACCTGATTCAATTTTCTTTTCAATTACCTGTAGTATATTACCATCACAGCCGTTGGTATTGTGATATAAATCACCACACCGGACCCTCCGGCTACAGCAGAAAGGCACCCCGCTGGGTGATGTAGAGCTCTGTCCTGTCTGGCCCCTGTCTCCCTTAAATATATTTTAGATTAAAGAAAAGAACACAAAACACTCACGACCCACATTTCAGCAGCCAGACTGCGCCGCTGGGCCCCTTTCGTAGGAACGTAATGTATAATTACAATGACTCAAGGTTAGCTACAGACAAAACTGAAAGCTGAGAACAAAGCCCAGTGAGTTCTGGGATCTGAGGATTATTATTTAGGGGTGTGTAATTAAAAAAGACCTGGGTGTAATGTACTCCCAGTGTTGCGTCTTTGTTTCAATCTTCATTTCTCTCTCTACACCTAGCTTGAATGTTGGTCAACGAGCAGGAGGGGGGTCCATTGACTTAGTAGTGTTAACAGAGTCACCTTAGTGTCCTCATGAGGTGAAAACATTGATTAATTCAAGAGAAGAACTGCGAGTGACCAGGTTTGAAAACACCCTTTAATCAATAGGGACGGTTTATCCAGTGTGCTTAATGTGAGAGACGAATTAGCCATGCTGTATAATGTGACCACTGACCAAAACTAATACAGTGAGTAGACGCTTAAATGAAATGTCACACACAAGTACAGGGTTTGTGCATCAGGCGGTGAAGGTGTTTCTCAGGTTTTATCGGCAGGCCAAGTCAAGGTTAAAGCATGTGCTGCTTTGTCTTTTGAGCGATGGAACCGGTATCTCACATGACACATGAAATACGCTCAAGTCTCAATTTTTATTTTTTGCTGGTGACTCCAAACATGGAGGTGTCAGATACCTCTTTTCCATCGAGCTGGAGCCAGTGCTGGTTCAGAGCTAGTGCTAGAGCCAGTGCTCAGTTGGTGCTAATCCAACGAACCTGTTGCTTTTCCACCGGCAAGGATTCAACGAGATTACATCACTGTATAACGTAGCCAGCACGGCCTTTGAAGCACTTCCATGATTTACCAGTGAGAAGCAGCAACATGGCGCAAAGCATCTAGCCTGCCGGAAACGAAGAAGAAGAAAAAGAAGAAGAAGAAGAAGAAGAAGAAGAAGACAGCTCTGGCAAAAAAAGAGGGATAAAAATAGTACTTTTAATCAACAAATCTTTAACCCTCTGTAAATGACAGTTAGCCACGCTAGTCAGCTAATGAACCTTAACCCCGCTAGTCTGTTAATAAATGTTAGCCCCGCTAGCCGGCTAATAAACTTTAACCCCGCTAGCCGGCTAATAAATGTTAGCCCCGCTAGCCGGCTAATAAACGTTAGCCCCGCCCCCAGTCTGCTGACGTAATCGGTTATTGCTTTAGACCAGCACAGAGTTGGTGCTCGCTCTGGCTCCCGTTCTGAGGCTCCAGGCTGGAGCTTTGGCGGTGGAAAAGAAAAGAACCGGTGCTTAGTCAGGCTCTGGCTCCGAACCAGCACCAGCTCCAGCTCGGTGGAAAAGGGGTAATATTGGTCTAGACTTTTTTTTGTTTTGTTATGGATAACGCCAAACAGATCATCACGGCTGATTGGGTTGAGAGAAAACAGAAGACAAATAGTGATAAATGTTTTTATAGTCAATGATGAGTGTTTTAGGACTGAAATAAGATCATTGATGCTCAACTGAGTGGCTGCACTGATTACTAATTAATTCCTTTGTGTGGAGAGAAAAAAAACTAAAAGGAGATCATTTTTTATGCCTATAGAATATTTTTAAAATTATACTGCCATCAACACATCATGAAACTGTGAGAAAACACTTCAATAAACTACAGAATAAAATGAATAAACCTCAATTTTCTAATCTGTAATTAAATCTATTAAGAAGGCACAACCAACCATAGCTAAATAATAGACTTACACTGGCTAATATCAAATAAATCAAATGCAATATGTGTAGCCTATAATTAACAGATTTTGAATTTCCATAATATCAAACTAATTAATTGTTCCGAAACACAATAAATAAAAGTTAACACTGATTAGATAAGTCCAAATACATATTTTTACATATTTTTAGTGGCATTTCTGACCAATTCAAACATTTATTATAGTGCATGAAAGAAAAAAGAGAGGAGGAAAGGAAGGAATGTAGCTTCCACCTCCAAAGAAAATGTACGACTTAAGAGATAGTGAGCCAGCAGAAGAAGGGAGGATGGTTAATTTAGGTTAGTGCAGTCCGTATCTGAAAAGAAAAACAAAGTCATTAATACCAACTGTCATGGTCCTCCCATGGCTAGTGGAGGAAGGTACAGGTTTTTAGTCGTGTTCATGTCTCCTTGGTGTCTTTATGCCTTTAGGTCAAAGGTCATATTGGGCCAAAAATAATCATAATGTTTTTTGGAAAGAATTAAACTTCTATCTTCTGGGTTTGTTCTCATATAGGTCAGTGACAAATAAGGGCTGACAAGATGAGCAATTCAAGAATATCTTTAAAAGCAACATCAGGTTGTTTTTTTTTACCAAAAGTAAGACTGAGTGCTCCTGAAAATGTCAAATGGTGTAACCACAAAATAATAGATAAATAGATAGATAGACAGATAGATAGATACATAGATACATACATACATAGATAGATAGATAGATAGACAGATAGCTAGATAGACAGATAGATAGATAGATAGATAGATAGATAGATAGATAGATAGATAGATAGATAGATATACTTTATTTATCCCAAGCTTTTAACCAAAAGTAAGACTGAATGCACCTGAAAATATCAAATGGTGTAACCACAAAATAATAGATATATAGATAGATAGATAGATAGATAGATATGCTTTATTGATCCCAAGCTTTCAACCAAAAGTAAGACTGAATGCTCCTGAAAATGTCAAATAGTGTAACCACAAAATAATGATAAATATTAAATATTTTATCCACATACAGTGTATTTAAGTGTACTTATACAAATAATTACTTTATTTAAAACATTGAAATGATTCCTTATTTACATGATTCCCCAGATTTAATTTGTATTTGTAATTGTATTCCATTTCCTTTATTTAATATAAAAACGTATAATGTAAGGTCATGCCAAACTGGTGCTTTATTGAGTTTAAGTTGAATTATTCAGTACAAAGTTTTTATGGTTACACCACTTAGACGTTTTTGCTATAATCCTCTAATATATTCTCTCAAAATGAATTAAAAGAAGAACATTTTATGCCACAAAAAAAGAATGTGTAGGCTACAAGTTATTCATACATTTATGTTCTTATTTTAACCCCTTTAAATTGGACTAAACCACATGGACACAAAAAGAAACGCCATTGACCCTCACACATTAAGACCAACCTCACAAAGACACGAGCATTAATGCAACTGTAGGCTTCTTGGCATCACCCACAAAATCAAACCAGTTCATTTTATACGAATAATATCACACATTACCTTCACATTTTTTAAGCAATAGTCTAAAATGAAAGAGTAACGGCACAGCATTATACAAAAAAATAGATAAAAGGTCAAAAGCAACTTGTGCAGTGGTGCTTGTATCTGTGAGCTTTTGCACATGGAGCAGAAAGGAGAGGAAAGCAATACAAATAAAGAGGGAAAAGTTTCAGTTTTCAGCAGTGCTAAGCGGCTTTGTAAAGGCTAGTTAATTAAATGAGATGCCTGAGTTGACTTGCCTAAATTCACGGTCTTAATGAGGTTGATAATTGTGTTCTTTTTAATTAAGCTCTATTGTCTCTGACAACCTGTAAATAGAGCTGTAGTCAATGGAAAACATTGCAAATTGCTTGTGATGTTCTAAGACCTTTTGTTGAGAGATTTTCGCACCAAAGGAGAGAGAGGTACAACGTCTGTCATACCTTGATAATAAACTGTGAGTTTTTAGACTCTGCAAATATCATGCTAACTAACAAATGACAGCGTTACTAGGTATACTGTACATCCAACATTTGTGTGTTGCCTGTTTTCATATCTCTATAATACAAAGAGGCTCAGAGAAGAGTGAACAAAGGAAAAAAAAAAAAAAAAAGCTATACCTTATTTTCTAACTGTGTCCCTCATTTCCCAGCAGAGCATTATGAGCATAACTACATCTTTATTCATGAATAATAATTCATGAATAATGACTTAAACATATGCTGCTGTCTCTGTGTTCAATGACTGTAAACTAGTGAGAATTAATTACTGAGTAACAATTAAACAGTGTAATTTTATTCATACCCCAAATTAGCAGTGCCTGCAAGTACCTAAACAGACAAGTGTGTCTAATGTAACACAATAGTTTTTTTCCCATTGCTTACTAAATACTCACAACAAGTTGATTTTTATTTTTACTGGCAAGACCATATTTCCTCTAAAGGTATGTCACTTTCTTTGGGTTGGGGTCTTCGGGTTTTTGTGTATTTGCATGATAGACAATTACATTTCTTGAGTTAACTCATATATCTCATACTTAACCTTCCTGTTGTCCTCCCGGGTCAAATTGACCCCGTCTGTTTTGACTGTTCCTTCCTTCCTTCCTTTCTCCCTTCCTTCCTTCCTTCCTTCCTTCCTTCCTTCCTTCCTTCCTTCCTTCCTTCCTTCCCTCCTTTCCCTTTCTGCCTCCCTCCCTCCTTCCTTCTTTCCTCCCTCCCTCCCTCCTACCTTCCTTTACTTCCTCTCTTCCTTCTTTCCTTTCCTCCCTCCTTCCTTTCCTTCTTTCTTCCTCTGTACCATCCTTCCTTTCTCCCTTCCTTCCTTTCTGTTTTCCTCCCTTCCATCCTTCCTTCCTCCCATCCTTCTTCCCTCCCTTCCATCCTTCTTTTTTCCCTCCCTTCCTTCCTTCTTCCTCCCTTCCATCCTTCTTTCTTCCCTCCCTTCCTTCCTTATTCCTCCCTTCCATCCTTCCTTCCTCCCTCCCTTCCTTCCTTCTTCCTCCCTTCCTTCCTTGACTCAAGGACAACAGGAGGGTTAAAGACATCATTCTTTCATTTTTAAGACACTTTTTTATCATTATTTTACATGTTTTTTGCGTGATTTTTAAAGCTAATTACTGATTTAAATAATTGAGTGGCAGGGAGAGAAATCAAGTTTGGTTGGAAGGAGGACAGAGCTGAGTGGAGAGGCCTGAAGAGACAATGAGCAACGCTTTATTTGCATTAAGCAAATTGGAGTTTTAGTTATATAAACATTTCTCAGGCAGAGCAGCTCCAGAGGCAGAAGTAATCTCATTAGTTTGGTTAAACCTGGCAGAGCTAAATGACCAAACTTTGTCCCTGCCCCAGTTAGACCCAAGTTGTTTCTCCTCTTGAGCCGTGTACCACTTATTTATACTTAGACAATAAACCGAGGCCAGGAGTAACAAATTAAAAGATTCAGTACACAAGCTAGTTCGAGAACCATACATTATAGCTCTGGCTTGATCTCACTTCCTGCTTTTCCCCCTCCCCCCTTCCCCTCCCAACATCATGTAAATTTAACATCTGTCCGATTAGCTTCCAGTTTTTGGTCCTCTTGAAATTTACTTGGCCACAGTAACACAATCAGGAAGGTTAACTTGTAATCAAAGCTGTTCACAGCAGGTTGGCGATTGGGCTCTGATTTAACTTGGAAAAACTCAGAGGATAATCTTTAGACCAGATGAGTCTGGAGCCCACTAGAGTCCCAGATGCAACTCAAAATCTGCACATCAGTATGGGTTTTTAGGAGCACTGCTGGTTGAGAGAGCATATATCCTTTTTTTGTGTTGCATTTATGATATTTATTTATTGTTATTTATATTTTTAATTTCATTGAACTGTTAATTTATATTCTGTGAGATCAAAGCTTTTTATCAAAGCTGAGTAAACATCACTAGGAATAGAAATGGTGGTGAAATAGTCCTTTAAAGGGCTGAGTGATTAAGACTCAATACATCTGAAGTACCATTTGAATTGAATTGAGTTGGTATGGGTTGCTTGCTCAGACTATATTTACAAGGCTTTTTACACTGGCAGTTTAATTCTGTTTTTTTTTAACTTACTTTTTATTTAGGTTTCAAAATCACGTGCAGAATCATATTCATCATTCATCATATCTGCTGTTTCATACACAAGGTAACAGTTATGGTACAACAAAAGAGACGGAGACTATAATCACAAAGAAAAATATAAAATAAAATAGAATAAAGCAAGGTGAAATAGAAGAAATAGAATTATATCAGTATACTCATAGCAGGGCTCCACCTTTTACTGAATATATGTTTTTGAAGTCTTATGGAATATGTTATTTGTTCCATTTGATATATTTCCTTTATTTTTTCAGTCCACGTATTGTGTGTTGGAGCGTCAGGCTCAACCACCTTACTGTAATGCATTTAACTGCTGTTGTTAGTAGTATCTGTAAGAGATATCTTTTGGCTCTTCCTTCAATACCTCTTGGTAATAGACCTAGTAGGGCCACCATTGGGTCCATTGTTATATTTCCACCACATATTTTATTAAGTGTTTCAAACATTTCAGTTTAATTCTGTTTAATTGGAAAATAGGTCAATATTTCTTAAATATAAGTATCTTCGAGGCATCAATTTTGATACCCAGTCCCTTTTCATTTATTAATTTATATTTATTTTGCCTTAAAGTTTAAACACTGTGGAAATCATCCGTTAAAATACTCACCATGCAGAACGCAGACCCCTTAAATCCCCAGGAAATGACTTAGGACACAGCTTGAGTGTCTTCAATGATACTATACGGCTTTGTCCCTGGTGTGCCCTTTTGTTATTTTCCCTCCTGTGCCCTGATCCAATTGAGATGTATCCTGGACCTATAAGGAGACAATTTGCCACAATTAAGTTGCATTACGGACAGAATAAGAAAAGGAGCAGTGGCGTTTACTGTCCTGACACCAGACACTTACCAGAGAATAAGAGCAGGCTATAAAGTCACAACAAAGCCACAGCAAAGAGGACTGGACCTAAAAAGTCATTTATGTTATTCATGCTTTATGTTTGTGGTGTTACTCCAAAAGCAAAAAAACTGTTTATAGTGCCCAAAAGAAATTTAAGAAAAAGGAAGAAAAGGGAACTATAAATATTTGATATAATTGGTTTGTTTTTTAGTGTGTTTACCCTTCCAGTTGTTTTTTTGAGCCACATGGCTTGTTGTGGTATGGTGTATGGTCTATTGCCGAAATTTCAGAGTGGGAAGGATGAGAGTCTGCCAGTGAAATAGTCCATTTTATATTGAACTGCAGCCAGCCTGTCTGTCATTGACTGACTATTAACGAGCGGACCCTGTAGGTGGTTTGCTGTCAATTGTCCAATCAGAGCTTCTATCCTTTGCTACAGAGATAATGCTTGGCCTATTTATAAGTGCCGTCTATCTTCAGTGGTTGTGGTTCCAAGACACACACACACACACATACACACACACACACACACACACACACACACACACACACACACACACATACACACACACACACACACACACACACACACACACACACACACACACACACACTTTATTTCGCCTTATTTCTATTTAATGAATGTATTAAAACCGATATATAGTGTCTGCGTGACAGACCACAACACCACACAAAACAGAGCTGTGAACTTATAGACAAAAAAATAAAATAACCACCAATAAAACAAACAAACTAAACGGTGTGGTGGAGCTTTTGTCTGCACCAGCCAACGTGGAAGTAGAAGAAACAAACCTAGGCTGGGTCTCACAGCCTCAAAGGAACTCTAATGAATATTAACAGCAGCTCCCAGTGTTTAAAGGTACTACCATGTTATGTTTTTATAAGCCCCCGTTTTGTTTTTGATGTGCCTGAGGAGTGAGGAGGACACATATACACTCATACGAGATGATGCAAACTACACGATACGCATTGCTGCTGATTGTTAGTCTGCTGATCGACACATGGGGGCGATAGTGAGCAAAATAACATAGCATGTCAACAAAGGCAGTGAAGAAGAGATTTAACTAGCAAGCATGGCTATAAACAATATGTGATTTGAAATATATATATATATTTAAATGACTTTACAAATGTTCTATGAGGATTGAACTGCATTCAACATGTCTGTGAGACTCCAAGGATACACATTATTTAATTTAATTAATTTATTATTTATTTACAAGACAACTCTATGATTACATAGGCTAGATGTTCTTGTCCAACCAATACTGGATTTTTGTGGCCGATATCGATATTAGGGAATAAAGAAATTCCAATGTCAATATATCAGTCGATAATCTACTCTAACTCTAAACATAATATATATGCACAAACACTTTCTTTTCAAATGTGGTTACCAAACACTGATAATAGAATAGAGACCTTGGGATGATATTTTACAGTTTAAGAATAAACTCCACTGGGAATTTAATATGTATGTATTAAACTATGTATTAGGAAAAAAGGGTTAAATATACATAAAATGTGACCTATATATCTTTAAAAAAAATTCCAACACATATCGGACAGAATAAACACTGATACCAATATTTCTGTGATAGGTGTAATATCGGTTGACTGATATATCGGTCAGGCTCTACTTGTAATCAATTTTATATGAGTAGAAATTTATGCCAAGCAGCTCTTGGGTATTTTTGCATTTTGTCTTCAGAGTGATGGTGTCAGCTTAGACAATATTTAGAAAAATTTGAATTGCAAGTTTGATACTGTAACTAAGTCTGGCCAAATATTGATTCTGTCACTCAAACCAAGTGGATGACAAGAAAAAGAAGAGCTAGATGACACAAATAATGAGTAGACTAAATATGAGAAACACCTCATGAGTTTGCAATTCAACAACACCATAATGTTGAATCAACAGTATCAACAAAAACTGACTATAACCGTCATGGGATTATGATTTATTGCAGGACTTTTGTGTTAGTTTTAGCTATGAATGAGCTAAAATACAGGCTATTACATCTGCAGCTTTAATGCATTCAGCCTAATGTCTACTTGAAAGGGCCAGACTGTGGTCAGAGTATCACAACAGCTAATGGACTTGCTGACCATTGTTACTACTAAATGTGTTCTTGGGAAAGGCGCATAGGGATTGTGGTTTGTTACAGCTGAATTGCAATTAGCAATAAAAAAAAAAGAAGTTGCCTTGTTAAAGTCTCCTAGTTGTAGAAATTTCCTGTCTGTGCACTCTCCCAAAGAACTTCAACAACAATTATGCTAATTTTCTTAATTATTTTGATCTCTTTAATTAGTTTCTTCCCCAAGTAATTGTGTCTCCAGGTAATTTCCATTTTGTGTCCTTTCATGTTGTATGTTTATCTAATGCACAGTATTAATAATACTTTAGAAGAGCCTATTTTTCCTGTAAAATTGGATCTGTTTAGTCAGTTTATTTTTCCATACCATCTTCTCGCCGCACAGATGCTTATTTTATGATCGTGAAAACATGTTTGACATTACAAGAGAGGAATTCAGCGAGCCTAGAGTGGACTGAGAGTTGTTTACAGAAGGATGGCCAAATGGTCTTAGCTGAGTCTACTTTACAGTATGTCCCATCATTTCTGTTTGCCACGGGGACATGTAAGTCACCAGAGCACCTGAGCTGCACTCAGTTTAACCACCATGGCCTGTATACCATCAGCAGTGACTGGTACTATTTGTGTTCAGGCCCATCTGTGTGTATACATGGAGTATTAAGTGTGTTAGTAAGAAAGTGCCACCTCTGCAGTTCCACTATATTAGTTTGTCCTCACAGGGCAGGGCGACAAAGACAGCATTGCCATGTATCTGCTGACAGATCAGTCTCCTAGCAGTGGGAGAAACCCTTATGTCAACTCTGTGGGACTGCACGCCTCACCCTTTCCGGCGAACAAATAAGATCAGAGTCAAAATGAAAAGCATTATTACTGCTGACATCTTTATCTCCGGTCTACCTTATTTAATAACCAATTCCTTCCAAGGCTTCCTGGAGGAGTTTATCCTTTGGGCAAGTCTCTCTTTACTGCTGAGAATCTGCTGAAAGAGAGAAAGCGGCTTCATACCTGTTCGCCTTATAGTTGCACACAGCCTGTCTAGCCCATCCTCAAAGAAAAAAATGATAGTGTAGATCTCGATATATATAATATAGTTAGGTTTGAGTGAGAGATGCCATCTAGCAGTAGTAGTAATTATGACCCAGATAAGTGACGAAGTTCAGAGGATGTCAACAAAGGGTGGCAGATTTCTATAATTGCAGATGGTTGGGTGGATGGCTAGATACATGACCTGCTGTTTCCTGTGTTTATTAAAAACTATAACAACAATTGTCTTGATGTTTACTGCTGTCATGGCGATGACAGTGATTTAACTTTCAGGAGGTAACTTTATCTAACGCCAACATTTCAAGTAATCTCCTTAACCCTTAACCAAATGTTTTTTGTGCCTAAACATAACCACAGCTTTAACCACAGCGTTGTCACACCATGAAACACAATTCTTTTTTAACTGTGATTTTTAAGGGGTTTGGAAAGCACAGACAAAGGCAGCATATTAGAAAAAAAAAGCTCCTATGGGGTTTTTTGGAGTGCGCGGTACAATCGACCTATGTGGTCATTTAATTATGAGGATGTGTTGGCCTGCTGCCCTGCCTCGTGTTATGTTTATTCTAATAAAGCTCTGGGGAAGTGTTTCATCGGGAGGGGGTGTTTGGAATACAGCACATGTAGCAAGGGAGAGAATATTTAGAATACATAATGTGGACTATAATTTGTCTTTAAAAGCCGGAATATTAGTCATATGATTCAATTATTTATTCAAATCGTGTGCTATTTCTCTCATTTTACCTATTCATGCATTGACTTATATCATTTTTTATACCAAATGGCAAAGAATAAAATTATTTCCTCACTGCCAAGCAAACAAGACCTCTCCAGCTTCAGTCCACGCTTGGTTTCTATGCAGGATGCATTCAAGCACAGTACTGAGTATAGGTTATTTGCTATTTGGCAACGCTCAAAGCCATAATCACTGTTATGCATGTAAAATAAAAGAAAGAGAGACCTGAAGCGGGAAAAAAATAGCTTAGCATTGTATGCATTAGTGAGTGTGACGCAAACCTTTACAAGGTCATCATACACAGCTGTATTGATTAAAACAGTAAACAATCTGTAAAAAGGCAGTAGATATGCTTCCTGTGTTGAGAGTCTTCAGCTATAGCAGCTCTATAAGTCTGTACTTAGGCAGAGTGGTGCTCATACTGACAGTACTAACATGCTGTAGCAGAGTTGAGGTAGTGTAGAGTGTTTGTTAATTAGCACTGAACATAAAGTACAGCCGAGGGTGATGGGTATGTCATCCATTTACAGCTATTGGACAAATAGTTAGACATTCAATAGTTGCAAATGCCAACCTCATAGTGGCGCTAGAGGAAAAGTCAGGGCATCACTAATGTAATTGAGATTCATCCTCTGGGGACCATGAAAATGTAGTGGTCATTCATTCAGTAGATGTTGAGATATTTCAGTCTTCACCAAAGTAGTGGACTGACTGACCAACACATAGATCCCACTAGTATGACTGAAGAGGATGAAAACATCAGTTATTTTATGAAACTGGAATTTGGTTTTGTTATTGGTGCTTTGACAACACAAGTCAGTGTGTTGACATTTTGATGAGAGTAATCAGCTGCTAGCTATCAACCTTGACCTTCAATCCATCCACACGCCACATACAGCTGGGGTGAAGCTCAACACTCGGAGCAAGAGTGTCTCTTTGCTCTGGTACTGTCTGCCACAGCACGCTCATATTGAAAACCGATGTACAGCCCACTGATGAATGAAGTTTTAGTTTTAGAGTACAACATGTGTAGTGTGGAGTTTGTGATTGAGAGAGGATTTACAATTAATGGTACAGCAAAGGGGATCAATTGCAATTAGGTGTTTGTAACACACTGTGGCTGATAAGCATCCCCGTCATCGATCAACGTGCCAACACTACGGTCTCGTGAACCTGAGGCGGTCTCCATGTCTCCTCACTGCAAATGTAATTGACCCCACAGGGTCAATGAACAAAGCTCAGGATTTGTCATGGCTCTGGGGTGATCCCTAATGTGAAGGAAAAATAGCAGGCTTTGCATTTGCAGTCATGCTTATTTTTATGCAAATGTTCAATAATCTACAAACACACTTACACAGTTGGGGCAATATGATAGCCTCATGCTGTATGCTAATGCTAAGCGTGAAGACTGTGGGATGTTTTGAATTGTTCTGCATTCTCAGCACTGCTCAGCAATCCAAAGATTAGCTCACGGTGTAGAGACCTCAAAACAGGGCTGAAAATGTCAAGTCTGGTCTTTTGACATTTTGGACTTTTCTTGTTCATTTCTCAAATGCATATATGCATATATATATGTGTGTGTGTGTGTGTGTGTGTGTGTGTGTGTGTGTGTTATTTTTACATATCTAAAAATATAACAAGAGCTAATGGTTTAATGTTTATTTTATGTATTTAATTTTCTCCCCAGTACTACAAACAATTTCGGGGATTTCAGCTGTGCAAATGGCTGGTCTATGCACTCAGCTACTAACCTCTATGCTTTGATCAGTCTGTTTCTCTGCATTGATTAGTTGGATGTTGCGAAGGATTGCAGCGAGTGGATTTGTAGGTACAGTAAATCTACATGTCTTTTGATCCTTTAAGACCAGTAAAATGACCTATACCTGAGCTTGATTTTGACCATAAAACTGGCCATGATTTCAATTTGTGCAGTTTGCAATGGCACCAATCACAGTTGCAGAAAGTCAGAGACTGTGCTGTGTCTAAATATTGCTGTGTCATAAGACAGCAATATTTAGAGAAAGTGAGAGAGAAATAGAGGCAGGATGGATTAAGTGGGGAAAAAACAAGCATTCATGAAGTGACTGAAAGAGAGCAGAGGGTAAAGTGAAAAGAGAGAGAGAGAGATAGAGAGAGAGTAGCTCTGCAGAAGTGTAGGCTGAAGCCACAGAAGCCAAATGTCACCTTATGTCAAATGTGTCCATTTTTCTAATATCAAACACACTAACTATAGCATGCTTACAGTACATGTTGACCATTGAGCTCAAGCTATAGGTCAGGCTGACAAAATGAACATGGGAGTGTGATAACAACTATATATATTTATCTGATTTCTTATGGCCATGCCAAGAATTGTCTGATATTATCATTACAACAAGCTCATCAGGGATGAGGTTGGTTAAAGAAAGTGTCATCTATTTTAACTGTTCCTTCCGTCCTTCCTTCCTTCCTTCCTTCCTTCCTTCCTTCCTTCCTTCCTTCTGTCCTTCTTTCCATCCCTCATTTCTTCCTTCCTTTCCTTCCTCCCTTCCTTCTTTCCTTCCTTCCTTCCTCCCTTCCTTCTTTCCTCTGTCCTTCTTTCCTTCCTTCCTCCCTTCCTCTTTTCCTTTCTTCCTTCCCTCCTTCCTTCTTTCCTCCCTCCCTCCTACCTTCCTTCCTTCCTTCCTTCTTTCCTCCATCCTTCCTTCCTTCCTCCCTCCCTTTCTTCTTTCTTTCCTCCCTCCTTTCCCTCCTTCCTTCTTCCTTCCTCCCTTCTTTCCTTCCTTCTTCCTCCCTTCCTTCCTTGACTCGAGGACAACAGGAGGGTTAAACAAAGTGTTCGATCTTAACAGGGGAGAAGTTTCCTACCAAGAGTCATTTATCTCCTATTTAAACCATGACCACAAAGTACTGCAGTTTTGTAAGTAAAAACCCAACAGTTAAAGCTAGTTGAAGTAGTTAGTTTCACAACATTTAGTGACAAAACCTATTAAACCTTGACCATGAGACCAAAACATGTGATGGTCATATGCTTTATTTTAAATAAAGTGGGCTTTTTTAAATTTAGTTTGAAGGATTTTTTTTTTGCAGAAAGAAAAGCTTATAAAAGTTAAGCCAAATGACAATTGAGAATATTTTGAAATCTATAATTCATTTGCTTTTGTCCAAATCAGAGTATGAATAGATAAACTTGGTGCATTTTTTCCCCTTGGTTCAGTTCCTTTTCACTAAGAGAAAAATCCCAGCAAACCAAAATGTATTATTATAAGCCACGTGAAAACCAATTCAAGCATCGTTCAGATGTGTCTCATGGCAAAAGTAAGACCATGAACATAGGAAGAAGGTCCTGATCATGGTCCTCTGGTCAAATGCAACATTTTTTATTGAGCTAGTCTACTTCAGATCTCAGTTAGCTGCTATAGTAACTGATGATTTTTGCTCCTCTCCTTAAAGTGTGCCAGTAAGGTTGTTTTGGTCTGCATGAAAGCTAGGTCCAGGAAATAAATCACATCGAAATAAACAGCGCAGGCCTGAGAACACCATCAAAAAGCCACTTTACAAAAGACGAAACCCTTTGAATTTCCATGGCTACCACGCTTACTACAACCTTTACCTTTTTCCAGTTGCATCTTGACTCAAACTAAGCTAGAGGGCAGCTAGGTCAATTTAGATTGATAAAGCTGGACTACAGCCTGACCTAGCATTTCATATGATGGAGAAAGATCCATGCAATGCTCACACTCTATGAACTCTATTATGTGTACCCTGGACAGGTTTGAAACATTTGTGCCAAAACCTTCCCAGCTTGGCTCCCCAAACTGTGAGATCACTGACCTTGACCTCGAATTGCTCTTACAGATTAATACGGGCATCTTCTCTCCCGGGCATTCACAGTGCTGATTTATGATGTTTCTCACAGTATTTGCAGCTGCGTGCTTTAAAACATTTCTCTCATTCACTTACAGTGTTTGAGATCTTGTGTGAAATTTTGGTTTGGATACGGTTGCTGCAAGAGAAAAAGTGCTTTTAAGACTTTAAGACTAAAATAAATACAAACAAGTGCAACATCTGCTGAACAACACATAGTTACTGTCATATCATTATAATAACAAAGTCTTATTGAACTATACAGAAAATCAAGAAAAATAGCCATGAACACATAAACACATCTCTTCTGATAAATGTCAGTGTAGAAAGGGAAGAAGTAAAACATGAAACAAAACTACACAAAAGAAATAAAAGCCAGGGCCTCGATATATAAACCAACTGCATGCAATATGAAACCAAACTTTTGTCTCCAGTAATTCAGCATGCACGTATTTTGGAGAAAGCAAGCTGGTAGATTGTATGTTAGAGCAACAATTTGTGACTCTGTAACTTATTATTATTCTGTGCATGGACTAAAACATTATGCTTAAAGTCCCTCTCTTCCTATCTTATTATACTTGTATTACAATTCTACCTTAAATCCATTCCTCTATGTAACTCAAAATGCCATCTATCATTTTTCCGATAGTCAGACGTATAATTACAGAGAGTGGAAACTAAAAGCAAACTAGCTACTAAAATGCAGTGCATTGTCCTATTATAGTACAGTAGCATCATAGGCACATGATAGCAGGGACATGTTTGGGTTATATTATCACAGTACATTAAAATTCATTGGATCCATTTCATTAGTTCTGATATCTGAGCCTGTGCAAATTGAATATTTGTTCATTCTCAAACTGACAAATAAATAGCAGTCACTCAGAATACATCTAATCTAAATCCTTGTTTTCTCCTGGTTACAAAGCTCTTAATACCCCCTCTAATGCAATATGCATACTGTAGCAATACACAGCTTAAAACCAGCTTCTCAGGGAAGGAGAACACCAGCAAAGCTTGCCGAACATTACGGAGGACTTGGGCAGAATGCTCAAATACATTGGTTTTGTTGTGGAGCCCTACGGAGCAAGCAAAGCATAACAACAACGTGTTAAGGCCAGCCATCAGCATGATTTGGTTTTTAGAGGAAAAACTCACTCGTACTGCCCCTGTCTGTTTGTCTAAGTGCCAAGAGGATTACACCAGCTAACACTGGAATCATCATTTGCTTTCTCATGCATTAAATGCAATAGTATGACTCAGCCTAGTAGGGTTAATACCTTCACTTGAGTGCTAGCTGAAAAAAAAGCTCCATGTCTGTAAATACAGTCCTCCAAACCAGATACAACAGATTATTTTGCAATGCTATGGTTTTCTTGGATGGTAAATCTGTTAATATCACTCATTTATGCATGCTATTAATGAATATGTATTAATAACTATAATAACTACGTTGATCCATAGCACAACATCTATTTATTTATTCCTTATTATTACTTTCACAAGCATGACTCTCAAATTGTGATACCCTTATGTGTTTTTTTAGCCTATTACTTTCTATTGACTTGTGTCCAGGTCACATGACTGTCAAGTTACTTTCTCTTTTCTATCTATTTCCAACAACAAGCAGCAATAGCAGCATCTATAGTAATGATAGAAAATGTTACATTCCAACAATTTTCTGGTGGGACCTGAATACATCTTTGTAATAACCCTAAACCTTACAAACTGAACATCATAAACATTCACTGACTCAAGATTATATGAAATGCAATGCATATTTCTCACTATGAATATCATCAAAATTATTTTAATGCCAAAACTATCTTCAAATTGTGCGTTTCCTATTGAGAATAAAAGGAATGTCAGCCATTTTTATTCATCTATTTATTATTTGCATAAAGAAAATTGATGGTCACATAACATGGATGTAGTCCAATAGAAAAATATAATTTAAAAAAAGGAATCTGTGGACCAGCGTAGCTATAGACTGGGTTGGCACTAATCAGTATTACACCTTAGCTGTGTGTTATATTATTTAAATTTCCACAATGTGTTTACAGTTTTGTTTGCTCTACCAGCATATGTAAAAACTAGTTATTTGATCTTGTTTACCATACCAAAGTGGTTTGTAGCTTGAATTATGTTGCACTTTGATTGCAAACACCGGACATGCAGTTCCTCCATCTACATAGCTTTCTTCCTCCGATTAGTCTTCCGCTTGAAGGATGTTATCCCTGTATTCAATGGGAACTGCCTGTATTTGTTATCACTCTGTGTCATCTTTGGATTGCTGTGAGGAAGTGAGACATGATGTATGCTACTGTCTCTTGTCGTCATGAAATAACCAAAGACAGTGCAACTATTGCAATTATTCAATTTATTCTGATGATACTGATGTTCCCACACTTTTATTCTTTGTAATCTATGATGCAATAGTTACACAAGGTGCATCAATAAAACATTACACAAATGTAAAAGCCAACAAGCTGTGTGTGACATTATGAATATGCTGATGAGTTGACTTTAATTTTTTAAATGGTTTGAAACTTGACTAAAGGATGCACTCTTTCTCCAATCACATACATCATACCACTGACAGAATTAGGTAAGTATAAATTTAAGGTGTCATTTGGCACACACCACAAAGGGGACTGACTCTGCTCCAGTCTTAACTCGTATAGAGAGAGAGGGACTGAAATGTAGTCGAGTTCAAGCTCAGCTGATTATGAAACACACACCAAAGAGGGCATGCTCAGATCAAAAGGAAAGTTAGAAGGGGTAGAGATTTGCAAAGTCAATCCCCACCACCCTGTTAGCTTCAGATACACCGCTTGATAAGGTCCTTGGATCAATACACTGATGGACACAGTGACAGAGGCAGGGTGGTTATGTACTTCCAACCCGCTACGATCTTTCCGTGTATGGTGTGTTGTTAGAGGATTGGCTCATCACATAGGATCTTGACTGACCAACTGAACGTCTCTGGAAAATACAGTGTTTCCTGGGACTCGCACAGAAGCCAAAATAATGATGTATCTGGTGGTGTGTAGTTCTGTCAGTTAAAAGTCAGGATTTCATTGTGGTGAGAAGTAACTACTGTGGGTGAGTTTTAGGTGTAATTTAAGCTTTATAAAAAATGGAGTGTCAAGCAAAGAGCATAACTTTGTACACATATGCTTGCTTTTCATATTTTGGCTTGATTAGTTTGTTCCAGTTAAGGGACCTCTTAAAGGATAATTACCGTTTTTTACAACCTGGACCTTATTTCTAGCATAAAATACGATCATTTACTCACCCAGACAACTTTGGTGTCATTGTGTCACTGTGGTGGCATGTTATCAACATCCGGGGTCTGTAGGTTGACCTACTAACCTCTGATCTGGATGATGTCATTTCCGAACGTCTCTACCACAGCCCGGTTTATCATTGAGCAGAAATCCTCCAGTGTTGTGATACATACGTTTATTGACACATCCAGACGCGTATCTCCTGGCCTCACATGCCCCCACGGGCTGGGAGGGGAATAGCACTAACGTATCATAACAAAATATTGGTGAAATGAACTAGTTTGGTGGCAGATAATGTGTTATATGGAGGCTGCGCTTCGGTGCCCCGTGTATTCGCATTATACGGATATACGCAGCACAACACTGGAGCTAATTTCGTCCGAATGACTCCAAATGACACCAAAGTTGTCTGGGTGAGTAAATGATCGTATTTTATGCTAGAAATAAGGTCCAGGTTGTAAAAAACCTAGTACCTACCCAGTAATTATCCTTTGAGGGACCTCTTAATGTTCCAGTATGCAATTGTAATGTGACGGTTCATGTAGTTGTTAATTGGATCACTCTTTATGAGAAAAACAGCAGATTAGAGATGGATAACTTTCTTAAACAGCCCTTTTACTGATTTCTCCATATGTTGGCAACTTCAACAATATTTCTTTACAGAGTCACACATGGCTGAACTCGCCAATCGGAAGGACATAGACTGCAGTAAATGGGAGAAAACTAATGAGATAGCTTCAGGAGATTATTGTAATTGTTAATAGAAGTGAATATTTTAACATGTAGATATGTAAATTATAACACATAAACATAAATATGTAAATGTTTGAACATTTGAAATGTGTTTTTAGTAAATTAACATAAATATACTGTATGAATTAACTTCTAAACCTTGCACAATGATATTTTAAACAATCGTTTGCTTCTGCTATTGTGTAGTCTGGAGGAGGCTCTTTGCTTTTTTTTCAGGATGACATTACCCCCATGTGCAAAGATGCAGAAATATGTTTTTTTGGTTTTGGTTTGGAAGACGTTGACCAGCCAGTGCAGAGGCCTCACATCAACCCCCTTCCAACACCTTTAGAATAAATGGGAGTCAAATACACCCATAGAAATCCACCCATACAAGGATGGACTTAATTTGAAGTCCAGAATTGCCTCTTATAGCACGCACCATCTTTCCCAATTTGGAGCCAGGACCTTCCAAATAAGGGTGAACCAAGCATTGCACACTTAGACTAATGTTAGCTATTTAAAATGTGCATCGTAATCAGGTAACATTAAATGTTGTGAAGTATTGACTCAGTGCGAGTCCCGGAGCCTGGGCGAGCAGCAGGCAAGCGGATTTCCAATAACAGCTGTCCGTCAACACCCACATGGCAGACATCAAAGCTTAATATGGGTTTTCAAATGTTGGATTGTATTGCACTTTCATAATGTTTGGGTTCCCGTAACAGATTGATTAAAATAATGGAAGGATGAAAAATTGGTGAGGCTTGTCCTGACTTTTCGTCCCCAATATGGGTAAACGGGAAAAAAATGATAATGTGTGCTTTCTGGATGATCAATTGAGATCATGGTCAATTGAGTTATTATGTCTGACTTGACAAAGCTCCATTACACTGATGAGTGGAGAGTTCCCTTACTCTAACAAGCTATCCATTTTGTTAGCAGCCTTTCCACAGCATATATAACATAAAGCAGTCTTTGCAAAAACACAATAAATCACAAAGGTTACCTCTCTACACCTTCCCTCCAAGAACTGAAACCCCCTTCGCTTTGGAAAATGTATTGAACAGAACTGCAGGAGATGTGCTCACAAATGTTGTTTTCCTCGCCAGTCTAGTGGAGATTCTGCTGTTACTGACACTAGGCCATCAAGAAAAGAAAGTCTCCCTCCCTCTTCCCCCTCGCAGACTCCCTCTGTTCTTATCAGCAGGAGGGAGATTGAAAGTTTCAATTGGGTTTATCCTATCAATTGTCCAGGCTGACATTCACATTCAGCGTTAGGCCTGGCAGCGTTGTCATGGCCGAGGAAAAATTCACTCCAAACAAAGTTGTAGACCACTTCTCACGGAGATACAATAGGATTCGATGCAGCAATGGTGTGTCAGTGTGGAGTTCAATGCAACAATCCCTCTTGACTGTATATATGTGAGTAGATATCTAATACAATCTACTTACTGTATATTACATAATCTATTTTTAAAAGGTGAATCCATTACAAATACATAAATGAGTGTGACCTGATTTTTTTCAGGGTTGCAGAGGACTGACATTTATCCCAGATAAAAGATGGATACACCACTGACAGGTTACCAGTCTATCACAGACAACTCAGGTTTGAACCAAGGACCTTCTTGCTGGGAGGCAAACTGATGAACATGTCGCTCCATCTTATCCCTTGAGGCAACGTATCCCTTTTTTTGTCTTTTACCCTTTTACTTCTTCTGTAGTGAAAATACTGCTTTTAAAATGTATTTCCATGAAAATATGATCCTTAAAGTCAAATAAACTACTGTAGTTTTACACCTGAGGCATAGAGGTGCTTTCAGCTTAATGCTAACATGCCCGTTCAACAGGTATAATATTTCCTATGTTCACCATCTTAGTCATGTAGTTATATCAGCATGCTAATAGTAGCAAATTAGCAGGAAAGACGAAGAAAAATAGAAATGTCAACCTCATGGCGAGGCAAGAAAAAGTCAGGCGATTATTAAAATCAGTGGAGTTCATCCTCTGGGAACTATGAATGTTTGTATAAAATGTCATGGCAATCCATACGGTAGTTTCTACATGTGGAACCTGACAAAAAGAAAGAAAAAGTACAGAGATCTGAAGGCCGTGCAGAGACAAACCCTGGAGCTGCTTTCTTTTCTTTCTGCAATTAACTGTAATTCACAGGAGACTGAGTTAGTACTGAACATTTGTTTGAGCTATTATACCCAAATGAGCTTTGGGGGGAATAATTGTGCTGATAGGCCTGAACCAGGACGCTTAATCTGCCCATCGTATCTCTTGGAATGAATACAGTCATGTCAAGTCTTATGTTTTAAGATTTCCTGAAATAAAGATCGATTTACCATATGTGCATACATTATATATATATATATATATATATATATATATATATATATGAATTAAAACAAGCATTTAAAACTTTGCATAATCTAATTTCACACATTACTTTTCTCTTGATCTTTAAATCCTGGATACTGATGTCAGTTATTACTATCCATGGAGTAAAATTAGCCATAAAACATGTTGATTCAAGTGATCTGTAAGAAAACAGTATATCAATGACTACTCCACTCCTGACTCTAAGTACTCCATCAACAAAAGCAAGTTCTTCTGTGACTTTTGTGAGACGGTGAATGGCTACTCTTAACAACACAATGTGCAATGACTCAGTGCTACAGCCTTGTGTTCCTGCTGTGGTGAAATTGCAATGTTGTTACTTGGACTCTATTTCACCTTTATCAGCCGCTGTTACTGTTTGTTGAAGTGAAAGAAGTTAACAAGAGCTAACCTACCCAACCAACACCCCACTTGCTACCTTGTCATTCCAAGGCATCCTTTTGTAAGACTAAGCCTCCTACAGTATTTATACAGCTACCTGCGGTGTCACCATGGTTATAGGTTTCTTATTCTTGTTAACTTGAGGTTAAGAGAAAAGAAAATATGTGTTCTTGTAAAGAAAAAGGGAGTTATTCCTGTACAGGTATGCCAAGGGCACATAGTTGACTTGCAAAAAAAAAAAGAAAAAAAAAGAAGGAGTTTTGAAAAGAAGTATTCATTTCATCAACCACCTGTTGTGTGGCGGGAAGCATCAAGAGTTATTTCTTATACTTGTAGACAGAACTGTATATGTGTGTGTGTGTATATATATGTATATTGTAATAGAAACGACTAGTATTCACTTCTTAAGCTGCAATATAATGTCATTATTGATATGTTTCTACTACTTTTGATTAATTTAACCTTCCTGTTGTCCTCGAGTCAAGGGAGCAAGAAGGAAGGAAAGGAGGGAGGAAGGAAAGAAGAAAGGAGGGAGGGAAGGAAGGAAGGAAGGAAGGAAAAGAGGGAGGAAGGAAAGAAGAAAGGAGGGAGGGAAGGAAGGAAGGAAGGAAGGAAGGAAGGAAGGAAAGGAGGGAGGAAGGAAAGAAGAAAGGAGGGAGGGAAGGAAGGAAGGAAGAAAGGAAGGAAGGAAAGGAGGGAGGAACGAAAGAAGGAAGGAAGAAAGGAAGGAAAGGAGGGAGGAAAGAAGGAAGGAGGAAAGGAAAGGAAATAAGGACAGAAGGAAGGGAGGAAGGAAAGGAGAGAAGGAAGGGAGGAAGGACAGACTGAAGGAAGGAAGGGAGGAAATAAGGAAGGGAGGAAGGACAGACTGAAAGAAGGAAGGAAGGAAGGACAGACTGAAGGAAGGAAGGGAGGAAAGAAGGAAGGGAGGAAGGACAGACTGAAGGAAGGAAGGGAGGAAGGAAAGGAAAGAAGGAAGGGAGGAAGGACAGACTGAAGGAAGGAAGGGAGGAAGGGAGCAAAGAAGGAACAGTCAAAACAGACGGGATCAATTTGACCCAGGAAGACGACAGGAGGGTTAAACAAGCAAATGAAATTTTGTGAACAATTGACCACATTTATCTGGTGGCAACAAACAGTTTGTGTGTAAGTATTAGACGTGTAAAGATTTAACAGCAGTGTTTCGTTTCAATTTCCGCTCTCTAAGCAGAGACGCAGTGCATCATAAAATCTGACATTTCTCCCATGATTCAATTGATTCATTCCATTTGTTGTGATTTATTTCAACGCTTCTAAAGTATAACAGCCCTAAAAATGTAAAAACAACTAAGCAACAAATGCCTGAGGGAAAGCAGGTTTGTGATGGAAATTGATTGGAGGGGCTTCAAACAGGGAAACAGATATAAGTATTTTACTGATAGAACATTTTGCAGTTCTTGTAAGGTCACAACCACATCTCCTACAATACAACTTACATTAGTATAACACAAAAAACAAACAAGGGGCAAATGTAATGCTGCAAGGATTTATAGTTGTATTTTTCTTTTTGATCTCCTGCTTTAAGTTTTATTATGAGTAGCTGCAAAATAGTAAATAGCAACATTTCTCAGTTGGTTTTACCTCCAACATCTGTTCTTGACAACTTAAGTGCGGCTGCGGAACGGTTAAGTGTCAGCCACTACAGCCAGATGCTCCTGTTTTATATCTGCAAAGCCAGGGAGAAACACTCTGAAACAATCCTGTTGTCTGAGCTGAAAAGAAGCATACCAAAAATAGGTTCCTGCCTAAAATAGATATAAAAAACACTAAATGAGACAGTAATATACAGACCTGTGACACAAGGCCAACACTTTATTAGCCTTTTTCTTTTAACCCTTTCACGCATAGTGATCACTGCAGTGGACAGCTATTCAAAAGCTGTTTTCTTATGTATGGAAGGATTTTGATGGCATAGTTACACTTCAGCCACCACAGTGAACACTAGTGCATCATCCCATACATCACCACTAAACCTGCAGTAATGTTTTTGGTTGTAGATCAGTTGATTTATGTTATTATAATGTCATAGTATATCATTTGGTGAAAGAAGAAATGAAGTTCAAATATTTTTTTTCATGCCTAAAGACAAATGAAAACAAAATAGGAGAACTATCTTGACTGAGGTTATCATAATTCATGCATGAAAGGGTTAATTAAGATGTGAATAAACACATAAATGTATGGAAAATCATTTAGACTACTTTAGGTATTTTCAGAGCATAACTCACAAACAATCATATGAGTAACAGTTTGGGTCTTTGCCTACTTCCTTACTTGGAAAAAGATTGGACCGATGAGTGACAGTACAGCCTTCCAGCCAGAGAGAGAAACACACACGTGTCCAGTAAATCCCCCAAAACTATTATAAAATATTAGCTAATCTTTTTACAATTCAGAATGACATGGATGTGGATTTTTTAACAGGTGCATTACTGCTGAAGTGCCTTGGGGGCAGAGATTAGCTACTGTGCCAATGCATGACTGTAGGAATGAATGAATAATGCCACGAGCAGAGTATTACTGTGACTGGCTACTATGAAGACTTATTCTGCTGCAATCTGAATGTCAATATTTAAGCTTATACCGTATATCCCCCCCAAACTGACATTTATACACCCCACAGTTATTTTGCGGCTTAAGAAATAATGTCAGAAACTGTAGTAATTTGTAAACTCATCTATTATTTATCATAGACCCGCAAGAGCGATAGACTTCTCGGTGTAAACAACACATCTGCAAACTAACGGCACAGCGTGTGTGCTAATATTGGATTTGCAGAGTGTGTGTTTAATGAAATGCGGTGTCTTTTCATGTTGTAAAAGTAAGTGGCCAAATAGTTAGAGGAGCAAGTGGAATGTCACCTAGTCAGCATGTATGATTATGTGCAAAAATCAGGGTGGTAAAAGTTAACAAGACATGCTGTTCTCACCACTTGTCAACATGTGTCAAGATGCCCTTTGGCAAACACTGTAATGCACAATACCTTCAGAGGAGCTGCTTGTGGCTGGAGTTAGTGGTTTTTTCTAGCATTCATCCCTTCAAATATATAATTTTTTTTTTTTTGTTATATAAGTTATATAAAATGTTTATTTATAGATAGATAGATAGATAGATAGATAGATAGATAGATAGATATACTTTTATTGATCCCAAGCTGGGAAATTACAGTGCAGCAGCAGCATTATCATTTTTATTCTATTATCATTTAGGTGCAACTGACATGTTTGCAGTAATCACAATATATGATCTTAGTATTTGCTTTGACTTGTGTACTAAATAGGTTAAAATTGTAATTACCAAAAGAGAGAAATTGAAGATTTATGTATTTTTCTGCCCCTCTCCATTGGTGTTCCCAAGGACAGTGATTTTTTGGTATTACCGGGCCAATATCGGTACTGGTGATTTGCAATTCTGTGAAATTGGGCACTAAAAATTGTTTTTTTTTGGGGGGGGGGGGTCCACTTCTTCCTTTGACTCTGTACATTGGTTGCTTGGTGTTGTAATTTGAATCCCAGAGTACCTACCAAGGAGGAACATCCCCAGGCTAAAGGGCCTAGACAGTGACTCAAAAAGTACATCCAAAAGAGGTTTTATCCTATATCCCCTTAAACAAAGTGAGCAGAATGTTATACAGCAGAGGGTTTTCAAAGTCTGAGACTATGGGCCTCCCTTCAGACAATGCTTAGAAAAACAGTAAAATCCCCTAAAACTACTATATCTCTGAACTCTCCCTTTAACCAAATCACATAGGTTGAGGCTATTCTATTCTATGTGATCTCCTTTTGATAACTAATGTAATAAATAATGTAACATTTTTACGCTTGCATTCAATGAGCCTCTCCTGAAACTGTTTGGAGCCCACTTGGGGAGACCTGACTACCACTTTGAAAACCTCTGATTTACAGTATAACCTTGGTACATGTGGATATTAAGCAGTAGTAGTAGTAGTAGTGGTAAGTGTGTGCTTTTGTAGTTACTGTAGGCACGCTGAGTGGATTCTGTTCATCTGTAAACCTTCAACCACAAGATGTTAGCCTTGAAAAGGAGCACAAGCAATGCACTCTTTAAGGACCTTCACAAATAGCTCTTAACTGCTCCACCCAATGATTGCTGCAATATGGAACATCTGTCTACCAGTAATACCAGCACAAATCACTCATTAATCACCTGTTTGTCTTAAATACTGCAGAGCGGACGTGTCAAAAAAGGTGCCAGCAATTTTATGCTATCATCAGCAGCTTGCAGTGATGATTACCTGGAGGGCATTTGAAGGTGATATTCAAGTTTTATACAATTCAGAGATTATTAACTCTCTAACCTGTGCACAAAAAAAGAGAGAAAAAACATTGTGCATGGAGCAGCAGCACCAGCTTCATCATAGATATATTCTCTCAGTTAGATAGAGAGATAAGGAGCCTCTGCTGTGACAGAGATGAGATCGCGAAGGAGCTGAGATGTTGACATCGTCCCTGTTGTCCTTATATAACACGTTCCTGTCGCAGGTCTTAGACTTAACACTTTTGTTCATGTCCCTAGAGGTGGCTGCTTTCCCACCAACTAAAGGTAGAGGACATTGTCGGGACACGGCAGCTTATACATGTTAATGTTCCCTTTTTCCTATTCCACTCCTGTTAGATTGATGGCTCAGCAGTGGTTCTCATTGATCAATCAGACACAATCTGCGTCTCAAATGAACCCAGGCCAGGGGGATTGTGCATTCTTCCAGGGGAACCACATCCCTAAGGGTATGACAGTGTGGTGCACTGGATCGATTGTTTTCAACTTATTTGTGTAAATACTTTGTAACCTTGCCAATTTATCATCTGCATTTCTTTGCCACTGAGTGAGAAAACTACAATAGATATCAGGCAGCCGGCTGACATGGGCCCAGCTTGTAATTTTCATTTTTGCAGTCAAGTCTGGAGAAGGATTACAGGAATGATGAGAATTAATTATGCATTTCATCAGCATGATGGATACCACACGTTCAACTCAAAACTATATTTCCCCTGAGAACAGAGAGGAGTCTGCTTGGTCTTGGAGTGAATCCTTTGAGAAATGCTGTCAGTTCTCACTCTCAGAAGATGAAACTTTGCAGACATTGAACAGAAAAACAGTGATATCTTACCACGGTGGCGAGCATAGCTGAGTGTTATATTTAGTCAACTTAACTACTTAATGCTGAGAAGACTCATTTAAACACAAGTGCTTTATATTTAAGGCAGCACAGAGAGGTCAATAGCGTTACATTTATGAGGATAACACACAAGTATCCCTGTTATGCAACAAAACAGCATCTTTGAACATTTGAAATCGCGGCCTACATTCGATCTAACATGCCTGCAACCCGAGAGGCTGCTCTTTACTGCTGCAAGTTGGACACGAGGATGTTCCTGATTGACTCACCTTTAGCCTCAGTCCTCCTACGAGGCTGGTCTTGTAGCCGTGTGGCTGGAAGGCTTTTCCTGGCTTTGGCCAATCAGATATTTTCTTGATGTAAGCTGTTCATCAAGAGAACTCCTGCAAAACAACCAATCCTTTTATGCTCTCGGGATCATTTCAGCATGGTCTGACAAGATTGGAGGGTCATCATTGCACCCTGCAGTCTCTTCCTACACAGCCTTAATTACCTTTGGGTGTAATAATGCACATATATCCTATACTATTTTTGTAGTGTTTTTGTAGCCACGTTAACCTATGATTAGATTTACCAGTGAGTGTTAACTGCATGGTATGTACAGGATCAATAGCTGCAACACAGTATTCATCTCCATTTTTATAGAGTTGAGAAATAGTTGCAGAAATAGTTTCCCTCACTTTTAATTCCCTTAATGCTTATATGTTATGTTCACCAGCTTGGATTATTTTGGCTTCATTTCTGGGAAATTATGTTTTGTCTGTTAGCTTGTCATCACGGATGGCTCTAATTACTACAATACCCATGAGCCTCAGTCACTGTGGCTATGGAGAGGAAGCCAGTCAGACGTGCATATCCAGCCTTGTTGTTGTAAATGGGAACGCAACACCATAACATAGCAACTGAAATCTTTTTAAATTTGAGCCAGAATCCAAAAATGAATTCATTTAAACTGACGATTGCGCTGCTCAAAACAAAACTTTAAGTACTGTAATTGGATATTTCATACAAAAAATACACCTTGAGAGTCATCGTAATGTAGTAGACACATATAGTGGTACAAAATGGAAAAAGACTCTTGTGAATTATAAGTGCTTCAAAACTGCACTTGAAGGCATAAGTCGATTAAAGTGTATTTAGTTTACTTTCTACTTATGTATTTTATGGGCAGCAGAACCACTTTAAATGTTTATGTAAACAAAACTGAGCTGTCTGGTTCCAGGAGATTTCCCTTGCTGCCCAGGAGTGCTGAGTTAGTGCTCATTTGTGGCAGATTCGTGGAAGATCTGTTAGAACCTGAAGTGTCTTGCAAGTGATCAGCCAGCAGCTGGTGTAAAGTTGGCGGTCGGCCACCAGTTGGCTGTCTGCGCTGTTTCTTCAAAGATTACTACAAACAAAACAAATGACCTGAAATATGTGAATATAAACAGAGATATATGATGCTTCCTCCAGTTGAACATTTGTAGGTTTGTAGAGAACGTGAGCAGAATGTATGTAATTCCTTATGTACAACCAAGAAGTGAAGATTATAGGTTTGGGAAGGTTAATGTGGAAATGTAATAGGTTACAGATTATTAGTTACCTTATTTAAAATGTAATAAATTATGTAATTATTTCAGTTACTTAATCAAAGTAATGTAATTTATTTCATTTGATTACTTTTTTATTACTTTTCTAATTTTCTAACCAATGTTAGGGTAAGTGTAACTTTTCCATGGATACTGACTGACATGATTTATAAGGGAGATCATTTCTTATAAAGGAAAATGGATCTCTCATTGAAAATGTTCATGCAGATTTTAGAATATAAAAGATACTTTATGAAAAATGTCAAAACTCAACACACCATTTAAGTCCATGTGTGCTCAAAATAAGCCCACATCATGATTTATTTACAAGACAATTGTTGATTTCAAAGAATTAATAACAGCAATATATGTATTCAGTAACATGTTAAATATTAAACAATGAGGAAAAAACCCTCCTGAGTAAAACCTTAAAGGTCTGACTCCAGATGTAACCTCCTTTATAATCATCAACATTTAAGTAACTGTAATTTAATGACACTTTTTTTTTTCTCAGTAACTCTAACATATTACAGTTACATTAAATTACATAACACCATTACATGTAACTCCTCAACACTGACTATAAATATATGCAACTTTTCTATTGTGACCCAATTTCATCTCCTCTCCATCAGCCCTGGCGGTTGACAAATGAACAGTCTCGTGCGGAGGAGGCAACACTGGGAGAGGACACTGATGTCTCCTGTCGAATACAGAGATCCACCTCAGGCAGCGTCAGCGCCGTCCTTATTTGTCATAAGTGTCCGCTGTTTCCCATGGCTAAAGACAAAGGCCAAAGAACGTATGAGGAACATGCATTTTTAATGTGACATCCTCATCAAATTCACCACAGTGGACTGAGCAGAATGCCAATGACGCTTTATTCTACTTCCAATTACAGCGAGACGATGCACCAATATGAATGTAAGCCGTGAAGGGCACATCTGCCACTAACATGACAAAGCCTGAACACTTCAGTACTTTATCTTTTGTTGATCTGAACTTGTGAACTTTATATTGGTGTTGGTGTGGTGTTTGCTTTGAAAATAACTTGTTTTTCA
This sequence comes from Scomber japonicus, assembly GCF_027409825.1. Lineage (NCBI taxonomy): Eukaryota > Metazoa > Chordata > Actinopteri > Scombriformes > Scombridae > Scomber > Scomber japonicus. The sequence goes on from NC_070598.1 coordinate 6,435,805, forward strand.
AAGAGATATTCAAACAACATCAGATAGATACAGAGGGGTGGAAATTGTAAAAAGAACAACAATGTCAACGTGTATGAAATCATCTGTTTAATGTCACAGCCAAATTATCTTCCCTTTGTGCCTCCTGAGAAGAGAATGATGTCTTCACTGATAGTGAATAATACAGGATTTAAGCGAGCAGTAAATCACCATTACAGCTTACATTATTTATACAACATGACATCCCGGTGAATGCTGATTTGACCAGACTCACCTTTATCTTGTTGCAAATATGCTGACCATTACTCTGTGCCTATTATTTGACAGCACTGAAATGTCACCAGAGACTGAGAGATAGTCGGATTCACCGCTGCGTTCGGAGAGAAAAAGAGAGCGGGAATGTAAATAATTCTTGCTGGCACTAAACCATAGCTTTCATCTCTGATGTTCTTTTGCAGTGGTCGGTCCACACTCCATCATTATAATGAGGGAGGCTCAATTAGACAAGGTCTACAATGGGGGTTTTAAATGTCACAGAGCAGGTCCTGACATTTCTCTGTTTGATATGGAATCAGAATGGGAGCCATAGAGTTCACGGGGAGAACTAATCTCAACTTCCGAAATAACAAATTCCACCCTGTCACCGGCTCTGAGGGAAGGCTGGCGCGGGCATTTTGGAGACATTTACACCCAACAATGCTAGCCTTGCCCCTCTTAGAACCTCTAATGATTGAATATATTAGCATTGTTTAGGTATGTAATTAGCCCTCGGAGGTTAGCATGTCGAAATGATGTTTACGAGACACGTGTGTAATGAATGCTCGTTGGATATTTCATCCAAAAGGTTATTTTGGTCGTCAAATCAAACACAACTCAAAAAATCCACAAACTTTTAACTGGTAGTGATTAAGAGTGACCAGAATTACCAGTTCATAAGTAAACAAGTGGGAGAATGTAGAGGAGAAACAAAATTTCGAGTGATTTTTTCCGAATCGGTGTCATTACAGGTCAAGTTTTAAATGTGACCAGAACATGCAGGAACAGCATGCGCCCTCCATTTGAATGTCAAAAAACAGATTGTTGTCTTCCTATCACTAGCAGGAATAGTGGTCTCACAGTGGATGAATTACCATCCCCTCTATGCTCCAGCTCCACTCTAATAAGCCCCGGATTGTTCACAGAAATGAAGAGAAAAAATTAGAGAGGGTAGAACAGATAGAAATCCATTTGTAAGTCTGGGCTGTGACTATTTGCATGGCGATGAAGGCCCTAAGTGTTCTGCAGTGTTCAGATGCGAATCCCAGACAATAGAGCCTGTGTTTGTTCTTTCCCGGGAAGTTTGAGAAGGACAGAAAAAGGGGAGAGAAGACGAAGAAAAGGGGAGGTCGTCAACGGAGGGGATTACGCATTGTGAGAATCACACGCATTTGCGTCTGCCATTGTGGTGGCTGAATTGCTTTCCAGTACCAGGGTATTTAGTTAAGCAGATTGTGTTTCTTTACACCCAACGATGAGCTCTCTTGACGGCGGTTGGTGACAAGTGGCTTGGGGGGGACAGCAGCAATCTCACAAACAGGTGGGTGTGGTGGTGGTGGACGCTATATGCATCCTATAAGAGACTAGTCATTGTCAGAAGATAATTAGATGCAATTTTTTCTTATGTATTATCCAAGAAAGAATGTATAGAGGAGTACAAATAGGTTTTAAATGTGAAAAGGGACTCAGGAGAAAAGCTAAGATATAATAGTTGAGTATAATCATTTGAGTTCTTTGTGTTGTGTATGTGAAATATACTGATATACAGATTTCTTGCATCTTGTGAAATAGCTGCTGGTGTTAGCAGTGTTGTGCTTTCTTGTTGTGTTTTAAATTGCTAAGGAAGTAGCTTTAAAGGTGGTTTGATTATGTGTTGTAGTAGTTTTTTATTTTTTAGCTAACCACTTGAGACCTGTATTGATAATTTAAAAGTTTTTATGTCATTGAAGTAAACATGTTTTTTTTTCCCACCTTGCATTGAACTACTGGCCTCCGTTTGCTAGCTTATCGTATGTTAGCAACAAAACATGATCTTTCAGTGCCCTCCACCTTGGGATTTTATTTTTGGGTTTTTTTGAAGAGATTATTCAAAATGTAGCATAATTAAAATATATTTTACTGTTTCTGTGACCTCTCTTTAGGTTGGGATTTTCAAACATGCTGTCAGTGAAATAACTTGTACTGTATGACCATTCAAGGTCAGTACACACGAAGAGAAAACCTTGGTTAAACTATTTTTCTTCCCAAATGTTTGTATTTGTAAAATGGGCCGTTAAATGAAAATAACAGGGTCTTCTTATAGCCATGAAGCCAACAGACAAAAAGGAATAAACTCCACATGTTGTCCCTGGCTGAAAATTGAAGTGTAGTATTTGTCACATATAGATAAATCCACTAGTCTTCAATAATAACTACAGTTGTTTTTTGTTTGTTAAGGAAAACAATGGGATGTACAGTAATGTTTTCACTGATAAATTTATTACATTGTGCTTAATAGTAATGATTTCCACATGAGCACATAATAAAATCAAACAAATTACTTACTAACAAGTACATGATGGTTTGACATCCCTCTGTTGTTTTGTGGTCCCGATTTAGGAAACAGAAAGTACATGTCAGTTTTATTGTTTCACAGAGCTGAACAGTAAACAAGTCCCATGATAGGCTCCCAAATGACCAATTAAGGACATTTTGTCTTGGAAGGGTGATCTTAAAGAAGCGAGGCTTAACAGATGGATTTCATTTCAAACATTGAAAATAACTGTAGTTAAAGGAGAGGTTTGATTCTATGTTTTCAGCTTTTACATATGTTTATATTTGTATATTTCTTTGTCAATTAGCAGACATAGACCAAGTCAGAAGACCTTTGAAAGAATAACGTAATTAATGTTCATGTAGTGGTTAGCGTTACTTAGCACTTGGCGCTGGCTGTATAATCATATTAATGTGTGATCCACAGTATCAAGACTCAAGAAGAAGCTGCTTTTTTCTTCATTGTTGCATTTCACCATTTGCGTTGGCACATTACACACATTTTATTAGCATCCCCGGAACCATTTCTACAACAGAGCAGCTTTTTTATTAGCTAGAACACATCCCCCATATAGGAAAATAATGTGACCGTCTCAGTGCATCTAGTGCTTAACATTGTGAGACTGCCGCTCATTGTCATCCTGTCATGGCGTAGAGTAGCGTACTGTATATACAGGCTAAAAGAAGGTCTGCTGGAAATGGGAGGAAGGCCTAATAGAGGTAATGAATGGCTGTCAGGCACAAGGTTCTCGGCATATACTGGGTGTCATGTAGAAATGAGAATTTCTCTTTTGAAAGGAGAAAATTGGCCGTAGAGTTCAATGGTGTTTTTTTTTTTTTAGAGTTTAAATACCTTCACGTGCTCCTGATTTCTTTTAGGAACTTATACAGCTGTGATAAATGGTACAAAAGGCTAACAAGTAACAATAGTAATAGCTTTATTGGGCTTTTTTTGTCATTCAGACTTTGGCAGGGTCACTATTATTATCATCATGTAATATCAAGACAGCTGTCACACACTGACATGTGTTTTACTTGCCCCCCAACACCTTTCATATTTAAAGACCCAGAGCCAGGAGTTTTTCCTCATACCTGCTATTTTCCCAGAATTTCATCACGTATTTCTTGAAAGGTCCATTATGTTAAATTGACTCCTAAACATCCGTTGACCTGTGCACTATTTCAGCCACGTCAGTAAAGGCAGGAAGGTTTTTTGTTTTTGTTTTTTTTAAAGCAGCAGACTCCTTGGCATGTTGGCAGCCTAGCAAGTTGCTCAGAGTAACATCATTGAGGGCTCTTGTCTAGTTTTGGCTCAAGGCGTTCAGTTTGGGCGCGTGCTTGGCAGGCCTATGAAAGACCATAACAGCTCACGATTCACTGGCCACTAATTGGAATGTCACTCCACAATGCTCGGAGATATGAATACGGCCTGTAAAGACATACATAAGCACAAGCACATACTCTCATCCGCGTTCTGTATCGAAATTGAATTTCAGAAATGAAAGTCTGCATCAGTAATTGATTTTACCAGCTCATTACAAATGGATCTTGACAGCTAATTTACTTTTACAAGATTAAACATGACCATTATGGGCTGTTAACACATTAATACTGCAACTACTCTAACTGCTGAAACAACTTCCCACTATGTACTCTATATTTTAAATTTCCCTCAGGACCACCCATGCTAAAAAAAAAATCATCCACTTGTGTTCTTGTGCACCATTTTGGATTAAAGCGACCACATTGCGGGGCAGTATATGTTATGTGCTGATATTACAGTGTCAAAACGCTCTATTAAAAATGTTCAGAATTATGGCTGTTGTGAGTGCTGATGTATGGTTTTCTGCTCGAGTGGAGAGCAGCACAGTTTGTTTCAGGATTTTATGTCAAGGCAAATAATTTGTGTGCTTCTCAATGTAATCGACTTTATAAGACAAAAGCCTAGGAAAAGCCCAAGGACTTTCACAGTTGTGAAATACTGTAAACATAGTCTCATTCTGAAATTAGAATGGTTTACAATGGTTTTATACTCTTGTCGGCGTTGCTATATTGACAGAAATAGCTAATTTACTAAGTGAAAAGGGGAGATTACCTAGTCAAAACAATCCTCCACACTATTAATTACTGTTGATGACAAAGATAACAAAGCTAGGATATGAGATGTTGGCCTCTTTGATAGTGACATGTTTGTAGTGGATAGTTATTGTTAGATACTAGAAGAAGAAGTCACATCTCATGTCTGCTAACTTTACATTGATGGTGTACTGTAATATGTTGTACTTGTGTGGTCCTAACTAATTTCCTGTCTCGTCTGACTTTCAATGTCCTCACACTCTTGACCCTGATCTTGGTGCACATTGTAATCAGTGCATTGATTCTACTCATAGTTTGTCAGAGGCATGTGTGTCTTGTTTTCCACGTCTGGGGAGACATTGATCTAATTAGAAGTCTTCATTAGTCAGCTGCAGAGTGCAGTGTCATGCTTAAGGAATGATGTTCAGGCCCTGCCCCCCCCCCTCCATGTAACACAATACAGGCCCTTGTCTGAATTTCAAAACAGAGGGCTGTTTTCAACCCATGCAGGACTCCAGGATGTGAAATAACAAAAGGCAGAGCTCAGACAAAGGGATTGACTTTTTCTTGTAAAATGCAATTCTGCTCTGGGATTCTTGCTTGAATTATTATTACATCTGAGTTGCTGTTGAGCAATAGATTTGATGTAACTCTTCAGATAGATAAGAAGGAATCCTATCAGTGCAGAGTGCATATAAAACAGTGTTTCTCAGTCTTTTTCTGTTTTCCTACCTGTTTACAGTTTACCCCCTCAACCCATTCAAGTACCTCTTCATAGGCACCATTATATTCTAAATGTGTTCAACTGGATGCTAAAGGCTGTCAGTTATATTAAAGTGGATATTGTTGTTATTATTATTATTATTATTATTATTTAGTTTGCATTTATACTGTACTTTTCAGACACGCTGAAGCTAATCATTTCAACTGTTTATCATTATCTATCTATTTTAGCCATTTAGCCATTACAACTACTGTAACTATTTAACCCTTGTGTCGTCCTCCCGGGTCAAATTGACCCCATCTCTTTTGACTGTTCCTTCTTTCCTTCCTTCTTCCCTCTTTCTTTGCTCCCTCCTCCTTCCATCCTTGCTTCCTTCTTTCCTTCCTCCCTCCCTCCTTACTCCTTTCCTTCCTTCCTTCCTTCCTTCCTTCCTTCCTTCCTTTATTCCTCCTTTCCTTCCTCCCTTTCTCCTCTCCTAAATTCCTTCCTTCCTTCCTCCTTTCCTTCCTCTTTTCATCCTTACTCCTTCCTTCCTTCCTTCCTTCCTTCTCTCCTTACTTCCTTCCTCTTTTCCTCCTTACTCCTTTCCTTCCTTCCTCCTATCCTTCCTTGACCTGAGGACAACAGGAGCGTTAAGCTACTGAACTATTCGTTTTCAACTGTTTAAGCCTACCCATTAATTTAATGATCTATTTCAACCATTTACCCTCATTTTAACCATATATTAACATTTTTATCTTCCTGTTTAGAAATACTTAACCAGTTTTCAAGTCACTAGTAAGTCACAACACGTAGCCTTTGATGTTAACGCTGATTCAATATATTATTATTTTTAATCAAATCATGATTTCTGTTTTTTTCAAATTAGTTCAGCTATGCTACAATCTTTCCACATAACGCCACCTTTAAACCATGCAGAAATACTCCCATCTTTTTCATCTTCATCTTGTAAACTCATCAAGTTAGATTTCCTCATTTCATACACGTAAAAATTCACTCTGATATGCCAACCTTTTAAAACATGTAGATGTGCCTTTGTAATTAAAAGACATAGAGAATACTAAGCACACTTGTATTTATAGCTTTGTGTAATTAAACAGCTAATTTTTTTTTCCTATTCTACATTAAAACAGCTTTCAATTTCCTCATTTTGCAGTCTCTGTGCACTGATGGAAATTTCTCACTCAGCCATTAATTAAATTGTTAACTTTTATTTCAGAGGTATGAGCATGCATACAAACCACGTAATAACAAGATGGGATACAGCACTGCCGGGATCATGAATTACTGTACTGTTGAATGAAGAATTGATAGCACTGGACCGGTGCCACCTCTGTCCTCTGTCCACTGACCATGAGTGGAGAGGAAATGCAAGGATGGACAATAAAAATGACCACGCCGAGTGTTTTGGCCATGATTACGGTCTTTTCTATGATTCCTGGCGGCGTGCTGAGCGATATGAGAGGTACTCAGGGTCTGGAAGCTCAACAATTGGCCCAGGGGTCCACTCATCTGCACCGTCGCCTGAAGAGAGGCTGGATCTGGAAACAGCTGTTTGTCCCAGAGGAAGATCCCACTCCTCGTGTTATTGGCAAGGTACAGCTTTAGACTGAATGTCCTCCATGTCCTTGATACAGCACTTCCCTTTGAAAATGCATGTTTTGTAGTTGCCCGTGAAGACAAAATTGGTTATAAAAAACTCTCCCAAGCTTTCATCTGCTCTACCTCTTCTTTTCGCAGCTCAAATCTGATTCTGACCGAGGCGAGTTTACCATCAAGTACATATTATCAGGAGAGGGTGCCGGAGATGTTTTTGAGATAGATGAGTACTCTGGTGAGATCCGGACATTGAAGAAACTTGACCGTGAGGAAAAGGCCTTCTACGTCCTTCAAGCCCAGGCTATCAACAGGAGGTCCAATGAACCAGAAGAGCCCCAATCGGAGTTTATCATCAAAGTCCAGGACATCAATGACAATGTCCCTCAATTTCAGAATGAACCGTATGTGTCCAGCATCCCAGAGATGTGTCCAAAAGGTATGATTGAGAAAGATAAAGGCAGAGGGCAAGGTTAGCAATAAGCAGTAGTCATATTTAGCCCAGAAGGTAGTTTGGTTTTATCTTCTCAGGTTTTCAGATCTCTCTGTTGGATTTGGAGATTTCAGCCTCCACACTAATAACAATGGAATTTAATTTGTGGTCCTTATAACATGGGGAAAATGAAAGATTCAACAGCAACCTTTTCCCCAAAGTCTACCAAAGATCTTGAGATTTAATTGGAACTATGGATGACCAATACAATTGTTAACACTCATTTTAATGATAAATGTTGACGTTGGTTTTGTTTTAGCAATGCTAGCAGCAGATAATGATATTGGTTGGTCCACCACTCTGGTTCAAACACCTACTGGATGAATTACCATTAAATTTTATGCAGGAAATCATGATCCTCAGTACTGTAGATGAATCCTAAATTACTTCAGTGAACCTCCGATTTTTCCTCTTGCACTAGCATCAGGTCAAAGTTGAAATTTTGTCCAGTGTTTTATGACTAAATACGTAATACTAATTAGCAAATGTTAGTAGGTTAGCATGATAAACTAAGATGGTTAACACAGTAAATATTACCTGTATAGCATCAACACACATTGTTCACATTGACATTATGAAGGATACAGCCTCACAGACCCACTAGCATAACTTAGCTAGCTGTATACTCTTAGTATGGTAAATCATGATATTTTTTGTCCACAAATAAAAAAAAATATTTATTTTCCTCAAAGATATACTTTAAATTTATTTACTTAAATATTGAATGAAGATAGCGAGCAAAAGGTTATATGAATGTCTGTCATCTGTCGCCATTCAGGAAGTTAAGAGTATTGGATTCTCTATCACAGCTTGGTTGCCTTTATGGATAAATTTCTTAAATAATGTTATTACAACCAATGCCCTTTCATATTACAAACATTACCATTTCAATTTATATGTAATCTGCTTTTGCTGTATAATATTGCTCCTGTAATAAATCATAATGCATTTGACTTTCTGAAAGAGAAAATGAGAGGGGAAAGTTGGAGTGCAGATCACTGAGAATAAGAAATGCTCCGGTAAATCCCTGCCTTTGAATAGGAAAGGCGTTTCCTGGAAGAAAAAAGAAGGAGAAGGAAGAAAAAGAAAGATAGACAAAAGGACTGAGGGAGAGAAAGATAGAAAGCGAGGTGAGGAGAAAGATATGGCCAGCGAAGAAAAGGGGTAGTAAGTGTGAAAGATAGCGAAGTGAAACCGAATCAGAGTGCGAAGGAAAGACAACGAGGGGCAGGTGGATAGTGAGAAGGATGTCGCTATGGGGCTGGAGAGGTTGTCACGCACACCTGCACACAGCCTTACTGAGTTGTGAAAGGCCAATGCTGCCCCCCCCCCCTCCCCCCTCCACACACACTCCTCCACTCTCCCGCCCACACCTCCCCAACCCTCAGCCCTTTGTCAACATCCTTCCTCTCTAACTCTACCTCAACATCACCCCCTCTCCTTTTCCATTTCCACCGCTCCCCCCCTGAGCCAGACAGACAGACCCTGCGGGACTATGGCATAATCACTTTATTTCCCCGTCGACTGGAACTGCTGCCTGAGCTAACTCTCACTGTGTGATCCGCTCCCACCCACAGGGACCACAGTGGCCCAGGTGACAGCCACAGATGCTGATGATCCCATGTTTGGAAACAACGCCAAGCTCATCTACTCCATCCTGCAGGGGGAGCCTTACTTCTCTGTGGAGCCAAAGACCGGTACGAGCCGCTGATAACCACACAGGCTTTCACTTCATCCTATCTGTTACTCATTATCTGTGGAGAGAAATCTCTTAGCAACCACAGATTTTTGCTATCATGAAGACACACTAGAGATTCAATTGTGCAGAAATAATCTTTAAATTTTCTACAGGTGGGCTACAAATAAGACAGAAAGACAAAATCTTTCCAATTTCAGGTTGTTGAGACAGGAACTTATTTTATTTTAGGATATTTTTCTTTTTAGTCTCAGTCACTTTTGACAACTCAAAAACCATTTTTTAACTTCAGAGATTGTTTAAATTCCCCTGACAACTTTATCACTCAAAACAAGTACTGACAAATAACGCTACTTTTTCAGACCAGTGGTGAGAAATGTCTCTGTCTATGCTCCTTGACAGAAAATTGGTAAAAACTGACTCCAGTGCATGTAAATTTACACACATTCCTTGGTATGCAGAGGTCACTTCTAGCAACATCCCACACACATTCCTGACCTTAACTGAGAGAAGTTGGGGGAGGACATTATTGACGTTGGAAATTTTCTAAAATTCAAGTTAATGCAATTTCTACTAGGGCTATTCTGACTTTTTAGGCTGCCCCCATGGAGGAGTTGGCAGCAGATGACTCCAGACCACTTCATATTATAGTTTTGCCCATGGCTTTAGTTAACCTGAAAGAATACAGCCAACAGTATACTATATTTTTTTTCTTGTTGTCAACATATTCTATGAAAAGACTAAAACCAACAGTGAATTACGTGATCTGACTATAAAGTATTGTCTGTATAGATGAATCCTCTAATGCATAGACCTCCATTGTTATCAAAAATCTATGAACATCATATCAATGAGCCACATTATTGCACCGGGTGACATGTTGTTCATTACAATTAACATGGATGCTGTAGTCAAAGGAAATAGTCCCCAACAAATGCATTTTTTAGTCCTAAGTGAGTATCGTCTGCTGCAAACTTCAGTCCCCAGCTGTTACTTAGCCTTTTTTTTAAATAAAAAAATAAAAAAAATGAAACAATATATCTGTGAAGCATTTTAAAAAGATTTTTCTTTTGTATATGAAGGGGCTTGAGGCAAAGTTCCAGAGACAGAAAAGTACTGAGAGACAGATTGATGGCAAGTTGGTTTTGATCTTTTAATGGAGTTTGTTGACAATAATATATAAAACCAGCTTTATCTTTAGAAAACATAGCTTGTTTTTAGCATTGTTACCTGCTCAACTGGCTAATTTAGTAGCCACAATAACTAGATACTGTATGCGCAGCACAAATCGAATGTGCTCACACATAACAACAGTGATAGCTCGCTTTCTGGATACTGTGGTTCCCCCTTGGCTGCTGAGAAGCTGATGTCATCGAAACACAAGATTAGATGAATCAGCGATTGAAATAATCACTTCTCGAGCAAAAAATAGCACATGAATTTGCATGTCTATTCAATTCTCCTGATTCGAATTGTTCATCTGTTTACTATTGCCTCCACTCTGGCCTAACAGAGGAAGCGTTAATTCATCTGAAAGCCCTCTTGATATTTCTTTGTGTACTGATTAAATCAGCAGACCCTGAGTTTAGTTTGGTGTAGTTTTTCCTGCACGGCTCCCTTGTAGACTATTTGAGGCAAGTAGTCTAGTTTTAAAAAGCGTAGGAAACCATTCACAGACGCTGCTTTAATGAATCTAAACTCTATAACTCTGCTCTCTGTCTATCTCCTCCACCCGCAGGTATTATTGTAACATCTTGGCAAAACATGGACCGTGAAGCCAGAGAGAAATACCTGGTGGTGGTGCAGGTGAAGGATATGCTGGGCCTCAGCGGTGGTTACTCCACCTCCACCACAGTCACCGTCACCCTGACTGATGTCAATGACAATGGACCCACGTTTCGGCACCGTGAGTCGCTTACATGACTCACAATGATGCAAACACTAAGCCATACATGCTCAATGAAATCAATGAAAGAGTACAAAGCATTGCAGGCTGTGAGGACATGTTTGATATTATACCTAAGAGGTATTTATTTGATCACACTTCTCCCGGTTCGGGTGGGTGGTTTGTGCTGCCAGCGTTGCATTCGACTGTACGCATCTTGTTATTCAGCCGGCAGCCAAAATTAAAAGGAGGCAGTCGAAGAATGAGAGAACAAGGGAGGGAGACAAGGGGGGGAAAGAGACAGGGAAAGAGATGGGGATGTTTGGTTCATTTGAGTGTGCACGCGTACATGCGTCGCCCACTGGATGAATTTAATCATTCACACATGAGAGGACATTTGTCATGACCTTTGGAAACAAACCTAGCCTTCTCGCCGATAAACCTCACTAAATGAATGCCCTGGGAAGAAATCAATTCTGTAGAAATGAGAAAGCAAGGATGATAGTTTTAACTATTAATGTTCACATTCACATTCATTGCTAGTGCTACTGTATCCCTTAGATTCTATGTTCAATGAAAATAGCTTATAAATATTGTATGAACACACTTCACTTTGAACTATGCCCTCTGTTTTGTCACATAATTACAAATTATTATCAGCAAGTTTTTTGGGTTTTTTTTTTTTTCAGGAGCAGCTGGGTTGCCTGTTGAGTTCCTCCCAGTTGTGGCAGCCATCCAAATAGAGTCACTCAAAGACACAATCACTTTTTCTCATCTTCTTATTAGAGTTAGGCTGGGATTATGTGGAGTTGCCACAACTTATCTGTGACTCACACAAATTGACCTTCCACCACAATGTTCTCCTTTCTTATCACTTTACACACTAGCACACTCTCTTGACTAGCTATTAACAACTTACTGTCAACTTCCGTGTGCGATGTTTAAGTGTGGAAAGCTTTTTTTTTTTCTTTATTATTTGTTGTTTTTCTCCAAGCATGAGTTATCATTACTTGCTGTGAAAAACAACACATTTGGTATTATTCAACCTCTTGGGTAGAAGTTTCATTTTTTTTGTTTGTTTGTTTTTTTAGATATGTACACCTTTGACATCCCTGAAGATGCAGAGGTGGGCACCACAGTAGGAAGGATTATGGCAGATGATGCTGACATTGGCATCAATGCTAGGATGGTCTACAGTCTGGAGGACCTGGAGGAAAGCTCCACTTTTACCATCCAAACAGATCCAAAAACACAGGAGGGAGTGATTCTACTGGCAAAGGTGACTTCTGCAGTGCATTATACATATTATATATTGTCAAAACTACATTTAAAATGCACAAGGAACAAGTCTCAGTCTCAAGTCTCTCAAAATTCGGAGTTTGTAGTTTTCCTTTATTGACAAAGTTAGAAAAGAAAAATACAAAAGTTTGAAAGAAACTTTCTCCTAGACAAGAAAATGTCTCCTAGAAATTACTCTTATATATGACTCAATTATTATTCTAATTATGTCACGTAGGAAATTGTAATTGTTTCTTTTTGAACTGTAGATACATGATGGTGGCCTCCATGTAAGGGGGCCTGCTCTCTGTGTAGATGGAAAGGGCTCATGCTAACATAATGAAAACCAGATTTTTTGTTTCAGGTGATCATACAGTAATGAAAACATACTTATGACAATTATATTCCATTTCCGCTAGATGTCGCTACATTCTATACCCTGCACCTTTAAATCCAAAATGATGGAAATAAAAAGGTTGAAAAAAATACCACAGTTTTCCTTTAACTTTAACTTATTATCTTGTTTTTCTGCTTCATACTTTATTTTTTTCCTCAGATACAGTATGCATCTTTTTAGGAGTTTTCAATTTAGATTACATGATAATAAAATAATAAAAGTTTATTGACTCTGAATCATTTTGAGAACGCAGCTGTTTTTCATGCTGTTTTCTTATTACTGGCATCATAATGTAAATCGAAAACAAAGCATTATTTAAGTTCACACTCACAGCTGGTAGCTTATTGACACTGACGAAAACAATTTGAACATACAGTGAGAGTCGTGTCCAGCTCTCAGCGGAGTAATCATCTATCTCGAGTTGGCAAAACATATTTGAAAAACTGTTACTCTTAATGGTTGCTTAATGATGATGAACAAGTTGTTTTCCGCTTTAACGGTCATGGTATCAAAATGAATGATGAATTTCTCTCCTCTTCTCCTCCGCAGCCTTTGGACTACGAAAATAAGCGACGTTATGTGATGGCTGCAGAGGCGGTCAATGATCCAGTGGACACTACTTTTCTGCCTCTGGAGGAGTTCACGGACAGGACCACGCTGAAGATTGTGGTGGAGGACGTGGACGAGCCGCCTGTTTTTCTCACGTCGGTCTACGAATGGAAAGTTCCTGAAAATGCAGCTGTGGGAACTGTGGTTGGCAGCGTTAGTGCCAGAGACACTGACACAGTCAACAGTCCCATCAGGTAATGTGGACTTTCCAAACAGTCACCAGGAAGAATGGCATCTGCCACCCAGCTGCCAGTATGATAATGACGAGGTAGATACCCAGGCTGGTGGGGGTTGAACATCCCTAGACAGCTGCCTCCACAGGGTGAAAAATCATTCCATTTCAAATAGTGTTACTGGCTCGGTGCATCCATTTTTACCCTTGATCTCTGGATACCCCTGTACATGGTCATATTTATCTCATATTACTTTAGTAGGAAATGAGCCCTGCTGAATAAATCATGACGATTTTTTATTTTTTTTTATACCTCACAGGCTTTTCTATCTATTGCCGTGGTATTATCACAAAGCGACGTGGCTAGGACGTGGGAATGTAATAAAGCACCGTACGAGGTGGCATATGGAATTGAGATTTGATGTCATTTGCAAGTGGGGCACGTTGCAGAGGAGACAGCAGCACTACTGGTGCCTGTAGTCCATCTCAGCAGAGCTTAAGAGTGGCAGGTGCTGCATATCATCCCCAGCCGAGCGTCTATTACTGTCCCTTTGGTGAAAGTGTCTCATTGATTAATAAATTCAAGCTGACATTTTGTGGGGTTTTCACAGTTCTAGCAAATATGATTAAGTTTTCTTTGTGCAGATTGGGTTTGTTTTACTATGTTATTATCAACAAAGTGGCTTACAGAAATGATTCATTAGTCAGTGTGTTTTCATTTCTGGTCACCCCTAATTCACTATGTTGTTTTAATGACTTGTATTAATAAGTGTTAAAGGTATAGTGGTGTGAATGTGCAGCAAGGAAACAATAATGCTTGCTTGAAAAATGTATGGGTTTTTTTTTTTTTTTTTTTAGTTCATTCTTTGCAGGCTTTTTATAATTTATAATAAAAATCACAAGCCCAGAAAACAAGACACAGATTTGTGCCTTTTGTCACTGCAGCTGCACCACCTGGAAAACTGTGTAGACAAGATTATTATTCAACTAAAAAAAAAAAAAAAAAAAAAAACTTTCTCAGCCTCGACAAGTTTCTCTGTGTCACTGTTTTTAAATGATATTCTCTGACTTTAGAAAAAATAGAAAAAAAGAAAAAAAATCCATGGTCAGATATAAAAAAAAGAAAGAAAAAAAACCTCCCCAAAAACTGAGTCTCTCCCTTGTGTGGTAGATGCTTTGTTTTCTCAGTGTTGTTGTCGCTGAGTCACACCAGCTTGTGTGTGTGCTCTCTTTGTTGGATATCTGTCAACAGATTTAAAAATTGAGCAATTTGTCTAATTAATCTCCCCGCGGCTTCGTAATGTTTTTGTTTGCCCAGAAAACAACCTTGCCTGCAATAAATGTGTGTGTCTCTGTGATTTCTTCTTCCAGATATTCAATTGACAAAAGGAGTGATACCACAAAAGCTTTCAAAATAGATCCAAACAATGGGACCATAACTGTTGCTAAAGCTTTGGACCGAGAGACTGAAAACTGGCACAATGTGACTGTTGCAGCCAAGGAAACAAGTAAGGAGCATCTTGTTCATACGGCCAATTTGTGGCTCACTCAGTTGAGAAATCTGCCCAAAAATATTCACAGCAGTGCCACTGAGGACAAATAATAAGTGATGCAAACCTTTACATTTCCATACTGTAGCTAGATTTGCATTTATACTTTAGATCCAAATAAGAACAAACATTTATCAGTCTTAAGTATTATTTTGACAGATCTTTTACAAAGCATTTATGATACATGCACCTGGTGGACTCCTGCAAATGTCTATCTTCACTACTGCAGGCCAGAACCATTTATCCTCCTCTGTGGTGGTGTTCATCAAAGTGCTGGACATAAACGACAATGTGCCAAGGCTTGCAAGAGATTACCAGCCATATATCTGTGAGGGGACACAGGCGGGAGAAGTATGTATATTATGATGCACTGATGTCCATGATTTACAATACAGCAGTGTTGCAATGAGAGTGTGTGTGGACAGTAAAAGTTCTCATATTGTGTCATATTGTATTATATCACCAACCTTTCTATTATTCATCTTTCTCTCCGTGTATCTTTTTAAACATTGAAGGACTTGGAAGAAACCATTTGACTATTGTACAGCACAACAATCATTGTCAGCCTCTAAATGAGATTCTGAGTGCCATATTTCTGAGAAGCATGCACACTTCCTAGGAAATCTGTTGTCAGTATGTGAGTGCTTGTGCTGCTCATTTTTCTTCAGTAATGCGCCTTTGTGTCTCTCAGCTTATTCAGCTGCTCAGCGCCGTGGATCCAGACGACCCTGCCGAGGGACACCACTTCTACTTCTCTATGGTCCCTGAGACACGCATCAATCCGAACTTCACCATAAGAGATAATCAAGGTTACATTTGATTAGAGAATAGGACACAAATACTCCATCTGCTCTAAATATCCATTATTTGAGTATTTTATATATATCTTAGACAGAAACTACTTTATACTGTTCTTTCTAGGTGTTATGGTGATATCTTGTGTTTATAGGAATTATCGGAGTGAAAAAGAACTCAGATACTTCATGTGTATCGCTGCAAAGTGGTCCATAGAGCTAAGGATTACTGCAGAGTCAGTTGATGTTGAATTCTACGTGGGCTCGTCACTATGAGCAACTCCTTTCACTTCAGACTGAGTCATTTGATCCAATGTTGATATAGGAGTATTGATTAGAGAAGCTTCAGGTGAAACAGCAGAGAAAACGGTTCATCTCAGAGCTGCTCGATAGACAGCGGGTGATGAGAAAAACTGTGCGGATGTTTTTTTTTTTTTTGACATTGGAATAGAAGTTCTGTTATCTCATTGTAATAAGTGGGCAGTGAATTCCCCCTATAAGTGCTCTCGTGACTCTATATGGTTGCATTGAGACCCTTGGCATTAACTAGATTTGTATTATTATATATCTTGTGCCAAGAAATTTCATCTCTCAAATTACTGACATTTTCTGTCAGAGGCTTTTAAGCTGTAGGGCAAAATATACACGAAACCTTTCTTAAAAGTCCCGCTTGGTAGCTGGAATAATGATGGTGAGCTGCGCCTACACCACAACCTGTATGACTGCATGAAAAAGACACAATAGGAAGGGATATTTTTATGATTCTGAGAACTTGAACTTTAATGAATACGAGTATCTGAGAGAATTTTGCAGCATTTTGGAATGAAAGCATCCAGTAGCTTGTGGTTGGTAGGTTAAGCAAATTGAAAGAGTATTTGCCTTGCAGCCAGTGGGCAGTCGACTTGTTTCAAAACTGTATAATGAAAAACGGAGCAGTTAAAATCGAACAGTGTGCAGCAGAGGGATGTGTGAATGTGTCGAATAAGGTACAGTGTTCGGGGTGGTTGGCAAACGCAAGCACAGCAGTCTAGTCAGCAACCAGGAATAGAATAATGAATAAAGCAGGAACACATTTAATAAAACACTTTTCCATTACGCATAAGGCATATTTGATTCAAAAAAAGTTCCTGTTTGGTTACTTATTGAAGTCTTACAGGTGCACCAAACACTGAGAAATGTTTTCCAAATGTACTTTTGTACACAATGAAAATTTGATTTGAGCCTTTTAGAGAGCTCAGATTGTATTTTAAATCACATTAGCCGTGTCAGTCGAGTTGTTCGGCTTATTTGGAATCCCCCTCCCTAAAAATATCAGCACTCATACTCTCATGTTTTTTTTAAGAATACTGAAAAGTGCAGCTTTCATTCTCTTGACATCCTTTTTAGACAACACAGCTGGCATCATGGCACGTAGGAGCACTTTTACCCGCAAGGATCGGACCCAGTACCTCCTGCCTGTGGTGGTGACAGACAGCGGCTCGCCAGCTCTCTCCAGCACCAGCACTCTGACCATCAGTGTTTGCAGCTGTCATCCCGTAGGCCATTGTCCCACAGGGGGGGTGGAAGCCCTCGCTCTGTCTATGGGGGTCAGCCTGCAAACTTTGTTAGGGCTACTGGTCAGCCTGGGCACAGTGACAGGTGAGAAAGCAAAGTCCTCCAATGTATCCCCATCCTATCTTAGTCCAGATTATCATGTGATGATATAATAATGAAGAAATATACTGACTGTTCTTTGGATATCTTACCATCAGGCATCAAAATCATCTGTTTTAACCTTCCTGTCGTCCTCCTGGGTCAAATTGACCCGTCTGTTTTGACTGTTCCTTCTTTCCTTCCTTTCTTCCTTCCTTCTGTCCTTCCTTCTTTCCTCTGTCATTCTTTACTCCCTTCCTTTCTCCCTCCCTCCTACCTTCCTTCTTTCCTCCCTCCCTCCTACCTTACTTCCTTCCTTCTTTCCTTCCTCCCTTCCTTCTTTCCTTTCCTCCTTTCCTTCCTTTCTTTCCTCCCTCCCTCCTACCTTCCTTCCTTCCTTTCTTTCCTCTGTCCTTCCTTCCTTTCCTCCTTTCCTTCCTTTCTTTCTTCCTTTCTTTCCTCCCTCCCTCCAACCTCCCTTCCTCCATCCTTCCTTCCTCCCTCCTTTCTTTCCTTCCTTTCTTCCTTCCCTCCTCCCTCCTTTTCTTCCTTCTTCCTTCCTCTCTTCCTTCCTTGACTTGAGGACAACAGGAGGGTTAAACATGAGAGAATGAAAACTTATGGTATCTAAAGCTGGGAAATTAGTTCATTTAAATGAGAGATTACAGGCTAGTTAGAGTAGACTTAAATGTTAGAGTAGAGTTAAAATCAATCAATAATAATGTTCTTTCACAGGGAGAGAAGATGATCTCCTTTTATGTAATTTTAAGTAGCCCAACTTCAATCATACAAACCCTTAAGACCTCTGTGGTGTCTGGAATAATTCAAATGTAGAAAACAGAGACAAAGAAGGATGTTGATGTACTGCAAAACCATCAAATTATGCATTTTCAGATTATTAAACAGCCAACAAAAAGAATATTTTAGGACTACCAGAGGTCTTATTCTGCCAATATTTTCGCGAGAGTTTCTTGAGAGCTCAGTGATATTGACAAAACAGGCTAGACAAGGATTATTGTTGTGTAAGTGGAGTGATGTGAACTCAATAACTGATTGCTTTTGTGCAGAAGGATTTCACAAATGATTTGGACTGATGTAGATTTTCAGAGGGAAAAAAAATTATATAAATATTTGAATATTGCACGATCTATGATGATTTAACTGATAGTTACTTGGCAAGATATCCAAAGGATCAAACTCTCAAAAAAGTCAGTATAATCATATAAGAAATATTGGTAATTAGAGAGAATATCAAATGATAATCTCACTGATATTTTGTTGTAAAAAAAAGTGACTCTTTTTCAGCAGATCTGTTGAGCTAGAGCAATTCCTCCTCACATCATGTTTGGCAAGTATATATGAATATGTATATAAACGTGTGTGAAACCACAGAATTTCCAATTAACAAAATGTCCCTTTCATTTGGACCCCCCCCCCCCCCTCCCCCTCATCCCCCTTTTTAAAAAAATAATCTCACCAGCGTGCCTTTAACATACACACACACACTTTTAAAATGCTGAAAGCTTCCAGAGCAGTGATGTCAGGTAATGAGTGTATTGGTTGCAATACATCAGTAGCAATGCCATCCTGGGACGTTGAAGGGTTTGCATAGTGAAGAGCTTTATTATGACCTCGGCTGCTTTGTGTCCTCCCTGTGCCCATCACATGAAAGATTAATGGCAATACCTGCTATGCTAACGTTCTGTCGGAAGAGTGCAATACCTGCAAATAGACATGCAGAAACACTCTGTTGCATCAGATTTGAGCATCCTCTGCCACTTGGAGCAAATAAAAGAATTCCCCTTTTATGTGTGAGCTGAAATTAAAAAAGATAATTTAAAGCTTAATTTGCCCTCCTTTTTGATTTTTTCCCCCATCCACAGCAAGCTACAGAAAAACAAATCTGGCTGGTATTATTTTCAGTGCACTTTTATATTCTGAGTGCATGCTCCATCAGGCACCCTAGATGCTTTCCCCCTTCTAAGCTCATGCCCTGGTGTTTAACTGCAATGATCTCCTACTGCGTTATGTCTGCAGTGCTGTCAATTCTAATGCTGATGGTGAGAAGACACAGGCGGAAACAGCAGGAGGGGCTGGAGGTGGAGGTGAAGGAGCTGGAGCTGCCTGAGACGGTGTCGCAAAAGGTGCTGTATTACGGGGAAGGGAGATGTGGAGGAGAGGACCTGGATTTTTGCCAGCCGTCCATCGTCCCGCTGCGACCCCACCCGAGGAGGAGGGAGAGGAGGCTCCGGAGGGAAGACATCAGAGCTAGCATACGGATGTCCCTCCTTAGAGAGGAGTCCCACACCATTGGTCCAGAGGATGAGGTATTCAGACAGTTTATTCTGGACAGGCTTGCAGAGGCAGATGAGGATCCTTACGTGCCCCCGTTTGACTGCCTCAGGACCTATGCATATGAGGGGTCAGGGTCTCCTACGGGGTCTCTGAGCTCATTGGAGTCATCTACCGTTGAGCTTGAACCTGATCAACCAGCTAGCAACACCAGATCTTGCTTGGTCAGACTTACCCCGTGGTATGGGGCACAAGATGAGGACACCATCTTCTGAGGGGCTTTTCTTATCATTTTTATATGGCTTCTCTTCTAAAGTAGTCAGTACTGACACAAACAAGAAAGAGCTGCACTTAAAAGACAAACATCAACCCTTATATAACTTAATATAAAAGAGCTATTGTTGGCATACCTTTTCATATATGGACACATTTTCTTTGCTGTATTTATCATATTTCAGCTCCAGAGTTTCTAAGCATTCATACATTTGTCACAACTATCATTTTCTCCCTTAAACTACCACTTTGCAACAATCAAACATCATAACCTGTATCATACGTCTGTTTTAGAAGAAGAGGCAGATATTACATTTAATCTTACTTTCATCAGAAAAAAGACATTACCTTGAATCACAGAGATAGCAAAACAGTATTATTTGCTTTTGAAACAGTCATATAGGTTAATTTGGCAGGCACTGACATAAAAAATGAATAAATAAATAAAAATAAAGTTGTTTGGGTAGAAATGACTGGTTGCATGTGAAAGCAGTATCAATAGACCATTATGTAATCTTAGCCACAAGACAGGTTACATTATGGAAAACCTCACTTTTTTTTTTTTTTTTTTTTTACTGGATGAACTCTCACTCTGTTTTTACTCACTCACTCACTCACTCAGTAGGCTACCATGTTTTTTACCGTGCCCACCCACTCACACTAGGAATTAGTCACCACCAGTGAGTGAACAGGTTAGTCCACGTTCCGGGTTTTGCCGAAGTTACGAGTGAAAGTCAATTTGGCAGATGGTTAAAAGAAACGGAGGCACGGCAGGAAAAGGCAACCAAAAAAATACACTAGGATGCACTCACATAACTCTGGCTGATAAACTGAAATATGTAAGAGTATAAGCTATGTGTTATTATTATTATTGCCATTATTACAGTGTTAAAATATTACACTGGCTGTATCATACTAAATTTTTAATATATGTTACTATTACTAGAATATAAGTCAGTCCTAATCAGCATTTTGGCTCTTAATGGTTTCTATGTGTATTTGAATTGTACTATATGAATTCATATTATATGTATTCTTGATATATACTGTATATATGTGTAAGGCCACATATTTTTGTCTCCTGATTAGCTTTATTCTCATAGAAATGAAAAAATATGTATTAAATATCAACTGTTTAACATGCATTATGCCGTATGATATGACTCTCTGCTTTCTGTCGAGTCACCAGAGAACACATCTAACTAGTCGTGCGAGCCAATCAAGCGGCGGAAAAGAGCACGTGGGTGACTGGCAGCATAACTTCGGCAAAGTAACGTTGAGAGACGGGGGGGAAAAAAGTTTATCTGAGACTTAATTTGAAATGTATAAAAGGAAATTGAAACTCTTGAGAAACACAACAGCTGGAGTGCTGTGGGGAGGAAAAGAGGAAGAAGAAAAAAGAAAAAAAAAAGTGGATAATATACACCGCCTCTCTTCTTTCTTTTCACGGTCATTTACAATATTATTGGCAAACACTACATGCTCACAGTTAGTTGTGTGGGTGGCTGCTCGCGGGGTGACTTGAGGTAATTGCATGGTGATAAGGTCCAGCCCCCTCACATTCTCATCCACTAATTGGGCAGTTTGCTGTCTGCGAAGGTCAGCATTTGCCTCAGAGAGAATATAGTTCCCACTGAAGAAATAACTTGAATTTCATATACAAACCTATTTTGGGGGCAGAAAAAAAAAAAAAAACGCTCAACATAAAAGACAATATGAGGGAAACAACTAATTGCTTGAATCTTTTTCAGCTTCTTTCCTTTCCCATGGTGGTTACTTGTATGAGGTGCAGCACTCAGCAGGACAATTTCCAGACATCACTGCAACTCAAAGTGATCTTCAAATAGCTTCCACTGTTGGAAACAATCTATTCGACCGGTGCTTTTTAGACTAAATCATCGTCTCACAATGGCTTCTAAAGACACAGGTGTTCACAAAAAAAAGGTCCTTTTAAAGTCCTTTCAAACCAATCTCCACAGTCCAACATGTAGTATAGGCATTGGCTTTGCCCCTGAAGGGTTCTGTTATAATTCCCTTTCAATAGTACCTTAATGTCAAAAGTCATTCAGCTCCTGGTGTCATTTAACCTTCTGAATTTCTGTCATTACCCATGGTGAATATCACGGGTAATTTAACCTAACAGCCCTTTTCTTTGTGTAATTATACCCATTACAGCAATGTGAAGGATTTCACTCCGTCAACTGTCTCTGTCCCCTGCTCCCTCTCTCGCGCAGGTTATAGATTCGACTCCTCTTTTCAAACCGGGTGCCAAACTCATCACAAAGAACCCACAATGCTCACTACAGGGTCTTTGAGAAGGGGGGCTCTCATTTGGCAGACAGCGGGATGATTGAAAAGATGCCTGAAAGGATTTTGAGACCTAGTTTTTCAAAAAAAAAAAAAGAAGAAAAAAAAATCATTAGCAACATGTATGCCTAAAGGTTTGGCTGAAGAGAGATCGAATCATTCATATGCAGACTGTTAATGTGAACATAATTATAATAGTTGTCATCCAACAAAGCTCCTTGAGAGATGGTGAGTGGTTTAAAAAAAAAAATGTTAAAATTTAAAAACCACAAATATTGTCAATATTGCAAGCAGTTTGAATACACGATATGACAATGAAAGCGAACATTGTGTGCAGCTGCTTTTGGGTTTCAGCATCTCTGAAGTGAAGTGCTGCCGTTTGATTGAAAATTTCAGTATTTTCTTAATGTTGAGGAGAGTTTCTCTAAATCCCATCCAGACCTTCCTGCCACAACAAATCCACGCTGACATTCTCCCTCAAATACCACAGGACACTGTTAAAGGTATTATATGAATCCCTCTAAGGAGAGCTGGAAGGAAGGTTAGGTTAAAACATATGTCTCTCAATTGTGTCACTAATTAAATGCAGGATGACTGTAGGCTAATTGTGCAATGTAAGGGCTCATGTAGGACAAAAATATAATAGCCACATTTAGGATAAAAGTTAATACTGGATCATAAAGCGTAGTCATGGTATCACCGAGCGATACTGAGATCTTCCAGCTGCTCAGTAGAGAAATGACAGAGACATTGTGGGATATGGCAGTCACTTCTGTACTGATGATCAGAAACCTGGTTAATGTTAGAGTCATACTGTCATATGAATAATTCGGTTTTCCTAGATTTCATATTATATTTTGAATATGATTAAAAACGGCATTAAAAACACATTAAGTGCTCATGTTAAGAGTTAAAAAAAAAGGTTGAATCAAACTAAAATTATACGAATACTAAACTTGCACAGTGTGAAGGATGTGTGGATGTTTTAATTAGTGTGTCTCTATGTGTGATTACGTCTTTTGCTAGACAGTATAAAGCAATAATGTGTAACTTGTTCTCAGGTGTCTTGATCCTGAGCAAATAAAGCTCAACTAACTAACACACAGAGCGCTCAAAGTCTCAAAAGGATGTTTTGTACACACGACATCCATCAAAGTAATTGAATTTAACCTTTTACACTTCCTTATAATAACTTACAATTAACCTTGTATGACATCAACAAAAACCAGGAGTTAAAGGTCTTAGGCTTAAGATCTATCTTTGACGTACTGTATAATATGTAGGAAATTCAACCAAGATGTAAATTTAATCAAATGAAGAAAAAAAAGAAAGCTCCATAAGTTAAGATCGAATATATCTCACATCTGATCTCCGCTAGTACTGAAAGACGTTAGAGAAGATGAATATTAGATGACTGTCAGGTTGAGTAGGAGGGAATCTGTGAATATATGCTTACACATTAATACCAGTGATATCAAACTGGGATCAAATGAACAGAAGCAGCACAGAGAATTGATATTAAGGTATAAGATTGTAAGCCTATACAGTACACATGATGGCAATAATCAATATTAAGCCACACTTACTATATAATATCTAAGTAAATTGACACCAAACAGAAAGTCCTTGTACATTAACCAGGCTGTTATCAACCCAGCGTGTGTGTATGTGTGTGTGTGTGTGTGTGTGTGTGTGTGTGTGTGTGCCGGAGTCAAATCTGACAGCAAATGTGTTAAAAGATTATGCAAACTTTAATATTTTAGGATTTACAGAATACATTTCCTGCAAGTTATTTCATGTGAGCCTTTTCGCTATTCTGGTCCATTAATGAGCTTCCCCTCGTTGAGATGCGACTTGGGGATTGTCACACTTTGAAATGAAATTAATAAGTAATAATGCCGTGGCAAAAAAAAAAAAAAAAAAAAACTTTGGAAACTTGTTTTGTTGTTGCTCAACAGAAGCTAATTGGTGGCTGTTTTAGGATGTGATATGTGGCCCCGTTTACAAGACAATTGACAGTTTGATATAATGACAGGAGACAAGTGGATTGTGACTATAAGTTTTTTTTTTTTTTCTGGTTAATGAATCGAGGGACAAAAACATCACAGATGAAATCATTTATTGTATCTAAATTTAGCCGGCTCTCCATGTGTTTGTTACTAGGAAACGCGTTTTTTTTTTTTAAATACTCATTTATACTCCCAGCCAGGTTAACTTTCATGCAGCAAAGAGAACATATAATAATATAAGTAAGTGTTTTAAAAGGTGTGACTTTCATTTGTGACATTTGTGACAAGATAAATTCACTTCTTTTTCTTTATAAGGGCATTTTTTTGCCCTCATTAAATATGTTTTGGGGGCTTTTTGGGATAATTTCTGGGGCTATTTTTTTCAAATTATGGGAAATACCTTTGTTCTAAGTTTCATGACAGACCAATATTAAATTATTATTATTGAAAAAAAGTGAAGGAAGCAGTTGAACTCACAATGAAATAGCATTGAATTAGTAAAAAAGATAAACCTGACATGCCAAGAATAATCTGAGAAGTCTTTAAAAACTGTTTGACAGAGGGCCGACACTTGCCAGGTGATCTCGGTGAACCTTCTGTCCATCACGGTCTATCACTTCTATCACTTCTATCACTTCTTGCCTTCTGTCATCACACCTAAACCTCATCTGTAGCTGCCAGTAGGTTTCGGACACCTATGGGTCCACATGAAGTGAATAACTTGAGGCCTTACAAGTCAGTGTTTAAAAACTGGTGACATTTTTGACAGGATAAGGAAAATAGGGAGTATATTTAGATATTTTCCAGGGACTTTTTTTTCCCAAATCATGGGAAATACCTTTGACAGACCAACATTCAATGATTCTTATTGTAAAGAAGTGAAAGGAGCAGCCAAACTCACAATGAAATAACATTTAACCCTTGTGTCGTCCTCCCGGGTCAAATTGACCCGGTCTGTTTCTTCTTTCCTCCCTCCCTTCCTTCCGTCTGTACTTCCTCCATCCCCCTTTCTTCCTTCCTGCTTTCCTTCCTTCCTTCCGTCCGTCCTTCCTTCCTTCCTTCCTTCCTTCCTTCCTTCCTTCCTTCCTTCCTTCCTTCCTTCCTTCCTTCCTTCCTTCCTTCCTCCCTTCTTTCCTCCCTCCCTCCTTCCTTCCTTCCACCTTTCCTTCCTTCCTTCTTCCTTCCTCCCTTCCTTCCTTCCTTCCTCCCTCCCTCCTTTCCTTCCTTCCTCCCTCCCTTCCTTCCTTCCTTCCTTGACTCGAGGACAACAGGAGGGTTAATTAGTAAAAAAGCTAAACCTGGCAGGCACTTACAGTACCAGCTGATTGGATGAACCATCTGTCTATCACCGTCTTCCACTTCGTGCTGTCTGTCATCACACCTAAACCACATCAGCAGCTGCCAGTAAGTTTAGGACACCCATGAGTCACAAATGAGAAAAAGAAACCTCACACTGAGCTAGCTACAGATTATAACTGTGTGAGTATGTTTACCCATTAAATGCATATTGTATTTTAATGTATTAACAATAAACTAAATGTTATATAACTACATCACATTTCAAAATGACAGACCAGGAAAACTGAAGTGTGTGACAGAAAAACCTCCACGTTAATAATGTTACCGTCAGTAGCTGTCATGGCTGCTTCACAACCTTACAAGGCTTCAGCAGAAGGTGGAAGTGGACCTGGGAGGGTTGCTCAGGTTTCGAAGTGTAACTGTTCAAGCAATTTCTGAGTTTGCACTTTGAATACACAGCAAAATCAAGACATGCTCTCCCAAAAACATTACATCTTTGTTCAACTTTGTTTTTTTGTATTTAATACCCCCCATCATCCCAATTGCAAGGGCAATCTAGATATTTTGCCCCAAGTCCTCATTAATTTATGCCCCTGATTGTCAGCCCCCAACACTTGAGGTTAGTAATTTCCAGCTTTTTTAATATACTACTGTTGATAATGTAAATTTAGGAGGCAGCCAGCATCAGACTCATTTCTTCCCCAAATTAGCCGAAAGCTGATCTAACAGGCTGGCATGTGATTGTAGAGTTAGTGAGCCTGTAGCTAATCACCAATCATCATTTTGTCTGCAACATAAAATGAACATAAAAATATGCCCTGCCATTTTCCTTTGACAAATCAGATAGCAATTCACCCAGGCTCATGAAAAACTGAACACTGAAAGACAACAGAGTGGGATTACTAATGGGTAGAGAGGTCATCTTTCAGCTAAAGACTCTCCTTTAAGCTCCATCACAACAATCATTATCACTCACAAAGTCTGTCTTACTGCTACTTACTGTGGCTCTGTAATTTCCTGTTTGTCTTTTGTTTGTTGGGATACACATTTTGTGCCATCTAACAACCCATGCACTCAAGAGATGGTTCAATATTTCATTTAAATGTATTTATAACATACATTTAATTACTTTTTTAATTATCTAGTTATATTTTGCTGTATAGAAAATCAAAGTACTACAGTAATTTGTATCAAAATACTTCCAGAGCTTGTATTTGTGTATTTAAAATACCTACAATACACCGTTTATGTCATTTTATTCTCAAATGAGACATTTTTATTCACAGATTTAAGCTGTAGAAAATAAAAGTACAACAATTAGCTTAATCAGTCTTTAGTTAAATGCAAATGAATCAATAATCCACTAATCCAATTTGGTGTAAATTGCCAATAAGATAAATGTATGCAATAAAAATATGATTAGATATTGCATGCTCAGATTAAGCTTACTGAATGTCACTAAAATACAACAGAAGAAAAGAGCAATTAACAAACATATGCTCTAACGTCACAGACACGCAGCATGGACTAATCATCTTGTGTTTAGTCATCATATGGGAAACTTCATTAGCCAGATTACATGTTCATTTCTATCATAGCTACATTTAGGTTTTTTATAGTCGTCTCTCCTCAAGACAGTTTTTTCAAATATGCTTTTAATTTTTGATGTTTTTATTTTATTTTGTTCTTCTATCTTGTTTCTTTTTCTCTGCATTGCTCTTATTTTCTCTATGGTCTTATTATTATTATTATTATTGTCTTTACCCCAAAGCTAAATGTGCATCTTTTTTTTTACAAAACATTTTGCAATAAGAATTATAGAGAGTTAATACAATTCAAAGTGAACTGACTCCATTATAACATAGGTCAATCAATAGTCTGCCAACAAGTGATTATAAGTTGATCATTAAAAAATGTAATAATAATAAAACCAAGCTAACCACTGATGTTACCTATGTTTTTACATATGTTAAAGATGCTGTGTGTAGAATAAAATAGCGCCTCATGAACCAGACTTAGCAGAAATGAATCATAATGTTTTTAATTATGTTATAATTAGTGTATAATCACCTGATAATTTCATTACATTAGAAAGAGCCGTTTATATATCTAAGTAGTACACACTTGAAAGGATGTGCAATTAGCGATCTCTCTGCAAGATGCCACTAAATCCTACACACTGGTCCTTAAATAGAAACATTCAAGTGCACACCAAATTACTTAAATGATAAATTAAAGTCAGTGTAAAGTAAGAATAAATATGTGTTCTGAGTTTGACATACCACAGAAAAGTGTGTTGTTAACCACCCTGCTAAACTTGAATGATTAAAAAAAAACGCCAAATATATGAAATTAGGCTTCAAAGTTTCTTTCTCTGCTTCCAAACGCTGTGGGCGTGGCCGCCGAGTCAGCTGAAACCCCGCCCCCTACCAAGTGTCACCTGACAATCAAAGTCACTACCTCTACCCGAAACATGGATGCTACATTTGAGAGCTTTCTGCTGCTAACTCAGCTGCTAACTCGGCTGCTAGCTTGGCGGCTAACTCGGCTGCTAGCTCGGTGGTTAGCTCGGCGGCTAGCTCAGCTAACTGGCTAACTGTAGACTGTAGTAGTAGGAGTGTGCGCTGAATGTAATTGTTTATGCCAACGCGGCAGTGATTTTCAGACCCGCCCACTAAATCCTGAACACAGAAATCTTGAAACACAGTTCATGAAGCCTAACTCCACAATTCAAAGTACTAAACACAGCAAAGAGCAACAGCACTTAAAGCTTTAGAGGACATTAACCAGATAAGATTAAATGTGTTGAATATATCTAGCAAAGAATTCACATGCCACAGCCTTCAATGGTAAATAACCCCTAGTATTATCGTATAAATGTACACCAGGTTCCTCCAAACTCCTCATAACAGATTTCAGTCTCACTGGTTTGATATAACAAAATCTGCAAAATTTAATCTATACATGATTGATGTAAGTTTTCCCACTGTAGGTACTTTCCAGCATCGGTGTATAAAAGAGGAGCGCTTTACCCAACACCCCGAAAATGTTGCTCCATATCTCCTGGACTCAAACAGCGAGGAAGGAAGCCCTGGAACCGAGATGAAAAGGACGGAGCAAGTCGTGGGTCAAACAGAGTTTCTGACAGAGTTCCCTACAGGCAGGCTGAACTATTCATGGGTTTACTTGTAGCTTACTTTAGTTTCAGTTTACTTCAGTTTTGTTTGATACAGATTTCGTGATAGAGGGAAAAGTCATACATAAAGTTAAAAGTGGGTTTGTGAAGGCGAGGTCATTTTTAAAAGCTTGAGCTCTCCACTTTATAGATTTACCTTTCAAGTATGCTACAGTAGTTATCTCATAAAGAGCAAAGCCCATAAAGACAGTGTTAGGCAAATTTGTCAACTTGATGCAAAACACTAATTAAATTAAACAGCTTTTTTTTGCTTTTTTTTCTTCCCTGAGCTCAGGATTCATCCATAAGAGCTGCTTTATTACAAACAGTTCCACCGTGTAAACCTGAAATCTGTGTGTAACAGATGACCTGTGTAGGCGTGTAGCAGAACTCAGATCATTAAAGTGAAATAGACAACTTTTTTGCTTTAACTTATCATTATGAAGTAAATGTTGACAGCACAGTTTAATGGCTGTAGAATAATGACTCCGTCTGAGTTTAGATTGGTTCCCTGTAAGCCTCGTTTTCACTGTGTACGATCTCCTGGGAGAATGAAAGCAAGATTTACGGCACAAAGGAAGTTCGTCAACCAGGAAGAAGATAGCGTTAACCACTAGCTACCACTATTCATCCATGCATCCATCCATTTTTTTGCCACTTATCCAGGCCTGGGTTGAAGTGCCATTATTAGGCTAAGCAATGAAACCAAGCTCATCTCATGGCATCCCAAGGTGTTCCCAGGCCAGGAGCGATATATAATCCCTCCAGCGTGTTCTGGGTCTGCCCCCAGTTGAACCAGTCTGGCACACCTCTAAAGGAAGGCGTCCAGGAGGCATCTTGACCCTTGACCAATTGCCCAAACTGCCTTCGCTGGCTCATTTTGATGCGAAGGATCAGCGGTTATACTCCTAGCTTCCCCCGGCTGCTACCACTAGCAGCTAGAAAAGCTACAAGGAAGCCAGGATCAGCATAATACTTAACTACGCTTGTTTCTGTTTTGGTATGTTTGGTATGTTGCTAAGAAACAAACTAATGATCCATTGTCTGTTTGTTTATCTAATCAAAGAACATTTTTTTTTGTGTTGGTCTTTTTATAAATGAGCTGCGGTGAAAGTTATTATATTCTGTTATGATCAGATAGATGATTGAATATTTATTGATCATTTATTGACATCTAAGCTCTGAGAAGAACAGAAAGTGATCCATTTGATACCATTTGATACCATTTATACCATTTGAAAGCACTGGGAGGGAGTTTAAAAGTCGTGTGTTCCCACTTTAATTACCATCATATCCTGACTGATCCCATGTTAATACAGTTACTGCTAGTGTGCCATTTGCGTAAATGCACACAGCCTCTTTAATCAGTTTGGAAACGCACTTATTGTTTCAGGCTTCAACAACAAACAGAACATCAGTACTGACGCACTGCGAAATCCCAGATACATTCAGTGACACCTGAACGACATTAATGTAAGATTCAGACATTAATCTAACATTAGAGAAGTGAAAGAAGCAGATTACATGAAAGTTGTGTTTTGATTGTGTAATGGCTCCATGTGTGTTCAGTCTGCTTATTAAAGAAGAGCAATGCGAGGCTTTTGTGCTTTCTGCAGTTTTCATTATGGACCAATCTGTGTGCTGAAATGTGGAGAAAAGCCACACACACACACACACACACACACACACACACACACACACACACACACACACAAAACAAAAGACACACTGGAAATCACTCTGCTCACTCAATCAGACGCAAAACAGCAAATTGCACTCAGCTGTAAAACTTGATGTGCATGTTTCATGATGTCATATCATTAGGAGGAATATCTTTTGTGAATGGGATGGTGACACGGGGGTAGATAGCAGTTGTGTTTGATGCACACAATTCATGGTGCTATCAGTAGCTGCAATCTGTTCTTTGTGAATTAGCCCCACAGCATGTAGGGTTTTTTCTGAGTTTAGGTTCTTACATCTCATCCTTTTTTTTTTCTTTCTTCTCCAAGAGCGCTGCTGAATTTAGAAAGAAATACTTTCCACTTATCATTCCTAACACATCCACTTGATCTGATTTCATATTGTTCTTTCCTTAGGTCTGTAGTATGAATCTACTATTATGGAATACCAAAGGCCTCGGGCCCAAAGTGAAAAGTCCCATTAATAAAGAAGAGATTACTTTCACTTGCTGTCAAGGCCCTGTGCTGCTCAAGGATTGATGCTCTCACCTTAAATCAGCCCCTTGAAAGGTCCTTCCAAAACTGTATGAGTGCCAACTGTATAGGTAATTTTTTTTCTCTATAATGTTTCACTTTCAGGGCATGTTCAATGGTATTATCAAAGCAGTGATATAAGGATTTTGCTTTGTTTGTTTGGTGATATGGTCATTTTTTAAAAACTGTATTTGTCACATTTCTAGGCATGTTTGCACACTTTTTTTTCTTTATTCTTTCTCTTTCTTTCTTTCTTTCTTTCTTTCTTTTTTTGCTTTCTCCATTCCACTCCTCAGAGCCACGGGGTTTGTTGTTCACTTTTTGTTGTTGGAGCCATCACTCAAAATGCAGGGCTTTCTTCTGACAGGCACTGAAGCAAGGAAATGAGAAATGACTTACACAGTTTAGCTCCTCTTCATTTTCACTTGCCTTATTATTATCAAACACGCGCATCCCCAAATTGTACACGTACACACACATACGCACACGTTCCAACGCACACTGCATGCACTTTCACAGATGATCAGTGAAGTCTCCTGAGCAAAAAGACACCCGAATCTGTAAAGTGGTGAGAGGTTTTTTGTCAATGTCCACAGTCCATGACATACAGTACATTTACTAGACTTTGACAGTGCAGAGAGCGATGGCCCCTGCACACCACTAATTAGCTGTCATTCATAATTGATTAAAGTCCAAATGTAAATAATAAATGGAAATTGAATTTTATTTAGGGTGTCCTGTCAACTATATTTACCTTTGGTGCTGCTGAGACTGGATGTAAACATGGCTGCATAATTGTAAAATAATTTACCAATCAGATTGAGTTAATCGTGTTAAAGGGAAAAGAGAGGCTAGAGATGTCACTTGGCTTCAGAGCAGCAGCAGTTTTTTTTTTTGTTTTTTTTTTTTTGCAAATTTTTTCTCACGTCTTTCCAAATTCTGAGCATGACGAAGGGTCTTGG
Organism: Scomber japonicus; assembly: GCF_027409825.1. Classification (NCBI taxonomy): domain Eukaryota; kingdom Metazoa; phylum Chordata; class Actinopteri; order Scombriformes; family Scombridae; genus Scomber; species Scomber japonicus. The sequence continues at coordinate 6,467,784 of NC_070598.1, forward strand.
TCTTGAACTTAAGGCAGCAATTTAAATCTGACTCTTAGCTGGTCGTGTCTAGACTGGACTTTTTTTTTAAGGCTGAAAAGAAACTTTTCTCTCATTGTCAACACATCCATGTAGAGAGCAAAACCAACTATGAACTGATTTTATTACTTTTCTATTTTATGTGTGTGTGTATCCAAAGCCTGAAATGTTTTATTCCTCTGTGCTTTTGGGTGCAGTTGTTGCCCCCCCCCCCCCAAAAAAAACTGTTAAAAACATGTCAGAGTCACACTGTTGCACTGGGTGACATGTTGATTCACCACAAAGGATTTTGGTTACAGTAGTTTGTTTGGAGACGGCTCCAAAGACTAATAACAGCAAACCCATTTTCAGTCTCTGGAGAGTAGTTTGGTGTAGGGCAGACGTCAGTACTTTGCTACTGTAGCTTATTGCGCTACATATCACAACCTTTTGATGTTTTACTACTTATTTTACACAATATGACCGAAATAGAAAATTACCAGCCACATCCTTTATGTGTACCTTTCATTGCCTCTGTTGCTCTTTATATGGGAGACTTGATATCTAATGCTAAATGTTGCTTTGACATGTAGCTCTGATCTCAGTCTTTTATCATGATATCATCTATGCAACCACCAGTTTAAAACCTTTTAGCAGGGTTCTTCTTATGAAATAAAGAGTTTTCAACCAACCCACCAAGTTTTAATATTAGCTGTTGAGATTAACTCATGACAGATGGCTACAACTGATAAAGAGTTTCTATTTCAGCCAACTGAATCAATGGTCGTCAGCTAGAATTGAGAAGCCTGATTTACTCATGTGTGAAATTGAGGACTGTGCATTCTTGATGGTAACTCTGTCATATTATCAAAAGTTGTGTTTCCATTAGATTCGCAAAATCATTTTAAGAGAACTTTTGAAATGTCTCAAGAAAGAAAATGTGAATTAGACCTGGATATCAATCAGTCATAATTGCAGCAGAAGGCTTAAATTATCCACCAGTAAACAAAAACAAATAGTTATATTGCTTTGATGAGACAAAAAAATGGGAAGAGGTCTTCAGGAATTTGTTTCAACTGGGCAAGTTGTAATTGTATTTTCATTTCAGCTAATATTAGCCATGCTTCCTGCTCTCTGGAGATGAGTCATGTGATTTTAAACATTCACAATGACATTATATATTTGACAAATATGTTTCTGTTACCCATTTTACACATAAACAGTTTTTTGACACTTACAAAAATCCAGCGCAAGCAAGCATAAAAAAATATTTTGCCAATTGTTTTGAATTGTTTCCATTAAGCTTTTTTTTAACCTTCCTGTCGTCCTCCTGGGTCTGTTTTGACAGTTCCTTCTTTACTTCCCTCCTTCCCTCCTTCCTTCCTTCCTTCCTCTTTTCCTTTCTCCTTCCCTCCTTCCCTGTTTCCTACCTCCCTTCCTTTTTCCTTCCTCTCTCCCTCCTTTCTTTCCTTCTTCCTTCCTCCCTCCTTCCTCCCTTCCTTCCTCCTTTCCTCCCTCTCTTCCTCCCTTCCTTCCTTGACTCGAGGACAACAGGAGGGTTAATGCAATCCTTCAACATACAGTAATATAAAAACCAGCTAAATTAACACTATTGCAAAGTAATTATGTGCCATGTGAGAATGGAAAGCTTAACAGGCATGACAACAACAACAAGTACGGCTTAGAAACTGTTCAGTTGTGATTTCTGATAAGCCAATTAACACATACAGTACGGTTGTTTACTCTTTAAGGTTTGTGCTATACGTTTCCTTCTCTGAGTTGTAATAAAATAATACAAGTAAAGTGGTTCAATTTAATTTGTGAGCTTAATATATTGCTAATGGCACTTTGTTTTTAAGTGAGCTTTACCATGCTCAATTGTAGTCTGTGTTACAATTGGCAGCCTTTTCTTGGTGTATTTAACCCTATGTTAAACCATAGCATAATAATAATAATGTGATCATGTACATTGTGTCTGTTTGTGCATTTTAGTGAAATCACTGACATCCAGCCACTACTGTCTTCTTGCATTTTGGATGTCTGCATGTCTCCATTGTGTATGCACATATTGTGAGGAGTGTGCTCTTCGAGTCAGAAAAAAAGCCATCGATGCAGTCCTCAGAAGTAGCACATCATTAATAACGGAGGGACCTTTGAAGATCCTGCATAAATGTCTAATTAGGTTTGGTAACCTTTAGGAAACTCAAGTGGGTGAATACTAAACAGGCCTGGAGATCTTGTACTGCATGGCAAACTAAGCACTCAACATGTGGGAGAGAGCGCTGACATTGAGGAGGTTTGTTCCCCTGCCTGAAAGGGCATGCAATTTAAGTCACATTACAAGTGCGTCTGAACTCATTGGCCAATTTCTGGCCAATTTATTGTAGTTAACCATCCTGTGTATACTCCTCATCATGGAGGTGGAGCAAAAAAAAAAGATATGCTGATTTTTTTCTTGTTTTTTTGTTTGTTCTGCCCTTCAAGCTGTGTGGATCACTGTTCCGCATAACTGTGACAAGCCTGCGTGGCATTTAGCAGACCCAGAAGTCTGAGTATTCGAGCCACAAGCCATGTTCTCGCTGATACACAGTTAGAAGGATGTGACCTAGAAAATAAATACAATAGTAGGAAAGAAAGAAAAAAAAAGCACCGGGACTAGTTGACAATACACTGACCTTGTCTCAATCTAACAACACAATAAAGAGACAGCATCTATAACCATAAAAAAGAATCCCTCATGCATTGTTTTAACACAGCCTGCTTCCTGCTGTACTGAAGGTAGGTGAGCTTCAATCTTTAGCTGCAGCAGGGGCTCCCTAGGTTGAAACGCTGACGTCTTACTGTGACTTTGTTGCTGTAGAAAGGTTTGTGATAAATTAATAGACTGAACGTGGGGGGGATGAGACACTAAAGCATCTCAGTATGTACCATATATATATATATATAAGACATGAAACAAGGACTAGTTACAATCCTTCACTTAAACTTCAAGGCAGGTGGGTTGCTAAAATTGAAATATAACTATATGTGGTGCTGTGATTTAACCTCCAGACTGTCAAATACATTTTTCTACAAAAAATATCCTATAACATAATAGATACTGACAAATCTGTGCAATTTAACATAAAAATAACAACCTGTGACACATATGATGACTACAGTACCTACCATGGAGATAAAGAGATATAAAACTGTAGCTGTTAGACATTCACATGAGTTGCTACTGGTCTAAATGTGTCATCTTTCCTTAACTCTTAACATACTGTTCATAGTCTGACTCATAATTAGCCTCTACACCATTTCACATTCAAAATCAGTCATTTATATATGTTTGATGAACCTTAAAGAAGCTGTCAGTGTTAATCTATGGAAAAAAAAGATATTCACAATCACTATATTATGGTCCAGGAGATATAATAGAATATAATATATATAATATTTTATTGAATAGGATGAATACATGTTTGAATGGTAATTTTTTTATTTTCTTTTAAATAAACCCAGGTCAAATTTGTACATTCGCATCTAGGAAAATGTGTATCAGCTCCCCAAAAATAAATATATGATGTTTTTTTTTGTATGTGTGGGATCACATTAGGAAAACTCACCCTGAAAGAAATCTTTATAAGGTCTTTTTTTTTTTTTTTTTACAACTCTCAAGTGTAACAATGTAAGGATTAAAATACATCCGGTTTCTCCAATTATCTCAAACACATCTCAGGTTCATCCACATTTTCTAACAATAAACACAAACTACCCGAGTCATGAAGCATCACCTCCAACTTCTCTTCCTAAAGCAATACAAACATGCACATCCCAAGACATACATCACAGGCGTATGCACTCAAACATATTTATTTTATGCACCCTCAGACACACATGCAAGCAGACACACAGAGAGAGTTGTCAGAGCATGGTGTAAAATCAGAGGGGCTGTTAATGGAGGCAGACAGCTTGGCTGCTGTTTCATCAAAGTGCAGAGGAAATGCAGATCTGTGTCCTGTAGGATGCAGGGAATTGGATCAGCTTCCTTCTGTCTGCTGAATTTGAAACACATACCAGCAGGGATTAGACAGCCTTTACAACCATGCAGCGCCTTTCTAATGGCCATCCACGGGAAATATTTACTCAACGTCTCGCACGTGTGTTCATATGCCGATCAGGAACCAAACTTGTCCTGTGGTCAGATTCATTTCAACCTGAGCACCGTATTATGTGGTGGTGGCATGTAATGTGCTGCAATTACATGCGTCGAGAGGTCGTGGTCTTGAATTTAATTCAGCTGCTAGCAATGTGGGAACCTTGATTTCTTACTTATTTGATTAATATAAGATGTAACATTTCCTTCAGATTTTGGCAGGTATCTGGTTTATGAATTATGCAATGAAATATGATACTAGGTAGGCCTGCAACTGACTGCTTAATCTGTCAATTATATTAATGAGTGTTGGGTGATAATCATTGTTAAACCATCACAGATTTAGCCATATTGCTTATAATGAGGTATCTAACCCTTTAATATGTTTGGGTGTATACGATTATTGTTGGTAATCAAAGATCAGAACTTGGATTGAAATTGGATTTCTATGATTTTCGAATTTGATTTTATGTTTTTGGTGTTTCATTTGCTGGATTATCAAAATTTGTTTCTCTTACGAACATCAGTGAGTAAAATACAGGGAGTGGGTTTGGGATGCTCTAAATGTTTAGATATATATATGTATGTTAACAGTAAGGTTTATTTTTATGTAGAAATCAAAATTTTTAATAGTTTTTAAAAATAATACAGTAAATTTTCCACCAAATTTACAGCATTTGAATGCAATTTGCTTTTAAAAACATTTCACAGAACCAGGACCCCTGACTGTCAAAGGGCGTGGTTGGTATGAAAATGTATTATATGTTGATATATACCACAATTTGAAATGATATGTATTTTGATAAAGAATGATTCATTTTGCCCAATCCTTACTGCTAAATATTCTCTTTGACAACTCAAAAGTCAAATATGACATTTTATTTATCACCTTGGCACTTGATGACATTTTCTAATTGTTATGAGTGAAGCTCACAATAGGAAATGACACATTAGTTTTGTTCAGGATCTTAGAGACCGCAGCTATAAAACATTGTCAAATAAAGCGGGTGTCCGTCCGGTCTGATCAGTGATTTGTGTTGACAGTTCTGTTAACACAGCACCAGCCCTCCAAAATAACAATGTTGTTAATAAGAATGCTTTATGGACATTTCCATATTTCGTCACCTTCGTCAAATGTGCAAGCCCAGTTTGTGACAAAGGGAACGGGGTAACCACTTAAAAAATTAATTTGGACATATTGTGTTTAATAAGCTCAGAGGGAAAGAAATAAAGGTAAGAAGTTTTATTTTACAATTATTATTTATGAATTATTAATTATGAATACACTGCAAATGGTGAGGGATTCATGATGATAGAATTACAATAAATGGTTTAATTGAATTTAAAAATAAAAATAAATACACATTACCATTTCTTTGAGCACATAGTAATGTGTTCAAATAGTTTAGTTTATCCTGTTTCCATGTGTTTACTATTATTGGGTTTTATTTTTATCTCTCAAATTTCATGTTTTTCTGTTTTATGTAAAGCACATTATTGAGTTGCCATTGTGTATGAAGTGCGCTATATAGATAAAACTGCCTTGCCTTGCCTATCAAAGGTCTAAAAATGTCAAATAAATTCAATTTACAGTTGTATAAAAAGAAAATGTAAAATCAGAAATGAATTATTATATTCATTTAGTTATTATTGAAAACTGCCACTCCCATCTTCATCCCTTTATTATTATTTTTTTTTACATTAACACCCTGAGTCACCTTTCTCCTATTAGACATGAGTTATTTGTGGTGTTGCACATTTGCTTCACTTCTGTTTAGATTTAATGTTAACCTCTAATTACTCCGCAGAAGAAGACATCCACTTTACAGCAGCTTACCTATTTAGTGTATGAGACAACAACAAAAACAAGTTAGACTTCATGCTATTATAGGTGTCAAACAAGGTATTTACTAAGACTAAATGCCCCGAGCTACAGCAATTCCATCACTGCGTAGAAACAATCTACCAGATGTTTTATCATTAGGTATCAAGGCAGCGCAGTTCATCTCCACCATTCAACAAGGACAGAGTTTACACAATATACCATTTAATGAATCACTTTAAGGTTGATGATATTTTAGGAGAATCCATATCAGCCCTTGGGAACCATATATGCATTTTTATCACGTATGACAATCTGTCTGGGCCATATTTTTACTTCAAGGTGAAGGTTAAGGGAAAGAAAATATCAGTTGTATTTGTTGTGAGGGTTGAATTATATTCCATCAACTGCAGCCACAACTACAAAGTTTTACAAAATTACAATAATCAAGAACCACCTGACACACCGTTCTTACTCCCACGCCTATCTTCATTCTCCTCCGCTTCTCCCGAGAGCTACAAAGAAAAAAGGTGTCAACTGGTTTTTGCCATATTGATGGAGCCGGGGGTCTATGGAGACCTCTAATTTTCTGAGTGAACGGTCCCAGAAAGAGCTAATGATATGTTAATGCTGAATGGCAGACATTAGGGAGGCCAAATGACGGCAATCCCAATTACCTCCGAGGGACGTGCCTTGTGTGTTTTTGTCACGCAAACAAACTCGGTAAATACAAATAACGTGTGGAACATTGGCTGGAAGGACTCAGGGGTTGGCTGCCAAAATGTCATCTGAATCTGAGAAAGAACTGAAGACCATGCAACTTATACGGGAACAATGGTTACGCCTCCACACTTTGTTTAGCTCTGGAATTTAAAAAAAATTAAATTAACCGCACCTTGCTTTGAGAGATTCACATTTTTTCGTTTTCCTATGAGAACAATTATGCCGCTGCTGCTCGTACCTTTCCAAGAATATCTCACACACACATACACACAAATACACAACTTGGATGTATCTTTGAAAGCATTGTTGAAAAAGTTTGTTTTCTTTGTTTGTCCTTTCACAACTTTTTTTCTCTGACACTGGCGCAAACTCCAGTTTTGGCAGGAATGCGGCGGATATCATCCTGCCACGTGTTTACTTTAGCAGCAAACTGTAGCTGTGTGGGGTGGAGGAAGTGGGAGGAGGTTACGTTTTGAATGGCACAAGATTGAAATATGCCACAGCTGATTTTGAATTCCTCTAGCTTTTTCCCACTTGTACATATCCCCTTGTGTGGGTTTACCTGTGAATGTATCTGTTAGTATGTATGTGTTCCTGTTTGGCTAGGCTTAGCTGCAGATTGCTTTCCCCCCTCCCTCCCCCATCCCCTCTCTAGTGTGTGCAGCATATGGGCATTGTGATGGAGGGTAAAAGGAAATGACAGGCCATTTGAAGATGCTCTAGTCCCTGATTCATGAATAATGCAGAGGGTGCAGCGAGCAGGTTCTCAGCCCAGGCTTCAAAGTTTATCGGCCTTCCCTGTCTCCCTGGGAGAGAGACTACAGTGCTGGGGGGAGATTAGACCGACACTGAGCAGAGACCTGGTCAAACTCAATTAAATACATCCAGGATAATTCCATCATCTCATTGTGCCATTCGGTTTTATTAGAAAAATAAACTCTGCGTGCTCACACCTTGAAACGACAATAGAAAAGGGGAAAAACAGCCAGTGAATTATTAAGCAGGGAGTCGACTGTGTGTTCAGTTGCTTCATGTAAAAATATGTAAATAAGTGGATTGCGGATGACATGATCGATGAATATTTTTATTAATTATGTCATACAAACATTGTTAGATCAGCAGATGGGCAAATGCCAGAATAGAAATATACATCTACAATGGATTCAAACTTTTGAACTTTACTGTCCTTGGACTCGCAATTTAGCAAATATCAGCTCTTGAATATATTTGTACCAAGCAAATCAGACGAATACATTTAAACACGGCGGTGGTTATAAAAAAGCACAGAAGTGGTGTTAAGCCTTTGTTGATGGGTTTTAATGGTCCCATTGATAGATGATTTATTAGTCATCCCGATTTGAATGTATAATGCAGCTGAAGACGACTAAGAAAACCCCCCAAACACCTACAGTAAATCTTGCGGTTTGTTTGAATATGCATGTTTCCTTCCACAGTTTCCTTTTGAGTCTTTTGAGGTGTAATTAGCCCCGAAGCACCTCCTGATGGCAGATGTAGGCCTACTGAAACACTCCCCTTGGCGGAAGCTGTTGTAGCATGTAACTATTTTCCATGTCTACATGATAAACAAACACTTATGCCACCCACATATTCAGCGCTATATCAAGCCAGGCTTGGCTAATGATGATAAACCTACGTAAAAGTACAAAGTGCTGCTAATTAGGCCTATGTCGATTATGGCTCATTAATGCTGATGTTGCCCTGACATGTTTTTGCCAATCATCACTGGAGAGGGCTTCGGCGCATCATTTTCTAATTACTTTAATTCATCATTGTAGCGACGCTCTGCTAGTATCAACCCTGCAGTGACGTGTTCAAATGGAAATGTCAAGAAATCCTAAAAGTGAATGAAAAGTGGGTTAACTTTGCAGAGTCTGTCCAGTCGCTCTTATTGTATTGTGCCTTTTGGCCATTCAAAGCAATGAAATCCAATGACATAACTAGGTAAAAAAAAAAAAAAAATCAAGGTACATTTAAGTAGTTAGTGAGATGTGAAAAAGAAAAAAGTATGACTCTTGGATCAAACACAACCTACAATTCAAGTATTCAAATTCAAGTTTCTATTGAAATCAATTTAACGTGTTTGTATTTCAAGCCATGACATTTGAAAATATATTTGTTTGAACGAGTGTAAAACCTTTTCTCTAACATGAGTGAATTTGGAATAATAAATGCATTGCTCTCACAATTATCTTGTTGTTTCTGACCTTTTCTGAGACGAGCAGGATGACAGTCTGAAAGGTGATCTAGTTCACTCATCTTGATGATTTTATCCACCGGCCTCTTTACAACTTTACCTGAAAGTCTGAGTAATACTGATGAATTACTGATGGATTCATTTTCAGTCATTTTCTAGTTATAATACTAAATTCCTCTTTCTTTTACACCCTATTACCCTAATCTTGCCACTTTGACCTACTTTTTCCCTCCTTGCGTTCCCCAGGCGATGAAGAAGCAAGCTGTTGCGCTCACACATACCTCTCAAGAGAATTATTTATATTGCCCAGGTCTGGGACCAGTCTAATTTGGGTGTAACTATATGTAGAGTACACAAACCTCAGGTCTGACATTTCTCTTGCTGAAGGCAGACGAACTGTTAGCACTACTGAGAGAGACAGAGAATAAAGCATGGTGCTGCAACAGCCTTTGATCTTCCTTTCCCTCCTTTTCTCTTTTTCAAAGGACCAGCGAGGAATCGTCCAGCTGATGCTAGAGCAAGGGGCCCCCGTTTCTCTGCCATCAATAGACTCCCCGGGATGGACCAGCCGACCAGCAGATTATTTATTTTTATTTTTTCATGTGGGAGAGGAAGAAAAAAGATGCAGACTTTCTTTGGAGTTTTGTTTCCTGCTGCGCAATCACAGAAATAAATATTCACCGCATGCAAAGACTCAGTTCCCAGTTGACTAATAGTCAAGCTATATTTCATCTAATTTCTCAGACTCTGTGTTAAAGAGGAAAGCAGCCTTATAGCGGAGGTGTATGTCTCAATCCCCAGCAGGAAGATACACCTAAGGTTCCCTTTTTAAACCTAATATATATAATGTGTTCTCATGATGCACAGCCTACACTTAGATAAGCTACTGTTTATGATTGTTTGGTTTCTGGCACAAACTTCATCTGGTCTAAACCTACAAAAACACACATCACAATTTAAGAGATAAGACTGTAAATCAAGTGAAAGAACTAATATTACTGTATGAAGAGAGGACAGTAATTGTATGATAAATGATCCCAGACACCTGCGTTGCATGTGAAGCCAAAAGGTGACTGCAGAGAATGATTTCTTTAACAGGCGGCCAAGAGGTCAAACTCCATTAGCGATGTTCCAGCAGACAATCTGAGGAAAAGCGTGTTCCTCATCTCACTGAGAGTCTCTGAAAATGGGCACCTCTTTGTCAGGGCAATTTGTTGATGATGCATGGTTATGATAAGAATTGAGTGAAGTGTCTGTGGCGGCCTCGGGCCTACCTAGCCAAGGTGCCAGGGCCAACATGAGTAATCAACTGAGGTACAGATTGAGCCCCTGATAGCAGAGGGGCCATGATTGCTCATAAGTACCCCCAGGCACTTTCTGTTGATTTTGATTGACCAGCTGTCAATCAAAATCAACATCTGGTATCAGACTATCAGTAGAGGAGTTTACATCAGATGTCTCTGTTTGAGGCAATGTCTACAGTATCGCCTTAGATACAAGAAATCATGAACTAAATGTGAGATGGACATGCTATAATAACACTAGAGCCCCTTTCACACTGGACAGAAAACCCCACTAACACTCACTAACATCTGGCCTTTAACTCCAGTGTGCAATCGGCATTCATTCAAGGGTCAAATGACTCTGCCATAGTCACAGTATCTATTGGTGCCAGAGTAATAATATAATTTCTCTTTCATCTGTTTCTATATCTGTAGATGACTGTAAACATATGATCTCAGCCATATGTTTAACCCTCCTGTTGTTGGAAGGAAGGAAGGAAGGAAGGAAGGAAGGAAGGAAGGAAGGAAGGAAGGAAGGAAAGAAGGAAGGAAGGAAGGAGTAAGGAGGGAGGGAGGGAGGGAGGTTGGGAGGAAGGAAGGAAAGGAGAGAAGGAAGGAAGGAAGGGAGTAAGGAGGGAGGAAAAGGGGAAGGAAGTAAGGAGAGAAGGAAGGACGGAAGGAGGGAATAGAAGGAGTAAGAAGGGAGGGAAGAAGGAAAAGAGGAGGGAAAGGAAGGAAGAAAGGAAGGATGGATGGAAGGAGGTGAGAAAAGAAGTATGGAAGGAGGAGGGAGCAAAGAAAGAGGGAAGGAGGGGAAGAACGAAGGAAAAATAAAGAAAGAGGGAGGAAGGAAGGAAGGAAGGAAAGAAGGAACAGTCAAAAGAGATCGGGTCAATTTGACCCGGGAGGACCTTAAACCTAAACAGACCATGAAATATCATTATTTTTAACAATGATTTGATGAATGATGTTGCCCTGTCAGTTATTGCTGAGAGGTTCCTGATTATAAAACACGTCTATGGGTCGTTCTGCAGTGCACAATCAATCGACCTGAGTGGTTGTTTAATTTGGAGAACATGCTTTTTTTTTTTTACAATTGACTTTGCAAAGTCTTAACAAGAAATTACTGTTTGACCTAAACACCTCCGCTTCTGTTATCAGAGTGTTTTTATCCATTGATTTCTGCTGGAGCGCTTTTATTTTGTACGTAGCTCTCTTTGGTTTTCAGTACGCTTTGTGAAAGGTTATTATATACGGTAACCCCTGAATGTAAGAAAAAAAACAGTGCTGTACGTTTGTGTGAACTGCATCATAATGAACAAATGTGGTGACCTTGGTTACTCCTGAACCACACTTTTAAAAAAATCTTTTGTTTTTGTCAGGTTCAAAGCTTTGGAAACTATGTCAATACCTGTAAGGAGACGCCGTATTTACCGAGCAAAGACGCATAACAAGTTCCTTGCAATCGCTTGCATCATCGTGAATTATACTGTCAATTGTATTCATGAACCTCTGAGTGCTGTCGAGATGCAGCGACAGCAAGAGATGCTAGTCGACTACTTTTTAACTCAAAGCCAAAATTGTGTGGGTTAGTGAGAGAGTGAGATTTTACACAGTCGACAACAGTTAACTGTGGAGATACAAATATGACAAAATGCAAGAACTGGTACGATTTGATCCTGAGTTCGGTATGTGCTCATTTTCTGTTCAGATTTCATCACATTAGATGTAGTAGTTTTTCAGATGAATGCTGAACAACAGTTATGTATTCAATACTACTTTCCTAATGTAAAACCAAGCTGGTAATTTCACAGTCTGAGTCCAAAAAAAATGATACAAAAAAACAACTCACAGTGGCTTTTCACCAGTTAAAATAACAGGAATTATAACTCGGAGACCATTTATATTAAAGATCAGTTCACTTGGAAGTAAAATTATAGTTTGGTATTGTAGCTGTATGTATAATTTAGCAATTAATTAAAGATTTAAAAATTTCAAAAAATTCAATATTAACTTTTTAAGACTTTATTTAATATAGTAACACAGATTTTGGCTAATGGGCTTGATTAATTAAAGAAGTTATGAGGTCAAATGGAGAAAGTGTATCATTTGCTTTTTGTTTTTGTCGTAGCTTCATTTTAAATACTATGCATTCAGATCCATAATAGCAAGTACCCAAATGAATATTGACACGTTTTGACACATCTGTAATAATTCCTCCTGTTCATAATGTCCATTAAAATATCTCTTCATAATGCACTTTAACTGTAAGTGATGGGTCCACCTACTCTTTCAATATAAAAGTGTATTTAATAAAATGTATTTGAAGATAATATGAGGCTTCATTTGTCCAATTAGTCTAATCAGTATCTTTCAAAGTTCAAATTCCCTCCTAATCTGATCTTCTAATGATGAGTATGAACAGGAGGAAAGAAAAAGCTCTTTTCATCTTCATATAAGCAACTGTTTATTGTTTTAGCCAGACTTAAAAATTGTGTCCTGCTCCTTTAAATTGACCAAACAGGGTCCTCAAGCATGATCAAGCATGATTTTTGCCTCTCTGCTCTGGTTTAATAACCAGAATTAGACATACCATTTAAATAATACCTGTGTTTTCAATAGGTTTGTCTTCAAATAAAGGATGACTAGGATACTCCATGTATCTATATCTGGGAATTTTTGGGGGCATGAGAAGACTTTTTTTTTTTACATTTTCAAAGCTATTCTGATGTTTTTCTGAGCCAATATTCTGAAATTAGACTGTGTTTACGCTACAGGAAAGCTTGTGCAAACATTAAGTATTATGTAGGGAGATGACATTGACAAACACATATAATATATAAGCTATGAATACAAATAGGTTGCTAGTCAACACAGTATTTTTCATACCACATACTGTGGGAGCACTACTTTTTGTCAGTCATTATTGAGATACGCCTATAAAGGAGTTTCATTTGACTGCATGAAACAGGCCTAACAGACCAACTTGCAAAAAGCTCCTCAGATGGCCGACGGTGAGCCTCGTGTAGCCGTCATTACACATGCTTCTTGCAGAGCGTCAGTGCTTTGTCTCTATCAGGCCTTTCAACTACAAAGGCCTCATCAAAAGGAGATATGAAAAAAAGAGACATTTTTCCTTTTCTCCTCCTTCTTCCCTTTCTAATCCCCTCTCTGGTTCCTTGAGTTCCCCAAATGCAGAGAGTAAAGCACTTTTTTAATCATTAGTAGCTGTTGTTGTTGTTGTTGTTAGGTGTCGGTTGTAGTTTATTGTCAGAAAATAACCTTTATTTATTTACTTACTTACTTTCTTGCCTGTGTTAAGACAGACTGAAAGAAATCCCTCCAGCATTTTTAAAGAACTGAATGTCAATTTTTATTTTCAGCAAAAAGGATAAAAACATCATTTGCACAATTGTTACCTCTTCAAAATAAATAATACATATCGGTATCCTTCCCCTTCACTCCTTCCTTCCTTCCCTCCCTCCTTCTTTCCTTCCTTCCTTCCCTCCTTCCTTCTTTCCTTCCCTCCCTCCTTCCTTCTTTCCTTCCTTCCCCCTTTTTTTCCTTCCTCCCTCCTTTCCTTCCTTCTTCCATCCTTCCTTCCTTCATTCATTCCTTCCATCTTCCTCCCTTCCTTCCCCCTTTCTTTCCTTCCTTCCTCCCTTCTTTCCTCCCTTCCTCCCTCCTTTCCTTCCTTCCTTCCTTCCTTCCTTCCTTCCTTCCTTCCTTCCTTCCTTCCTTCCTTCCTTCCTTCCTTCCTTCCTTCCTTCCTTCCTTCCTTCCGTCTTTCAGACTGAAAGAAATCCCTCCAGCATTTTTAAGGAACTGAATGTCAATTTTTATTTTCAGCAAAAAGGATAAAAACATCATTTGCACAATTGTTGCCTCTTCAAAATAAATAATACATATCGGTTGTACATGTTGACACCCAATCGTAACATAAGTTGTCTAAGCTGAAAAAGAAAATCGGCACAATATGATTATCATACAGTGTGTCCTTTAACCATTAATAAACAAACCATGGACATTATTGATTTCATTTCCGTATGACAATATATGCTGAACTCTGCAAACTACAGAAGCGAAATTCATTTACGTACAAACTGCAACTTCACCCAAGTAAGGACTGTCACTTCAGAAACAAATTCTTTTTTTTTTTTCTTAAAGTCTAGGTGACGTGAATCTCGCAATCAAGCACGACGACAAGGACGGATCCGTCAGCAAAGCTCTCTGATGCAGCAGTCGTCCCTACGCCACCTCACCTCGTACAAAAGCAGAACAACTGAATCCTGACATTGTTATAGCTCGGAAATCATACATTGGACTTGGCAATAGAAAGGCGGGAAGAAAAAACAGACTCAGACAAACACTACATTGGAACATCTGCAAGATGTATTGTTAGAAGAATAAGAGAAATTATACGCTTTCCTGTTTCACCCAGTGGAGACATCAAACTGACAACAGTGTCATTCTTTTTATTATTTGCACAACTTATGTCTTCACATCACTTCCTTAGCACATCAACTACTTGTTTATACTGTATGTGTGCAGCTGCACTTTTCATATAGTATTTAGAGGTATGAATGAGTTCATGAACAGTGTGACTATGTTTTAAATGTTTATGAAAAAACAGCCCCTCATCAATCAACCCCCCCAACCAATAAAACAAACAAACAAAAAAAGAAAAACATAGAAATCGCTGTCAAATTTCATATGAACCGTCAAGTGACTACTAATTAGCCGCCAGGGACACTGCATTTCATGAGAAACTTTTATGTTTGTTTTTTTTTAGCACAAAGATAGCAAAGGAATGCATCAAAGCAAGGGTGCTGGGTCCGTGCCCATCGCTGGAATGAAAGGACAGGTGCCGCACCATAAAAATGCTCCATCATGTATGCATTCTGCAGTCAATGGTTGGACTGGAGCCCAAATCTGAAACCTTTAATGTCTTTTTTCACACAAGGTTTCCTCCTCAGTCAAGCCACTTTTGAAGTCCGTGTCATAACTCACCATGGCACGCTTTTGAAAATCCATACAAGGAGGTAAACAAACCAAAAACCTTTGAAGTCAAAGTGTTTTTCTTTCAATCTCTCTTGTGTTGTCTTTGAATCTTTTCCTCCTATGCACCAAGGCAGACAAAATCATTTTTCTCTGCTGACAATAAATTACTCTTATCTTTTTTTTTTTTTTAAGTCCGAGATATGTTAAGAGACACATTTAGGGGCTATGAGAAGACACTGGTGCCGTCGCTGTTGCCGTAGAGGTCAGCTAGCTTTTTGAAGCGTGGTCCCCAGTTGCTGAGATAGTCATAGTTCTGATCTGAGTCTGTACTTAGTGATTCCAGTGAGCTTAGCGACTCTGCTATGGAGCCACTGCCTTCAAAAGCATATGTCTGCAGAGAGTCATAGGGTGGAGCTGACGGATCCACATCAGCATCCTTAAGTCGCTCCCAAATAAACTCTCGAAACACCACATTGTCCGGCAGGGATTTATAGGAAGGGCGAGTAGCTGACGGGTAATGAAAGAAGGTAGGCGTATCCGGTGTGACATCTCGCCTCACGTTGGGATCTCTGATGACGTTCAAATTGCGTAGGGTAACCATATCGAAAGCCTCCGTGTCTTCCTCTCCTCCGCCCTCGTCGTCGTAACGGACAATGTTTTCTCTGATGTCTCTCTCCTCCTCGAGAATCAGAGGCTCCTTCCTCCTCCGACGCATCGTCACAATTAACAGTACCATCACTGTGGAGAGAGGGAGAGATGACATAGTTAATATTGACTGAAAACATTCTCGTACAACTGTCGAACTGTGCCAGCTAAGAAGATGCAGGGATATGTTTAGAAGAGCTAGAGCTAAAAACACCATTCCCAACCAGTTACGTGGAAAGACTGAAATTGTGTTTTTGATTTAACATATAGAGTCAGCTGTAACACCAAGAAGAACAACACTACATGATGCAATAAAGACAGCATTAAAATAGTGATCAACAAGTAAGTAATGATGTAACACTGTAAGTAATGAATACACCATTGAAGTAAAAGGATAATGGATAAATAATTCATGTCATTAACTAAAAATAGTAATAAATGATTGAAATAGATTGATAAAAGCAATGATGAAAGGTTGGAAGATGTAGCTAAAATAATCATGCTTTAAGGATAGAGCTGAAAGTGATGAATAAATGGTTGAAAGGTATCTAAAATGAATAGATTATTGGTTGAAATAACTAAATGTAATGGATATAGAGATTAAATCAAGCTTTAGTCATTGTAGTACTATCAACTTAACCAAAACAGCTAAGTTTAATTGACATTTCAATAGTATGAGAACATAAAGGTTAAACATATCCACTATTATATAATTAATAATGTTCATCAACATATTTTGATCCACCACGATGGATCAAATAAAGGTTTGGAACAGCTGTACAATGATATCAAGGCAATACTTTGCTAATTCTATCAAAATCTCTAAAACTAACATTACAATGCAATATATTGTGGCCTTCTGTGACTTCCACCACCTACATTTTGTTTCAAGACTTGTACAAAACTCCACCAAACTGGAATCTGTGGCCCTCTGAGATCCTACCAGCGGCACTACTCCAGCCCCTGTACCCCCTCCCATATATTATTGCTGAAAATAACTCTACGCCCAAGCAAACTGGCAAATGTCTAATGATCCTCTATCCATCAATGTCATGCCGGTGCCAGTGAAATATCGTTCCGTGGGCCCATATTTCTTTTCCTTCGCAGCATCGAGCTACTGCAAGCAGCAGAGAAAGAGGCCCAGGAACCAAATTCAAAAACCACTTCACAGCCTCTAATAAGGGAGCAAATGGAAGCAATGGAAGGGAGGAAAATGTCACATGGAAAGGCTGCAGGAGATGAATGGGTAGCTCTCTGCTGGCTGTTTGGTGACTGCTGGTACCCAACAACAGAAACACTAGTATTCCTACTCAACAGTTTTTTTTTGTGTGAAATACTTGGAATCCTTCCTCCAGTCTAAAAGCCACTGTTAATATCCCTGACACTGACTTTTTTGCACTTTGAGACTGAATACAAAACGTTTCTTTGGAAGATTGTTTCCTCTGATTTAAGGGACTTGATTCATTCAAAATGTTATTCAATTCAGTGGGGCTTCTCCAAAGTGAATTACAAAGTGGCACATTGGAATAGAATATTCTCAGTGCTTTCCAGCAAAGCTCTTTAGGGTTTAATGCCTAGAAGGCAGCCACAATGCGTCACAGACTGGAAACAGGCCAACATCCAATCACGTCCTACTAGGATGAGCAGGTGGATGGCCGAGCATACAAATAGTCTGTCTATGTCAGGTACCAAGGGTCCTGTAAGAAATGTTTTCCAGCTCAGGCAGTTTAGCAAACACATAACCATAATATGACAGAAGGCCCACTCTTCATAATACATTTAGTGATGATGTAAACTAAATGAGAAACAGAAGAGAAGGAGATCAATTCATTGTTACGATGGCTTTTGCTGTAATTGAATTATTTAAATGATCTACACTGCACAATTAATAGTGGACAAGGTGCGTTTTCTGTGTTGACCTTTTCCTACCAGCATGCATCATTGAATGCACTCTCTCATTAGAGTATTGTTTTTTTTCCTATGCTCTGTGTGAGTCTGGTGAACCTCTGACTGATTATTCACTCGTTTTGTCACCCACACATTTCCAATGCATCTGTACTGTGCAGTGCAGTTTCTGAGTGAGATGCAAATCAGCAACTGTCATGCTGTCTGAAACCAAAGGAAGCTTCACCTTAAAGTACTAATTCCTGGTGGCAAGATGACGTTGGATGGATATATAAACTTTACAATGTTAACTGTAACTTTGTGTTTACTGATTACATTTGTTCGGTCTCATTATGAGATTGTCAATCATCTGTAAACCACTTTGAATTTGACTAACCTGTACAGAAGGTGAAAATGGAGTTTGATTGATAGTTTTGACAGCACACAGTGGTTACTGACTTCAACAATGTACTGCAACACCATGAAACTTCCACAGCTAAAATAATGAATTGGTCCTTGTTTATGGAGAACGTTATATGAATCTAACTATGTAACATTTCTCAACTGATTGTGAAATTACATTTAATTTTCGTACAGCACAGAGAGCCAATACATCTTGAACAACATCTGGCAGTGTGTTTGATATGTA
The DNA here is from genome assembly GCF_027409825.1 of Scomber japonicus. Classification (NCBI taxonomy): domain Eukaryota; kingdom Metazoa; phylum Chordata; class Actinopteri; order Scombriformes; family Scombridae; genus Scomber; species Scomber japonicus. The sequence goes on from NC_070598.1 coordinate 6,486,141, forward strand.
TTATGGCATCGTTGACAAGGATGTTTGACATGATCACATACACTGACCAGCTATCATGGTCAACATGGTCCAGGTAAGATGGACCAGACCTTGTGAAAATGTCTCTGTGTTTATGGCAGAAGCTGTTTACCTTTATGCGATGACATTGCATAAATTACTTCAGACAATATTATTTTAAAACATATTGAATATATGTGATATCTACTAAAACAAAGTTTACCCTTATTTGTTCTCCATAGACTAGTCAGCACCACTACTGCAGGCCTTGTGACTGAGACACGCAATGACATTTGGGTCTGTCTGAAAGTTTGGTGAAGTATCGCTAAAGCACTCCAGGAAAGATGAAACTGTCTGGGTGCACTAGATAGCAAACACATTGTCCTAAAGGCTCCAGCAGACTACGGGTCCCAATTCTTTAATTACAAATGATCATTCTCTGTTGTACTCCTGACCCTAGCAGATGCAGACTATCTCCTCCTAGCAATTGATTTGGTAAGCTGTGGAAGCAACAGTGATGGGATAATATCTGCAAATTTAGCTCATGCCAAAGCCCTATGAGATGGATCCTTTAATGTGCCTCGACCAGCTGAGCTCCTTGGTGCATCAGACTTGGAGAAGGTCAGTCATGTTGTAGTGGCAGATGAGGCCTTGCCCATTAAGACATATCTGCTACTGCACTACCCAGGATGACGCCTGCCAGAGGACAAGAGGGTCTTTAATTATAGACTCTCCTGAGCACACAGAGTTGTGGTTAGCCCATCTGTTGCAGACATTGTGCAAACCTGCCTGCATTCTCTGCAACTATCCAAGATAATCTGGAGCACAGCAACAGCAAAGGCAGCGAGACCAACGGTGATGACCTCAAATGCCCTGTTCCACCAATAAGGACTCTGCAGGAAAAATGAGTATCTGTAGAAGCTCAACAGATAAGGGAGACCTTTAAAACACACTGCAGTTCTCCCGCTGGCCAAGTAGCATGGCAGCACGGACATATTAACCAGTTAACCTGTTGTGGTATCAGTAGTCATTAATGTGTAAGGATCATTTTAACGTTGCAAAGCTAAATGAAACCACTTTACACACTACTGGGTCGTTAAACCTTTAATAATGTGTCACATTAAATGTGCTGGATAATGAATACAGGGATATCAGAGGAAAGTTTAATTCTTTAAAAAACAATGAACGGGACTAAAAACCCAGTGTTGTCATGACCAACCACGGAAAGAAAAGGGACAGTTTTGGAAATTAACAAATTTGTGTTTCTTTTCAGATACAGACTGCCCAACCTGGATGGACTATACTCCCTTCTTGTACCAGCTCTACTATCTTTTAGCTCATAAACTTTGGGCGAAACTGTATCCTTGGAGTTGCTCTCCTACTCTCATTTTCTTTTATATACAATCAATGTCTGAATTAGTGGGAAATGCCACTAACAATGTGTAAAAATCAGGTGGAGAGTTCCGGTCCTCTGAAATGAGGCCAACACGGAAGTTACTTAGAACTGCATTCTATCAAAAGGCCACCAGGGGGCGACCGTTTTGTGTTCAAAAGGACTTCCGTCTCTATACAAGTCAATGGAAAATTCACCAACTTCTCACTTGATTTCTAACCTCAGTAAACGTTTTCAAAATGTGTTTATGGTCTCAATCGCTAGTTTAAAGCCTTCTTCAATGCAGTATGATGTTCATTTGTAAAATTTTGGCCTCCCTGATTTTATATTTGATGATAAAGCAGGGTATGCATTAGGGCGTGGCTACGTCCTGATTGACAGGTTGATTGACCAATGTCCTCGTGATCCAGCCTTTGCAACCTCCCCGCTCCACCCATGGCCCCACCCATGGCCCCCCCCTCATGCCCATATAAGTAAAATCTGTGTTTCTTTTTCCCAGCATGCACCTGAAATTTTCAAGATGGCACCGCCAAGATCCGAAACTATTGGCTTCCGAGCAGCAGTCCACAAACCACGGATGTTACGTCCATTTCTTTTATACAGTCTATGGTAAAAATATGCATCTGGACTTCTACCAATACTAGCCAATCTTGCATTAGGTATGGTTTGATTTCTAAAATAATGCTTACTTAATGGATTTAATTAACAGATTAGGAAATTGAGGTTTACTTATTTTATTCTGTATTTTATATGGTTAATCAATATTGCAACCTCTAAGGGTTTCATCACTGGTTCATGATGTGTTGATGACATTGGAGTTGGTGACAGAAATGAGTGAATATTCAATTTGTAAGCACTTAATTTTCAGATATTCAATAAGAATGCAATTATCTCTCTTTTATTTGAAGGTCAGTTTTTCTCTCCACACAAAGGAGGATTCAGTGATTAGTGTGGTCCCTCAAAAGAGCCCCAAGGAGCCTATTTCTTTTAAACCTAGACAATAAAATTTTTTACAACTGTTGCTCTTCTTGTGCTTTTTGCCTTGCCACCACTGCTGCTTCCTCTGTGTTCCTCTCAGCGCTGTAGTCTGGTTAGCCTAGCATTTTAGGCATTGTTTTTTTTCTTTTTTCTTATGACTAAAAGCTGAGAGCACCACAAAAAGTCTCAAGAGGCAAAAACTGTAAAGAAAACTAAGCAACAGGCCAAGCAACACTGTTTGCCAATTCAATTTATACATTTTCATAATCTCCTGTTTTTATTGTGTGGTAAAATAAAAATAAAAACTTCTCCAAGGACTCTTCAGAGTAGTTTAGAGCTTCATAAATCCAACTCTGCAGCATGCCACTGACTACACCTAGACTAGACTGGGACACCTCACTTCTGTGTGTGTCAAGTATGCGGCCTCAGCTAGTCTGAGAAGCAGTGAACCAAATCTTATTCACTGAACCTACTGCTACGATTCTCATCTGACTGTCACTGTGACGACCCACAGATAACCGAGTCCACTTGCTCGGAGCTTTCCAGGAAGTTTGCCCATCACATCATCAAGCCCCCATCACCAACGAAACAGTAGGAAAACTATTTAACATGCTTCTGCCTCAGAGTTAATGCAAAGAGCTATTCAACAATTGAATTTTAATGGCTGTAGTTAGAGTTTTGCCCCTCACTGCATGTTTGATTTTTGGCAATAACTTGTTAATTAAATTTTTTAGCTTTATATATAGTATGCAAGATATGCTTGGTGTTTTCCATTCATCCTTATCCCATGGTAGTCAAATAAATATCTTTATTTATGGCCAAATTGTTGTTTCTGTATATTCCTTTCTGTCAGAGATGAAGTTCATTATGTTCAATGTTCAAGACACTCAGATAGAAGACTCATTAATTCAATTTAATTATTTTTCTTAATCAATTAATTATTGGTTAATATATAAAGATGGTCACTCCATTAATTTTATGAGTTCCTACATATAACTCTACACATTATGGTTCTCCGTGTGAAGCGCCTTTTAAACCAGCAAACCTGAAATAAAGGAATAAAGCCGTCCATTGAAGGTCACAAAATCAAATCACTTCCCAGATGAAGAGAATTATTTTTGTTTGCTGGCTGTGTAATATGACGGCTGTGAGGAGGCTATCATAGGCTATCATAAAAGTCACAATCAATCTGGTCTATTGTTAAACTTGTGTTGGATTGAGGTCTTAAATTTGCCATGATTATTCCAGAAATCTGAGCTTCATCCTCAGGAAAAAGCGACTTCAAAGGACTTAAATTAATCAATTACTGTATATGTTTATGCAAATGTAATGCTCTTTCTTATCTCATATCATGATTTGAGTTTGTTTAGTGGTCAAGGAGAAATTCAAGCAAATCATTTACTTGTAATAAAACTTCTATTGTTGCATATTAACAAAATCACACACATTCATCAATGTGCTTTTGTCTTTGTGACTTAAAGGAATTACCCTAAAATAACCTATGGCTGTTACTACACAACTCAAATCCCCAAAAATGTGAAAATATGTGGCTAAAAGTAGAAGGCAGAAAAGAAAAGCAGAAGTAGAAAACTTAATCAAAAAGTTATAAATTGTAGTGGCCTTAAAAAAGAAGTTTTTAATATAATAAACCCATACTCAACTCTACACTCTGGAGATTGGCTCGTTATTTCAAGTGTGCAATGGTTTTTATGCATGATTGGACTGAATAGAGGGGCTAAGTATATGTTTGCATTAAGAGTATAAATCATAAGGTGTTTATCATATGTGTGCATTTATAATATGTGATACATGGTTGGTCAGCTTATAATAGCTCCAGGGAAAGACAATAAGCTCTTATGCTTCCACCCTTTTTTTGGCTCTCCTCCTGCTTGTCAACTCTTTGTTTCTCTGTTCTCCTTCCTCCTCTTAAAGTAGGTGTCCCAGAGGTTTGTTTCCACCTTTACTCTTTCACTAAACAGTAAAACAGACCACTGCACACACATTACTTTGAAACTATCTTGCTTACAACACCAGGCACCAGACCAGTGTGTAAGTACACAACAAATATCACTGATAATTGATGTATCACTTATCCTATAGGGTCAGGTTTTATAGTACACTTCTCATAGTCATTACATGTCATTTCTGACATATATAATACCCATACCCTAATGTTAGCTAATGCACTTGGAAATGAATGGCTTTCTAAATACGTTGCCCTTGACAACGGACTATGTTAGCCCTTCTTTGTATGCTACTCACCATCACAATCAAATTGAGCTGCAAACCTTTCACAGATGTTCTCTTTGTGGTCTTTATACTGTTTGCAATGTTTATCGAGGAGGGTGCTATGCTGCTAGACCAAATGGATAGAAGTGATCGATATCCATTTCTATTGTTCTGTGACAGTAAGGGAAAATGATGATTTTGGCTGCTATGACAGTGTTGACCATCTGAACAAAAGTCATCATCTTATTGGCTTGTTTTTTTTTAAATCGGCATCCGAAATCTGCAGGAATCGAACAAGCTGCAGAAAAAGAAACATCTGCACAGCAATATATGAACATTTCAGATTTAAGATAACATAAGAGATAAGATAATATAACATAATATAAGATGTATCTTTATCGATCCCCCTTGGAAGAGACTTAAATTGACACAGCAGTACACAAAAAGTAGCTACATAAGGGTGAAAGTGATAAAATAAATAAAATAAAATACGATATACTGTAAACAATCTCTGTGTAAATAAATGTGCAATAATTAAATGTGCAATATGCGGAAATTCCTGAGATTATATATACATGTGTGCAATGTTCCTAGGATTATCATAAGAAGGACAACATCAGTTTTTGTATTTTTTTGTGAGTGAGTGGTTTGTACCTTTTAATTTATGAGCAATTTATTCACTCAAATTATTATAAAAGCACTAACGCACTTTGTACCTACAGCTAGCATGATTAAAAATATAAGGATGGTAGAAAAGTTGAAAGAAAATAAAGATGTCTAGACAAATGAAGAGGTTTCATGCCTCCTCAACAACATGACAGACATCACTCTTCCCCATGGATGACACTGTCTACTGCAACAAAGTCAGTCTGCACTCACTACAGCTTGAAGAGGGTTATTAAAACAATCAATCAGCAAACGCAAAAAAAAAACCCTCCATGTTGCTGGCTGAAGTAATTACTATGCCTTACTCTTTATCAGTGCTGCTACATGTTTACTTCATGATTCAAATAGCTTTCATGGTGTCTTTGTTGTTGCTGATGCTATCTGTATCTGTCCAGATTATGTTGCCTGTGCTTCTTTACTGTCTTTTCAACATTGCTGTTTTTTTTATTTTATCTGTATCCTTTTATACGCTCTTACCATTTCCCCCCCTCCCCCTCCCTTCCCCCCAATTCCCTTACAAGAGGTCTTTTTAGCTTCTGCCAGGCTGTCATTATGAAGACAAATTTTCTCTTAATTGACTAGTTCCATTTTTAAAAAAGTGATGATTTTCCTTTTTTTTTTTTTTTTGTTAAGCATGTCAACCAGTGTTGTAATGATAGCTAATAATTACACAGTTTAAACACACAAGCGTGCTGCGGTTATTTTCAGGTTACAACGTGCACAGTCAAGCTTAAAGATCAGATTTTTGAAAAACAAATTGGGTTCGTCTGCTCTCTCAATACAGACACATAAATTTAGACACAGACAGGGGACTAAAACAGGAATGAGACAGTAAAATAAGAGCCGGATGAATGGACATGAAGATTTATAGAATGAGTCTGATCAGCAATACTCAGACAGAAATAACTGTCTGGAGATTTAGAGTGCTATGTAATGTCCTAATTGGCCCTCTGGAGGATTGAGCAATACCTGACCTGTACTAGGAAATAAAGGCATTTGATCTTTACAAGATAATGATTGTCTCAATGTATCATCCAAAAGTGACATCATTAAAAAAAATAATTTACAAAAAAACACACACTTCATACCCAGGCATTTAGAGGATTTTTTCTGCAAGGACTAGAGGACAAGCTCAGTAATTAAATCTAAAAATATCAACTGATGATTAATGACCACCTAGCTTTTGAGTGCGTAGAAGAAAAAGCTAATGTGCATACAGTGCTGTGTAGTTTAAAGGCAGGCAGGCAGGCAGGTGGAGAAATTGAATGACACACTTTGTACCAACTGTTTTGATTGATATTCTCAAACACAACTGATGAATAGACCAGTAGAAGAGTGGCACTCTGAAGAGCTCTCCACACACCAAATGCATTGTAGTTATTAGACTGAGTCATGATGACAGATAACTAGAATTGCTGTCGCTGATAGAAGTGTGTATTTCTCTAAGTTGATGAGAAAGAGAAATTGGAGGAAAGAAGAAAAAGAAGCAGATCTAAGTTTTAAATTGACAGCACCTGAGGACGGCAGCAGCAGCGAGACGCAGCTCAGGTCTTATTCTGGCTCGTGTCTCATCCTACACAATACGATCACATGCAATCATGGCCTCAATTGCTACCTACAAATTGAAAGCGGTCTTGATGGAAGACCATCAAGAAAGATCAGAATAAAAGATTGGGCAGAGCGGTCACACATGGACTATTAATACCAGGGATGGAGGAGCTGCTGTGAGAGAGAGGAGGACGAATATGAACAGAGGAAACACACAAAAGAAGGAAAGAGACTGATCCAATTGAGCAAAACAGACAGATGGGGACAGCTAAGGACACACACATAGACACACACATATTCACACACACAAACGCAGAGACAAGCGACTTGGAGGTATATTAAACTGGAGGCCATTAGTTCTAAGTCTGTGGCCTGAGGCCATGCCGTGCAGAGTAGAGCCAGCTTTCATTAGCGATGCTGGGTTCAGGGTTGTGCAGCCACGTATTTCCCCCTGTTGCTCTTTTGAAGTTTTCATTTGTCACAAAGCATTCTCCATCTCAATAAAAAGAAGGAAAACTTTAAGATTGAGAGACTGGAATAAAAGGCAAAGTTTGACCCCATCAAAGAACTCATTTCAGTTATTGTATATGCTGTTTAGATCCTCTTCAGCTTTCAATGAAGATCACCTAAGCGTTAAACTATGAGTCTGCCCTCATACAGTAACGCTTTGTCTGTGAGTTTTATGAGCTATAATGCAGTGTGTAGATGAAGGCTCAGTACCGCATCATCTCTGAGGGTATGCTAATCAATTCTCATTTACAAGTATCTTTACTAACATCTTAACATATGGTGTAACACTAGAAAGCAGAAGCATAGGAGTGTCTGTCCTTGAAACGCAGCTTTCTATGACCTCCATAAAATATTATAATTAAGTTAATAAAATACACTGGAACATATCGAGGGAAGCCACCATGAGAGTTCCCTTAGAAGGGGCATGATCTAAAATCTCATCACTGTCTCGGGCTGCCTTCAGGCAATGCCTTCTCTCAATGAAAATGTACATCATTACACTCTATTTTTTTAGTATGGTGTAGTTAAGCGCAGGAAGTCTGCCACATAAATGACAAAAACTCATAATTTGTAATGCTGGAGACTTAACATAAACAACACTTTGCAAATGGATACAATCTGGAAAACCCCACTATACAAATATAGCCAGTGTTCTTCAAATATTCTTATTTTCTTATATTCCTGAAGGGCTTCTGAGCAAAATATTTTACAAATGAGTAAAGTTAACAGCCTTTGGTGACCTAATACATATTCTGTCAGTTTTTAGTTTAGGTTAGCAAACTGGGAAAATCACAGAATTAATTTTATCATCTGATTAGTCCAGCTTAACAGGCAGGCAAACTATAAATACACCACAATCCAAAATCTATTTAATTCATCCTTTTGGCAGGATTTCAGGGGTGTTTTACTTGTCAACACAGGCTTCTCATCAGAGTTGGCTGACCTAGGTCTTGTGTATTTACCAAAGAGGAAATATGAGGGGAGGATATCTTCCCCCAGGTTTGACCTGTGCAAGACCTCACTATGCAACTCAGCTTATTCACTTACACTGAGCTGGGTTAAGAATTCAAAACAGTGAAAATAAGTCTAAAGTGGTTGTCAGCACTGAGGTAGAGTGGTTTGTAATGCCGCACTGTGTATCTACATTTATCTTAATTAAAATTTGAATTGGATTATTAAAATTGCAGATGTTCAATCACACAGACAGTCCAATCATAGACATTCAATACAGTTCATATTTGCATACTGGAACTAATCAGCTTGGCCACAAACACACCTTTCAAGCCAAAAAGTGTAGATTTCCTGCTCTGCTGTCAGAAGCTTGTGATTGCATAACTGTGTGATTCTTTCTAAAGGTTTACTCTTCCCTGAGATCCACTTTGCTTTGCTTCACCAAGCTAAATATTTGCTTCTCACACTAATATCTGTGTGGACAGTCCATGCCTTGGCTCTGGTCAGTCACGGTTTCTGTGCTTGGCAACATCAGCTGCTACTAGCTGCTGATACTGGTGGTTGTTTTATTGCTCTTGCACAGGCCTGCTTTTAAGATGATGATTCTTGGTGCAAATTTCTACTTATATCCTGCTGCCATCTATCTATGTCCAGTAATTGAATTGACTTTAATTGTGAATGAAAGTTCTTGTAGTGAGCTGAGCTAATTTTGTTTTAGTTGTCATTTAAAGGTGCAGTGTGTAGAATTTAGTAGCATCTACTGGAAAGGACTTGGCAGAAATGATAAATAAGGATGTTTTAATTAGTGTATAATCCCATTAAAATAAGAATTGTTGTGTTTTAGTTTGCTTGGATTGAGCCCTTTATATCCACAGAAGCAGCCATGCAGCACTGCCATGTCTGTACAGTAGCCTAGAATGGACAAACCAAACACTGGCTATAAAGATGGCTTTTCTACTAAGCGCTTGAAAGCACTAGATGCCACTAAATCCTACACACTGGACCTTTAATTGATGGTATTGGCCAGCAGGAAAGCAACATGATGATGAACAGTGTAGTCAGATATCAACAGTGGCCACAATGGTACAAGTTTGGTAAAAAATGAAACACAAATGAATCTCCTCTACAGTGATCATTTGGAAATTTGTACAAAACCTTCTCAGCGTAAAAATAAGGAGGAAAAAAAGAGTTGTTTTTAGATGAACTTATGTTTCTGACAGTGAGGTCATAGAGATCTTACCCAGAAGTGTGATGATGCAGCCTAAAATAGCGAGGAGGGCACCAGTGCTCAGGCCAGTCGAAGTGTATGCCACAGCTCCACACGACAAGGCCACACCGTCAGAGTCACAGTCACACACACGCACTGAGAGTGTGTTTGTGCTGCTAAGGGCAGGACTTCCACTGTCCACGATCAACACAGGCAGCCGATACACGGGCTGTTCCCGTCTCCGGAAGCCCCCCCTTTTTGTCAGTATGGACGCTGTGTTGTCTGCAAAACAGAGTAAAGCTTGGTCAGTCACAGGTATAAAATCCTAGAAAACTATATTTAATTACAGGTTTATTGGCTTCATATGAACAATGAACTGTATATATATGGCAAGCAGGAGTGTTAACTTCTATTCTGTAATGATTGCTATGCTTTGGTTGAGCAGTGAAAGGATTTTTTATAGTATTTAAAGGCAAGAATGCTGACAGATGGAGTCACTAACACAATTCATTATATGACACACTGTGGTGTCGCTCCCTGGTCTTGACCACCTGTTGGCTAATAACAGCTTTGGTTTGATGATAAAAATCTTATAGGAAATTTCCGGGTATGAGAGAAAGAGAGAAAGAGGAGAACAATGTGCTATTGCACCAGCTAAAAAAAGGCATTTCATGACAACTATATCAATAGATTAAAAATGCGCTTTTCAAATTGAGCACTCACAACTGAAATGTAGATTTTTTGCCTTGAAGGACAACTCCTTTGTTTTCCTTAGCGATATTGAGATTTTGCTCTTTGCTTTTGCTCACAGAGAAGTCTTAGAACGAGGGAAAGATGAATATAGAGATAGCATCTCTTGTAAATGCCACATTAGTAAAACCAGCACAAACACACAGTTGGTGGGTAACAACAACAGCAATGGGTTGAAAAAAGAACATTAAAATATTAAACAAATATATTTAATGTAAAACATTCAGTTGTTTCTATTATTCTCGTCCTTAAGAAACATCTGTGGAGAGCAAGACGGAAAACACACACAAGTAAAATAAGACATCAGACGTCTCATTTGAAAACAACAGGCATTAATATAAATCTATAAAATCTTCCACTCTTCAGGGCTTTCCACAAGTTTTAGGAACCTGGCTGCAGGGATTTGCTCCCATTCAGCCACAACAGCATTAGTGAGGTCAACCCAGTGTTAGGCGATAAGGGCCTTCTGCGTATACCAACCCGGTGTCCTGTGGAATTATGTTCATTTTGGACGACTCCACACATTCATGATGTCAGTTCACTGCCGATGCAGGAAGAAGTGTGCCCTTTATGTAACGAGGCAGAAAGTAAGAGTGTGGAGGTTGGGGTGGTGGATGGGCATAGGTCCAACTTTCATTCAGGAGATTGGAGTTGTGTATAGCACACTTGAAACTAATTCCAACCTTTAACCCAAACTCTTCCCAAACTTTATGAAATGTTTTACTTACCAACCTTTAACCACTCCTTTAGGGAGTTTTACATTTTGGGAAATTTGCGCAATTGCCAAGAGTAATACAACAGGAACAATTTCATATTTTGTCTATTAAACATGAAGCAAGTGCCAGAGATAGATTAGCTAAAGAATGGAATGGAAACAGAGCATAACAGCTCATGTGGCAATGTCCAAAAACCTAAAGCTCACTAATTAATGTGTTAAATCTTGTTTTTTCAAGGCACACACAAACAAAATGTAAAAAATGACAAGTAGTAGTAGTAGATGTACTGTAGTAGTGGCTCAGTTGACTGTCTCCTAGCTCTAGCTTCACATTTAATGGACAGATATGAAGGCAATATCAATCTTCTTATATAACCCTCAGCAGAAAGTACCCTTATTTTTCAAAATGTGCTCCTCAAAGAGTCTTTTTTTCCCTTTTTTTCGACAAAGCTATCAAACACAGTGTCACAGCCAAGTTGCTCTTAATCCGCTGAGAGGTTACCTTAAACATGCAAGTCATCATGTAACACATGTTTGCACTCCAGCGGATTACAGTGGCACTACCTGGCTGCTGCTGCTGCTCCTGCTGAAATATAACATGGTAGCCTCGGCCAAGCTTCCACATGTGTGAACAAAACACTCAACACAGGCCATTATCTTAGTGTATCAGCGCTGCACATGTTTTTAAAGCAGCTGATATGCATGTACTGTAAGTAACCCATGATGGAGTCAGGCACAATTGTCTGTAAAGCAACATGCAAATTGAAACTCATGTTAGCCTATAGGAGATGCATATTTATCCGCCCACTGCTTTGCTTGTAGGTGGCGAGCAAATCATTGTCTTGTATTAGCTTATGCTCAGGTTAAAGTTACACCGTGATCTTGTACAGTACATAGAGACAGTATACTGAACAGAAAAGGGCTGTGGCTGGGTGGATTGCAGCACAAATTGAGTTATCTCAGATGTGCTCCAGTTGCAGCGGAAAGTTTCTCTTTGCATTCAGTTTTGATGAAGAATTACAAAATACAAAAAAAAGGGTAGTGAGGGCATTGTCATAGCAGAATTATGGTTTCATTTGGCTTGGCTGGGCTTGCCGAGAGGCACCGGCTACTCTGTACTTCTCCTGAGTCAGATTGCAGAGTAGATTGTGTCCAGATACAGAGCTGATATACAGAGCAGGAATGAGCGATGGTCAAAATGTCAATTGCATTGCTGCTAGGCTCAATTTGAAGGAAGTAAGCAGCAAATACTTCACACCTAACTTGACCAACACCTTTTACAGACTCCAAAGGCCACCAGGAATTTTATGAGGGTCTTTTTGATTTAGCTACTGCATGCCACAAGGTTGATCTGACACTTGGAGGTTTAGCAAGGACGAAGACGTGTTTAATTAATTACAATGGGAGAGAGACTTCTATCAGATAGAAAAATGAATACATTTTAACCTGCGACCACAGATAAACACAAAATAACAGCAGGACCAGTTAGCCTGAAGGCAAAATAAAAGAATAACAGTGAGGGGTGGCTCACCCTTGTTATCTCGTAGAGTGAAGTTGAGATTGCCGGCAACAGGTGCAGCCAGGGAAAAATAGAAGCGATGACCGCTCAGAGGTTCGTCCTTGTCCACGGCGCTGATGGTCTGGATCACCTGAGAACAAAAGGAACACAAAAAAACACATTAAAGATTAGTTACCTCGTTGATCTTTACCTGCTGTTGGCTGATTAGGTATTAACCGAAGCTGTCAAGTGTTTAATGTTCGCACACGCCGAAATCTATCTGTTCTCGTTCCTTATTGAATCAGTTTGAGTGAAGCACTGTCGTCAAACCTTTGTATATGCATCACTTTCCACTCTGTCATAGATTTATATACACAGCACCATAAATCTTTCCTAAAAGGCCAACCAACAGTGTTAGTGAACCGGAGAAAATCAACTTGATTCTGATTTATAGAAAAGATTTGTTTTATAATGTTTGGCTTTGGTTTTGTGTAATTTATCTATTGAAGTACAGTAAGTGCTTATTTGGCAAAGGCTTGGCAACCTCTTAGGGATGAAGTGTTTTCTTTTTTAAGAAGTGCTTTCTCCAAAGCAGATCATTGCCCAATGACTACTTTCTCAGCCTCTATACCTTGACAATAACATATTTAGTGATAACTTCCAATTTCATCTGACTGTACATTATTCACATTCTGCTTATTTACATACAGTATGTAAAGCACAATAGGATGTACCTACAAGCAGTGACCATCATATATAAGATAAACACAATGTCAGGTCAGACCACTGACTTTTGCATTACAGTATGTTGTTACGTTGATGATGTTCAAAATAAATGCATATGTTTGGCAGTCAGGCATTCCTACTTCATTATTACAAGTATGAAAATGACTCATGATAAGAACTGCTCTTGCTTGAGGCAATGCAAGATAAGCATTCATATCTGTGAGTTAAACAAGTGAATGCTATTTGTTTCGGCCCACTTTATTATGCCTCTGAACCAAGGACTAAACAGAATCCTGCTCCTTTTATTATATGGCCGTGCTGACAACCATAAATAACGCAGAAAATCAAATTAGCAAATAAACCAATTTATTTACACCCACCAGCATGTACTGTTATGATTTTTATTCATACAAATGTGGTGTATCTGAAAATCAAGTTATCTCTTTTCAGTAAAAAAAAAAAAGAACAACTAAGCTTTCATTTCAGCATCTTATATGCACCAGCAAGAAGGGAGAAAAAGAAAAATCTCATTCAGCACATGCCGTACGAGACAAGTATATCACGTACAAATATGCCATATGGACAACCAATGATAGCCACCACGACGGCCATCAAAGTGGGTGTTACTGCAGCAGTGTCCTTATAAATTTAGATCAAGCATCCTGGATCCTTTGTAGGCGATCTAGAAACTCAAACCTAGAGCAACTCACACCCCGTGGAAGGGATCCAAGATATTCTTAAAAGCAATTCACACTAAATTATCACATATCCTGGCCCCAAACAGCTCGGCGACTAACATCAAGACAAAAACAAAATAAAATTAATAAATAAAAAAAGTTTAAAAAAAAAAAGGGTGAGGGAAAAAAAAGCCAGTGATCCATCATTACTGAGACATGGATTATCAGTTGTCAGCTGTGATTAAATGCTGCTGGTTACAAGCTGTCAGGTATTAGGGTTTTGGTGTAGGTGGTAAACGACATCCTGCCAATTATTAAAACTGGCAGGCGGGGTGAAAATTCATGAATATTTTACTCTGTTTCTTAACAAAATTAAAATAGTTGCTGTTTCATCAGAAGAAGTAATCACAAAGTGTGCTTTTTTTTTTTTTTTTTTTTTCATTATTTAATATTGCAGTGTGCGAGAGGAGGGAAAATTATATGGGGAGCGGAGGATGGAGAGTGCAATACAACAAAAATCTGCTACAGTTCAGGAACATTTGAGATATCTAGTGTACACACATACACACACACACACACACACACACACACACACACACACACACACACACACACACATACACACACACACACACAAAGATCAGATGTTTGTGTCAGCACCAGATCAGTGACGGCTAGATGCAACATTTGAGAACCTAAACATTCAGTGTATGCATGCTCTACCCCTGCATGTCATGAAAGCCGCCATTGATCCCTGAATCATAATAACTCATGTGCCTCTCACTCTGTTATGGAAATTTCACATCAGATAGAAATGTCTCTCTGTGGTTCTCACACCGACGATGAATCCTATACACAATTTGAACCCTTTGATGTCCTTTGAATATTGCAGATGAATTCGGAGCTTATCTCTAGGAAGGTTTCCGTTCCTCACTGCTGAGGAAAAGGACTGTAAATCATCCTTAAATCAAACACTTTGTAATGTATAATGCCTTTCATTAGTGTGGCTCTGATGCACGGCGTTCCAGAGAACCTTTGGTGGGGAATTCTCTAATGGGTTGAGTAGGAGACAGGAGGAGAGAGGCATGGATGTAGACATAAATTCTCACTGAAAGACATTAACAGCTGCAGCAGACTGGTGCCTGTCGCAAGGCAAGACTGAGGAGGCCTATGAATCACAGAATTAAAGGTTTTTTGAGTTTACACATGGCTGCACCGTTAGATCAAAAAGGATATAAAACGGCAAAGGTGTCTCTATTTTTTCGTCCTTGAACATATATATATAACCGCTAACAATGATGACATTTCTGGATGGCCTCACTTATCCTGAAAAAAACAAAACAATGAAATATTAAACGACAATGCCAGAGGCTGTGAATAAACAAGCAAACAACTGCCCAACACACTGCAATCCACAACACACTCAAAACTAAGAGAAAAGTTGAGCTCCTGTGTTGCTGTTTGTGTGGTTGCTACGCCTCGTTGTCATGGACTGAGCATGTAAGATGAAGCCAAGCTGGGATTGTCCATCAAATAACAAATAAGGTGACATTATATTGTAATTGTAATGTAATTGGTTGTATTTATTTTAACATGGACCCCAGGAAGAGTCGCTGTTGCCTGGGTAACAGCTAATGGGGATCCAAATAAACTAAACTAAACTAAACCTGACAAACTATTATTAGCACTTCTAGCATCTAATTATAGTAAATGCACTTTTTTTTCTCCTCTTTTGTAGCACCACATATAATTATAAAAAAAGATATGATGTGATAATGAATGAGAATAATAGATGTGAGCAGGGTTCGGTATCAAGACTCACAACCTTTTAAGCAACTATGGAAATGTGTCCATTCTAGCATAAAGTATTTAAAAGTGTCAAGTAATGAAAGTTGGACAGACTCTTTTTCTAGCTTAGAAATATATTATTTAACACTGATTCAGTCAGAAATTCGGAATATTTTATTAAATTTTAAAAAAAAGAAGTTGGGTATCAAATTTCATTACTTTTTGAGCACCAACTGATGCATGCATATACATTTGAGTATTCAAAAGTTGGCATTGGGTTTAAAGTTTGCATTGAGTACTTTTGGCCTGAAAATGGACACATTTTTCTAACTCTGTATTGTTTTAAGGCATTTGTTAGAACTAATGTTATTAGCAGTTTTACTATATTTATATTGTGAAAAAATGAAAAGTTATTCTCCCAACTACGTTCTGAAAAAATACTTTTCATATTGGTACCAAAATTCAGGCTCTCGATATGACTTTAACCGTAATCAAAAAGAATCAAAAGCCAAATGCTGAGCCTAAAGTCGTCATAGTCATTTGGATTAAACTATCTCCATACATTGTACCATCTGAATGATTGAGCTAATCAAATAGTAATAGTAATAGTAATATATCACAGATCAAATAGTGATTAATAATTATGTAATGTTATGTTATTTAAACAGGGACAGTGTGCAATAAAACATTTACCTTGTATAAAACCTTGCACTGGGTTTTAGCAAGTTGCTATTTTCCACCCGTAGTCCCTGGGTCTCAGGTAGATGGAACATATAATATATTAAAATCAATAACAGAACACAAACATTCCCACATCCTAAAAGCAATTTGAATATGAGAGTCAAATGAGTCAAAACTGTTCACTCAGTTCTCGTAACTCCACAAATCACATCCTGCCATCTAAAATCTGTTTAGCCTTTCAAACAAAAACAATCAAGATTTAAATCTCCCAAATGGCAGAAGTGTGTGTATGTAACCTGCTTGGCCCATAATTCACTGCACCTACGACACAAAGCATCTCATATATGGATGTTTTCTGTGCTGACTTAGACTGGCTGGAGCGACAGATTGAAATGTGGCCTCCATAATGAGGACAGTAATGTCAGCTAATGTTGCGTGGCAAGACTGCATTACTTTGAGGTGTGGAAAAAAAAATCTGAGTGATAACAGGCTTGAATTCCCCCTCTTTGACACCAGCAAAGAAAAACACTGCACCGCATTTAAAAAAAAAAAAAAAAAAAAAAATCTTCTCCTTTAGTTATCTAATATTTAAAGTGGAGTTATGAGTGTAACATTGTTTTAAAAGTGTAATTATCGCATAGTCAATCGGATTTGACTGGCTTTGTTCTCAGCAGTCTTTCATTTAAGCCACCTAAAGCACTGTTGGCAGATGAGTCATACAATAAGATCAAGCCAGCACTTGAAAGTTGAACTAAGAGTATAAATAAGCATTGCATCAAATAGGTGGCACTCGTTGCCATGGCGATGTGACAGCTGTCCCCAGGGGTTGTGTTGATGAAGGAAGTGGTGGGCCTGCCGTTTTCACACCCCTCACTCTGCGCAGCTCCACAGCAGCTTCCCATGACATCAACGCCCTGAACATCACCCACATGTGACACCCATAACTTTGTTCAGTGACAGATCAACATACACCACCCCGCCACTCCCCACCCCCCCCCCTTCCGAAAACCCCTCACCCCCTGCTGTCATCAAATACACGCACACACAAGTTTTAACACGTTGATTTGTTTTTTTCTTTTTAAAGCTGCCTCTCTCATTTCATATCAATTATCTGAATAATTTCCTGAGATTCTTCTTCATGTGTTTGTCGTTGGCGTGATCCTGACAAGTCAGAAATGCTTAGTCTGCAGCGATCTCCTCGTGAGATCTGAGATTACATTTGCTCCATGTTCTGTCTTTTTATAGAGCGCACAGTAAGCTTCACATGTGCTAATGTTGTTCCCTTGTGCCTCGCACCTTGACATATTTGTTTTCATCTCCCACCTTGATGCAACACCTATAATGAACTGATAATTTGGTCAAGGACCGGAGGTGTGAGGATAAATTCTGCTCTTTGAGTGATTGATGTGGAAGTTGAGGCAGTAGTTAAATAAGTAAGCAGTATTTTTTTATTCAGAGAAAAAAATTGAAAAGGGGGAACCATCAGAAATGTTCTTGACTATCCCCAGTGTTCACAAATCTCTCAGGGGATGCTGACCCTCTCTGGGGGAAGCTGGAGGAGTGCAGGGAGGGGCATGGGAGCAGATTGGGGGCAGCAGAATGCCAAGTCCACTCATGTATGTAATGGATACACTAAAGTGATTGTACAACGTGACCCACCACCACCCAAGTCTCTGTCATTCCTCTCTATCCCCACTGCCCCTGCCCCCACCACCCCATCATAATACCAATTAATATCATGGCAGAAGACAGACGCACCAATGATCCGTAACAAGTGGCATCTCTAGAGGGAGCCAGTGCCACGAGACGGCCTTAATTAGGCCTGAAAAATGGCAGGTTATTCCATCCCTGCACTCCCTGTTAATCTGTGCTACAGAGCCACAGAGTCAACCCTGGCCCCAACTGGCAAATGTTATTATTTCATCTTTGTCGCAGCTGTGAATAAGCCAATGGGCGTGACAGCCGGTGGGCGGCCCGAGGTTTTTTACAAAGCTTACAGGGAAGACACTGCTGGCAAGCGGACACAGTTAGTAAAACCAACTGTTCACCGCTATTGCTGGACATACAGTGCACAACAGGAGCATTTTAATTAATTAGGAATCAGGGAGGTAGTGGAGAGCACATCTGACAGGTTACGAGTCGACCCAGCCTGTCTGCTAACAGAGAACCCAACATCTACTTGTAATTCAAACAGTGTTTCGCATTCAAATGTCAACCTCTCCCCTTCCCTTCTGCTCTGTATGTTTTTTTGGGGTGTAAATTTCATCATGAAATTTCCACTTTGCCTGGCTTCATTATTCAATCTGGAGGTACAGTCTCAGAGGTACACTTGACTGTTAACTAAACAAAAGGCTGTATGTTGAATGAGATTGAACATAAATTGGAATTAGAGGACACAAATAAATGTAAGAACAAAACACTTTTTTTTTTTTGCCTCGAGCAGTAATTATCAAGCCTGTGTGGTGAAGCAGATTTCAAAGCACATGGGAACTTATCATGTGAAACAACATTTACACCTTTAGATATATGTGGTCTTCAGACACACATGTGATTTCACATAAACACAAGAAACCCCTTGTCAAAAAAGCTATTTTATGTGATAAATTAACACGCAGGAACATGTTTTTTTTGTTGACAGTTACATACACATTAAAAAAATTAATATATAATATAGCTGTATGATTTTGGTGATTTCACATGTGCTTTTTTAGAGCATGGGATATGCTGCCATGTATACATTCTCTCCATGCTAATTTTCTAACTAGCTAGCTTATTGAAGGAAATCTCTACAAGCATATGTTTGGGCAAAAGTTAGAAGCATGAGTCTACTTTCATCATTAGGAAAAGCTTTGGAAGATTTCACATTAGTTGAGTAAAAAAAGGAGGTAAAAACATTTCCAGTACAGCATCTTAACATGTTGGAAGTGTTCTGACTATTAGCATATTTAAAACTGGCTCGTAGCTATAACAGCTCATTTTTATGACTGCACCACTTTAAAACTATGCAGACCAAATTTAAATGCAGCCTGTCTACTCGCTGGTTAGACCTGGACAGAGGCCTGCGTGACCAGCAGCTTTACAGCAGACTAGCTCCTAGCTACACCTAAGGGGGGGACCTCACAGCTCAGCTATCACTGGCATTGAGTAAGCAATCTGTCTGCTTCAGCTGAGTAATTACAGATTTGCTATACCTTTTCCTGCTGATGATGCTGTCATGGGCTATGGCTGTTGCTGTGTCCTGGGGGCCGGTTTGATTATAAGGGAATGACTTTGTTTCAGTATTGTCATAGTCTCTGTGCAATAATTTATAAGGCGCTAGTGGGGGGACATGCACAAATTATCTGATTAATTTGAAAGTCAGGTTATATTGATGGGTGATAGTTGCTTGTGTTGCTCTAACTTTAAAGAGGTACTAGACACTTGTATGTGTTTTCTGAGCTTTTAACTAAATGACTGTGATGAAACGCCTCAATGTTGGTGTAAGTATTGACATTTCATTGGCTCAACACGCCATCTGTAGTTTTAATCGGCCGGGAAAGCTAGCAAGGCAAATGCTGACACAGATTCAACTGCTTGGGACATAGCTACATCATGAAATTGATATTAAAACGGGAGATCCTCTCGTAGTCTAGTTGCTAGCTCAGCAACAACAAGGGGGTCATATATGTGCTTCCAGTGACTGTCAAAGCTCCAGTGGACTTTTTGTGTTTCCAGTGAAGACACGTGAAAGCCTGACAACAGCTACTCATGGCTGGTTAGCTCTTACTACCACCTCTACATCACTGTTCATGCTACACTGAGCATTGGTCAGTCGGTGTCCCTTTACCTCCCTACAGTCATTGTCCTGCCTGGTCCTCCACTGCATTTTTTAAACAATCCTATGAGGAAGGCAGTTTGAATAATTTGGATGTGTACTTACTCTTTAAAGTCAGTGAGCAGCAACAATCATCTGAGGATAAGTCACTGGCAGTGTTGATAGCCAAAAATAGATCTTCAGCTCTGGTGTCATACATTCTTTAATAATGATGGCAAATAATATAGAGGTGATGTTTATTCTGGCAAATACTCTATACCCTAAGGCTCATATTTAAGAACTAAATCTTTAATCCAGCAATATCTCAAAATACCTCAAGGTATGTTGAATTGCATATAGTGAACCTCAGCCTCACCCTTGCTTTTTGGGAATTTAACTTTCAACGTTACAATTTCGAGATGAACATAAAAATACTTCAGAAACTCGGCAACAAAGCCACATTGCTCAGACTACCTGTAAAGCACTTCAATAAAAAACAGCCACAATGTGGTCAAGCACAAAAAAAAGGAAATACAGACATGAAATATAGTCTCTCATTTTTGCAAATGAAATCATTTGCTATTTTTGTTCACCCTCCCGTGAGCACAGTGACAAACAACCCCAAAATATGAATGCAAATAACATATTTAAAAGAGCCTAATAGCCATTTCCAATACAATGCATCATTTTGATCAATTGTACTTATTCAGGTCCACACGCCTCCTTTACCTTTTGCCTCTGATTGTATTTTCCAAATGCCAAGAGCAGATGAATCGCCGCTGCAGACGTACAAGTCATTTACCAACAATGAGGCCAAATGCTAAACACAGGGGAAATGAAATGCGATGCATGGCTACAGCTTCTTGTTCACCCCCCTTCTTTTCCTGGACTAAATTCCCAGAGTCCTGAAATCTCTCTGCTTCCTTTTGCAAGATATTGTAATGCATTTTCTGCCCCGCTGCCCTCAGTGGTGATCGCCTAATTACACAGGGCTTCAGAACAGAAAGTCAAACAGTGGCAGAACACCACTCAATCCCAGCATGAGATATCACATTACGCCGTGATATTATTGTGGATTAAGACCACAGGCAGAGTCAAGCACTGTCATTAATTTAGTTGGCTATGACAGTATGGAATGAGAGTAACATCTCTAATGAACGATAACACCTACAATACCTGCTATTAAATCTTAAGGATGTATCTCATACTAATGGCGCTGTCTCCCTGAAATGACCTCGAGATGTGAAATGAATATGTGCACAGTGGACTTGTTTTGAGGTACAAGAAAGAGTTTTAATGGCTTTGAGAGTCAGCAGGCTGTCTTTATGAGTCAAACTTCAAGCGAGTATGAAGAGGGGAAAAAGGGGAGGGAAGCTGGACCAACTGCAGAGCTGTTTCTGGGTCTTACCTGTCCTGGCATGGCATTTTCACAGAGGAGAGTCTCATAGTCTATGGCAAAGACTGGGGCATTATCATTTATGTCCAGCACCGTGATGAGAGTGATGCCTTTTCCAATTTGGGCTGGATCCTCTGAAAGAGAAAAAAAGAGAAGAGAGAGAGTTTTCTCTTTGTGTCACAGCATTCAGCAAACTTTCTTTTAAACACTTTATTTCTGCCTTAACTTTGCATTGAAGCACTTGGCCAAATTATGGAATATTGATCTTCCTCATGTGTTTTAATTAATCACAAAGGAGGGGGGAAAAAGTGCTGCTGTAATGAAATATGCAGTGTGCTTCCAACAGCTGGCGTCCTTACCCGCTCTGCTGTGGATCAGCCAAAGTGATTACACTCGTTGCGGGCTTGTTGTCGGGGGAAGGCTGCGTGTACGAACGAGCCATCTTGCACAGCGGGCTTCACGCCTCTGCCTGCCTGACACACACTGATGGCTAAATGGCTGCGTCTGAACGCAAGATGATGATTTAGCCTGGCGTCGCCGCCATGCCGGACAGAGATGACGCGCTGACATTCGGGCTGGCTGATTTGATGGTGATAAAAAGGACGTGCGGTGCCTCGGGCCACAGACTTGTTGTCATTGCCGTGGTCTGGGCAGAGTGGATGAAAATGTGAGTGACTGCAGCTCAAATACACAACATCCCTCAACCAAAGAGTCCCTGCACCCTCTTCGGTTACAAAGAACCCATTTACTATAAATACTGTCATAAGGCGTACAGGGCAGTGGATTTAGTTGCCAGTCCATGAACTCTAAGATGTTTTCAGCTGCAAACAGTGCCCAAGTGTCACTGTGTGTCAGAAGCCAGTACTTCATGCATGAGGGACTGTAGTGACATTTCATATGGCTATTATTATATGCTGCTTTCTCTTTGTTGCTATATCAGGCAAGCACTAACACTTGGGAATCAACCAAGTAGTGTGCTTGCGTGCTGTTAGATGTAAATAAAAACATCTTTGAAGAAAAGAGTGATGAAAAGGTTTTGAAATAAAAAATGAATACCTTTTCTTCCACACAGTGTTCAGTCAGAAGATGTGAGCGCAGAGGAACTGCCAAGGTGACAGTCTGGTTGTCTTTTTTAACTTATACTGATGTAACGCAGCTGTCTAGAGCGCTCGTTGGAACTTGTGTTAATGATTGTTGCCCATTGTGTTTGTGTGATGGCAGTGGAATGATAGGAATGCAGGAACAAAAAAAAAAAAAGTCACTCGTGTCCTTGGAGTCATCGAGACATGGACAAAAAAAGGCGTACAGCGTTTATTCACATTACATTAACATAGTTCACCCGTGGGTGAGATCGCCCACCCTTAGTCAGCATCTCGTCCCCACGGCTCAGGGAGACATGGAGGTCAAAACGACCGTCCTCTACGTGAATTAACATTCCCCGACAGCCCTACAACAACCCCAGCAATTCCTCACTGCACTGTCAACAGTACAGAAGGTTATGACACATTATGAAGTGGGTAACAACAGAGACGATCACAAGGCTTCATATACAGGATCTACTCACAGCAGAACAAACAAACCCGACTGACTTATATTGATTCCAGTGGCAAACGTTCAAGTTTAAGTCAGCTTTTTAACAAAGAGCCTTTAATTTCAGATTGAGGTAAAAAGCATTTGTAGACAGCAATCATTGATTTTGCTGACTGAAATGTGACTTGTGGATTTTATCAGCTGTAGCTAACTACTTAAGCTACTGATCTGAGCATCATGAATTTGCTAAAAACACTGTATCTCAATCTTGTTACCTGAAATATACACTTGATGGTTACATGCATGATATTGTGCTAAAAGTGGGCACATTATGTTTTATCTGTTAACATTACAAAAGGTTTTAGCGTGAGAACCATTGACTGAGTATAAATATGGACACGGTCATGACAGCTACCCAAAAGTGAAGCCAAAACATCTCATTTCCCCCTGGTGGCTGGCTGCACTATTGGTCATAAATCTCACCCTCTCCATGTTAGCTAATGGGAGCCAAATGAATAACTCAAAGTACATGTCTAATACATTTTTTCCCAAAGATAGTTTTAGTCATTTTAGGAAGGTAATGTTTGTCCAAATGTGGATAGTTTGGCTCCAAATTGTGTCACACAAATAAGATGGTGGCTCCATGTTTGCACAGAAGTAAGAAGTGGAGATGCATCATTCATATCTATATACAGTCAATAGTGAGAACTATCCAGTGTGTTTCATAAAAGTTATTTTGGATAATGATGGCAACTTCTGTTCGAGCAGGTACACACAGCGCTCAGTAAATTTCTCACATTTTTGCGCTCAAGTTTATAGTTTTTGAAACATTAAAAAATAAGCACCATCCTTCACAGTCTTTAAATATTGATTGTCTGTCTTACTAGATCCACCTTTACAGCAAGTGGAGAAATCTAAAGTTTGACAGGTCTGCTAAGCTTAGTAGTGGTTGTTAAGAGATAATCAGGCAGTTGCTGCTCAGGGGAGGTTTTTAGAGAACAGTCACTTCAGATTTACAGATTTTTGAGTACTTGCTGTGAGTAAACTTACGGCTCTCGATGCCAAAGATGGTGAGGTTATGGACTGAGTTGGCCTCCCGGTCCAGAGGCTTGGCTGTGCTGATGACCCCACTTAGAGCATCCACGTTAAAAAAGCGCTCCAAGTCTGTGTTTCTGTCAATGGAATACCTGGACACAAAGACACAACCACACACATAGAGTACACACATTGACATACTTTTGGACAGTGGTATTGATTTGACATTTTCATGTTTCTTGTACTTGTAAGGAAAGATTATGTTTTTTTTTCTATGATCATAGTTTGCAACACTCGGACTTTAGATTTTCGGCTGATTACAGTACAAGCTTTAACATCAACAGTTTTATCAGTGTCCAGATCGCACAGATTTCTAACAAAAGTTTACTTTAAATTCAGCAACGCAGAAGAAACTTGGAAATTTATAGCGTGAGTGAAACAAAACCCTATTAAATGTTGATAAAACTGAAGGCTGTCTTATTGTCCCTCAGCACACAACACTGATCAAACCCTTTCAATACACAGCAACTCATATTTCTAGAGAAAATTACAACTTCAATTAGCCTACATCCAAAGGGTATTATTGCAATGTAATTTGACTCTTGTGGCTGCATTAGTTCCACAATAATTTTAATTTCAACAGATGTAGTGAAATATATTGCAGACGCTGATAATAGTCACAGGAGCAAAAAGAGCCAATTTACAGCTACAATGGTGCAGTAATTTGATTTTCTGATTAAGATTACTAACAATCCTAACAGACCAAGCATGAATACCATACAATATCCATTCAATTAATGCAAAATAGGCAAGGATCTCAAGAGTGACACCACACAGATTGTCAATGTGAGAGCTTGTTTTGAGTCATAAATGCCACGGCACAAGTGTTGAGCCTTGACCCTCCTGCAGGAATGCCCTTCTCTTGTTCAAGATGGCATTTCACTTTTGCAAATGCTGCACTCCTTGGCCCTCCCGCCATCTGGCACTGTCTTTGTGACAGTCAGATGGGGACTTTCGAGTGTGTTTGTAGATAATGTGGAGTCGCTGGAATGGATTAACCTATTCATAAATGTTTTTGTTTTATTTACCTGGTTTGGGGCCTTCAAGGTCCTTTGGAAAAAAATAGAAACTAGAAATACCACCTTGCTGTTGCATTTCCAACCAGTCACGATGCAGTTTATATCCATGCCCGTCCACACTCATATAATATTTGTGGTAGAGACTTTGAAGGAATTTAATAAAAAGGTATTAAGTGTACTTTCGTTATATGTGTTCATATGTTTGCCCAATAAAATTGATTCTGATAGCACACAGGTCATGACGATATTTCAGATATGGATGTTGCTGCAGAGAAGCTACAAATATTAAAAATGTATATGCTTCACACACGGGCGATCTATAAAATCACCACAGTTTCAAGGTGGGCACCCAGGATTACTGTCACCAATTCATTATCAAGCAAATGTGAAATATGGTCACAGTTACGGCTGTGAATAATGGCCAGAAAAGTGTTTCTGCAGAATACTATGATGTGACAGTGAAGTTGACCTTTGACCTTTTCAATATAAAATGTCATCACTTCATCATTTTATCCTATTAGACATTTCTGTGAAACTTTGTCATAATTTATAAATTAATTCTTGAGTTATGGCCAAAAAACGTGTTTTATGAGGTCACAGCAACCTTGACCTTTGACCACGGAAATCTAATCAGTTCATCCTTGAATCCAAGTGGACGTTTGTGCCAAATTGGAAGAAATCCCCTTGAGGCATTTCTGAGATATCGAGTACACCAGATTTGGACGGACGACCAGAAAACATAACGCCTGGAGCCACAGCTGTCACTGGTACGGAGACATAAAAATAAGTGTTTTCTGAATTAAAGTGAATAATGACAGCAAGAGTTGCATGAGGGAATATTTTTCACTTGTCTAAGTGGCAAGGAGATTGATAGTGTGTAACTTCATGTCATAGCATAGGTGAGCAAATCGTTAGTACCTGATGCCGCTGTTGGTGTTATCTGGGTCATGTGCGGACACTCTCCCGATTGAGGTGCCCACTTTGGCGTCCTCCGAAACAACCATCTTGATAAGTGGCGTGGAAAAGACGGGTGGCTCGTTCACATCTTCCACTGTCACCTTGACTGATGTCGTGTCGCTAAATGGGCCCAAGCTCAAGAAGTTGGAGTCAATATTCCTGTTTGTGGCTTCGATTCTCAGAGAAAAGCTGCTCTTTGTTTCATAGTCTAGAGGCTAGAGGAGACAGACAGGAATAGAATACACAACATATATGAGAGATGTTCACATTTCTTGTCAAAAATGAGAAAGCTGGGCTCTGAGGTGGTGGAAAATGTTTTTTGTTGTTGTTGAAATGTAAAGACTACACAGCCATGGGTGAAAAGCCAGTTTATATATAGGCATGCATATCTGTTATGAATCATTCATACAATGCAGGGCTATTGATCCCAATTAAGGATGTGGATTCTAAAGACTCATGACAATTTAACACGGAGTCAGGCTTAAACAAAGTAATTTGCTGATGGATTATAGTTACTTTGTGCTGTGAAAGCAATAATATTGATTTTAGAGGAGGCAGACAACTTGTGAAAAGCATTCTGAAATGAATGCTTTTGAAACATTTTGTCTGGATTATTGAACTCCCTTTTCAAACATATAATATAGTGCAGGAGAAGATTGATTTGACACTGTCATTGTCGGTGACTCCCTGTGACACTGTAATTGTCCGAGTTTGGTGCAAAACAAACACAAAAATCAAAATGGGCCAATCAGACAAAAATTGCTAGTGACCACCAATGATTCTCCCTCTCTCTCTTCCCCTTTTCTTTATCTATCTCTCTCCCTGTTTCTCTCTCTCTCCAACAAAAAGAGCTGCAGCAATGAACTGTCACATCCATATTGCCCGAGGAGACCATTTCAAGTCCTCCGAAACCCTGAAATATGAGGCATGGACCCTGAGCTCTGATACAACCAAAGCTGAGGCAAGAATGTGCAACAAAATGTTTCTGGTATTCTCTATAAATGAAATGGCTTTGTTATACTGTACATTTAACTTGATAAGTTTCAATGTAATTCATGTAGGCGGATGTCAATGACAATATTTATAGCATCTTTGTTCCCATGGTGAGAGGAGGGTATGTTTTTTTTTTTTATGTGTTGAAATGTCTAAATTCTCTGCATTAATCCTCATAACAATCTCTGTACTACCTTATGTTTTTCTGAGGGAAAGCTCACACTGACCTGGGGATGTTTACTTCAACCAAAAGATGCTGGAAATAGTCAATCTTGATTTGTCAAATTAATCCAAAAGTGAAGAAGTCATTTTGAAACCGTGTGAGACAGGTTAAGAGGAGAAAGTGGAGGCAGTTATCCTAATATCCCTCTAATGAATGAGAATGTGCCACCTAGTGCGTAAACATCACAATGGATTAAGACACGCATGCAATATGGTTAACACATTATTTTTGAGCCCATGCCCCATCCAGCATGCCAAAAGACCCAAATTGTTTCTTAATGTAACTTAAATGTGACATAATGTAGGAGTGAGATACAGAATTGGAAAACATAAAGAATGTTTCTAGGATAAAATTGGTGTTATTATACATATTTTTGTTGTCAACAAAACAAAAATGCATTAGTCTATCTATCAATGCTTTCCAATTTCTCGACAATGTCTGTGTCCATCAAACCCAAGCCTATATTTTCCTCTAGATCTTTAAAAACAGGTCATAAATATGTAGTTTCATTTTTTTTTCTTTAAAGCTAGGTCATTTTCTAAAACAATTGGGCTCTGTAGCTTTTTAAGAAACAATACACAAACTGAAGTAAATAATGCATTTGTTGGGGGGACTATTTTCAGCTGCGGATTAACACAGCATCTCTAGCTTCTCTAGTGAATACTTAAATCACAATGCTCCTGTTCTTCACAATCAAGGAACACATCACCCAATACAGCAGTGTGGTTTATCGGTGCGTTATGGTTAACAATGGATTACTACAGCATGGAGGAATAAACGACAGTATCTCAGGCTCTTTGGGGTTGATTCATTGCTGATTTTGGACCTTTAATGGAAAGAAATGTAGAAAATTGCCAACCTTACGCTTTAATATGTCACTATGAGAGAGTAATCACATAGTTACACTTAAATATAGCTGTGACATCCAGTTGAATGTATTGTGATATGTAGGTAGAAGGTAAGACAAGATGTTACTTTGTGCTGTATGTACTTTTCTGGTATATGCAGTTTTAACTCAAATCCATATTCCAACCAACATTTAGGGCCCCATCTTGCGGTTGGCGGACAGTGGATGGCGGGCGTGGTGCATGTGTCTTTGTTAGTTTCCCCTTGCACCAGTCTGTGCACCTATGGGCGGAATGGTCTCATAATGAGGTGTGGTCAGGTGCATTGGTGGTGCATTGATATTTTGAGTCACAATGACGTGCCACTATGTATCAGAATCAGTCAATGGCAGTAATGATCAATGAAACTGTCAATGTAGTCATGTGACCAATCCTGGTAAATCCGTCATCAAACTTACAATCCGCCAAGGTGAAAGCGCGCCTGGATATTAAAGGGAATGAGAGATGACACTTTGATTGGTTTACCGCGTGTTACTCCCAAAACATGCCTATGATTAATGAGGGGACTTGTCCGACCCTTTTAGACCAAGCGCCTGGTGCAGTGACCATTTTTCTGCCGTTAAAATAGCAAAAGTGGATTTGGATGCACCCAAAAGGCACTTGCACCATGTGTTTCATGCCATACGCTATAGATCGTTAAAATGGGACCCTTAATGCCACTCTAGCTTCGGATAAACAGTACAAGCCTTTATCCAACAGCTTGAACATTCTGCCCTATGTCTTACTGACTTTCAGGAGGGAGAGTCCAGAATATCAAAGTATCAAGACAAAGATGTTCACCAAAGGCTTTATTCTCTGTGTGACTGAATTCATCTTTTTATTTTCTTACTGGTGAATCTGTTATATGTTATAATAATCAGACTGTTGGTATTGCTTTACCCTCAGAAGAATGATGACCCCCTCTTGTGTGTCCTCATCTGTTGTGATGTTGAACATGCCAGGCCCATCGCCATCCATGATCCTGTAGTCCATCTCCGCGCTGGAGCCTATATCAACATCAGTCGCTTTGATTCTGGCCACCACTGATTGCACAGGCAGCGACTCCAGGACTGTGTACTGATAGTTTTCTGAAAAAGGATAGACAGCAGCGGATGTAGGTAATGGATGTTCTTATTTCGCTACCAATTCACCTTCAAGCAGCTCAGCTTTTGTTATACCCCCTCAGCTTTGATTCAGCCATGTGGATCCTCAATAAATTCATGTTGCATAACACAGAGAGGCAGCAGCAGAGACACACATATATAGAAATATAGAATATAGCACTTTATTTCCACTTGATACTGCAGCATAGAAAGTAATGGGAAAAGTTAAATATGGAATTAAGAAAAGATTTTAGTGTTAAACAAAGATATTTAGCAAAATATAGACTTTCCTGGATGCTGTCAGGATGTAATGGGTTATTCCTTGCACAAAAAAGTAGAGAGAGAAAAAAAAAAACAGGTGTCAACTTCGATCCCTTAGAAATCTTTCATGGGATGAAAAGTCCACTCGAAGAATCTATTACTCCAAAACTCTCCATTGTGTTCCCTGAGCTTTTGTCTGACCCTTCGGATTTAAAGAACTCTTATAAGAATAAAGAAGGGAATCATATTCATAATCATAATCTCCCCAATCACCATGGCAGAGCTCATTACCAGACCTTTCTGTGTTCCTCACAGTGTCTCCCTCAGCCACCGTCTAAATGCTAATCTGCCTGACATTGTTTGCTGCCATGTAATCTTTATAATGGCTTTTTAATTTGCCGTGGAATAGCAGCTCTTTAAAAGACCAAAAAATTGCTTTCCTCCCTCCATTTTTGCCCCTCCACCTACCTCTTCTCCCTCTCCCGCCCCCCCCACCCCCCTTTCCATCCCAAGCCTGTCCGCTCATGCAGCTAACCTTGGCTTCTTTCCCTTGTTCCTTCCAAGGACTACCTATAGCTCCTAGACTCTATCAGCTCTGATGCTCCATAATGGTCTATCGATTCTGACCTATGACCCTGTGAGCGCTACAGCGGGAGCAAAACCCCAGAATTCCTCCAAAGTCTCTTTCTTCCCAGTGTGACAGTGCTGGGTTAAAACGGCATTGATGACTTGTTGTGCAAACTTGAACCTTTCTTTCCCCCCAGGGGCCAGCAAATTAACTCAGCTTCATGGCAGTCCAGTGGCGAGTGCAGAAGCCAGACAGTGGTGGGGCTATCAGCGGTAAACCGATTGCCAGCGCTTCGGATTATCATGAGAAGCACTGCATGCCTTTGAATCCTAAAGCTCGGCCTGGAACCCATTAGCAGCCCGTGAAATAGGCTGACAACAAAAAAACGGAGGCTGATTGATCCTAGTATCCAACGATGAAGCAGGCCCCAGCTCTGATGAAGAGTAAAGCAGGGAGGTGCACACCTTGCAGGAAGGCTGTCTTTACTTTTTTTTTTTTTTTTTTTAATTTGATCATAAAAGTCCAAATGTTTGCTGAAAAACACAAATGTGGGGATTTTATAAAGACAAAGAGGGATATGGGGTTAAAAATGCAGTTAAGATAGTCTTAGAAAACTGATCAGATGAAGTTTAATCTTTGTGTCGTCCTCCCGGGTCAAATTGACCCTGTCTTCCTTCTTTCCTTCCTTCCTTCCTTTCCTTCCTCCCTTCCTTCTGTCCTTCTTTCCTTCCTTCCTCTTTTCCTTTCCTCCTCCCTCCCTCCTTCTTTCCTCCGTCCTTCCTTCCCTCCTTCCTTCCTTCCTTACTCATTTCCTTCCTCCCTTCTTCCCTTCCTTCCTTGACTCGAGGACAACAGGAGGGTTAATGATGAGAATGAGTGTGTTTCATTTCTAAGATGTGTGTACTTTCTGTTAAACTTGAGCCTATATAAGTGTTGTTACAGATTTTATATTTTCCAATGATTTCTTTTCACTGGTGGAATAACAGCCCAGCCTTTTTGTACCACTGCATTCATTGCATACAGTGCAAAAAATGCCCTCCTTTCATTCTGTGAGTCCAAGTGGTTTTTCAGCAATAACAGCTCTTTAAAGACCCTTTTTAGCTGGTGCCCCAAAAAAAAAAGTACTGCAAATTAGGCAAGGAGCTGGTGGTTTTATTCTGATTGTTGAGTAGCTGTTGAAAACACGGCATGTGCTGTACGTGGCTTAAGCTTAATCGACCCTGTAGGTACAATCAAGAGCGTAATCTTACTGTGAGGGAACCGAGGTGGGTTGTCGTTGACATCGGTGAGTGTGACAGTGACGGAGGTGGTGCCGGAGAGACCGCCCATCTGGCCGACCATGTCTTTGGCCTGGATGACGAGCACATACTGGTCCCTCGTCTCCCTGTCCATGTTAGGTAGAGCTGTCCTGATGACACCTGAAGAGAGAGAGAGGGGCAGAGAGGGAGAACATTTTCATCAGATGTAACCATCACAGCCTTGTCAGATGAAGTCAAAGTACGCCTTCATTTAACACTGCCTGTCATGTTCCAGATGTGTTCAATTGATATTAAACTGCATGTCATTTAACACTAAATATACAGCCTACGATAATAATTACATACACACTGTATTGACTGTTAGAGTTGGATGGTTTGGTCAAGTTTGAATTTGTACTAGCACCACTTTGAATGGCTGAGGCTGGATGTTTTTCTTTTTAAGATTTATTTTTGGGCTTTTTATGTCGGTAGCTGGCAGAGAGGGCGATTATGTGGCATGCCCTTTAACCACTCAAACACCAGGGCGCTCCGAGGCTGGACGTTTAGTTAAGTATCCATTAGTGTCAGCTTTTTAATTTAAGCATGTATCTATGAAGCTAGCAAACTATTTCAACCATTTATCCACTGCTTTAAGCTAACTAAACTTTTTTATTATGTTTAGCATCTTTAGCATCATTGCTTTTAGCTAATTATTTCGACAGTTTATCTGTTAGTATTAGCTATATATTTTAACTGTTTGCCAGATAGCTATCTATATCAGTCATTATCCATTGCTTTTAGTTAGCTACTTTAACAGTTTATTCATTTGTATTAGTTATCTATTTTAACTGTTTTTCTATCAGGCTTAAGCTATCTTTTTCAACCATATCCATTACGTTTAGTTAACTTAACTGTTTATTACTTTTAGCAGCTATTTCAACCATTTATCCACTAATTGTAACCCAGTTTATACATTAGAATTAGCCATTTATTTCTATTTATCTATTAAGCTACTACTTCAAATATTTGTCCATTACTTCTATCTAATATATACCTGTCACTTTACACTGTTCAGGCCTCTCTGTTTACTTACTAATGTAGTTTTTGTGTCAGATGTTACAGTATTTCTTTTTACATCTAATCATAATCTATATTTTTTTCCACATTCTTCAAAAGTTTTTCTACTCTACACTATTTTCTAAGTATGCTCAGACAACAGCACCCTCATGGTTACACCCCTGGCTGGGAATCACTTTACCGTGGGTGACAGGTAAAAATAAATCTGTTTCATAAATATATTGTGTTCCTGTTGTTTTCAACTGTATTTGGCTAGTTTTTTGATCTTCTTCCTTCAAAATGATGGATTGTGTTCAAAACAAAAGAGCCAAAGAGCTAAATGCCTCCAGTTAACTTTGAGTGTTGGCTTTGAGAACACACAAGCATAGAAAAAAAGGCCTCAACAGTACCAAACAAAAAGGTGATTAAAACACATCTACTTCAACAAAAATTGCATGTCATGCCCTAAAATTATTTAACTAGCAAGCTGGCAAGTAGACCATTCAAGGACTGGAAGGCTTTATTCATCATGCCTGGCCTAAAAATATGAATGAAGAATGAATGAATGAAATAAAAAAAAGAAAGATCACATTCATCCTTCAAGAAGCAATTAAGACTACATGACTTTGGGTTAATATGTGATGTCCATAATGACTGGTGTCTTGTTTACACACCAGCAATGAATTGTGACTCCTCTCCGTCCTCAAATGTGTCACTGTCACTGCAAATAGTTCTGTGGTCTGACATATGATGAGGTTAATGTTGAGACGCTGTCAGAAAACTGAGCACATACAAGGGGACATTTTCGCCGCCAGGGAAGGCATTATATGTCTGTCTCCGTCATAATTGATCTGTATTAGAAAAGATCATAGATGTGTCAACACTGGCTTCAAATGGCTGGTGTTTTTGTCTGTTGCTGTCTGCTTGTACCTTGCTGTATGAAAACGCTAGTATTAAGCCAAGATAGGGTACACACATGCCCAAAATACTAAATAGCTTATAGGGGAATCTTTTCATTAATGACATTTTTGTAATCTTAACTTCATCTCTTGACTACAAAGATGATAATTCCAGAAAAAATTAACGACACACATTTAAATGCAAAGAAAAGTGTCCTAATCCTTCAAAAGCAATCACCGTTGCTTTCAAAGTTAATGACTTAGCATACAATGTGTTGCATTCATTAAACGGCACTTATTAAAGATTCCTACAGAACATGGAAGATTACTCATTAAGAACCTCACAAAGCTACAGCACACAGTTCCTGAATAAATGAATCATTTTTAGTTGCTTTATCACATTCACAGCCTGAATAAGCAGATCAAAGGAGGGCTCTTGCTTGGAGTTGGCACCTGAAGAATTTCTCATAATCCTTTAAATTACACAGAAATTTGACATGTCATTGAGTTCTGTGGTGGAAATTACCTATAAACACTTGGGAATAAAACACAAAGCATTCCACGAGTTTGAGGCAATGATGTAATTAAGAAATATAATGTACGTTATATTTCAGAAAAAGATTTACTTCAGTATGAGGGTCAAGAAGGATTAACCACTCTCTCTCTCTCTCTCTCTCTCTCTCTCTCTCTCTCTCTCTTCGAACTCAAAATCCAGTCACTTCTTATATTTAATAAAATACATATCTTACACTGAATGGCTGTCTGAGAGCCAGTCAGCCTCTAGCCTATCAAAATAATGGTACATATTGTATTGTAACCACATCATCATTGTATAAGACCATTATATAAGATGGTTCATTTCAATTATGTGGTTTTTCACAATGAGCCCATCAGAGAACAACACACACTACTAAATCAGTTTTTCTTTTACACCTACTTCCAGCCTTGTCCCAGGTCAATGTTGTCTTTTTTTTGCTTATACTCAGTAAAGCATGGGATCCTATAGTCCAATACAAATGTATAGTACATAGAGTCTGACAGGGGTTATGAAAGGTAGTCTCAACAACATAGAAATAAGAATGGGAAATAAATGATAAATCCATAATACGTCATACTATTTTATTTTACTTTAATAGGTCCACTCTCAGGAGGAAGAAAATAGTACTGCTCATGTTTTCTCACTACAGTATATGCCTTACAGAAATCTCAAGCAGCACGTTGTCCTTGACTTAAGACTTAAGTTTTGTTTTTAGATGCAAAATTACCACGAACATTTGCAGATTTCACTGGCTGATTTTGTGAAAAAGCATAAGTAGATTTGAACATTATTCTATTTTATTTTTTATAATCTATTTAAAGCTGCATGAATAATAATATTTTTAGATTAAACATGTGTCAAAGCACTGCATGTAATGAGAAAGGTGTTGCTCATAGTGAGAAACTAGAGAGAATTATCATCCGGCTGTGCAGTTCCCTTGGAGCTTCTACTGTGTATGGCAAAACAGGGCTAAAAATAAAGTGTTTTAAATATGTAATTGTGGTATTAACAGGTAGTTGTGCTGCACCCCCAAGTGCTATGTATCAGGTCGCTTCAGGTCTAAGTGAAGATGCATGTTGATTTGGTTATTTTTACGTAGTCTGGACATATATTCTCAGTGCTTTCCAAAACTATGATTGCATAAAAAAATCCATTTGTGATAAATATATAATGTACAATAAAGACGTGTGTGTGTTTTTGGTACAATAATTGCTAAGTTTAGCTTATTAAATTTTTAATTTCGAGTATATCAAACATATTAAATGCTTAATGATGTAACCATGGAATATACTGTTTGCTATATAGTTATGCTAAATACACACAGCAGCCATTTTCCTCTAGTATCACGGTCTGGGTGGGAAGATCAAATGCTGTTATCTAAAGGATTATGTCATACTGCTGTGTTTTAGCTTGTAAATTGTATAAATGTAGGGAATCTGACAAATTGTTATAATTTCACTACTTCCTGATTAACCAGCAACTGAAAAGACAATGGATAGTTATAAAATTCAGAGGGAGGGTATTTGATAACTACCGTTAGCTACGTTAGCATTCAACTACTTCCTAGCTAACATTAATGTTTGATAATGTTATATGATACAATAGTAAAGGTGTTAATTCTGAAATATCAATACATATAATGGATATTTATTTGAGTCACTGGATGTAATCAAGCAGGTGATGTAACGTTAACCATCTTCCTGTCTTTCCACTCAATCTCAGAAATGTTCTGTTTAAGTCAGTACCATTATATAACATTTTGCTCACTAGAACACGTATTTCTTTGTAATGTTTCTCTTATATTCATTCTTCCAATCATTCTCACACAACCTAATATCAGTGGGCTACTAAAGATTTTAAATTGCATGTTGAACAAGCAAAACAACTCCCTAACATCACGTTAACCTTAGATTTGATTAGCACATTAAATCCCAGAATCCTCCCTCTTCTCATTCCTCAAAGGACATCTATTTGAAAGGTACTGTTAAAGAGTAGCGTAGCTCCTTTAGGGCAGTGCTTAATGTGTGTGTGTGAGCGGCAGAAAAGTGAAGGTGAATGCCATCAGAGAAGAGGAAAAGGTTAGCAGTAAGTTGTCAGTCTGGCAGTAAATATAAAGTAGAGGCTACAGTGTGTCAGTTAATAAATGATGCAACTTCTCAAGATCAACAAAAGTCTGTTATTTCCCCAAACTGCTGCAAAAAGTGGAGGGGGTTATCCATAACGTTTGTATCAATGGGCTAGCCTGACCTGACAATGCTCGCTTAAGGTGGAATGACCTTTAAGGTGGACCAGCTATTCCCATTTTAGTGTCAATCTCAGTTGCTCCTACTGTAAACAGAGAAGACAAACATGTCTGGCTACTGGCTCAGCAAAAAACCCCTCTCCCCATCCCCCAACCCCTACTGCCCCAAAGCAGCCAACCTTGGGGAAACACTGATGTGTTTGTACGGGTTACATCCAACACAAAAGTGTGTTCGAGGCACTTAAGCAGCGAGTGTTTTGTGTGGCGTGAAGAGGCTGGCAAGACATGTGTCAAGTGTCCTCCAGCTGTTTCCTTGGACCAAAAACACTTAGGTGAGGAGATCTATTACAAGTGTGTGTTAAGTGAATGCTTATTTACATGTCAGCACGTATTATTAAATAGGCTTGTTTAATTGATTTATTTTAGGTACTACGGGGATTAATGAGGGGATGTTTATGTACACAGTGATGAGGCTGCCGGAGGACAGACACCTCTGGATGAAGATCCCATAGGTGCAGCTGACTCAGAGTTATAAAACTTACAAGAAACACATATTTGGAGATGATATTTTCTCATTTTTTTGTTTTCCATAGTTCAGAACCAGATGTTAAGCATGCGGCCCGTCCTGACCACCACTATGTCCAGTACCCTCCTCCTCCTCACCTTTGAAAGAGCAGCTAGAGGCAGCGTGACCGCAAATTGCCCGGCTTACTCAGGAGAACAAGTTGCTTAAGGCATCCTGCTTTTGTCTGCAACGATTCCAGATTGATATAAAGCTTTTGACCTTTTACACTGGATTTTAGGTGAATAATAGAAATAAAACACCTAAAGGGGTCGTTTCGGGGGTGCTGTGATAAACTGGAACCAAAAGTGTGAAGTCCATCTAAAATAATGGTAATCCAAATCCTAGAGCTGAAGTTCAAAAAAGGTACAGCTTGGCCTAAAGTAATCTTTATTGAGTAATAACCTCATATTTCATACCCTCACAGCGTCAGTATGGTTATGATGAACTTCAATTAGACTTTGTACTGATGGAAAAACTCCACATCTGTGCACCTAAGACCATTTTCATTTGTATGACTACAACATACTAACTAGGCTTTACACGATCAGGATTTTTGGGGCCAATAACCGATCAGTGAGTTTAAATAAACCAATCACCGATCCGATCACGTATTCTTTGTCCACGCTCCGTTTTTTAAACTCGGCATGTTCCTCCTCGTGTTCCCTATCCAGGTACTTTAGTGTTGCACAGATTGCAAATAGCTTGTGTTTTATCTGTCTGCCCACAACACCCACATGTTTGTTTGAATCCGACAGCTCATGATTCACGATTCAAAAAACTTTATTGTCCGTCACATCGAGACAGGGCTCAAAACTAACTGTTGGATTCAAACAAACATGTCGGTGGTGTGGAACTTTTTCGGACTAAATGAGACAGATATAAAACAAGCCATCTGCAATCTATGCAACGGGAGCATCTGCAAAAAACATTACAGCTGATCTCATAAATTGCATAAAATGCAAAATATTGGCTGATCCGATGTAGCCTATCATATCGGCGTAAAGTCTAATACTGAGAGCGGTACATGCTGAGGTGGAGTCAGGCACAGAAACCGGTGAAACAGAATCAGGATATGCAACAAAAAAAAAGTGACCCCGGTGAGCTTTAAGGAAGTGAGCATGGGCTTATTTGACCAGTTTTTCTCTTTTCCTCTGCTATGTACAAGAGGGGGGTTGGGAGAGCACCGTCATGTCTCACAGTCTACAGTTAGTAGAGTAATAATAACTTGTGCAAATGATCTGTTTTTCATGTTTGGTTCATTGCCTTTACAGCTCCACAGACCACAGTTCTTTAAAGACACCTTATTTTGGACTGCATTAAGGCAGACCATTTCTAAGGTGGTAATTTCGGAGACCTATTCAATATACAACCTATACATTCACAACCTTAAAGGGGTTAATTAGCATGAACCCCTCTGGAGAGATTACAATTCGTGAGCAGTCGAAGTGAGGGCTCAATTTCTGACAAGGAAATAACTAAATAGTCTGGTGTCTTGTCACTACTTGAAGAGGAGGATGAGGTAATGAGCGATAAGGGTTTCCTCATTAGTGAGTTGCTGTCACCCATCATTGTGTCTCTTATTGTGCCACCGTGCCACAGTCAGAGGAGACAGTTCACCAGGGAGGAAGACACCAACATTCAACAAAAAAATGTGCCAGATTGAGAATTCATGTAGAGAAAGCAATGAGGACAATCAAGCGATACTATATCTTTTGATGAAGTTCTTCCTCTGTCTCTCTTGGGGACCATTAACCAGTTATTGTACTGTATGTGTGCGCCATGCTGACTCATTTTCAAACCCTGAAATTATAAGACAAAGGAAAAAAAACAAAAAACAGTCCAAGCTTTTCAAACTGTGATCGAAATGAAAAAGCTGCTGGCCGTTCTTTCATGAAATGATTAATATCAGAGCCTGTTAAAAAAAGGAGCCAAACAAACATGTTTGATATGATATTCTGATAGTGAGATCTGTAATCATTGTTTCTTCCATTTGTTTGTGATTTTATTCTCCTCATTGGTATTTCTAATCAATTGAATGAAATAGTACTTTGAATGATAGAGCAAAAAATACTAAATATGTTACAAATCATTCATGAATTTCATTATTTTTTAAAAAGCAAATCAATTTTAAAATATGTTTGTACACTTTTGTCTGTGGAAAAAAAAAGTAAAAAAAATCATCATTATTTTTGGTCTTCAAAACACAGAATATCTCAAATTTCCATTACACTGTTCTAATCAGGTATCTACTGATCTGCCATGATATCTTAAAGTGCAATATTTGGCTGAAAGAAAACAGAAATACAGTACAGCATATGGACCACAATGTTAAAATCCCTTTACACCAACCATGTTAATGATTAAATACTGTTTCTTATCGTATAATTGTATTATAATGACGCTCAATAGGTAAGAGAATGAATGACACAGTACATAATTAAAAAAGTGAAGTTTTTTTTATTTTTTTTTATCAGTCATAGTCCTGTGGGATGTTTGTCTTGACAAGGAAATTACATATTTGAAAAGGTAATTCAAAACTCTAATATAATGATATGATAAATGACAATGCTAGTTACTTTAAATTTGTCAGGACAGTGGTTACAATCATCTATCTGACCAAGAGTAAAGGGAAAATACTTAATTCATGCTCTCCTAAAAGATAGCGTCAAAGTGGACTCTCTCAAGATAGAAATCATCCTCGCACGTAATAAACAAATCGCACCACTCTGCCCCTGTCAACCCACATTTGCACCATGATCTGATGGTTATATTCATTGCCATGCTTGAGGGAATAGGAGACATCCTCCCTTCTAATTAGGTATGGGCAACTCCTGTAGCTGTCATTGTTGGGGCATTTGATTTCCAGAAGGCCATGGCAGAGGTCTGCGTTCAGGTCTGTGACTCTCCTGTCAGGTGTGCATCCTAGATATTGGGGGAGGGGAGGGAGAGGGGGTGAGATGGGCATTTGGATTCAGCACAAACCCACAGGGGAAAATCTGATGACCTGTGACTTCTGAATATAACGTTGTTGCCTGCCTGCGGCTTCTCTTTCCTTCCCATGTGTGGATGGACTAATGTTGGCATAGTGCAGAGGCAAGACCCTGAAAATCTGAGAGCCTGAAGCAGACCTGTTTTGAAATTTGATGCAGTTATGCGTCAAGATTGCACCTCATGCCACACTTCACAGGTGCCTCGGTGTCTTGTTTCCTCCTCAAGTCAAATAGCTTCATCATGGGGAAGATTGAGCCCTTCATAGACATCAGGAAGCTTCTTGAGCAGTACAAATGGGGAAGAGGGAGAGAGGGAACATTGCCAGAGAGGACAGGGATCCACATGGGAGGTCTTTCCTTCCATCTTTCCTTCGTTCCTCCTCCCTTCCTTCGTTCGTTCCTTCTTCCTCCCTTCCTTCCTCCCTCCTTCTTTCCTCCCACTTTCTTTCATTTTTCTTTCATTCTTTGCCTCCTTCCCTCTTTCTTTACTCCCTCCTCCTTCCATACTTCCTTCCTCTTTTCCTCCCTCTCTCCTTACTCCTTTCCTTCCTTCCTTCCTTCCTTCCTTCCTGACCTGTTTTGAAATTTGATGCAGTTATGTGTCCAGATTGCACCTCATGCCACACTTCACAGGTGCCTCGGTGTCTTGTTTCCTCCTCAAGTCAAATAGCTTCATCATGGGGAAGATTGAGCCCTTCATAGAGATCAGGAAGCTTCTTGAGCAGTACAAATGGGGAAGAGGGAGAGAGGGAACATTGCCAGAGAGGACAGGGATCCACATGGGAGGTCACCATATTCAAAGGATATACTGTATATTCTACATATTTTCTGCTTGTTTCCAAAAGTCTCACCATCTTCCAGTCGCTTTCTTCATTATTCCCAGAAGAGAATTTGCAAAGGAGTCACGGGGTCGAGGTAAAAGGATTGCATCTCTGGTCTGATGCCATAATTTAATATCTTTTTAGTTTTCTTGCGTCTTGGGTGGTTTGATTTTTAATAATCTTCAGGAAAGTAGCAGGGATGTGCCAAGTCTGAGGTAATGATGTTGTACTTTTTTTTTTGTTTTGAAGACTGACTTACATGCTAATTTGCAGTAATGGTCAAGGGTGTAAAAAGGAGGCCTTTAAGATGCCGAGCAGTGTCCGAAAACTGACCAGCTTTGTAGGCTCAGCTGGTTTTTCTGAATCCTCTTAGCTACACTTAATAATTAATTCAGAAAAAACAGAGTGACATAAATTGTTAAACACTATGACCTGACCTTAATTTTAACATTCAGTCCATGCAGAAAACCTGAGGTAATTGTGAACATTAAATGAATTATTGTACATATCCCTACAGACATGACAGTACATTGTTAGATGAGCTGAGTGGAGAGTTGTTAGTGGAGCTGTGAAGGAGTCCAGCAGTAGTGTGTAGCCCACAGGTGATCTATTTTACATCTTTTCTTACTAATAATTACCATGCTAATATCTATAACTGGTGTATTCATGGAGCATCAGGGATTGCAGTCTGAGGATTTACTGAATCTTCTTTTTCTTTTTTTTTCTTTTTTTTTGTCCAATCTTCTACGAAATGTCAAATTCAGCGGAGCGAGGTTGCTTGCTGTTATGCTCAGAGGGAAACTTATCTCTGAACAGTTGAACAAGATCTCAATTTTTAAGAGACCATATGAATATATTTCAATAATAAATAACAATAGAATAGCCAATAAGGGATGAGATTCAGTTCTTTCTACATTAAAAATACACATCTAGTCTAAAAGAACAGCCTGAAGAGAAAATGTTGTGACATGCTTTGACATATGGACTCTGATGTTTGCAGCTTTGGCTACTGGTGCCAATTAATACAAGATTTGAATTGGATGCAGTAATGTAATTTAGCTTATTGCATTGCTTATGTATCGCTTAACACTTATGTATCAATTGTTCTTTGTTCGGGATGATAAAACAACTGTAGCTTTGCCCTTTTGAACACAACAAGAACCATTTATTTGTTGCTAATTGAACTTATTACCCATAGGGACGCTCATTGTTATGCATAATAAAGTTTGCCTTTGGCCTGGCTGTGGTAGTACTGCTACTCTCAACTTTGACTGAGATCAAAACCAAACTTGCCTCCAGATTCTGTAATTTAATATTACCTTGCAATGTGAAATCTATCAGAAAAGACACTAAATAAATAAAACAAAGAAAGGTAAGGTTAGCAGCAATGCACCTGCTCCACTGTCATATTACTGTATTATTAATGCAGATTGATGAAATGATGATGAAACCATATAACTTTTCAACATTTGCACAAGCTAATGGATTAACTTGTCATCTGACAACTTTAATAGCGCTAACATTGACGTTAATGTTAATTGCAAAAGTCACACTAGTCTAATATTTAGAGTGTTTCCTTATGCCAGGTCTTACCTTCAACAATGTGGATTTAAGCTTCAATCCAGATACTCTATGCTTTTTTTTGTTTAACCCTCCTGTTGTCCTCAGGTCAAGGAAGGAAAGAAGGAAGGAAGGAATGAGGAAGGAAGGAAGGTAAGAAGGAGGGAGGGAGGAAAAGAGGAAGAAGTAAGGAGAGAAGGAAGGAAGTAAGGAAAGGAGTAAGGAGGGAGGGAGGAATACAAGAAGGAAGGAAGGAAGGAAGTGAGGAAGGAAGGAAGGAAGGAAAGAAGGAAGAAAGGAAAGGAGTAAGGAGGGAGGGAGGAAAAGAGGAAGGAAGT
Source organism: Scomber japonicus (assembly GCF_027409825.1). Lineage (NCBI taxonomy): Eukaryota > Metazoa > Chordata > Actinopteri > Scombriformes > Scombridae > Scomber > Scomber japonicus. The sequence continues at coordinate 6,528,524 of NC_070598.1, forward strand.
ATGGAAGGAGGAGGGAGCAAAGAAAGAGGGAAGGAGGCGAAGAATGAAAGAAAAATTAAAGAAAGAGGGAGGAAAGAAGGAAGGGAGAAAGGAAGGAAAGAAAGAAGGGATGAGGAAGGAAGGAACGAAGGAAGGGCGGAGGAAGGAAGGAAAGATGGAAGGAAAGAAAGAAGGAACAGTCAAAAGAGATGGGGTCAATTTGACCCGGGAGGACGACAGGAGGGTTAATCCTTTTTTGGGGATTCTTGTAGATTCATCAAATAACAATAATATCCTTTATCGTGATCATTTCTGGACAATATATCGTCCAATAAAAGTAGTTATCGTGACAGGCCTATATGGTACATGGAGCAAGTGACTGAGCTCAGATTTTTAGCCAAAATGTATTTACATTTGCATATAAAAATATAAATATGGATGAACTTTTTTAATTTGACTCACAAAAATAGAAACAAATAATTAACAAACAAGTGAGTCCAACCATTTCTAACCCTTTCCAAATGAATCTGTAAATGTGAACCAACCCTTTAAACTATATCAGTCATGAACATTATTACTGTCCTTTAATTCTCACCGTACAGGTAACATGCAACATAATTACTCAGGAGCAGCACTGACAGAGAAAGACGACAACAATGATTAACTTCATTTAAAAACAGAGCTACCTTTTCTGACTTTATCATGTCTGTTGCGTCAGTCAGCCATTCTTTCTGAATTGACGCATTTAAAACAATCCAGTTATTCATAATTACCTTCTTTGTGACCATACATAGCGATAGAGGGATCTTTTTGTTCTTTGAGCTGAAATTATGCAAATCTATCCCGTATACATGATTGTGGTGTGACTAGAATGGCTATATTAGTTTGGATCATTACTTGCTTTGATATGCCAAACCAAAACCCAAGATCTTTTATTATATCGCAATCCCACAACAGATGGAGCAGAGTTCCTTCAGCAGCACCACATTTTATACACTTACTGTCATCCTTTATGGCCATTTCGTATAGCTGTGACGGCATATAATATAATCTATTTAGTATTTGCTTAAATTGTTTTTTTGTACAATGGAAGGACCGCCATGCATTTTTCCATATATCCTATTTGTGGAAGGCTCTGATCTATTTCAGTGCTCAAGTCTTAAATTAATTGTTGGTGCTTTAATTGAATATTTTGTAAAAAATATATTTTTTATTGAAAATGAATTGTTAAAAAGTATGTTTTCTAATTAGTTTTTGTTGATGCTCAATTTGTCTATGGGAATATTATTTTTAATAGAATTCTTTAAAGTGATGTTTGGCGATTAATTCATTAAAGCTTTTAAAACAGCAGTTAATAGAAATGATGTGATAGAGCTTAGTGGCTCCAATGTGTTTCCAATTATTCTATTTTATTACTGTGTTGTTTACTGTTATATTTGAGCTCAGCTTTATTTATTGAGCTAGTTGTGTTAATTCCAAGGATCTTTATACATTATTTAAAAAGGAAGCTTCTCTTGCCCTTGCATGATTTCCTGTGGTAATGTTTTCATGAAATATTGACATTTCAAGTTAATGTTTAAGCTTTGTAACTTTTTTTTCTCCATGTGTTCAATGTCTTTGCTAACAGAGGGCTCAAATAACTCACTTACTAGCTAACAACCAAAGGACATATAGTATTAAAATAAGTTGAATATCTGTAAGTCAACCATTTATATTTGAAGTAGACATCCTTGAGTATGAACACTTTGCTTTGTTTACATGCCACATAAAGTTTAGCGTTGTGTTATTGTGTCATTTTTCAAACAATGTTTTTTTTAATATATCATGACTCGTACCGTGAATATTGTTCTTCATCACCTCGACCCAGTAGAGAGTTACTGGGGATTTCCACCGGGTCCGTCAGCGGCGCGGAACAGCTGCGCTACGGTTTAGCTCCGTCCTCTGCCCGGCATCAACTCACACCGGGAGCGTTACAGCAGTGGAGCGGAGCATGCTCTGGGAGAGAAATCTACCTTTTAAAACTAAGTTGCACTGTTAATACAGCAATTACGGCAGCCCTATCAAATCCAAACGAGTGCCTTTAGTCTACCGTAATTACTGTAGTAGCAGCACAACTAAACGGCCCGATTTTGTTAACTTGCTCAATTTTGGTTGAGTTGGTCATTTTCTTTGATTTTTGTGCTTATCTCATGTGTCAGTAGGCTACGTAGCTAGATTGAGTCTTTATCTGTCTGTTTTATTCCTGTTTGTTGCTGAAATACGATCGGGAGGCTGCACAGGTTGTTTTATTTTGAAAGACGGAAGTTTTATTATGCCGATTCTGTGTCTGACTTCCTGTCTGGTGCAATCTGCTCTGTTGAGCTTATCGCGAGTTAGAAACAGCTCCGTCAAAAATATAAGCGGCACAGCTGTAACGCGTTGCTGACGGACCCGGTGGAAATTGGGCTTTATAGTTAGTTTTAACCATAGATCTAAAATGTACTTATTTTATTTTAATAACTATTTATTGTAATTCTTAACCCTAAATATCTTATTCCTGTTAGTTTCCTGTTTGTCTCCACATGACACAGAAGAAAAAGTTTACAATTTTGAGGAAGTATCTAGATGTTTGATGTCTGTATGTTGTTCTTTTGACAATTAGAAGATAAACTACATCAATCGTGACTATATCTTCAGAAACAAGCGGAACAAGGAGTCCTGAAACAGATGGTTTGTCCCCCCACGGAGCCCTGATCTCAACATCATGAAGACAGTCTAAGGTTTATGTGAAGAGACAGAAGCAGCTGAGACGCCGAAATCCACAGAAGAAGAAGAAGAACTGTGGGAACTTTATCACAATGGAGGAACAACCTGTCTACCATTAAAAAACTCACTGTGTACTAAAGAGAATTGGTGAATAGGTTAGTGAATATTGATTTGATTTAGTTCTTTTTCTGTTTATTGCACTCTGTATGTTAATTGATAAATAAAAACTACTCATTGCAGCATTTCTTTTTAAAGCATCTTCACTTTACTTTTATTGGCTAAAACATTTACTTGCTCCCTATAATGAAACCACAATCCTAATCACTGCAACAAACCACTTTGCTTTTTCTTTTTTTCTATGATTTAACCTGAATGAGATTTTAAAATCTGATGTCTGGTTATGGCATGAATACACACATACACCACACACACACAAAGAATGAAATTGAGCTTAATTCAGGAACAAGGGAGGAAAAGATGAGGAAAAGTGGATCAAAAGACAGAAAAATGAAGATGCCCATCAATCCTGGCTGTACTTGAAAAATAAACAATACCATTAAGAGTTTAATTTTCTCTCTCTCTCTGCCATCCTTTATTAATGTCATTACAGTCACTGCAGCTGAAAACTGTTATTGGCTGGTCTGACTAAATGGCTCAGTTAGCTAAATTATAGTGAGCTGTCCACTTCTTTTCTCCAAAGTCCCTGCCAGTGGGCTTACAGTGGGGATAATGGTGGTCAATAAAGCAATACTCTTTTGCTGTTGCTCAACAAAACATGCCGTTTATGCCCTGCATCAAATAATGAACAGTGGGACGTTGTCTTACAGCACTGGGGAGAAAAAAAAAAAAAAAAGACTGCTTTTCTCTACGCTTCGGTTAAGCCTCAACGACAAAGTCAAAATATGTCATCTGTTTCTTTTTTCCCTCTTTTTTTTAAGCCTAATGCTTTTATGCTTAGAATTTAGTCATCTATCTCTGTACTGTGGATATTCACCCATCTGCTCTGTTTATCCCTTGCATCCCTCCTCCATCCATCCATTCATCAGTTTTCTGTTGCTTCTTTCACAGTGTAACCTTGTAGCCAATTAAAGAGCACTACCACTGCTCTGGTGTCTGCTGCAGTGACACCTGCGAACCCTGTTTACTGAGTTGCATCAGAAAGGTTACTTCAAGCCTTCAATCCAAGCAAGGCTCCCTTAATGCTAGCTAGACACAAACAGAACAAAACGTTGTCTGTTCTGTACTCCATACAGCATCACCATAGGGACAAAAAGCATGTATGTGTAAGACTTAAAAGAGGCATCTTTAAACATTCGGGAGAAGCAAAGCTTAAGAGGAGGAAAGAGCTGGATAATGGTTGGATTATAATAACAGCTGTAATGGATGGCTCCTGAAAGGTGAAATAAAGTAGAAAAAAAAAAGATGTGGGGTTTGTGCCGACAGCAATGAGGCCGATAAGTCCTCCAGTATAAATGGACACACAGGTCATTTGACCATGCACTCCAGAACCGCCGCCTCTATCAGCAATAATCGGCAGGACAGCATCATTTATCAAAACACTGCTAATAAAATAATGATGTTTTATGATGTGGCGATGCTGTGGTTAGGGTCTGGTTAGGTTTAGGCACCACTTGGTTAGGGTGAGGTAAAGATCATGGTTTGGATTAAACTGATCACTTGAAACGTGTTGAAAAGTCACTACTGTACTTCCTTAAAGTTAGGCAGCCTTCCTCCATCGTCATGGCAACAGCAAACACCATGACAATCATAGTTATGGTTTTTTAAAAAGCTGTGCCTTTCATTTGTACCGCGCCTCTTCTGATAATTACTATGAGTGCTCGATATTGTCTGTCACTCAAAATGTAACTACAGGTCGTTTTTGGCGACTGCTACTACGACCTACTGTGTTGTTTTTTTCATGGAAGGAAGGGCTCAGTGAGAAAAATGAATGCTCTCACTAAACCAAAGATAGGCTTCACACACAATTGATATACTAATTTAATATCAGCTTGGCGTGTTGGAGCCTGAGAGATATTGGCTGTGGTTAATGATGCCATGAATCCTGATTCCAGTACGCTAAAAAAAAAAAAAAAAAAAAAAAAAAAACAGAGACATGTTTCTCCTCCCGCCTGGCCAGACGCACACATACTTCTCACAGAGCGACACTGCTAATCCACACGACTGTGTTGCGAAGCTGTTGTTTGTCTGCTGGGTGCCAGCCCCCTCATGCTCTATCTCTGTTACCCTGTGTGGCGCTGGTGTCATTCCTGGGGAGAGGCGATGATTAAAATCCTTCTGTCGCTATCACAGCACGGCCTCTTATTGTGTGCCGTGACTCCTTGCCTCCGGTGCAAGCCAGACGCATTGTAGCCTCGCATTTATCTAGCTGTCTCCACACCACTGGCGGCAGACGGGTGGGCCATGCTCCCTGCTAAAGCCCAGATACTTGACATTTGTCTTGGGAAGAGGAAATAAAAGTGCAGACTTTGGAGGAACCCTCTGGCTCTCCATGTAGCTCTGAGAGGTACTGATGAAGGTGATGAACACTTAAACATGAAGGGAGCAGTATGTGATTTGCGGAAGCCTCGGGCAGTCCACTTACAAGGAATAGATCCCGTAACACAAAAACAGGTCATACAAGCAGGGACTTAAACCTCCAGCCCTGGTAGTTCATTACTGAGTGACATTCAAGCATCATGGTCTAATCACTGGTCACAATTGTGAAAAGGGCCACATGATGCTACAATACAAAGGACCCATGTGTTGCAGAAATGTATCATTATGTCGAACATATTATAGAAGACAGGGTCCATTCATTTGTAATGTTAAGCTGAGAGGAAGTGTGTTCGTCTTTGCACACGTTGGAGTGTTTGTTGTTTGTGATTAGAATTTAAAAATTGCACCGCCCCTTCTCTCTATATTACCTGTCCGAACAGCAGGAGGCAGCCAGATTTATATCTAGCCTTCAGCTGTAATGTTCTCTCGATTTAGTGCAGTCACCACAACAAAGATCTTGTACGGAGCCACAACGACACACACTTTTAAAGGAGGAGGTATAGAAAAGCACACAAGGTTGAGGAAAAAAGGCTGCGCTAATATCTTAATCACGGGCTGATCACAGCGAACCCGACTCCTCCTGACCTCAGCATTGAAATTTCACATGTGATGAGCCAGAGCAGCTAAAAGGCTGCATAGAGGGGATTGGACTTGGTATTTTCTTTTATTAGACTATTTTCAGTTTAATTAGATTCTCAGACATCATGATCCAACAAGCAAGAAGAGACAAAGCACAGTCCGCCCAGTCTGCAATCACCTGAGTACCTGTCATATTCAGATGTCATACTTGTGTCATTTAGAGAGGCAAGCCATGTCACATCTCAAAGACCCCCTTCAGAATGTAATTAATCCTCTCATTCAGACACCTGGCATTTACTAACTAAATTCTCCTCTTGTTATTCCAGCCATTGAGGTTTGTGAGTATGCATGCATGCATGCTTAGCAGTGTTAATGTGCACGGATAATTGTCTGTAAAGGACTTGCCAAATCGCCGAGGTGTATGGAGCTGGAGGCAGCTGTTCAAACCTCCCTGAGCCTGCTATCAATTACAACACAGTCCTTAACAGCATTTCGGCTTCACCTTCAAACTAAACTACAAGCAATCAATCAATATATTACAAAATGCTGTCTTAACTGGGCAACTTTAGGCGCGGCAACTTATGTATTTCGCCGACATTATGCATTGCTCGGAAATTATTGGAGCTATTCAGGATTAAGTACTTTTCCCAAGGGCACCTTGTAGATTCAATTTGGGATTATAAACCGGAGTAAAGAGACTTGTTAGACGAAGGAGAGCAAGGATGCTACCCACCTAACACCGGGTCACACACATCCTCTTCCCCCCCCTGACCATTAGCCCCCTCTGCCACTTAATCGCTAGTGCAGTATTGCAGCGTGGAGCTTAGAGTGTATTTCAGCACAGGCACTTTGTCAAAGTCACCCTCTGCTATGGCCCAGGCGTGTGCTGCAAATGGGACTAATTAGTAACTTGCAAAGACAGAGGCACAACGCTCATCCCACAACACTCAATCGTGGACAGCTAAAAGCTAGTGCCTCACCCCTATGGTGTATTCTGTAAGGCTCGTGGTATTGACAATATGTTAAAAACCAACAGTTAATACAAACAGCGTGGCCTGGTAAACAGCCAGTCGGTACAGAAGGCAGGCACCACAAAATGTAACGCCATTCACTAGCATTAGCCTCACTACAAGTGAGCCTATTCAGAGATACTCAATTCCTCTTTAAAGTACTTGACATGATTTTATTTTATGCTACTTTTTAAGACCCTGGTTTGCAGTACTCTTGCACTGGATTATAATGTACTCATGTTATTTTAAAAGCTATGCAACTTTTGCTAATCAGCAGCCTTTGAACCAACAAGTAGCTAATACTAAAACTAATGTAACATTAGTACAAGTAGAGAAGAGTCATAAATATATTCAGCTTACTGAAGCAGTAATGTGAGTTATGCAGCAATATATATATTTAGCCAATGTTAGCCATCCTAAGCTACTCATACCAAAACAAGTAAGGCTATAGCAACAAAACCCATGAGAGTATTGAAATATGTTGTGTTGCTTAGGACTTTAACTTCTTATTTTCACTTTTATCTTCTCTGCAGAAAAAAAGTGCAGTTTTAAATATAACTTAAATATAACACTCCTTTTTGTAAAATACAAAAAGGAGTGTTTAGAATATATAGGCTATATATATATGCAGTATCAGTCAAAAGTTTGGACACACCTTCCCATTCCCTTGAATAAGAAAGTGTGTCCAAACATTTGAGTGGTACTGTATTCATCCCCTTTAAAGAATAACTACTGTACAAGCATATTATGTGTTGCAATATTTGACATTTTTCAGCACAGATACTTTATGAACTGTACTAAACTTTTATGTGATAGAAAAAAAAGAAAAATACTGTCAAGATGCAATCAAATGTCTATATGTGCATGTAAGTGACTGTCACTCTTCAGATCTGAGGGTGCAAAGATAAACGCTTTGAGCACACTGACAGCTCAATACATAACTCAGACTGTAGGTATACTGACATTTGACGAAATGTCTATATCGTGTCTCATCTAGCACGCTGATAATAATAAAAAAAAAAAGCTTCCCAGCATGTAGCAGATACTCTGGTTAGCAGCACAACCTACTGTATGAGAACAGAGGCCACTTAGTAAGCAATCATAACCCATTAAAGCTTTTTGAAATATCAACCTTGGGATTTAAAGAATCCACTTAGCTTAATGAAAAACATGTCATCATCTAAAGCTGTGAAAGTATAAGCCCTGGTCATTGAGCTGAATGGGTTAGAGGAAAAAAAGGCATGATATGAGAGTAATGGGGACTTTATGGGGCAGACATGCTGTTTGAACATCACTTGAGTAAATGTCTGCTCTCGCTCTAATTGGTATTGGTGTCATGAAGTCTCACTCGAGACTCATCGATGGGTTCAAGTGTTCTCGCAAACTTTGTTAAAGATCTTTGAACAGCCAGAGGCAAAGTGGTCAAATTTCCATCAGTCCTGCGTCAGTTTTATGGAATCTTCTGCTGGATATGAGACGCAGCAGAAACAGGATCACAGATATCTTAATAAATAACTGATACTTTCTGACAAACTTCATAATAGAAAAATCACTGTTGTGAATTTTTAATAGACAGTATAAAGTGTTTCAGTGTTCAAAATTGATGACACAACAAGATCCTGATTTTTCCAGGAAACTAGCAGAGCATTTTTAGTAGAGCATACATTTTTATTTCCCTGAGGTAGCCCTTCCTGAAAGGTAACTAAATGAAGATGAAGATGAAGGTAACCAAGTGAACACTTCCTAATTTTTCTCTCAATTACAGTTGTGACTTTAAAAAAAGGAGCAATATAAGAGGAAAGAATCTGAAGAAAAAAAAGAAACCATTAGAGACTTGTAGGCAATAACAGTGCTGCTATAAAAGCGTGCAGGATGTCTCCCTTGACTGTAACTGTTCTGTAAGCCGTCTTTTTACAGTGGCTTGTAGAGAGGTTATTAAGGTTAGCCCTGTCAAACAAGAGAACATGTCTCTATGCTTCCCTGCATCAAGTCCCACATGGAGTCACACCTCTCCGAGGGCTTGCATGCTATTCAATTTTGACACCAATATTGCATCTCATAACCACGAGATCCAATCACCATCTATGTGAATGGAAGGAGAGCCAAGCGTAATCAGTCGTGGCCAGGTAGAGATGGGCAGCAGAAAGGTGCTGGCGAGGTGCTGGCTGGGGTCCAAAATGGGTGCACATTTAGGAGTGTGTCTGTGTGTGTGTGCCTGGTTGTTTCCAGAGGTTAATAAAGTAGCCATTGTCCTCCAGAAAGAGAAAGAGATTTATTTGTGAGCTTAAGGTCTTATGCTTAAAGCTGAAGTAAGCAATTTTGGACACTTGAAGTGAAAAAATGGCTGCAAAGATTACAATTCAAATAATTAGTATTGTATACTTTAATCACTTAAAGCTGCTCTAATCAATAGTTGAGTTTAACAAGAGATGAAATGACTGTGTATAATTTGAAAGTGACAAACCCACTGAGAAGTATTGCCAAAGCACTCTGCTAAATGCTAAAACACTACGTAGCATTTTTCAACACAAGTTTGTTTCCAAATGCAGCAGTTTTCAGCAAAAGAGCACTGATAAACCTGCCATATACTACATGCTAGTTGCCGAGCATCAAACAGCAGACGACATTAGCATGTAGCTGCTAAACAAAGTCGAGCATTTAGCAACTAAAGACAAAGATATGTACCTCAGCGGTTGGTGGAAACCCAAAGCAGAGCTAAAATAAGAGTAAAGTAAGTTTGGTATTTGATGAATAAAGTATTTTTGTATCATATCGTATCGTAATATATCAACGTTTATAGCTTGTTGCCCTCAAGTGTACAAAAAGTCTATTAATCAGGTTTAAGGGCTGAGACAGTCAGAATATCAAAGGTTTAGTCTAATAGCTAGCTTTAGCTGACAGCTTGTCCTGTCAGAGAAGACGTCTGACCCAGCAGCAGCATTTCATTTGTGCAAATACAGTGACTCTGTGGGATCTTTCCTGGAGAAATGCAATGCTCCATTGATTTAGTCAAATAAGACAACTTGTCAGGAATATTTTGATGAAGATGAAAGACTTTTAGAGATTTTTTCGAGACATTGTGGTTTCAGTTGATTAAAAAAGAAATTATTCAAGAGATGGATGGTTTTACTAGATGTTTATATATTAAGTCACATGGACTGAGATGGTCTACTTCAGGCAAAATACAGCTGGATCTAGACAAAGACAAATATTAAGCAACTATTTCTGTGCTTAATGATGGCCGTAAGAGATAATAATAAACAGTGTCCTTGGAGGCAGAGTGCTTGGAGATCAGCTAAATTACACTGAATACGATATTACAGGAAAGGAACTGGGAAAAATGTTTAATATCAAATTCACAAGTTTCAGTCCAAACTCATCTTAAAGAAAGTGATCACAGAGTTTTAACACATTAATTAGCCCCCAGACTTCTTTTTCTTTTTTAGCTTCTAAGCAGCTACGAGGAACCCTTCACTTAAAATCAAAGATTTTCAGCCTCAGCAGTCCCTGTGGAACTGTTGGAGCTTAAAGAGTATCCATGAGGAAGTTTTCATTTAGAGCGTATAAAACATGTAAATGTTTGAACCAAAAACATGGAAACATGGAAATGTTCGCTAATGAAAGCTTCAGCGGGAGACTTCATTAGCGAAAGGTCTCCAGAATATGAAAAACAACATAGAAATTCTGTGATAGTGGTGCAGGCTTCTCAGCTTAGTCTGCTGAAATTTTGATGATCACAACATCTTTTCCCTCCTTAGACACAACATCTAAAATGTCAACACAGTATGCAACCATTTTATTCCTTGTGGTATATATGTGTGTATTCATTTTTGTTTGAATTGTCCATTTTCTCACAGTGGTTATTGAATGTTAACAGTGAACCTTCTCAGGTCGATGTGGAGTTTTTCTTGTCCTGCTTATTTCTGTGTCTGCCTGACTGTGGAAAAATAAACAACATAAATCCCTGCATTGCAGTGGCTGTCACTAGTTCATGAATTAGAACTACATTCATAAAATGTGTGTATGTGTTGCTCTCGAAGTAGACGATGAAGCTTAATATCGTGGGATGGCCCATATTTTTCTGTTTTCAACCAAGAGTGCTTTGCATGAAGTAGCCGAGCCTCGACAGGGCAGTGGCTAATGAGCCGGCTATGAAGATGCAGCGAGGACTGCCGCTGCACTTCTCAGGATAAAATGCCCGACAAATCAACAACCCACCTCACATCATCTTGCCTTGCAGCTTATTTTAGCCCTTTTCTCAGGCTTCTTCTCACTGTTTTCAAATTTAATTGCTATCTTTACTGTACCAAGCGACAATACTTGATAGAATTCAGTTTTCGGCTGCAATCTTTGCAACTCGGTGCTTTAACTTGTTGATGGTAAAACAAAAGGTGTCAATGGTCAGCGTCAAATTACTGAGAGGAAGCGTGAGTATGAGCAATGGTTAAAGTGACACCATAAAATACAAAAAAACACATTATTTTTTCTTACAAAGAAAAAGTTGAATTATTCCTGCTCCTGTTTTACTGCTACAGCCTCACTTGGTCTGATACAGCCAGTCATTTATGGTAGCTACTGCTGGGAAATAGACATAGGCTGTGTTACTGAGTCACTTCACTGATTTTATGGCTCTTCTTTTTATCATGTCACAGATCAATATTTTAATGGTTTTACCACAAAGATAAAACAAGAACTAAACCATGCGTAACTTTACCAGGAGGCATGTTTGTTTTCTGTTACATAGACTTAAAAAAAATCAACAATCAAAAAGAAGGTGGAGTTATTCTTCATGAAATTTAAAGCTCTAAATCTCTTTATAGTTGTGGGTGTTGTTTGGTTGATTTGGTTGACAACAGTCTGCCAATATATAAAAAAACAACTCAAAAACTGTTCATTCACATATTGTTCAAGTCTGATTGGTACATGGGAGTACTTGACATCACCTTTTTCAACTGAGCTCCATCCACTTTAAAACTGAAAGCACAAATACTGAAGTCGCTTATGTGAAATATTGTAACAGAAATTTTTCAAACGTCTGTCACACTCAGAAGATTTTACAGAAAATTGTGTATCCTTATTTTTAGTAAGAAGCTTTTTCAGAAATGTGAATGTATTGTATGTTTTCAAGGTCTTTAAATGACACATCAAAGTCACATCTGTGCTGTTAATCACCACTTACTTCAGACAAAATGTTTCACCTACCAGTTTTGGGCTCCACTGAGAAGTAAGGCTGTCCGTGGATGATGCTGTAGACTACTCTGGCGCTGTTCCCATATGTTGGGTCATCTGCATCTGTGGCTGCCACTTGCACCACCATGGTTCCTGTGAGCAGACAGCCCTTCATTAGTTTCCAAGACAACATCCAGAAACCAAGTCAAACCGAGCTAAATGTGGAAATAGTCATCATATCAGCAGCGTGTGTGACAAATTCTACTTGAAAGGCAAAAAGGAAAAAAGGGAGAAAGCATTGAAAATGTAACTTCTGAGGCGGTAAATAATCTCATTAGTCATTAGTCAGTACAATGTCTTTCTTTGTCGGTACTGGTGTTTACTTTAGTTTTGTATGGAGTTTTATTTTCATGCACAATGACACAGTGGGTTTAAAGCAGTATTTCAGCGAAAACCTTCAGCGACACCGAAAGATCTGACGTGTGATGTGTACTGGCTCTCAGCCGCAAACGCAGCTAAACAAACAAACAAACACACAAACAAACACTTTCAGTTGTTGCAGGGAATGGTTTTAGCAGGATTAAAGTGTAGCTCCTTGCCTTTAGAGATCATTTTGTTTTCACCATTGTTTCCATTTCCCACCCGAAGAGCATCTTTTCTGGGTCTAACTTCAATCTGTTGATTCAAATTCAGCAGCCAAATGGGTTCTGCAACCCATCTGTGCATGTTAAAGAGACACTTCACCCCCTCCCAAAAAAAAAGACAAAGCTAAATTATAATGTAACTTTTTTTCCCTTTTTGTTTCAGAAGAGTAAAAGAGTTTGAATTTGTCCTCCAGCAAAGTCATAGGACGACACTGTATCTGAGCTGTAGCTTCATAAAAAGAATCAAATATTTTATGACAAAAATAATTCAGAATAAAACCCCCCTATTTTTTCTCCTTCCTTTTTTAAAACTCTTATTTAATTTTCCCAGTTAAAATTTAAATGTTAGTGTGCATGCAGCTTGATGTTAACTCACCCATTTACTGATTTAAGTTTTTACAAGCTGTTTCTGGAGAAAATTGTAACCATGAAAATGAAAGGATGAGTGAAGGTGAGAGGCAGGATTGCAGCCTTGTAGCACAAACAAAATGTTCTGTTATATTTTTACACTACTACACAGACCATAATGAAGTAGACAGTTGGATGGATGAATTGTAGAGCTATTAGTAAAGCAGAACAATTTCAATATGCCTCAATGAACAAGAATCCTTTAAAATACCACACATTAATTTGTAATTTAATTTGCAAATTGGTATCTAAAAAGCAGCTTTTCTTTGCCATTAGTTGTACAATTAGCAATTAGCAACATGTATAAATTCATGCATTAGAATAACATAATTGGCAAGTTAGCCATAATGCTAACACAATGTTAAGATACTGAATCAAGACTGTGGACTGACTACAGGGTAAAATTATGTTATATTTATGTTAAATTGCATCACAGTTTAGAGATATTAGTTATTATATGTATGTATTCATATCACCAGGGAAAACTGACTTTATGCAGCAGAATAATGCAGATAAAATTACAGAATCCAAGATACAGTACTAGATTTTGCAACAGTGCCCAGTAGTGTTATGTCTCAAAATCCTCAAACTTCCCCCCCAAATCTTAGAGAAAGAAAATTAGTTTTCAAACTCGACTGTGAACTCTCCTGACAACTGACAACTGTTGTGTCTTGGTGCAGTACAGTAATGTCCTCCCCCACTCTTCCTCGGAGGCAGAAAAAGGAGACATCAGACATGACTCCTTATGCATTTCCCTTTAAATTTACCCACTGAACAAGGTTGATGTGACTTAAGCTGACAGCTGTGGCTCTGTAGGTAAGGCAGGAAAGAGTTTGAGGAGTTCAGAGAGAAAACATAATCAGTGACAATCAGTGCCAATCAATTTCAATTGGTCATTCATTATGGTATACATGAGGCTTGATGCTCTAACTGGGCTCATTTCAGGTCAAATAATTTATATATTTCTGATAACAGAGAGGAAAAAGCTGTTTAATAGATGGTTAAACATAACAAACAACCATTATGATCCAGGATATTTCTTGCTCTTAGACTGTAAAGTGCGTCAGCGTTTGTCTTAAAGCCGACGCCTATAGTCTCACACTTAGCAGCGGTGAAATCATCAATAATAGATATTGTTGAAATAACCTTGAACATGAAAAAAACGTCATTTTCCAAAGCATGCTTTTTTCCAGTAGGTCAGATTAATAGCTGGTTTATGCTAGAATATTTCACTTTAATGGCTAGCTGCACATATCTGAGTAAGCCTGAGCCTATATTGTAGCACATGACAGGAAGTGTGTTACAAGTTGGTGATATTTTACTCTGAAGCAAACATCCTAATAAAAATCTCACTTTCTTGCATGAGATGTATTTTACAGGCTTTTACAGAATGAAGTGATCATGGAAATTGAAGATTAGACTCCTCCATTCTGGTCATAAAGAAGAATTAACAGGCTCTGGCCCTGAAAGTGAACAGTATAATTGAAAAAAAAGATGAAAAAAAAAAAAAAGAAGCTTGGTCGGTGAAGGTGGAGAAGTTATCACCAGGCCGGTTGTAGAAGGACACCTAGATTATATCATCACCTCTTAGTCATGACAGGCTATATTACAGGTAGTTTAAAACACCAAGGTCAAAGGGTGGCTGTATGAAAGAGAACTCAGGCGACATCTAAATCTCTATTACAGGTTGATAGTTAAAATCACTTCACACAAGGCTCACTAGACGAGGTTGTAAATTAACATTCAATATGGCCCCCGACAGTTTTTTAAAGATGTATACTCATATACACACATACTGTATATATCCATACATATATATATATATATTAGCTGTTGTCTACAGTTTTCAGCTTCTGACAATATTGTCGGTATGACAGGTATTACAAGCTGCGTGAGCTGGCTGTCAAAAACCAAAATCAAAAATAAATAAATAAATGTACAAAATGGATGAACACCCTGAAATTTGAATGGATTCTTTCCGCTCCACAAGCCTGTCATCTGCTACTCAATTTGCCCTGTCTGTGTCCCTTCAATATTTGTCCATCTTCATCCACATGATGGATCAGATCTTCACATTTTTTATTTATTCGCTGCAGCTGTGTACAAAACAGGTTTCCTAATCAATTCTGTATCTTGGATGAGCAACTGTCATCTGCTAGTAATGAAAATAAATGTGGCATGCGTAATTTGAATGGGAGACAGGTATTCTTCCCGCCGCTTGCATATACGTGCTGCATCCAACTGTCAAGTACAATATGCATATCCGAGTGCACACTCACAATGCAAATTTGTTGTCTATTTGTTTTGAGGGATGTGACCCAGAATGTGACTTATAACTTTTATATTAATACAAGTTGTATTTGTTTTCAAATGAAGGGCCATCTTCTGCATGGAGTAGTAAAACCTACTCTTTTCCATGCTATAAGAGGAGAAAGAAAATTGAAATGCTAAGTATAAATATATTACAGGGGATATGTCATGCTTTTTTCATTGTTATTTTCGTATTCTCATGTCAGACGTTTATATTAAACATTGTCAAAGTTCCACAATTTGAGGTGAATGCATGTAAAAATGCTGCCTGCAAGTCAAAAGCCAGGACTTCAGTATAAATAATGTGTTTGCAATATTACCTCTACTTCATCATTGAAATTATATCACATTGTTTGCACATGACCACAAGATTTTTCAAGTAGAGTATATTTGCATATTTGATTTCAGATTGGATTCAGGTTCAAACATGTAGGCCTACAGATGTATTCGAGAAGTTGCTGATTCTAGTGAAGAACAATAAAATACCTAATATTTTCCATTTTAAATGAAGAGAAGAATTGTGCAACTTTAAAATTGATTTGCAAATATATTAAAGAGGACATATCATGCTTTTTTGTACTCTTATAATGTCGGACATCTATATTAAAGATGGTCAAAGTCCAAACCTTGTGGTTAACATATGTTAAAATGCTGCCTGCAAGTCAAAAGTCAGGGCATCAAACCTACTGTATACATTACCTCTATTTCCTCATCGAAATGGCATCAGATTGTTCATGCTTGAACACATACATATGTTTTTGGGAAGTTTCTGAGTAAAGTAAAGAACAATAAAAAGTGAAAATCTGCCAACTATTGATTATTTATGTAGCCTCCAGCTTCCTGAAACTAACCAGTCAGAGCAGCAGAGTGGGCTCATCAGGAAGGAAGGGGCTTAAAGAGACAGGAGCTAAAACAGCCTGTTTCAAACAGAGACTAAACTGAAGGGCTGTATAAGATAAATTAGGAGCTTTTTGGACTTTAAATTATGCAAAGATATTCCAGTAGAGCTCACAGAACATAAATATAAACTTGGAAATGTGCATGATACATCACCTTTGGATAAAAAAGAAACCAATATAAAAAAAATTGAACACGTTCCATTTAAGCCCAGTAATTTCGCAATGCCTTCATGAGTATTCAAAGCTGCCACCGTTGATTAAGTTGATTATATTCATGCACATTCACACCTGCTACCCACTGTTTCAGATAAGCAGGGATCATTGCTTAGAGTTCAATTCACTTTTATTTGAAATTGCCAAGTGAAATTATATTAGAGAAAGAAATAAAGTTACTGACTGACTTTTTGTTTTCTGCATGCTTAAACATTTTTAACTTTCATTTAAATCTATTTTAATAAGACACAATGCAAATTGGTATTAACATGATGTCAATGCACTGAAAAAAACAACAGAAAACTACTTATCTCAATAGAAGATCCCTTTTCCCCAAACCAATTCATTTCTAGAATTAAATGACTATCCCATCTTTGATCTCCACTCTCATGAATTAGACAGGAACAATGACAGCTGGATATAGGACTGGTGAGTAGTAAATTCAAGAGCTGTGGCCTTGGGTTGACATTACATTCTCTATGCTTGTAATGAGCCCTCAAACTGCTCCTTTGGCCCTTTGCTGTGCGGCAGGAGAGAGCCAAGGCTCACGACTGTCACACCTCCAACTGTCCTCAAGCTCTCTTGTCTTTTATTTGACATCCCCGCCGTGATTAAGACAAAAGCCTTCAGAGATCCTCAGGCCATAAGGTCCGCATGTGTATGGACGAGCACTGCCTCTAATTACTTTAATTAATTAAATTCATGATTTCCTCTAAATTGAACCCATTCATCAGCGGCGCAGAGCTGTGACCATTAATGATTTAAAGACATCTATAAAGGAATTATTGAGGACAAGAGGTGCTTGGCCCTTCCCTGTTCTTTACTGCATTGATAATTGCTTTGAGCAGATATTTACAAAGGGAAGCAAATACATTATTCTCCTGGTTGTTCTCCCAACTTGTGATGAAGACCTTCACAGGAGCTGGTGGAGTAAATAAAGTAGCGAGGGTGACCCTGCGTCTCGGCGCTCGTCGTGTGAATGCATCCCCCTTAGTGGTTGATGTACCAAGTTGCTGCCTTATCGCGGGTTGGACACGAGACTCCAAGCCCTTGTACTCTAATCCTCTGGTTCCTTAAGCCTGAGCTCTGTACCCCCCGTTGACAGTCGGCTGTGTAATCCTTCGGAGATCTCCGTGCCTGTGTTGTAAGCAAAGCTCTGCTTCCCTTAGAGCGACTCCCACTGCCACTGTATGCTTGGTGATATTTTCATTTTGACTTTGAAGGTACCAAAAAAAAAAAAAAAAAAGTGGTAACACCATTGTTTTCACTAATTTAAATCTGTATGGTACCATGTGTGTTTGAAATGTTGAGGCAAAGAGTCAGCTTTTCAGTTCTTAGTATTTATATGGGAGTGTAATGTGCTTGGTAAAACCCTGAAACCTGACTATTGTGGTTTATTCTCACTGCACTTATAGTATAGCTGGTTTAAATGGAAAGGCTACAAAAACCCAACATATGCTACCTTCCCATCATCAAACAGCAGATAAATGTTAGCAACTAGCATTTAAGCAAGAGTTTGTGGAGTGACTATTGAACTTACATTTGCTAGCTAGCCAGAAACATGACACCAAATTAAGTCTAATATTGCTCTGTATATATGAACTGTTTGCTAACTAAAGTGTGAGCTAAAAGGTGACGATATGTCAGTTTTCACAGATCCAATTCCAGCAACACCCTGTTTTCAGCTTTAACATGACCCCTTTCACATATTCTAAAATTCATTTAAATACAGAGCACACTCCCCCCCCCCCTCCTGCCCCCCGTGACACTGACAGCTCTGACTCTAAGTTACTCTGGCATCCCTTTATCTTACCCCCCGCCTACACTGGACATGCTTCGGCCACGTTCTTCAGTCATCCATTTCAGTTTTAATTAACGGACCAGTGGCGTAACCGCTTGCCTTTCACTCATGCAACATAACTTCTTTTGGGAGTTCTTATGTAAGACTACATTTCCATGAACCCTGGACGATTCCCAAAAAAAAAAAGTTATTTATGTATGTGTTGTCTTAATAAGAGGGCTTTGCTGTTCTGAGTGAATGTGACAGTGTTATATGGGATTAATCAATTAAGCAGTGAACACAACTGAGACCAGATTCAATTGATAGGATAATAAAATGGATTCACAGGCTGAAAAGTGGATTTAGTGGTAAATTACTCTTTAAAAACACTCTGCTACTCACTTAATGAGGCCAGTTTTACTTTTACTTGTATATTTAACTAAAGTTCTGGTTATTGTATAACAGACCTGATTGAAATAGAGTAACAAATTGATGACTAAGTGATTGAATTATAATTTACACTGCAGATTGAAGTCCATGTTGTGTTAAGACAGTCTATAACACCTACAATTACTATTTTTACTCTTCTCTCAAACCATGCGCATCATTACATTTGACTATGAAAGGTTACAACTTGTCAAGGGTTTTATGAAATGTCTACTAATCAATAACAGGAACATCCCAAGAGAAAGATAGATTTCTCTTCTTTTTGTTTTTTTTGGTTTTAGTCCACTGACACCCAAGTTAATTTCCGTCTCCGTTCCATCAGTCACAGCTCACTTGTGATTAGACCACAGCTCCCAGCACACTGGAGAGCGCCTCGGGAACCCCTAGGAGAAGCTCGGGGAAGTTAAGGATGTGTGTCCTGCTCTGCTTACTGTGTTTGTGGCAAGATAATGGATGGATAGAAATGTATTTGTCTCAAACTGACTTTTTTCTTTTCAGCAGGCAGGTACCTGTGAGTATTGGCCAGTGTGAACTCGAAGCCCAATTTGTAGAGAAATAAAAAAATAAAAAAACTATGGCCTTAAGCCTGATTCAGACCTTAAGTTGGCTTGAGTCACTTTTTTTAAACATGCATCATTCATCAACATTTTCAAGCCTTGAGGTCTGTGCTGGAATATGTGAAATGATAGATATGTAAATGAAGGTACATCAGTCTTCACATTACAATATACTATGTCTGGCTAACTTAAAAAACACCATGAAATAGCATAGTGAAAGCATGTTATGCTCAGCGCCACCCATCTATTCTTGCTAAAGATGTTCAAAGAATTTTAGAAGTGTCAACGGTAAACCGAAAAAACTCCTACTTTGGACCCCCTCCCTTGTCAATATTGAGGGTCTCTCTCTCTCTTTCGCTCCAGTCTTATTGCTCATAACACCTGCTAAGTTGAATGGCTTCAGGATGTTGTTGTCATTTGCATTTACTCGCATTTTGAGCGTGACCCATCCAAAACCTCGGAGCAGTTAAAGATGGGTCTGATATGATGAATTCCTCCAGGTCTGTATTTAAAACAGACAGAGAAAAATACATATTTGCAGGAATAAATGTTAATATGATTGATGGAAAACCTACAACTGAGAATGCAATAGTTTGTTTTTTTTTTCAGCCACGCTAGCTCTAGGGATGGTAATTTCAGTCTGTCTTTGCTCCAGACTGAAATATCTCAACAACTATGATATGGATTGGTTTGCAATGAATTCTAATGTTGTATAGACATTCGCAGTCTCTGGAGGATGAATCCTGCATTATAGTGATCCTCTGACTTTTCATTTAGTGCCACCATGAGCTTGATGTTACAGTGTTTTATTGAAATCTTGCAGTAATCATAATATGAGTTACATTTAATACAGACATTCGTGGTCTCCAGAGGATGAACTGACTGACTTCTCTTTAAGTGCCACCATGACATTCACATCTTTGATTTCCAGGAAAATGTCTCAACCACTATTGAATGTTTTCCCATGGTATATTATAAAGATATATTATAATGTTCCCCTCAGGATAATTTGTCTTAACTGTAGCAATGATCTGACTTTTCATCGAGCACTATCATCAAATTAAAGTTATAATCTGTCCAATACTTTGGTTTATGCTTAAATATCTGCAAAGATATTGCTAGTCCTATCAGTGACAGCCTTTATACTACATTACTACTAACTATCAATATGTTTGCACTGTCATTATACATATGTTAGCATGCTGATACCGACTATAGACTCTTGTTAGCGAGCAGTAATTGGAACAGCACTTGATAAAAGGTAGATACAACATCTCTGATAGCTAAACATAAATTCCCTCCCTAACCCTAAATTATATTTTGTACGTGTCTAATAATTAAAATGTTAAACTAGGCTTTTAATAGTTGAAATGGCTTTCTTTAAATAACTTATTGTTTATAACCTTCTGAATGTTTGCTAGCTTAAATATGTGTCCAATTTTCACTCCCACAACATACGGAGCTCTGTGGTTATCTGGCACTTATCTGTTTGCTGTTCTCAGAATGAAAAGAAAACAGAAAGAAGCTGCTCTCACCATTGGTTCTGCACAACAAATATTTTCTACAATTTTGAACCTTCTACTTTTTAAATCATGGCTATCTGTTCATCGTTGCCTGTAATTAGATTTAGGGGCTGCTTCAAATACTTCCTGATTTCTTTCATTTAATCTTTTACACTTTTTTTGGGACTATTTATTTGTTTTTTCCCGCCTCCCTTTTGTTGTTTCATTCTGTTGTTTCATTCTCAATGTCTTTTGTGGAGTTCTTTTAATTACTAAATGAGCTACATGGGAAAAAATAAAAATAAATTACTTTGCCTTGCATAAAGTTCCAAGGGCATTTTGTCAAGTTCAGCACATCATTATACTTTCAAAAACTAAATTGAAGGTATTTAAAAGCTCAAAAACCTTAACTGGAGAAAGGTCAATGATCATGTTTTCTGTCAGCGTTTTAGTGAAAAAGGACAAAGACACCAGTGTTTCCAATAAACATTCATGGTCTTGCTAATGGATGCCCAAATTTAAATAGCTTAATCTGGGCCTCGAATGATGTGGCGCCCGTGTAGTGGAGCTTCATCCTCTTTAATAAATCGGGCTCGATGTGATTAGCACATAAATAATATTGCAAACTTCCAGATTCCCTCCCTAGACCTAAAGACTGAGAGAGATGAAGGCAAATTCAGTGAGGTGGAAAATGATTAAATGCAGATGTTGGAGCGGGTGCCAGAGAAAGAAAGAGAGTATGAGATAGAGAGAGAGAGATGAAAAGAAGAATGGAGTATAAGGATGGAGATGAGGAGAAAATATAGGTCGGTGGGGTTGATGGGGGGGTTGGGATTATGTTCAAGACAAATGGGGAAGCTTACCTAAGGGTGACATCTCTGGCACATCTGCCAAGTATGGTCCATCAAGAAACTTGGGCTCATTATCATTGATGTCTTGAACCTTGACCACAAACTCAGACCTGGGCTCCACGGGTAAATTGGTGAGTCGGTCTACGGCTTGAGCTTGAAGCGTGTAGTAGGCCTGTGCTTCCCGATCGAGACGCTTTGTGGCGTGGATGTCTCCCGTGTTCTCATCAATGGTGAAAATGGAGGTGGCGCCTTCCCCCGATAATACATACTTCACCTTGCCATCTCCTTTGTCCACATCTGAATGTAGCTGTTAGAGAAAAAAAAGAAGAGAACATTCAGTGTAAAGACGGTCATACAAGAAAGGCACAAAAATAACCTTCATGTTATAGTGATGACGCCAGACCATTTCTATTCAGACCATTCTTGGAATTTAATTCAGCTCAAGTATCCTTCTACAAATAATTCCTATATCTTATTATGAAACAAAAATGTACAGTGCATCCATAGATACCTTATAACTCATTAATGAAGAAGTGATTTATCCTTCATTAATGTTTCAGAGAGCAGTCTTTTCTTTATGTTTGACACTATTCATTTATAGATAAAATACATTCACAATCACACTATATTAGGATTACATGTCTCATCTAAAAAAACATACATAATAATTTCTATTAATTCTATTTAAAGTGAAGGATTCAATCGTAGGTTTCATTATAAGTTTTAAAACCATTAATCTGTAGTTTCATTGTTTCAAGATTCCACATAACTGCTACTTCTACCATCTCTTGTGATTAAATACGGGTCAAATTTGACCTGGAACAGCCTCTATGTGCAAATTGTTAAATAGACTGCACAAAAGAAGTACTTATTCTGGGCCACTTTAGGGAAAGTCATACAAGTTCAGGCTTAAAGAGACTGGAAACACTACAAGTGACCAGGCGGGGAGTTCTGGTCCTCTGAAATGAGGCCAAGTAACTTAGAACTGCATTCCATCAAAAGGCCACCAGGGGGCGACCGTTTTGGTGTCAAAAGGGCTTCCGTCTCAATACAAGTCAATGGAGAATTCACCAACCTCTCACTTGATTTCTAACCTCAGTAAACGTTTTCAAAATGTGTTTATGGTCTCAATCGCTAGTTTAAAGCCTTCTTCAATGCAGTATGATGTTCATTTGTGACATTTTGGCCTCCCTGATTTTATATTTGATGATAAAGCAGGGTATGCATTAGGGCGTGGCTACGTCGTGATTGACAGGTTGATTGCCCAATGTCCTCGAGATCCAGCCCTCGCAACTAATCGGAACCTCCCCACTCCGCCCATGGCCCTGCCTCATGTCCATATAAGTAGAATCCGTGTTTTTTTCCCAGCATGCACCTGAAACTTTCAAGATGGCGCTGCCCAGATCTGAAACTATTGGCTTCCGAGCAGCAGTCCACAAACCAAGAAGTGACGTCACAGAAGTTACGTCCATTTCTTTTATACAGTCTATGCAAGTGACCCAGACCGATGATTGTTCTCAATCAATCACACATTTTTAGGTCATCGTGGAGAAAGGTCAAGAAATTGTCAATCATAGCTACAGAAACATTATGTGTGATGCTGTTTAAATATGTGCATCAGACACCCAGAGAGCACTCTATGATCCTTTTGGTCAACATTAATGAACATTTCATAGAAGATGTGAAACTAGGCAGGAAAATACACATAACTCTGACATGCTAGATTTTTCGTTGGGAGGAATTTGTCGGGCGATGACAAAATCATGTTGAAATTGAGCTGAATTTGTTTCATTAGGGTGTTTTTACTGCTTTCAAATGTCAAAATGGTTCAATGGTTGCCTGATCAGTATGTAAATGCTACTAGCAATTATTAAGTATTGATTGCTGTGAGTTTGATAAGAGTAAAAATGCTAAATTGTTTAAACTTGGCAGGTTTAGTTTATATAACGTCACTAACTTAATACATTTTATAGATAGCAAACATTAAATACTATTAAAAATGTAAATGTTATGTAAAATATTCAGTGTGTACACCAAGTGAATCTCACTCTCATGCCATTGCATATGTACTGTACAGCACACACACACACACACACACACACACACACACACACACACACACACACACACACACACACACACACACACACACACACACACACACACACACACACACACACACACACAAACAAGCAAATACACATCATGTTTATTGGACAAACATCAAAATCAGATCAAAGGATCAAAACATGCACCATTTATGCATCAGCGAATTATGTTACAAAATCACATAACCATTTGCATTTTGCTACAAATAATGGAATAATATGAAATGAAATGAAATGAAATGGTGGCACTCACTGTAATGTTAACTAATGCAATGTTACAAATGATCAAATTAGACATTTCTAATTAAAACTTTCAGCAAAATGCCAAATAAAGCCCTTCAACAGCTAAAGGTACATGTACTGTACTACATATTAAAAGTAAAAGTAAACCAATAAAGATGCAGCAAATTCCAATAGATGTTATTTGTTTTCTGTCATTAGGAATGCCAAGATGAAAATATTTATCTTTCAAAAATGTGTTGGGGGGGAAAAAACCAGGCTGGCTGGTTTTAAAAGCTGCATTAGAAAAGCTTTTATTGAGACCCCATAGTGTGTGTTTGGCCTCTTTTCTTAAGTGATATGGTGAAGATACTTCTGTGGCCATGTGACAGTGAAAAATCCAATATTCAAACAGCCACTTAAATAACAAGGAGTGAGTATTTGGTTGAGTGAAAGCTGGTCTCAGTGCCCCATGCTGTGCTTCTTTTCATCCATTTCCTGCCCTTTAGAATAAAAGGAGCACATAAATGGTTTGGTACATGTGAATGCTCTCTATGCAGTTTCTTGATGGCATACTGTACGACATGACATCTGGATATTACAGCTCAACTATTTTCTACAGCTGCCTCTCATTGGCATTCAGAGCAGCCAGCATGCAAAGCGTAGCTTTACGTTTATCCACTACTGATATCAAAAAAGGATTTTACAGGTCTTTGCCCTCTGAGGATTAAAAGCAAGAGCTCAGGTCATGTACCAAGAGCCACACTGTCAGATCAGTTATTTTTGATGGGCGTGTGTACTGTTCCTCTCTAAAACTCGTGGCAGACCAAATGATGGTCAAGTTCAAATCTTCAAATGAAATCTTTTCAATCTCAAAAGAAAGTGGGCTGACACTATGAACAAAGATTTTCGTTTGTTGTAGTAAGTAGAAAAGGAGAAGTTCTTATAATGTTTTATACACAGATATAAAGGTCGACAACTCAGTCTATGCTGTTATTTTAAACCTTTGTAGTCACCACAACAGCCCTCTGCTTATGACAGGGTGTTAAAACACTGAAGAAGTTTACAAGTTTAAAGATGACTTTAAGGCCCCTACTCAAAGTACAACGCCACAAAATAATCCTTGAACAACTCCAAAGAAAGAGTACTTGAAGTTTATGGGAGCATTTAAATGACCATGTCAAGTAGCCAACCCTGAATAATCCTGTTTGAAGTCGGAGCGGTCTGATGGCCATCAACCTCCTTCAATGTGCCGAGTATCAGTGTGATCACAGAAACCGACATATTTCTTCAGGCTGAGATGGACAGAGAAGTCTTAAAAATGTTTTGACCATTTTTAACAGTCAGCTTTGAGCCAAGTGCAAACATCTGTCTTTACTTCATCACCTTGAACATGATAAAACACTTCAATTAACAGCAAAGCCCCTCAGAGCAAATCTTAGTGGATTTTTAAGGGGATGCTTTTCCTAGTTCTCAATATCTGCTGTTAAAAGGGCACTTAAAGCTTAAATTGAACCTGTAATGGTGTTCTCAATTTACCAAGTGTTTTTGAATCTTGCTGCATCCAAAACAATAAAATCAGGAAGGATCCGGTTGATTACATCCATCTGTCAGTCTGCTAAAATAGCTTTTCCCAGCTTGTTGCTTTGCCTTTTTACCCTCAAGCTTATTGCAGTGAGACAAATGATTTCTGTAGAGCATTAAGTACACTCTGCTAATGATTAATCCTAACAACAACAAAACAAGACTAGGTCAAACTTTGTATATGGCTGGACTCCGTATAAAATGCTAGCGGGCTTTTAAATTGAAAAGACGGATATGAAAAGTGGCGACTGGTGGGGATTAAGCTCCCAGGAAGCGTGCCAGGTTTCGACTGAAGCCAAAATGACACAAGGCCTTTCTCAATACCTAGTAAGCCTATGTTCAGAATTGCGCTCTTGCTGTTTCAGACTTGGAAGTTGGACTCAAAAATGCAAATTTCGGAGGACAGGATGACGCAATGTGATCAATCTGCCTGCTGACAGCTGTAGCTCAACTTCATCTCATCTCAAAGCTCCACTATCACTTTCGTCCCCACAAAAAATAACTTAATTAACCCAGAGATGCAGTAAATTATATAATTCAGTCTGTATTGTATGATAAAATCTTAACTGTTATGTAACTTAATAAAATAAAACTAATGTAATATTGACTGATATGTTCATTTTAATACATTTATATTTATTGAAATGTGGTTATATCTGTATGTTAAGATCCCCAGAGGCAGCGCTGTTATTCTGTCCAGTAAAAACATGAAGCTTCACTTTACATTCAGACAAACTAATGTGGCAGCTACAATTGTTGGATTTCATTTGTGAGACCAACATTTATCTTCCAAAAGGAATTATATCATATGTCAAAATGCTGCAGAGACATTAGATCCAGCGGTAAATCACCGAAGAGCTGCACAGATCAGTTCATCGGATCATGTTCTCCCCAGGGTGACGACGAGCGTTGACTGGCTGATAATCTCGAGAGTATGGCGGGCGGATAGTGTCAATTTAATGATTACTATGAGAAGGAGAAGGAGCGGTCTACCCTTCCATAGCCGCCAGACTGTGTGAAGTTTCGAATGAGATTGATTGGGACTGCAGATGAGAGACTAGTGGTGACATTAAGACGAGTGCATGGAAGAAACGTCTATACGAGCGGCAGCATGGCAGCATATATCATAATTTGCTGTATAAAAATACTCCTACTAAGTAGATTTGAACTTGGTATGTTGGTGTAAACCATGTGATTCACACATTGTTTCCATGTACATCACCTGGTTAGCATCAGACATGGACATCACCAGCATTTTTAAGATGTTTGTTTGCCCCCTTTAATAACTGCTGGTACATGGTGCTGTTGTTAGAAGGGGTGAGTTAAGATGTCTGCCTTTTTTATGTTTTAATTATTATTTCACCTACCCACCACAACTCTTAAATAGTCGTAATACAATGATAAAGCTGTTATCAAGTTAATCTTTGGCATTAAGTGTAAATGGCCCCAAATAGAGTGAATTCCATGTGTGTAATGTTTGCATTTGTGAATGTATTTGTTATATTGCTTTTATTTATTTAAGAAAAGACACTAGATGTATGAAGCACACACACTGGCAATGGCCTACACATCCTATTTTCTCATGTAGATGTTGTTATTTAGAATAAACTAACTACACATTTGGGATTCTCAATGGTTACGTTCTCACCTGAGAAAATATTAAAACTTAATGAAGCGTCAAATTAACAGTCCTACAGTTGCATTTACAATAGCTTTATCTCCGATATCATCATCGGTTAGTGGAAAACGCATTCAGGGATACTTAACTTTGGCCTCTTTTGGCAGACTAGTGGTGTTTCTTCATCACTCAGTCAGTCAGTGACGGAAAGACACTGTCCACTGTTGTGGTCCAGCCAAAAAAAACAAAAAAACACCATCTTAGAATACTGTCCTTAACCAAGGCTGACTGAACTAAACTGTATCTGTTAATCTTGTACTGGGGAAAAGACAGATACTGGAAGATATGAACCCTAACCTCTACATCCCATGCTGGATACACCATAAAGCCCCAACAGTATTGTATCATCTGCAAATAAAAACAGATGCAATCCTGCAGCAACCAAACTGGACATCTGGACCTACTTCTTGGCTGTGCCTTGAGATTTTGTCCCTGAAAATAACAAAACTGGTAAAAATTGATTATCTTCACCAAGAATGCTCCCAAATCACTGTTGGGAATACAAACACAGCTCTCATATTTGGCTTCAATGCATCACACTCCTCTAGCAACCCCACAAGAATTTCAGGCACCACTAATAGAGACAATCTCCAAGCTCATAAAACACATGCACACTGGATGTCTCTGTGCAATTGCAAGGAACCCATCAACTGTTTCAGGAGAAGGACAGAATCTGAGGCTTGTCAATTAGTTGGAAAGTCATTGTCAGCACCCTTGTCGGACTGGTCTGCGCTTCTTCAAGGAGCCTGAGACATTTTTCCTGAACTCCACGTGACACTGAAGAAGCACATAACCAATCACAGCCAGAAAACAGCCAGAGCCTTTTGCATCTCAAAGCAAATTTCCTTCAACCCCCAGCACCCTGCAACTGTGGCACTTTTTAACTACTTCGCCGGGGGGGTGGAGGGGTGGTGAGTAAGGCTTAGAGAGAGTCTGCCTACACATCTTCCTCCTGGACGCCACGTCATTTGGATTCAGGAGTATATCTCATTGTGTTATTTCCACAGCGCGATCCCTTAGTCGAGGTCAGCAGCTAACTATGATGAAAACAGCCAGGGTAAAGGTCGGCCCTCTTCTTTCCTTTCTAGTGTTGTCTGATGGTTTTCTTGGACCTTTATGATGCTGTATGATTGTTCATTTCCTTCCTACACTTAAGAGCACAACAATTACAGCTACTAATGAAATATTTTACTGAGAAAATTAAATTTGGGCAACTTCATTGTTTTTGTTTCTATCTTTTTGGAGGTTTTTTTGACTGTGTGCATGCTCATTGTTTACTGTGCTCTTCAATTAAGTTCTGGCCTCTGTAGGTGTTTATTTTGCAGGGCAATGACAAACATCTATTGTACACCGTTTCTTTTCATATTACAACAGGATTATTGTTGAAACTCTTCTTTTCATTTATTTGTAAATGTCAACATCTCATTATAGCGTAAATAACAATGGTATTTCAAGTTCCTAGCCAGCACCGCAGGGGTGGAGAATGATTAGGTCAATATTATATTATATCGTGCTGCTGAAGGAGTACATGCTGAACAGGGGATACAACACCAAAAGGTCTTTTATTAATGGAATCCATCAGTGAGCTGATGGATGTCGCGTTAGGGGCATGATGATTGCATCAGTCGTGTCCTCAAGCCTCAGCACGCATATGCCGCCTCTCTTTTTAGAGCTCACCGTGTTTATTCACCATCTCCTGCTGTCGGGGGGCAAACTTGAGGTAAATTGTCAGTCGGAGAGAAAGTCAACATTTAATCTTGAGGAAGCCATCCGTGTCACTTTGTTTCCAGTAAATGCCATGGACAAGAAGGACAAAGCTGACGGGCCACAAAGCATGCAAGCCAGGTTAAAGGTCAAGCACACTATGTGGTCTTTTCAGTGAACTGTTTGGCTTGCTTCATTTCCCACTCTGCCTGGCAATGGAAGGACACACAATAATACAGCAGCTGGCCTCACATATTCCATCTCTAAATCTCATCAACACCAACGACTTCATAAAATATGTATAGCTTGGTAGGGCTTATTAAAAAGTATACCCTGGTCAAATACTTCTCTTTCTCATTAATCTAACCCACTTTAAAACATTCACTGCTCATTTTCGGGTGGTATTTGAAGTTTCAAGTTGTATTACTTTACAGAGGACCATAGTTGCTTCACTTGCAAAAATGTAAATACCCCTCTATAATTCTTTTCTTTGCTTCCCTTGAGGTAGGTATAACACAGCATGCCGCTCGGCGCTGCACGGCGGTGTAGCTCAAAGGCGCACCCAGGGATTGTGAAGGAGGGGTGGGATCTGAACATGAACCCTTCTGAAATCAGCGCTGACACTTATCATCACTTTGTGTGCAAGCAGTTCTCTAGGGACCAGCCTGTTGGCTTTGTGTTTGCTTGTTTACCTTGTAGCAAGGGAGAAGGATAAAAAGAATAAAAGAACCCATAACAACCCACTGCTACATGCTTGTCCTATCAATGAAACTACTGCACAACGTGTTCAAATTGTTCTAGCATTTGAATTTTCATTTTCGCTATTCTGTGCTACATGACAACTCATGTTGAAAGGTGTGTAATTCTGTTTTGTTACACCAATTTGGCTCGGCTCAGCACTGGAAGTAGAAAAAAAATACTAGAGACCGCAAATAAGATAAAACAAAAATAAGGCTTAAACCCGAAGACAAGCTTTGTATATCTGCCTCACTAGAGAAGAGGAGAGTACAATTTTTTCTATTCATTGGACTGTGTACAATCCAAAATGGATACAAAAATCCATACCTACAGGCGACCTGTGAGCAATACTGAATCCAGTACACTAAAACAGTCTCTGCCGCTGCTCAAGAGCCCTTAATCAACAATCGCCCTCGAGATATTTCACAGAGCAGTTAGAACGTCGGGGCTTAACGGCTCTCTACAAAGAAGGTAGTACAGTATGTATCACAAACAGCCCAGAAATAAAACATGTGCACTTTGACATTGTTTTCCTGTTGAGAGATTTATGTTGCACAAGAAATCTGCACTTAATATCACCCCTCCTACAGTGCAAATCACATGTATATTATATTTTACCCTGTAGAAATCATAAAAATTGCCAATGAATAAAGGTTATTATTGGACATCCAGCTGGAAGTTATATAAAATACATAAAAAAGCTCAAGTAGGGGGAAAAAAAAGACAACATAAGGGGTAAGATGGGTCATTCTGCTACAAAAAAGGGCTAAAAATGCAGACGGGGGCTTCAGTGCAGCTGTCACCGACATCAGCTCCCGACATGCTTGGCTTTTCATCTATTCACTTGGCCATGTTCTGGTGAGTAGCCATGGTGCTGTGCTCTGAGAGAGGCTCAGTGGTTCACCCTCTCCTCTTTCATTTCAAGTTGGGAGGTGGAGGGATTTAGCCATCACCATGGAGAAACTGCTCGCTATCGCACAGCAGTAGTGTTGCATGGGATCTGCACACATAGACCCATTCTGCTTAATTTTTATTAACGTGTGTCTCATGGTTTTACTTTTGCTCGCTCTATTTTATGAGCTCTGTGAACCTCACTGGTCTCCTTTAGCTTATTTTTTATGTTTTTTACCTTTTTATTATACACATTGTAATGCTTTTGTTTTTTATGTTCATTATCTTTTATCAGATTATAAAACCTTTGGCAAGCTTCTTTTTGAAAAATTATCATTGTCATATCAAATCGTTATATAGCCTTCATGTGCATGCATGTGAATTCAAAGCTATATAAAAAAGGGGCTTGCATTTGTTTGAATTGTGCCACAGGAAATTGAGTCCACTGAAATGAGACAGATTATAATATAAAGACACAGAGTTTATAAAAGCATAAACCTGTCCACAATTTTTAAGATATTACTGGAATGTGTATATTTCCAGGAAAGTGCTCTATCTCAGCAATCAGACTTATAAACAGCTGTATTGTTTCATGACTCATTTGCAGTTAATATTATTTATCTAATGTCTACTTTTCTACAATATCTGACCGATGAAAACATTCTCAAGCAGGCAGATTGGTGTTAATAGAGGACAATTCACTTTCTAGCTCTACTTCCATATGTAACTTAATTCTTTACAGTATGTAATTGTGAACGGCATTTTTACCTTAATTACTACCACAGTTTCTGCAGTAACAGGTGTCTAATTTTAAATCAACACATCCTCATAATTAAATGACTTAATGTGTCATTGTACGATACACTAGGAGTGCTCTCTAAAAGGTCTTTTTTGTTGGCAGTTTTCCAAAACCGTTACAAATCACCTCTGAAATATAATGATGTTTGATGGTCTGGCTAGGTTTGGCATAAAAAGGGTTGATAAAGATTGTGGTTTGGGTTAAAATGACCCCTCTAAATGTGGTGTAGGTTAAAGTTACTAGTTTAAAAAAAAACTGTCCAGACTCCAAACCCACTACCTGCAAATATGGTAATCTGGCACTTCATAGAGACGTCATATGAACTGCATAATTTCTTTGTGTCATAATTACTACAACTGGATGGCGCCTGTGACTCAAACATAATTATGGGTTAATTTTTTCTTTGCCTTTAATTGACAGCAGATACCAAAGAGGCCACTAGGAAACAAGGATATCCCTTTTCCACCGAGCTGGAGCCAGTGCTGGTTCGGAGCTAGTGCTAGAGCCAGTGCTCAGTTGGAGCTAATCCAAGCACCTCTTAACGAACCTGTTGCTTTTCCACCGGCAAGGAGCCACGCGATTACGTCACTGTGTAACGTAGCTAGCGTGCGCCTTTGAAGCACTTCCATGATTCACCAGTGAGAGGCAGCAAAATGGTGCAAGGCATCTAGCCTGCCGGAAACTAAGAAGAAGAAGAAGAAGGAGAAGACGACAGCTCTGGCAGAAAAATGATAAAAATAGTACTTTTAATTAACAAATCTTTAACCCTCTGTAAATGCCACGCTAGTCAGCTAATGAACGTTAACCCCGCTAGCCAGCTAATAAACGTTAGCCCTGCTAGCCGGCTAATAAATGTTAGTCCCACCCCTAGTCCGCTGACGTAATCGGTTCTTGCTTTAGACCAGCAAAGAGTTGGTGCTTGCTCTGGCTCCCGTTCTGAGGCTCCGGGCTGGAGCTTTGGTGGTGGAAAAGCAAAGAACCGGTGCTTAGTCAGGCTCTGGCTCCGAACCAGCACCAGCTCCAGCTCGGTGGAAATGGGGTAGGAGAGAGAGGGGAAAGACCTGCAGCAAAAGTCCCTGAAATGAAACCAGGGAAGCTGCCATTATGTTTTATAACCACGCGACTACCAATGTGTTCCATTTTTAACTAATACATTTATGACCAATAGTCATTTTTCTCGTGAGTTCAGGCTGGTGTAAATATATGAATGTAACTATAGAAAGGACACATTTTCTTCACTCACACTGAAAAGCTTTGACATAAACATTGTAAACAAGTTAAAATGCCTTCAAGATGGTTGAAGATGAAGCACTAAAAGTGTTTGAAATGACATTTGAAGTTTAAGCCTAGAAAAGTGCTGAGGTGTCAGCTGAACTGTAAGCATTAAAAACAGTCAAAATCAGTGTAAATGTAACCGCTGAGAGCATTTTTTGGAAGTTTTTGTGTCAAGTTTGAGCCCTGTAATCAGCTGAAGTTTAATATATTCAAGCTGTCAGCGTAGGAAATAGTTGAAATGTGTGCAGTGTAAACAGTATTAGTGTCAGCTGGTATGTAAGCAGTGACATCAGTTAAAATATCAATATTGTAGCTGAGGTGTCAGTTTGAAGAGAAAGAAAAGAAGATAAAAAAAACTGTTGAATTTTCATCAAAAGAGCAACACAATGTGCTTTTTTATGCATTAAGCAAAATTAAAAAGAGATTCTATTTTCTTGCTTGAACGAGCCGATTCAAAATGAGCCAAAAAAGGCAGTTTAACAGGCTGTTAAGTCCATACAAATAAATATATGCGATGACTTGACAGCGGGGACAAAGCAAATGCAGATAGCTCTTTTTAGAGGATAAATGGGGAAATGCAGAGAGGCAGTTTTCAGTAGGGATAAGGCAGGGTTCACTGCTCTCTCTCCCTCTCTCTCTCTCTCTCTCTGACTGTTCACATAAGAGCATCAGCTTTCAATCAAAGTCAGAAATGATTTTCAAAAATCTGACTGCCATTGATACACTTTGTCTCCATCAGACAACAGAAGCTCATATCTGCACCTGCTGGCTGAGGCATAACACCAAAGAGATAATAGCTCTGTTTCAGTGTTGGAGAAAATGAATTTGGATTTCCATAGAAATGGGCCTTAACAATTTTAGTCAAGATCTCTAAAATGAAAATAAAATGCATACCAGTAGACTTCTTCTCTTTTTTTTTTTCAATCGAAGTTCTGACAGACTCCTTTATTAAATCTGACATTCATGTTTCTGTCAGTAAAACAGCATTAAAACAAAAACCAACATGAGTGTCAGCTACATTTATTCATATATTGGGGTTGTGCTTAATGTAACAGTGAAACATAATGCACTCATAGCCTGTGGTGCACGAGAGGCTCCGCGTCGACAATCTGAAACAATTACATCTGACAGAAAACAATGGAGCAGCCTGCAAATTGTGTTGGTGAGAGTTACAGCGGCGGAAAAACATGCTGTTCCAAGTCCAAACCACATCTAACTTTCCTTTTTTATAAGAAGAAGAAATACGGGAAAACGATTCACGATTTGGCAATGAATCTCCACATACTTTTTTCTTTTTACTACTACTGCAGTGGAAGTCTTCAGATGTACAAAAGGGCGTTAAAAGTATCAGGTGTGGTGTCAGAAATGGAGAAACTCATTTTCTGATGCCGAGCAGACGCAGCTGTATCAGTGCCAATAGCAATATTACAGCTAGAAAAGTACCACAGCACCTCTAAAAATACTACAAATAGCATATGAACGCTAACATGTGCACAGAAAATGACAAAACTGCATTTAACAGATAAAGTATCTTTAAAAAAAAAAAAAAAAAGCTACTCTGACCAACATTTTTTTATATCTTTAAAAATATATAACCAACATTTTCCTAATTTATTTGGGCACAATTACACTACGTCTGGAGTCTCCCCCCCATGACACACACACACACACACACATGTTAATTAAAGACATGCAGGAGTGCTTCCCAGGCTTTTCAATCTGGTGCCCTGCCGTCTTTTCTGGTTTGCCAGCCTTGCCACCATGCCGATTTGTCATCCACATCAATGAAAGTAATCAAGCTAGCAATCAGGGCAAGCTTTCAATTTATTTTTTATTTTGTGTCTGTGTGTCTCAGTGTGAGTGTGTGGCATTCAGCTGCCCTCATCACAGAGATGCACATAAATGGAAGACAGGAATAGGCATAGCTTTCAAAGTATTATGAGGGAAGGAATCAAAGCTCTTTTGTCACAAAAAGGCTCCTTAGATGCTATCTTTGTGACGCCTGTTTTTTTGTTGTTTGTTTTTTTTTCATGTACAGGCCAGAACTGACAGCTTATTGATGGATAAATCTAAATGCAAAAGTACACAGTGAGAAGGAAACTGTATTTACATAGCAGGTGGTGTTAGGAGAAGAAATCTCTCCCATGGTGATCCTAAAATGACGGTTGTTTATTCCTTTGTTCTGCAGGTCAAACTGAAGCAAACAAACACAGGACAGAAAAGCTGTGTCCGTTCAATATAAAAGTGCCTAGAACTGCATTTCAAATTCAATTTCAGAATTTGAATGAACTATGTTGGCAAAGTTGGCTCCAATAAGCGAGAAATTGGTGATTCATTCAATGACGAAACCACATACAAACCTGGTCAAGTGACAAAAGAACCCCAAATTTGTACTGCTTGGGACAAAAGTAGGACATACAGTACAACATGAGGTTACAGTTGGCTATAAATACTCAACATCCTGAACTTCTGGGCCCAAACTCAGATTTTTAGTTTTTAAGGCTAGTTGAGTCAATCTTCTAAATTCACTGAAATACAATATTTTCTCTAAGGTTCATGCCAAATAATGAGTCTTTTTAAAAATGGATGTATGAAAATTTGACACAGCCTTTTCTCCTCTTACCTGCTTTCCAAATGTGCTATTATAATAATATAATTGGTAGACTTTTGTTCAGCTAAAATTTCAATTTCATGCAAAATAAAGCGAAAAACAGGTTAAAACTGGGCCGTCATGGATGATTCAAAGGTTTTATTTGTCTCATGCTCATATAATACCCGCAGTAAAATGCAGGCTGCTACTGTATACTTGTAAAGCTGTGCCTCCACTGAAGGTTAACAATTACAGTTTTAATACATGAAGTCCAGGAGTAAAGCAAAACTGAACCGAATCTATATCAAAATCTGCAGCCTAACATATTTCCTCATACAGAAGTTTTTCATTGGTGGAAATAAGCTAAAGAGCGACTGTGCTGCTGATATAAAACTGTATAAACAAGCATTGAATTGAGATAAATTTATGTTGTGCCTGTTTTTGGCTGCCTGTTGTCACAGCTTACTACACTAGATACTGAAAGCTGAGATCTAACTCACTCTTCCCTCTAAAGTGAATTGCTTTCAATTGATTCTTGCCTGAGTCCAACTGAGTCTAAGTGTATGTTTAAAAAAACACGCTGTGACTGCCTCGTTTTCCCACAGAAAAACCTTTGTTAGCCGGAGAAATCGAATGATTATAAAATAAGAATTTTAGTAACTGTTTAAGCAGAAATACTGTGGAAAAAAGGGACATTCAGGACGAAATAAACCATCTTTATACACCTATATTGCCCTCTCTCCAGATTAGGAGTAATGGATTGAATTAAATTATTCATCACTGATACTAATGGTAATAATGGTGCTTTGTAGGTGTAGTTTTTCATAGAATAGAATTAATTTTTGAGAACCTTCACTTTTTTCAGGCTATCTCTAGAAAACACACACACACACACACCAAAAAAAATCACATTTTCAATATAAAAACACAAGTGTCACAAGGTGTTCAGTTGTCAAAGAATCAGTGCCGCAGTAAACTGTGCTCCCAAGCGACTACTGCAAACCTCTCTGCCATTACTTTGTCTTTTTCACTCTTGATCTCGCTGTATGTGTGACATCTATGTAAGTTGAAAACCCACTAACACTTCTTCCTCGGCTCACACAAACAGAAGTCCACTTTGTGTGGTCTCCTCTGAAAAGTTAAAATGTCTGACAACTTTAGAAAAGCGCTCCACTCTGCCAACAAAGATGACAGGCCTATCCAAAGTGGCTGCTTTCCATCTGTCTTGCAGCCGCTCCCCATTGTCTTTCCTATGAAAGAAAAAAGGCCTTGGCAGTTTGTTAAAACACCTCTAAAATCTTTTTTTCTGGGGGTAAAATGAGAACATTTTTTTTTTTTATAAAATCTCCATGATGTGGGATGCACCAAACCTTTTGTGCAAAAATTACATTAAACTGCTATAGTTATACTGACCTCGTTATATATTTGCTTGATCTCTGGAAGCACTATTAAAAGATAACTGGCTTTGCTTTTTATGCCGTCCAAGCCATCTAAAAGGCTTTATTAGTACTGACTGATAATCATGGGGAGTTCTCAGGGTCGTTGAGATCCCACGTGAGGTTGCGTGGTACTCATAAGAGTCATCAGAGTCATGTTAATTAAACTGTGAAGTGGTGTGCAACTGCCTGGGAAAAGGTTGCCTGACAGCACTTCAAGTAGTTGATAATCACAGAACTCCTCTGTACAGGGATTATTGTTTCATCCAATACATTTTTATGAATGGTAATGTCGATGAGTCAGTCTGCCCACCGCTGCCACCACCACCACCGCCGCTCTCCAGACTGAAATAACTCAACAACTGTTTGGTGGCTTGCCAGAAAATTTGGTACAAATATCTACAGTGCCCAGATGATGGATACTAACGACTTTTCCTCTAGTGACAACAGCAGGTCACATTTCCCACTTATCCACTGAAATATCTCAAAATTCGACTAAATGGACTGACTTTTTTTTTCTTTTTTTTTAACATTCACGGTACCTAAGGACTGTGTTGATGCCCCTTTGAAATTTTAGCAAGCTAACACACTGAAAAAAAGATAGGAAATATTATACTTGCAAAACATGATCACATTATCATTATGAACATGTTAGCATGTAGCTCAAAGCACTATTGTGCCTCAGTGCTGCTTCATAGAGACACTAATGTGCCTTCAGATTATCAATACTGCCAGGATAGAAAAACTCTCATGTATAGAAACAAACATTCAACACCAGTTAATTAATTCATGCATCCATTAATTTAATTAACTTATATTTACCCAATCTGCCAGTAATGTCAATCAGACCACACCAAATTAGATGCATTTTTTTTTGTGTTTGTTTGTAATAGTGCCCATCTGTGTAGGAGCTTTGTGTCTATATAACATGTAGCGTGTTAAATGGAACAGATTCAACAAATATCCAGAGGGTGTGATATAATAATTTCAAACAGCTGTGAACATGAAAATATTATAACATATGTGTTTGTGTGCAAGAAAGAAAGATGCTTTGACAGACAACACACCGTACACTGCAGACAGACGTTTCTTCATGTCTAAAGAGTTTAAGTGGAGCAACAGAAGTACAAATCAATTACTTGAATTTTCTACTTTTCTTCCACATCTTCATTGATTTTGACAAAACACTGTCTGCATTCTTTCCTATAGTTTTGAATGCCTGGGGAAGCATAATTGCCTATGTTTGTTTTTCACATGTACACAGGTGATTCACACTGTCTGACACATTATTTTGATTAAAAACCTGTTCAGTGAAGAGTACTCATCACTTGGAGCGCTTTGAGGTGACCGCCGGTTGACAGTGACATTAATAATCTCTTCTGAGGCGCTAGTCAACAACAATACATGGATGAAGATGACCGACAAGGACAATGAACAATCCAAATACTGGAGACGTGGATAAGAAGAACGATAACCATGTTACGATTACCCATAAATCACAGAATTTCAAGAACTGGGGGAGTAATGTTAGTTAGACTCTTTCTTTGAGGAGTCCTGGGCTTTGAGGTGCTGGCTATGTAGTCCTGGATTTGAGACTTATTGTCATTTTCCATCTCTCTATCATCCCTCTTTTGCCTAGATGATATAATTACAGAAAACAGACATTAAAAAGATGAATGTGTTGTCTATCCGGACTGAAATCTGCATCCCATTGCCATTTCTGGAACACTGAAAAACAAATCATTGTAGGGATAAAATTAATGGACATGACATTTCAGAAAAGATCACAAATTCTAAAAAAAAAAAAAAAAAAAGAAGAAAAGCTTTTTTGAAATTAAAGTCGAAGAAAAGAAGAAGAAAAGGTGTAGACTGGTAATGGAAAAAAACAGCTTAGGTGGTACAGAGGGTTTATGCCAAGTTTTCCAGAATTGTAACCTTAACCAAACTGCTTCTGTTTTCTAACTTAACACTTAATCTAACCTCAAAATGTGAACCTTACACTTCACTGTAATTTCCATTAATGTCAATGAATCCGATGTTCAGAGCCAAAACTAAACAATGAATTGATCTACTAACCGGTTCAGTGTGTTTTATTTTATTCCTCTGTGCCGTAGACCTTCCTTGTTTTCCCAAAACTATTAAAAACACATCATTGAACCACACTGTTGTAGTGGATGACATGTTCCTTTACCATGAACATTACAGTCACAGTAGTTTGTTTATAGACAGCTCCAAAGAATAATAATAAAAAGTGTTCATGTTTTCAGTCTCCGGAGAGTAGTTCTGTGCACGACAACGGAGGTCCAAGGCTCAGAGGAATAAGATACATCAGGCTCTGGACACAATACTCGAATGTTGGATCAATTCATTGTTGGTTTGGCTCTGCACAAGAAGAGAACATAGAAAATCAGCAGTTTTATCCTTCAAAGTGACAATAACTTTGCAAAAAATGGGGTTTCTAGTTTGTCCAGTTTGTGGTCTTTTCCCAAAATGTGAGTGAAAAGTCTAAACTTGTACTCTTGTAAATAAGCTAATCATATAAAAAAAGACAGCAAACATTATGTGACTCAGATTGTTATTAAATGCTTCATTTCACAGTTTATTGCAGGTATTTTTTATTTATTTTCTTTCATTTTCCTTTTTTTTTTTATAAGTCTGTTTTAATTTCAAAACACAATTTCTCCCTAATGACCTTTTTTAATTTGTAATGCCACCTTTCAAGTTACAAGCGCGTAGCATTCCCTTCAAAAGCCGCTTTCCTAAAAAGGAAATAAGTCCTTGTCATGGACAGGATAGGGTGGGATGGGATGGGGATGGGGAGGGGCCCAACGTTTAGATGAGCAGGACGTGAAGTGAAAGGGCAGGCCTACTCAGTGGTGGGAATAAATGCCGTCGTCACCATGAGGGAAATGCTCCATTTGTTTAATGTGCCATTTCCAAAGTGGAACCCTTGTAATCCTACAGACATGGCAAGCTCACCGCGTATACCACCCCTCTGGAATTTGATCAGAAGTAAAACTGTTTACCAATGTTTGCAGCCTGACATTTATTGAAAGTGGCCTTTAGTAAAAGTCATAGCTGAAGCGTGAAGAGGTTTTCTGATGAGCCCCATGAAGTTTCTCCATCTTCGTGGGCCAATAAGACAGACGTTGGTGTGTTAGCTGAGCAATATACAGTATCAGCCCCATTAGCCGAGAAACAAGCGCCCACGGGGGGGGCTCGACTTTTATACAAGCATTTACTTAAGACGCGCAAATCAGCAGCACAGCAAATTTAGACTGAACCAGAGCTGCTATTTAAGGTTTGAGATTGCACTGAGACACTTTCAGGAAGTTGTCAATTACAAGTGCCTGAGGAAAAAAGAAAAAAAACCCACACATTGAAGTGTTGTATTTTCCTCTGTGAGTGTTTTCAGCTAATGATCCAGCAGTATATGAGAGATTGTGGGGATTACACAAGTTTGCAGTTATCTAACAACATTTTTTTCTTTTTATCTTTTTCACACCATGCAAGTTCCTGTTATTTTGAATGAATAAATATTGGGTTTAAATTGGAAATTCTTGGCACTACTGTACATCTGAATAAGACGCCTCAAAGCAAACACAATGGCGTAGGAGTGTCTCCGTTGTGAGTAAATGTGATATCATGGGCTACCGTGTCCCATCTCGTGCCCACATGACATTTGGGATTCTTGCTGTCAAGAACAAGTCAACTTTGATTTCTGTCTCCTGCTTGTGGGAAACCAATGTGTTGTTCCTGTCTCTGTGCCATTGCCTTAAGTATCCCAGACAGCAGAAGAGCAAGTGTGACATCTCTGCTGTATATGTCACCGTCTGCTGAAAAGACCCTGAAGGCCCAGTAGATGAAGAGTCAGCAAAAGCTCGGGCAAAACAGGGGCTGACACAACTCCGGGCTCCAAATCAAACCATTGCGAGACTTGGCAACTACATTTCAGCTCATCCTCAATCTGTAATAAGGTGGGTGTAATATTACCTCGCTATGAACAAGAAAGATGGCATTTTTACAGCATGAAAGTCCAACTGGAATTTGAATTCTCCTCACTGTCTGTGTAAGGAAAATAACCTATTATGATAATGCAAGCTATTATGCATATTTTTCCATTTTTCAAAAGGGAGGATAAAACCATTTTTGGACATATTTGCATCAAAGATTCAAGCCTCAGGGTGGCAGCTGTTGAATGGGGAACAGAGTGGTTGGGAGAGCCAACAAGCACATGTTAACTGGTTCCTGCAGTGGTTATGTAAAGTTGGCTCCTACTTTATGAGAAGCAGCTAACCTAGCTTGCTTATACTGATTCTCATTAGATGCTTACTTATCATTATGTTATTCTGTTACCTGTTGGGTGATTGGCCTCTCTCACACCCTCAGCGTTGTGTTTGTCCCACATTATATGAAGTGTGGGTCAAGCTAGCATTAATGTAGCTGTCTTGTTTTCATGGGTCCAGGTTTAGTGACAGAAAATAACCAGACTGTCAAAACTAGCAAGAATGCTAAGCCCTGTATGCTACTTTATGGTTTAACTCATGACATATAGTAAGGTACAGACTCACAGAGTATACAGAGTGCAGAAACCACGGCAAGCAAAAAGTTAACAATGGCTAATAATGCTAACTCCCCAGCTAGCTAACTGTCTGTGTGGACGTTGGAATTGAAGTGACATTACAACTACTATTAACTATTAAAGATGCCCTCCAGACATGTTTTTGGATATGTACTCTGAATGATTAATAAAAAAGTTAAAAGGAGCAGTGTTTAAGATTTAGTGACATCTAGTGGTGAGACTGCAGATTGCAACCAGATATGACGAGGATCCACTCCTAGATATAATCGGCTCATTCTAAGGTAACAAAAACACAATGACTATTATTTCCAGGTGATTATACACTAATTAAAATATACTCATGAATATTAAATTCCATTTCTGTCGAGTCTGTTCTGCTAGGTGCCCCTAATTTCTACACACTGCACCTTTAAATTGTCTTTTTCGATTAAATTAATTATACTTCATCTCTCTCATTAAAAATTCCACAATCTATAAATATGCAAATACGTTTCATTTCAGAAGTTAAACTGCTGGACACAAGATGTTTCCTACTTCACTGTAAAGTCCATTCTCAGTGTTTGTGCATTGGAAGCTTTAAGTTTCCACAGCACACTTGTTTAAGTTGAATATTGGACCACAACTGGCTACCAAACTATGTGTGATGTCACAAATCATGCTCGTAAAAACCCCCCCCCAAAAAACGCCCCTTAAAAATTGGATTTTCATTGAGCTCAGAGAAACTTTCCACTTTTCAGCAAAGGGGAAGTGAAAACAGCCTTCTAGTGTCAAACTCTGCTGCACATACATCATTCTGCACAGTCAAGCTCAAATAAGTGAAGGTACAAGAACAAAAACATATTGGGGAGTAGAGGGGAGACTTCAACTATTTTAGTACTCACAACTAAAGCCCACACGGACAACATACTGATAATAGATTTAAAGCATAAAAGCAAATAAAAATTAAATTTCTTCACACCACTCAACATTAAATAATGCTCTGAATACAATGTGGGTGATTTAATAACAATAGTAATGATAATAATTGAATCTCTTCGTTTTGTCTGGCACATACAAATGAATCAATCAGGTTAAAAGTGCAGCATATTTGCACCT
The DNA here is from genome assembly GCF_027409825.1 of Scomber japonicus. Lineage (NCBI taxonomy): Eukaryota > Metazoa > Chordata > Actinopteri > Scombriformes > Scombridae > Scomber > Scomber japonicus. The sequence goes on from NC_070598.1 coordinate 6,570,872, forward strand.
CGGAGTCCGCCATATTTACACACAGGAAATCATTTTTGCACATTGTAGATTCAGCTTATACTTGTGTATTTATGCATGTTATTTAGCCTATATAGAGGTCAAACAAAAGCATAGGCTCTTACTGTGTCTATCATCCATTATTAATGTTCAGTGCAAGTACCGTAAAATTACTTTTTTTCTGTTTAATCTCAGATGGCCTTGTCTTACTCTGCTTCTATAAATGATTTTCCCTCCCCAAAAAAATGCATTTTCATTTTGACAAACCCCACCAGAAAACATACCTGAAGCTGTTGTATCAAGCAGCTGATTTTATGTGGGTGGAGAGAGGACTAGTGATGGATACTGTTATAAGGAATTTATAGTTAGGAGCAAGAGGTCAAGTGTTTTGAGACCAAACTCGACATGACTTGCGGAGTCAATGCATTCAGGTTGATGCCTGCTATCATCTTTTGACTTGATCTCTTCCTGTTTGTTTGCTCAACACCTTCCAGTGATGTTTTAGTCATATAAAAAAGTGCAAATTAAAACTACTACTAAAGATTTTGCTTTCTTAAAGTGGTAATTTTAATTCCTGTCAAAATTAATACCCGTGAAAATTGGATATTTAGATTTTTCAAACTCATGGCACCTGTGATTAAACTCAATAATCTTTTAACCAAGTATGCAAAAAAAAGGAATTTAATTTGCATGTGATAAACTCTGCATATCATATTTTTCATGTACACAACATTTTTCATGAGGCACCTGTACATATTTGCATTTATCCAGCTTGTTAAAAAGTGTGTATGAAAGAGCTCCTGGCAAGCGAGGCAGCTTTATATGATGTGCATTAATTGATGAAATGCCATGTAAAGTATATCTGATCATCTACAGGAAATAAAAAACAGACGCAAATGACCCCACGAACCATTTACCCAGCTGCATTTACAGTCCACAGCTAATTATCATGAAAGCCTACTAGTTTGCAGTCAACACGAGGCTGAAGCATGTCCACACTACAGTACAGCTTTAAGATGGCAGTGTCTTACATCACCATGACACATGCACTATATCATTATGTGCTCTCTTTTCTCCACGTGTAACACTGTTAGATGTGTGGGGAAAAAACAACAACATACAAATCAATTCCATCTTTTCAACAGTTCCTGAAGGGGAGGGTGGGGGGTGGGAGGGGGGGTGAGGGGGGTTAGAGCTTTCAGTATATCAGCGAACCTGTCAAAAGATAATGGCACTTTTGTGTGTTCTTACTTTACACACCTTAAATTTCCCTGCTGTAGGCCTTTGTGTTACTATAATTGGATTTTGAGAATTTTGCAGGCACAAAGAAAATCAGGGACAGTTGAAAAAAAAAAGAAGACAAAAAACAGAAACAATATAGTTACTTAGTAGAGGAAACCTTCTGACACGCACACTTTTATTTGTACTGATAATTCATATTTCAGATTTTAGTGTTATTTATTCTGAACAAACATTTGCACATTCAGAAACGGACTAAATCTTCTCCATCCTGTGCTGCTGCTGTCAACTGTCCAGCTTCTTTTTTTTTTGAGAGGTGCATCGTTTTTTCAGCTTGGGAACAGTCAAGTAAAATGTATGTTCTGCATCCATTTCAAATATCTGACACTTTGCTCTGCTGGACTTTGAGTGACGTCAAACCAGGCTGATTCTATACCATGTTTTATATCAAACGTCCCTTCTGACAAATTTAGTCATGGACTGCAGCCTGTTCACTACAGTATGTTTTAAATAGATTCTGGGTCTACTCTATATTTCTGTTTTATTATATATTTCACAATATTTCTATGTTAAATTGTGTATTTTTAAAAACTGATTTTTTTAGGCAAAAGTGACTGAATTTGCAGCAGTTTCTATAAAATGTTACATGAATGATACATTATTTTAAAATAAACCCTGCAAGTTAAATGTAAAAATATAATAGTTTGACACAGTGATAATGCCTGAAAAGACAAATAAAGGAAAGAGAAAAAAACCCTCATCCTCCATAAAAGGGAAATTGAGTTTATGGCCTCATTTTATTAGACCATGCTTTCTGAAAATGATTCTGAATAATATGAGGGGTTTTTTTATGTTAGAAAAAGTTCACAAGCAATTTCCTACTGGCTGTGATTGGAAATAAATAACTTCTTCTCTCACTGTGAGGTCACCAAATTGCAAACTCTTTTAGAAGCTAAAATAATACGGCACAAGTAGATGCCGACCAGCAACTAAATCAAGTTTACAGCTAACGCACACCAGATGGTAGAGGCCTCCTGTCATGCTACTTGTGCATCTTCACTTATCTGTCAACACTTCAGGAAGATGGAGATAAGAGGGAGAAGTTCCTGTCCGTCCTGACTCTAGAGATATAGCAAACATTGGACCTGCTTGTCAGCCTACACAGTACACTGATCTTTACTTTGCTCCAGCTATTCATTTCCTATTGAGCCTCTTCCTTGTAAGCACCTGCATCCCATAACCAACATGTCACAGTCACCGTCACTCCAGCCACTGTCAGTGAAGTATAAAATAAAAACCTGTGAGACCTGAAATCTGTGACTCAAGCCTTCCTTTAGTTCTTTTGGGAAGGGGGGGAAAGTATGAACCTGAATTATGTAATGCGACTGAAGGCCGGTGCCGGTGCCGGTGAAAAAGAAAAGAAAACACACGGATAATGCCGTCTCTTTTACACTACCCACTGTGCCGCTCCGATCCAAAGGGATTATAAACAACTCAAACAAGCAGTACTACTTCAAACAATAAAATACCTTATTAAACCCCAACATGAGAGGGCCTTTGGGAAGGAAGACTTTTTGATGTGTACACAATCCCTCCAGTAGTGAATATATTTAGTCTCAAAAAAAAGGAGTAAATCATTCTCCCGACTCCATTCTTCATCGTGAGGGATATCAGCAGCCAAATTCAATAACAATCTTAGATCATAGCCCGATCCATCTCTGAATCATCCCATAGTCTTTGCATAGCCTTAGCCCCCCCCTTGGCATAATTTAACACTGTCAGACGATGAACTCATCTCCTCCATAGAAAACGAATATAGGCAAGCTTCCAAGAACAGGATATCTTCACAGAAATCCCTCAAACTTCTTTTGGAGAGTCTAAATTCAGGCTGTGTCAAAGTAATGTCTACAGGCAGGAGGAGGAAGGAGAAAGAAAAAAAACTGAAAATAGAATAACATTTGAGTTGAATAGAAGAGAAATAATTTGTCTTGCACCTTTAGTTTAAATCATACAAAGGCCAGAACCAATTGTCTGCTTAGGTGAAGGTCCTTTTGACTGAGAGTACAAGTAGTTTCATCAACATTTTTTTTTGTGTGTTAAAGTTACATTTTGATGAGGGAGTCACATTCATGGAGTAAAAGAAAAGAAAGGAGGAACTTAAAAACAAGATAATGGGTAAAAAATAAGAGAAGGATCACAAAAGTTCGCGGTTAGTTATGTGCATGAAGTATAAAAAGAAAATTCAAATGACATACTTAACGGTCTGACTCAGAATATGTCCTTGCTTTTTTTCATTATGAGCATACAAAAAACTAGAGTCCAGCACAAGAAAGGCAAGAAAAATTACTACTAAACATTTTCTTCACCATCCAAGATCCACTTATCCTTGTTGTCCCTGAAATTGAATGAATGGGGCATGCGGATATAAAGAGAAACAAGCAACAGAATTAATCAGCCACTAGCTGTCTTCAATACAGTTATCGAGGTTATGTTTTTTCTTTTTTTTTATGAATTAGCTTTGGGCTCCAAAAGTCTGACCCTAACTGGATCAAATATCCAAAGTCAGCCATGTAGAGTCCATAATGAGGGAGGTTCGTTTTGTTCACTGAAGCATCTGAATCCTGAACTGAGCAATTATTCTTTTACAGCCACGCCTGTACCTCAGATGAGGACACAGAGCGCCAAAGGTCACCTCTTGCATTCTGATTATTTAGTAGATCATTTGATCATTAAGCTCAGGCTTTGAGTAAAGGTGTGGGAGGGCGGCGGGGGGGGGTGGTAGAACCTAACTTCCCCAGCTAAACTTTCATAATCAAATAGTAGTTTAGCTGTCATATATGTATTTTTAGCCATATTAGGAAATGTCAATCTGCCACTTTGGTACGAACAGAAATATCTTAACAACTATTGAATTGGTTGCCATGGCATTTTGCACAAACCTTCATGATCCCCAGAGGATAAACACTGACTTATATGATCCCTTGATTTAATTATCTAAATGGTAAATGGACTCTAGTCTAATTTTTTCTAGTTCTTCGTGATAAAAGGGACTGTACTTGTAAAGTGATTTTTACACTACATGTCACATTCACCCATTCACACATTCATACACCTCTTAATCTGGGGTTAAGCTTGTTGCCTAAGGACACATCGACATGCGGACTGAAGGAACCATGAATCGAGCCGGCAATCGGTGGAAAACTGCTCTATCTCCTGAGCTTCAGCCATTCAAGCTATCTCCGTACCTCCAGAATCACTTCAGAATATTCACTTATGCAGTGAAATATCTCTTCATCTGACACAATACTTGTTCAACTATTCATAATTATCCAGAGTATAAATTCTAATAATTTGTGATTCCTTGACATTTCCTTTACTGTCACTGTCATGAGGTTGAACTTTTTTAGTTTTTTAGCTAAATGTCTGGATGGATTGCCATCAAATCTGGTACATTTACAATCATTTAATTCCCCCTCAGGATGAACTGTAATAACTTTTCCTCTTTCCTAACATTAAAAACTCTCTCTGCTTCTCATCTAGTGCCATCATTAGCTCAAAATGTTAATGTTAAACGAATTACATTCTCATGAGTCTCAGCTTTACTTCCTGTTAAACATCCTAACATTGTGTGATCATGTGCATTTCAGCATTGTCACTGAGCATGCACATTAGCATGCTGAGGTTAACCTTGAGCTGCAGACTCTCTCCGTTTTGCTTATATAAAGACAGACATGAAGCAGAGGAGAGAATATGTTATTTATCAAAGAACACTTGCCAGTCTGCTCGGATGAAACATCTGTTTTCCAGCGCCACATGGCTTAAAGTGGAGGCCCATTATTAGAGATGAATATAGAGCTTGAATTAAAATCAGAAATTTTACATTCTATGATGCAATTAGTGGCCATGTGCAATTACATTTAGAAGAAAAGCACTAATAATTGAACACATTGATTCAAACATGCGAAATAAAGATACAAATCATAATTAACTGACTACCCTGCATTACAACTGGGGAGTTTTTTTCCCCTCTTCTCTATCTGTGTCCATTCAAAACAGAAAAAACAAAGTGCACATTATCTCCGTGTTCTCCTGCTGCCAAGTGTATTTTTTACACAATGAGCTGGTGACAGTATCTTGGGCTGCAACCAACATGGTTCTGCAAATGATAAAATACACCTCCAAGAGCAAAGGTACAGAGACACCATTGTGAATCACCAGCATTAGTCTTATGACTGGCTCATACAATACTCTAATTGCCTCATGTTACTATGCAAAGATTCTTCTCCACAGAGCAATGAGCCGTTGCCCGTCGTATTGCTATTCAAGTCACAAAACATTAGCTGAGACCAGAACAGAAAAGGTAAAAAAAAAAATTAATATATTAAAAAAAATAGGACTTGACCACATTATTAAGAAATACTCGCAAACCTTAACACGGCTCGCTAGGAATCTTTTGAAGCCTCTACCTGATTTTGTTAATGACGCCCCGTGTGATATATATATAAATGAACACCACTGATATGGAAATAAGCACGCTGCACACCAGTCATTTACTTTCAACACAGCTCAAAGTGAGGTTTGTGTGTGTTTGTCACGCTTTCAGAGCGAATGCCAAGTAAAAAAAAAAAAAAAAAGCTGTAGTAGAAAGGCTATACTAAGAGCTTTTCCAGTACATGTAGGTCATTTCTCCTCCCTGTGGAAATATAGCCTGTTTTAGGATTAAGGGCTATGATTCATTATGACTGAATTTAATTACAGTGAGAGGTGGCCAATGCATCCCCGGTTTTAGCATATTAGGGTCCCTTCATCCATTGGATGGTAAATGTCTAGAGGAGGGAGTGTGTGTGTGGAGGGGGTTAGGTGTAGGATGAAGTGTGTGTATGTGTGTGTGTGTGTGTGGGTGTGGGAGCAGAGGGGATTGGGAAGATGAGGATCAGGTTACTTTAGCAGAGCTGCAACTTGAACACTCTTACATGGACACACATAAAAGTAGATTACAGCGTATAATCAGATTAAGGTGAGAAATTTGGGGTAACTCGTTTATGTATTTCCCCTCTCCTCTTCCCAAAAACCAGCATCAACCTCTGACTTAAAAGCTACTTGATACATGGAAGAACATGATGATGTTACCAGACACCCAATTTGTGCACAAGCTTCCAAATAGTATGCCCAGAATAAAAAGGTTGCTATTTTTAACCCCTTTTGATTATAGTCATTTGAAAGGTAACTTAAAGTCAAAATGAGTGTAAGTGATCCTGAAAATAGAGCCATAATTTAATGAAATCAAACCTATACCTCTGCACTTTTTACTGTAAATGAGCACTAAGACTTGATTTTCTTTCACCTATGAATCACAACCTTTGCAAGTCATACCATTTTCATACAGTGTTTGATTACTATAAAAAAAGAAAGTGGTGTATATGTTCCTTCTCTATTTATAATTTCCAACATGATGTTACAAGAAACCCAGATACGGTTATATTAAGTAAAAAGGTTTTCTCCAGCTGAAATCTAGCTGTGTTAACCAAATTATTCTTTCTCTCCTCACCTGAAAAAGGAAACGGGCTTTTTGCTCTTTAAATGGATGTTTCTGAAATAAGACTACTGCGGAAAGTGGGAAAAAATCAGATTACCACACTGCCTCAGATAGGCGAAAATGTTTGTTAGAGAGTCAGATTGAATGGAGTTCTGATAGACTTTCAAAACCTGCGGTCCCATAGGCGGCAGAGGGTAATACATAATGAATCAATCTCAAAACACAGTTGACACAATGAGCAACTGTCTGTGTGTGAGGAATAAAGGGGGAATAATAAAGATGAGAAAAAAACCTCACTGTCTCTGTAATCTTACTTTAAAGATCCTCTCTATGTATTAAGATGTATAAAGATACTCAGCTGTGTCTGATATGGCTCTACTGCAAAAAAAAAAAAAAGGCATAATTACTGCTTTGAAATCCTTAAAATGACATCTACTCCCTCTCCCTTATTAAAAATTCCAAAAAATGTATGAATATGCAAATATATTCATGGTGGAGAGCAGCAGTGCAGCGGCTTCTCTGGTTCCTGGTTATGGTGTGTGAGTGTTGGGGACTCTTCTCTTAATAAAGTGTGCAGATAACACTAACAGCGCAACTAGGCCAAGAAGGTGCAGCTCAACCGAACTTTATCAACAACTCGCCTGATTCACTTCCACCCAAGCTCCTGACGACACGATGCCCCTACGGCAACCGAGCGGCGTAGCGGACAACGATGGCTCCGAGGCGAGAGAGGAAGTGGTGTGCACGGAAGCAGAAGAGAGGTTAGCGGGTCGGTCTGTTAGGCAAGCTAAAAGTTAATGCGACCAAGGCCAGCCATTCCTTCCTTCGCTATTTACAGCATGGTCTTCGTTCCTTCACTGGTTTAACAAAAAAAAACAAAAACGGATCTGATGTGATACTGAGCGTTCACTGAAAGTTGAGAATCTGTTGTTTTTTTCCACTTGGTTAAATAACAATATGCTGGACTCAGCTTTTCGGCTCAACGGGTTTTTATTCCTCCGTGCAGATTGGAATCAGCTGCCGGGGAAAACCCAAGGAGGTCGACTCTGCATATAATTATCTTAAATTATAAATGATCGGTTCCTTAGATTTCTGATGTAGGAAATCCTGCCTGACTGAATCCATGTTTTTTGTGAGACTGTCCTTGGTACACTGCAGTTTCAAAGCAGGAAGGATCAGCTGTGGCTTTGACTGCTTATTTCACTCCTGATATGTCTTGTAGCAGATATTTTTTTAAAAACAGCACAGGGAGATGTTAACAAGGCTAAAAAAACTTGATTTTCAATGTAGGGATTCTCCAAGGAAACATTTGTAATGCTTCAAGTCGTGTCTAGTGCTGTTTCAGGCTGTATGAAAACCCATTTCAGATACACTGAGATCAAACTGCTAATTTCACACAGATATCCAATGTGAAATGCAATTAGTCAGTCCATGAAAAATGAGCGCCATTCCATAATGCCTCATTACATTTTGAGAGTTGTAGTTAAGTATCCTCTGCACACGCATGCCTGACCAACTCTCTCCTTTGCCTCTCATATAATATTATATCTCTCTTCTGCTTCCCTACTGACTAAATGCTTTTTTTTTTTTTTTTTACATTTTATTTTACAACAAAGGTAAGTCTTCTTCTCACCTCGTCTTTTTAAAATGCCGCAAAACAGTCTGAGAGGAACAAGTGGCAGACATTTAAGCAACCTCTTTATAATACATGAACTACCTGTATGCAGTTGAGCCCCGCCATGCTTACATTATTCATTGAAGTGGAGGGTGATGCTTGATACCCCCTTTATATGAAACACAATAGTCTCCAGGCCACCTGTTATCCACTTTGTAGAGGGAAATGGAGAGATCTGAAAACTTAACTTTTGTGTGTATTCATAGTACGTCTGTACTTTCAGCACAGGCTGAGGACCTCTCTTGAATTATTCAAGATCAGACCTGTTGGGAATGTCTAAAATTCAATACATCAGCACTTCAGGAAACTTCAGCAGCCCCATATTCAGACAAAAAAAAAGCACATAAAAGAGGATATAGACAGAAAACATAAAATAAAATTCACAACAACTTCAAACCATTTCACAGCTCGCTCTGCTCACAATATTGCTAAATATTTAATTGAGTTAATATTACTAGCTAGAAAAAAAGAACATTTATCTTGTACAGTACATCCAAAATGCCAAAATGATGTACCTCTGTTTTAGTGAGCTAGTATGAGATCCCCATAAATTTCAAGGAGCTAGCCGAGGGGTGAAACAAGGAATGTAAATCCATTCTCTAAATAATATCTTAACTTTGGCAAAGAGACAAACAGCTTCTACAGTACAACACGTGCAAACATATAAAAACTCAATTTCTGCCCAGGACCAAGACCATTTTTATGTCTTCCATGTCTTTGCATACTTGCCTTGTTGTAAGCAAAGGAAACGATCTGCTGCTCATTTAATGCACATTTCAATAAGCATATTTTGAGTTCATTCAAATGTCATGAAGTGTAAGATAATCAGCTCTCGAGAGATGATCAGCTCTAGTTAATCCAACACAATGTGGTGACATCATGTAACTCCCAGCATGGCTCCTCCAAACTTCCACCTGACTGGAGGTTTAATCAACCAGGCTAATTAAGAACACCTGTGCAGGAGTGCAGCAGTAAACCACACAGCTAAATGGAGACGCTATTTTTCAAGTGAAAGATTTGGAAACTTTGTGAAATGGAGTGAGGTGATCCGCTTAATTGTCTTTTAAACCAATTGGTAGAGCACATGTTGAGTTGTGACATGTTTAATTACTAATAATAGCGTTGGAGTAATTGATTGTACTTAACTTCTTTGCTAAAAACTGCATATTTTTAAAAAACCAGACCCTGTCAGGTGGCTTTCATCGGCAGACAAATCACTGTTGGCAGCTTGTGTGCTGTTTTCATAATTAATTGTAGTTTTTTTAATGTAGTTTAGTTTTATTGGGCTGATTAAAAATAATGATGTAACTTAGTACCTTCCAAAAAGGCTGAAGAATTCGTCTCAGTTTTTCAAATACATGCTCTACCTGTCAATAGCCAGCATTACTATGGCTATTTTTTATTATGGAAATTGAATATTGCCTTTTTTCAGATAATAATAATAAAATTTAAAAAATAATAATAATATTAATGATTAAGGGACAATGATCGATCCAATGACTTCTCGTTTGCAACAAGATGCACCAGAACAACACTGTTTTTTTTGGCCAACGTGTGTCAAAGCCATAGACTGTATAAAAGAAATGGACGTAACATCCATGACGTCACCCATTGGTTTGTGGACTGCTGCTCGGAAGCCAATAGTTTTGAATCTGGGCAGCGCCATCTTGAAAATTGCGATGACTGGATCTCGAGGACATTGGGCAATCAACCTGTCAATCACGACGTAGCCACGGCCTAATGCATACCCTGCTTTATCGTCAAATATAAAATCAGGGAGGCCAAAATTTCACAAATGAACATCATACTGCATTGAAGAAGGCTTTAAACTAGCGATTGAGACCATAAACACATTTTGAAAATGTTTACTGAGGTTAGAAATCAAGTGAGAAGTTGGTGAATTCTCCATTGAGATGGAAGTCCTTTTGACACCAAAACGGTCGCCCCCTGGTGGCCTTTTGATAGAATGCAGTTCTAAGTTACTTCCGCATTGGCCTCATTTCAGAGGACCAGAACTCCCCGCCTGGTCAATGCTCAACAACTTAAAATTCAAACACTGGACCAGGAAGGTAAATACATTCTGGACAGTGTCAGGTGTAAAATAATTATTGTGTTCATGCAACAATAATTCCTTACAACAGTGAAACAGTACAGAGCTGATTTGCAACAACGCTGATCATTCATCTTATTTATGTCAATAATTCATAACTGTACACTGACCCTGGATCTGCCGTATATAATATCATCATATTTCTGCTTAAATGTGTTGAGGCAGCTACTGTCACCATTCACAGCCTTATATAAACTCTTAGTGACTGTGTTTCACAACTTGCGTTTGGTTTATCTTTAACCTGTTTGCATCTCACATGGTAGGATTCATGTTACTTGTAGCCCGCATAATAAAAAGTGACTTGTGGTCAGAGCCCATTAAAGTCAACTTGGTGAACTGTAGCAGAGATAATTGGGATATATAATTATTTTTTTCTTAAAACACGATCATTTGACATTCTTTGTTTGATTATTTCATCTTGAATTCATCAGTTGTAACCGCGTCGTTGGCTTAAACTATATGTCTGTTGACCCATTAAAGGAATTCATTGTTTTCTGTAAGAAAAGTAAAGATTTCTTTGGTTTTGAGTCACTTTCAGTTTGCATTTCTCTGTCTTGACTTTGTTGTGACCCTTTTGTGGACTTTGACTCCAACTTTACTGGACTTTATCTGAAAATTGCCTTGGTGATGTTGACTCCAGCCCTGACTCTATACATGAGAGAAAGAGAAAGAGAGACTGCAAGTGTAAACATTGTTCCTCTCCTGTCCTTTCCCCCAACCCGGCTGATAACTACCCTCTAGTCTACTTTTACTGCACGCTACTGTTTTCATCCTCTTTGATTGCCTGGCTCAGATATAGGCTTTCCCACCATCCCAGAGGCCCCCAGGATGTCTCATGAGCTCCCCCCTCTGTGAGCTCTTGTCCCTGGGTGCTGTGTGTATGATGTCCCTCCTGTCAGCTTGAATCACCCTCCTCCCCGGCTCGACATGCTGCTCTCACCACTCCCCAGCTGCGCGGATGTGTTTGCGGCACCAGTGAGTGTGAGTAGATGCTGTTCAGACTGACCTTTGCAGCTCTATGATTCTAACCCATTTGACAGTGAACATCTAATAGAATGCTAATGAAGTAGCTCGCATAGCAACATGTTGTGTTTGCTCCATCATAATTATCCATGGGACTATCCCTGATGCCCATGATGCATATTGTTTGATTATTAAAGTGAATTACTGTCACGCGCAACACCAGGTTACAGCTATCAGGTCAGAAATTACATATGACTCACGCTCATAAAAATGTTTAATGGTTACTGCAATAAATACGAGACAAATGGTGTCGCCAAGCCAAAAATACTAAACTGATGGAAAATGAAACTTTCCTGTTGCAATTTTTGAGACAAGTGATTTCTTTCTTCTTCAGTCACACTTGAAGATTTGATAGCAAGCTATGAGAGTTTCCTCCATCAAAAGATGTTTTCCATTTTCCTGCTTCTTATTGAGCTTCTGTTATTTGTATGGAAGAAATCCTTCTGTGACCATAGCTGGAGAGCCCAGGCTAATGCCAACTGAATGCAGCCTGAATCATAAGGTGAAATAAGTCCATCCATTACTCGGATGGTTAGTCAGACTGCCAATTTTGAAGACATCTCTATAAATAAGTGAAATTCAGCATAAGGGCTGTGTCTGTCTGCTTGTACCTCCCATGATGTGAAGCAGCACTTCTCTGCCTCAGAGGCTGTGAATTTCTGGAGTCACTTGAACATAAATAGATCTATGAATAAAAATGTTTTAAAAAGATGCGTGCTTAATAGCATGTAGCAGTAGCTATACAAAAGTTACTGAATAGATGGGAGAAAAAGCCAAGAGAGACGGCGGATTAACAAAACAATGATCCAAACATGACAGCTGATTTGTCCCCCATTTTACAAATTTGCATGCCTGCTAACATCGCTTATTCAGCAGAAGCTACAAATTGGTACTTTTCAACACTTGCAAATATTTAGTCACATGAATGCCCTTGCAGGAAATGTTAATCACATCATGTTTACCAGTAAGTGTTTGTTAAGTGGATGAGTTGCTCCAGCGTTTCGCTTGTTTAAATATGTGCGTCACCAATTTGCGGTGGAGGCAGTGTAGTCTGGGGTTCTTTAATGTATGTTTCCACTGGCTTGATGTGACTGCAGCTGATTCCAGGCCAGTACACTTACCCGAGGCAGAGTGCCAAAGTATAATGAGACATTTGGTTGTGAAATTCGGAATCTGACAGAATGCATTAAAGCCAAGCAGACTGCAGATGCAAAGGGAGCAGCCGGGCCAAAGTGATGACTTCCCATTTCCTACCGACTATATCATATTTCCCTTTGCTCCCAGCCAAACAAATGACCAAATTGTGCAGCGGCTGTGCCATTGTTTGGACGCAAATTCCCATTGTTTGTCATATTAGATACCAGCATACATCTGACAAAAGCAATCACTGGTCATGTCACTCCAGGGTTTTTTGTCTATAACCTGCTGGAAATGTTTGGAGCTTTTTTTTCTTCTTTTTTCTTTTTTGCAGAAGCCACATAAAGAATTCATTTCTACCGAGGCCATTTTCTTGACATGGCGAGGACCTTCCACGTCGCTCATACTGAGTCACGAGGTCAGGGTGTCCCGCCCAGACTTTTTTTACAGCAGCAGCATGCCCTTGTGATACCATACAAACACACACTATGTGACAACTATGATCTAAGGGAACAAATAATGTGACAGCTTCTCAAGCTCACAGGCAGCACGCTCTTCCCTCGGGGGAGTAAATGAATCAGACTTTTCATATATCTGAAGGGGCTGGATTGAGCTTCGCCATGGGGTCATATGTAAAGATGTAGCCAGTTCTTTTTCACGTGCCTTCTGCTGTTGTGCCATGTAATTGTCTTCACCCTTGTCTGCTAGTAATAACAATATAAAGCCATGAATACTGAGCGAAATACAAGATCAATCAATACATGTATTGAAACAATAAAAAGGACTTTTTCTTAGGAAGGGTTTACATCCGAATTTGGGTATATTCCATGTGGATATGCAGATCTACACACCTATGAATAAGTAATCAGTCAGCTCAAGTCCTTTGGGATTTAGTAACAAGAAAAGCAATCAGACTCAGGTGTTTATAAAAGAAAAGAAGCACTTGAAATGTTCTGGGTACTGTTACTTTCAAATGGACAATAGGAAAAGGGTAAAACATCTGGATCAGACCACATATTCATGGACAACAAATACCCTCCTCAGCAATCAGATCCACACAGATATCTGCAGACACACAGATTAGACAAGAAGGTATTATACTGTGCAGGCTTGGACACGAAATGACCTTTAGTTGAACTCAACCGGTGTCACAAATACGCTCATTGTGATTTAGATGCTTTCCTTCAGCATCCCTCTGGCAAAAAATAGAGAGGAGAACAATAGGGACAGTCAAATGTATCCTAATTCCAGCTGGAGCCGCTAATCCAGTTCAGAGACAGCAAGGAAATGGGCTTGTGAGAGCAGACCCGGCAAATACATGCAGATGAGAATGATTATCCTGCAGATGAGCGGAAAGATGAAAACTAATTTAATAATAAGACCAGAAAATTCTCCAAGATAACAGGGATCTAGAGACCAATCCAAGACCCATCTGGCCTGTGCCGCAACACGCAAGAGTCATTTTCCAGCAGCAGGAGCTGTCCATTTACACAGTGGTGCTGAAATCTGGGGAGCGAGTTTTATGTACACCGACTGTGATGTAAACCAACAATTTGACAAAGGGTAACGTACAGTTCCATAAAACTCGAGGTCTCGGATGTTAATCTGGTCTGAATCTGTGGTGGCAACTGAATGGTACAATATGGGGGTTTTTACATGTATTTTATTAGAGTATTTCCATCTTTATCTACTACTATACTTCTACCTCACTGTGAGCTATGCTGAGTTTATTTTAAGGGAACTTTTCTGTATTTTACTTTACTAGGTCAACAATACATTACATTTTTTATCTACTTCGGTACATTTCAGAGGGAAATCATGTAGTTGTTACTTTTTACACTACATTTATTTAACAGTTATAGTTAATTCAAGTCATGGAATGTGATTAAGTTTTATTTATAAGTCCTGGTACATTTTGAGGTACTTTTTCTGCAGTAAATTTGCCAATTTCAACGTTACACTTCCTTGTATGTCTGTTTAACTACATTTTAGAAGGAAATAATATACTGCATGTACACTACTATAAGACATTTGGTAGTGGTATGTGACTTTTTCAAGTAGTCTACTGTACATCTGTATATCTTCAGGTACTGTTTTCTGTATTTTACTTGACAAGTTCAATATTACATTACATTTTTCATCTTCTTTGGTACATTATATACATTTCAGGGGGAAATCATGTACTTTTCAGTTTTTAAATTATATTTATTTAACAGCTATAATTACTAGTTACTTCCAGTAGTAAAATGTGACTAAATACTTTAATTTAAATTCTGAGCTAAAGTATATTTTAAGGTACTTTTCCTGTATTTTATTTGACAAAGTCAGTGTTACATTACATTGCCACCTACTTTGGTGGATTTCGGAGGGAAATAATGTACTTTTTATACTACATTAATTTAACAGCTATAGTTACTAGTTACTTCCATTAGTGGGCTGTGACTAAATACTTTTATTTAAACACCTCAAAGTACATTTTGAGGTACTTATGTCTCTATTTAACTTGCCTACCTCAAAGTTACAGCGGGTAAAATAAGTATTGAACACATCACCATGTTTCTCAGTTAATATATTTCCAAAGGTTGACCAGATGTCAATAACAACCCAAGTAATCCACACATACAAAGAACCCAAAATAAATAAGTTCAGACATTAAGTTATGTGTAATAAAATGGAATGACACAGGGAAAAAATATTGAAAGCGCTTAGTGAAATTTATTTAATGCTTTGTACAAAAGTCTTTGTTGGTAATGACAGCTTCAAGACGCCTCCTGTATGGAAAGACTAGTCTCATGCATTGCTCAGGTGTGATTTTGGCCCATTGTTCCACACAAACAGTCTAACCCTAACCCTAACCCAAATCTTGAAGGTACTGTGGGTCTCTTCTATGAACTCTGATCTTTAGTTCATTCCATAGATGTTCTATTGGATTCAAGTCAGGTGATTGGTTGAGCCATTGTAGCAGCTTTATTTTCTTTCTGTGAAACCCACTGACAGTTTCCTCGGCTGTGTGTTTGGGATCATTGTCTTGCTGAAATGTCTACCCTTGTTTCATCTTCATCATCCTGGTAGATGGTGGCAGATTTTTATCAAGAATGTCTCTGTACATTCATCCATTCATCCTTCCTCCAATTATATGAAGTTTGCCAGTGTCAAATACTGATAAAGAGCCTCACACCATGATGATCCCACCTCCAAACTTCACCATTGGTATGGTGTTTTTGGGGTGATGTGCAGTGCCATTTGACCTCCAAACATGGTGGTATTATGGCATCCAAAGAGTTCAATTTTGGTCTCATCTGACCAGACTATATTCTCCCAGTATTTCACAGACTTATCTAAATCAAAATGCTTTTTCTTCAGCAATTGAGTGTTGCCTGGTGACCGTGCATACAGGCCATGGTGGTTGAGTGCATTACTTATTGTTTTCTTTGAATCAATTATACCTGCTAATTCCAGGTCTTTCTGAAGGTCTCCACAAATAGTCCTTGGCTCTTAGACAACTCTTCTGATAATTATTTTCACTCCTGTCAGAAATCTTGCGAGGAGCACCAGATCATGGCTGGTTTAAGGTGAAATGATGTTCTTTCCACTTCCTGACCCTGACAGAGCTCACTGGAACATTCAGAAGCTTAGAAATCTTTCTGTAATTAATGCCGTCAGTATGTTTTGCAACAATAAGGTGGCGAAGGTCTTGAGAGAGCTCTTTGCTTTTACCCATCATGAGATGCTTCTTGTGTGACACCTTGGTAATGAGACACCTTTTTATTGGCCATCAGTTGGGAATGAACCAGTTGATATTGATTTGCTAGTGGAAGGATTGCTGTCTTTTCTGTTCTGTTACTGATAGAGCTGCTGTTTTGGCTTTCTATACCTTTTTGCACCTGCCTTTCTGTGTTCATGTGTTTAATACTGTTTCCCTGTGTCATTTCTCATTATTACACATAAATTAACAAATTTATGGACACCTATGGTTTATTTTGGATTGCATGGGTTGTTACCGATGTCTGGTGAAAATCTCATGTCAATAGCACCTTTAGAAATATATTTACTGAGAAAATGGTGACGTGTTCAATACTTATTTTACCTGCTGTACATTTCCTTGTGTGTCTACTTCACTATATTTTAGAGGGAATAATAATATATTTTACTCATCTACATTTATTTGATGTCCATAGTTAAAATGAGGAAATTATTCTTTTGCAATCAGATTTCTAATATGAAAATAACAGTTTTGGTTATTTCAGTTTTGTTTTTGTGTGATTTTTTTTCTCATGGGTGTAAAGTGGATGGGGCTCAGTTGGAGAAAAGCTGATGTCATTTATTTCCATGCACTAATCAGGACTTTAGCAGCATATACATCATAATCTGAGCACAGTTGGCAGGCTGTGTGATGTGCTGTCTGTCAAATCTGATTAAAACACATCAACACACTCCTGATAAAGCAGACGTGTAAATAAATAACAGCTATAAGATGTCAGATATAAAAAAAGGGCTGAAAAGCTCTTATTTTACATACAAAAGATTATAAATTATGATGCACTGCTATAAATGAAACAACTATACAGTCTATAAAGTAGCTAAATCAATTTTACTTTAATGTGTTAATGCATTGTGCAAAGAAGTAAATGGTTTAAACACAATATAATGTAGCTATAACATTCAATGCCCATGTTATATATATTTTCAGGTGTTAATTTATGTACTCTTACATGCATAAATGATTGGTATAGAAACAGTGCTTTGTAATATAAAAACATAAATATATGTATGTAATACAGAGCTATTACTATACAGGTAAATGATGCTTAGTATAGTATTTGTACTGTATGAAACATTAACTCCTTATATATGCTTACAACTCCATTAAAGTCTATTATAAACTACCAATTGATCATTTACTGCTTATAAATGCTAAAATGAATGGGTGATGAGGCTTAAAATAAAATGCTAACAGTGCATGCATTTTGCTTTTAAATTTTAAAAAATCACTGCATTGTATTTATGTGTAATTGAGTTTTTTTTACATTATCTTTTTTTCCTGCTTTCCTTCAAATGTCTGAATATTTTCTCCCCAATGGTCTGCATGCATTTTCACATGAGAAATGTAATCCATAATAGGAGTGTAACCATAGCTCATTTATGTAAGATTAGTCACTTTGTCAACGTACCCTCACATTAACTATTCCATTTGAGCCTTGCTTTAAATGT
The DNA here is from genome assembly GCF_027409825.1 of Scomber japonicus. Lineage (NCBI taxonomy): Eukaryota > Metazoa > Chordata > Actinopteri > Scombriformes > Scombridae > Scomber > Scomber japonicus. Next base: position 6,588,800 of record NC_070598.1, read on the forward strand.
CATTGGGAGGGATTCATACTTATTTACCTGCCAAAACAGGCATTACTTTGATCTATCTGCAACTACCTTGGCAGAACACCTACTGTACAAAGACACATTTGGGTATACCTTTTTTCTAGGGATTGATTACAATGCAAATTACCTTGTCATATTGTACAGCGGCCTCTAAACTAAAATTGCACATTACTACAAGCACATACTTCAGCCTGGCTGGAATAGAATGATGTAAACCTTCCTACACTGTCTGTGCTTTGTCTTTTCATTTATTTAAGATTTTATATAGGGCATAGGGAATATGTATAACTCTGTAAAACTCTGCTGTGTCCCAGATTCTGCAGGTCATTATAGTAAGAGGTTATTGATATGTGTAGTGCAGTACAGGTGCAATAAAACTGCTGCCACATCTGCAAAAATAGGGTATCAGTTTATCACAGCTTCTTTTCTTTTTTTTGAACAAAGATGGGTTTAGTCCAACATTTGAGAATATGTTTTTGCAAATGCAGTGTCTCGAGTATGTTACAACACATCATTAAGCTGTGCTAACACTGATTATGAACATTAACAGCCACAGATCACTTACCTTGCCAACATAGAGGGGCTCAATTCCCGTGTACTCCTCTAACACGAAGAACTGGTTCCATACCCAGCTGCGTTTGTGCCTGTGCAGGACCTCCCAGGGGGCTGGATCAGAGTGTGGGGACTTCTCCAGATCCCCAGAGCTGGGATTTAGCCCCCAGCAGCCCCTCTCCCGCAAGGGAAGCAGGAGTGCCAGGAGAGCCAGGGCTCTGCATATGCCTGAGCAACACCACCCCATCATCTGGGCCCCCTCCAAAACGCACTGAGGCCAGAAGAGGAGCAAAAATTTAAAAATAGACAGCAAAGCTTAAATGTCAAAACCCTCAGGGTTTTATCCACACAGTCCTGACCCTGTGTTTCACCAAAAAGCGAGTGAAGTCACACCCTGGACAGAGCACATGGGTTCAAAAAGAGTCAAGCTCTGCATTTTGCTGTGTTGCTCTTCTTTTTTTCCTGATTGGAGACTAAAAGTGGGGTAATTCCTTCCGCTTTGGAGCCGGGGAGTTGACATTAAAGCTGGCTAACAGGGTCAATGGCAATCGGGGAGGCTTCAACTCGGAGGCTATATAATTGGCACCTATCAGAACAGAGAGAGCAAGAGAAAAAAAAGGGAGAAAGACATAGAGGAGAGAGAAGAGAAAGTACCGTCAGCAAAATTGCCTCTGTGACCGCAGTCACTTTAGACAGCAGGTAATGTGCCTGCTGATGCAATGATAATGACATTTTTCACCAATCATAAAGAAATTGGTCAAAAATGAATAGACAGTAAATATGGTAAATACAATCAACATTATGTCCTTCACAAACACACACTCACCTACACACACATGCAACGGCAAAAAAAAAAAATCCAGCAAGGTCAAAATGTTAATAAGGGTAATACGGAGGGAGGAATTACTCGGCTCCTCAATGCACATAAGCAAAGATATTTCACAGAGAGAAACAACAGTGGCTGCGCGGAATAACAATCAAACACCATTCAGCTGCCTCCCAATTATCTGGGCTTTACCTCACCAAGGTCGTTATTTTGTCACATTCTCTTTGTATAAGATCATGGCGTAATGGTGGCGGGGCTTGCCACTCAACACTAACAAGCCACATGATCTGTGTGGCAAGCTCTCATCACCGAGATTAAAAATAAATCTGAGCTGTCAGCATCATGATGGCCCAAGCGCTCCTGACCTCTACTCCATGCAGTCTGTCTGACGGGCCGAGCACATGCAAGGGGATCTGTCTTCTCTGTCTTCTCTGCCACCGTCATGCTGTGACAGATTCCCCGAGATGCCAGTACATGAAGACTTGTCAAAACAGAGGAAAGCATCCGGTCCTGACAGATAATGTTCTTGGTGGTGTCGCAACTCATTCTTGGCAGTACTGAGTAGTTGAGTAATTACATAAACTTCTTAATATCACCGGTATTATCTGTCTAATTTGACATGTGGCGACGTCTCCGGCAAATTCCCTTGAATGTGGAAACACAGTGAAGCTTTGGAGCAGAGCAGAGAGGGGAGAGGGGAGGCTGGTACATAAATTTATACAATATCTTGATGATACTGACTCAGAAATGCCATCTAAACAAGGCAAGACATTTAGAAAACTGAAAGCTTGACCGCACGTACGTATATTTATTCCCTCGCTGACCTCTCTTTCTCTCTCCTCTTCGCAGAGTATTGGCAGGGCCCAGGACTAAGAAGGTAATTGCTTTGGCATACAGTGACCTCTTTCTTCCCACACAGATTCTCCAGTTCTTATTTTACTTGCTTGGCGTTACCCCCCCACTACCCCCCCCCCCCCCCCCAAGCAAAATAAAAACAGCCCACCACCACACATCCTGTGTAAGTGATTTGTTGTAATGACTTTGCCATAGCGAAGTCATTATCTCGTGCTAATAATTAACACAGGAATAAATCATCATGGCATGTTAGTCACCTCGCCTAGACACCTACATGTTTTGCAAGAAGAATCTGGAGAATTTGCTTTTGAAAAATGCATCATATTTAAATGTTTAAATTCTTCACAGAAGCATCTTCCATTTTTATTTTTTTTATTTTTGTGTGAGTGTGTGTGTGTGTGCTGTTTATTCAGATTTCTGGTCAAGGTTCAGAAAACATACTAACTCCTAATAGGCGAAACTTTCTCCAATGAGCTGCAGAAACAATCATTCTGATCTGCATTTAATATACGAGCTGAGATACATCACACTAAGGCTGGAAAACATTAACACACACACACAGACACACACACACACACACACACACACACACATTTGCACACAGATTCAAAGTCACTGCCTCTGCATGACAATTTAATGGTAGAGGTGGAAAGTGGAGCAGATCTGGCTGCAGGGCAACACGAGTTGTGAAGGCAGGTTGCAGCGGTGGTATTGTGGGAGAGAAGATCGGCGCAGGGTCAGTTGGAGCCAAGTGGCCAAGGTAATGCTTCTCATTTTGCTAAACCCTGAACAATAGAAAAGATGGAAGTCAGATAGAGGCCATAGATAATAATAATGTGGTTGAGAGTGCTGCAATGTGCTCCACGAGGTCTTTTTATTCAATTATTTTATCTTGATTTACTGTCTGGTTTATTTGTCCCAAAAAAAAAATCTGTGCAGTAATAGAAATCAATTTCTCTCCCCCTCAAAACAAACTAATTGTTTATCATTTAAAAACTTAAAGCGTATAATAACAAATCTAGCTTGAAATGAACTGGCGAAGTCTGGCAAACAAAGAGATTGATGTGACAGGAAGTGTGTGTTTTCGCGAGACTGCTTTTTCTCGTGAAGGCTTCCATTTCTTCCTGTTGGTGTCAGGTGATTGACAGTAAGCAGAGCGTAACACAACGTGGCGCTGATAGGGTAAAAAAAACCAAAAAACACTCAACTGAGGTACAATGAAGTGACAACGAAACAGAGAAACTTTGGCAGAGACCAAATGAAGGCGTCGTGTTCACCCCGTGATGGATTATCTCACTCGGCGGAAGCTGTTTTTCATACTGTACAGGAGTGAGTGGCAGAAAGTGGCTTTTTGCTTGAAAGGAGGAAAAGCAGACCTGATGTCTTAAAGGTGTGCTTGCCTGCCTGCCTGCCTGCCTGCCTGCCTGAGTACGAGAAAGATGGACGAGGTGAAGGGCAACATCAAGAAATGGCACGAAAGTGAGAGAACACAGGTGTTGTGTTCTTAAACTCTCAGATATCAAACTGTCCATTACTGTATTCTTCTTGTAAAAGCAGTTCTCCCCCTTCTGCTGAATAGCTGAGGTGGGTTATCCTGCCTTAAAGCACTGGCAGCTTGATTCAAAGAATTGTAGTCTTCATTTTTTTGTCCAACATTTTTGGTGCCAAATGCTCTAAACGCTTCTGTTGTTTTTTCACCCTGCAGAGAAAAATCATACTGGTGCCTTTTTTATTTATTTTTTTACTCATCTTAAAATATTTAAATATCAGCACAAAATATCATCTGTTGGCACATTCAGTCTGGCAACATCAATCTTTCAGTGTGGTCAAAGCTTTTGACAGAAGTCCATGCTGGACTTCCTGTAGGGAAGGAGGGAGGGAGGGAGGGATGGAGGAAGGGAGGAAGGGAGGGAGGGAGGTGAGGGAGCAGACTTACTGTTGGGCAGCGTCAAAGCAAAGACACTAAATTAAGTGAAAATGTGAGATACAGCCGTGAATGTAAAGCCTCCCCAGTCATCCCCCGGCTCTGTTTCTCTTACACACACTGCTCTAATCCCATTTGCCAGTCTCACAACAGGATTACCAGTGCTACAGTGCTCAGTAACCAATCGTACGCTTCTCCTGATCCATATTCTCCTCAATCATTGTGTACATTCAGAGTGTCAGGATACAAACCGCTGACAAGTCAATTAGGGTTTGAAACACTTAATAAAGACCGTCTACTGGCTCATTTAAGAAACTAAAAAGTATATAGAGTTGATTTTTGATGATACATTTACTCAGATTTCTATTAATTTGCTGAAGCCAACAGCAGGTATTAGATTTTCCCTGTGCATTAGTGACATAGAAGCTCTGCTTGTAATAAATAAGGCAGCATATGTGCAGTGTCCATATAAATAATAATAACAAGGCACCCTCTTTGTGTGTCCCTTTCCGGGGGGAAATCAGAGCACAGGGTCAGCTACAAAGCGACAGCAACTCCGGAGCAGGTGGGTCTTCAGCGTTATTGCTCAAGGACACTCACAGCACACACAGACCAGACTCTTGCTGACGCAGGAGCTTGAACCCGAGTCCTCCGGTTGAAGGGTCTCCCCTACTCACTAAACAACCGTCCTGCCCTCTGGAGCGGCTTTTTGTTACCTCATCTCGTATTCATTTGAATTCATCCCGCATCCCTCACTAGTAGATCAGAAGCTGACACTATGTACGTGTCACATGCTGCACGAATAAGGCAGAATTCAACATAAAGAGAGAGAGAGAGAAAGAGAGAGAGAGAGAGAGAGAGAGATGTCTGGTTGAGGACTACAGAGATCCTCCTGCTTATGGAGTTTTAACACGTGCTGTGTGATAAGAAAGACAGGAATTTGCTTTTTTTTCCCCCCAACCCAATTAAATTACTTTCAAATGTATGCTAGAGTTCTAAAATGAAGTTATGCTTGTGTATCAAAAAGTCAGCAAATAACTGATAAATTAAAAAAGGCAGAGAAAAAATGACATATCTAACCTTATATTAATTATGGACTTCATCCATTTCCCCAAAAATCAAAGCAAACAGTATTTCTGTTAAGTTTTCTGGATGCATTTTTTAAAAAAGAAAAGAAAAAAAAGAAGATCAATGAGACCTTTAAGTTATTCTGCAGACATAAATTGAATCAGTTCCTGTCTTTGCAGCATCCTGATGAGAAATACCAACACCAGTAGGGCAGATGGGTTGTGCAAAATGCTATTTGGTAAACAGTATCACACTCAGTATGGTCACTATAGAGCTAATGGGCTGCAAACACAAGCAGAGTTTATGGTTTTGCACAGCCAGACATCTCAAGTAATTTGATACATTTTGCTCCAGAATAAACCTGCACTGCAAGAAATATCCATGTTATTTGGTATTGATCCATAATGTCATTTTCTTGTCCTTAAAAAAATAAATACATATATCTATCTTCTAACATGCTGTGAAATGTTGGCACAGTTCCACTTATTCCCACTGCAGTTATTAGTTTCATGAATTTCCCTAGAACATGTTGCAGTATCTTAGCCTGAAATAGTGCAGATCTTTTAATTTTAGAAAATTCATCGGACACATTGATTAAAAATGAGTCTCATTTTTTACCCTGCCGGCAGTTTCTTCTTTTCAATTGTTCATATATTTTAAAAAAAATTGGATTTTGCAGCTCAATCTTGTCCTCAGTGACTCTTTGATTCTTTGTGGTGTAAATCAGCAGGTATCTCTCTGGTCGGCCTTGTGCACTGATGTGACCTGACTGCTTTGACCCTCCTGTTAAGTATCAATCATTGCGCATTAGCTGTCAACACCTGCACAATGCAGAAAAAGTTCTCAGGGCGCACCTGTTCCCGGATCGATAGGAGACGTTTTTTTCCGATAGAAGATGAAAAAAAAACCTCCAGCTCGTATCATTAACACTGATCGATTAAACATCTTCACAACTTCGGGGTTTTAGAAGAAATAAAGCAGGAGACGACATTAGATAGTGACAAACAGGCACATGATGGGAATCGGGCACCACGGAAAACACCGACAGTAAACATCTCTGTGAGCGACCGCCGCAGGAAACCTGTGTCCATGGAATACTAATTACAGAATAAGCGACGGGACAAAAAAAATGCACAGAATACCTAAGTAGACCATAAATTAACTGGGGGGTGCATTGTGGGGATGAACAACTCGACACATGACATCAAGGATTCATAATTGCGCTTTGAAATCTGCTGGAATTACTCACCCAAAAGAAGATGGAATAACTTCACCGACCGCGCAGATGATGCTGTCTGGTGGTAAAAGTTGGGTTTTTTCTCCACGCACCACACAGAGAAAAAAACACAGCTTATGTCAAGATGAAGAGTTTGAAAGTTTTCATGATGAAATTAGTCCTGATGGCAGAGCAAGGCTGCTGGAGATCTGCGGCTGGATCGCGCGTAAATGCTCACCCTTGGCAGGGATGTGGCAAGTCTGATCCCCTTTCTCTCTGTCTGTCTCTCGCTCTCTCTCTCTCTCTCTCTCTCGCTCTCTCTCTCTCTCCTTCCCTCTCTCTCCCTACTCTCTCTCTCTCTCCGTCTCTCCTGCGCAGTGCTGCCTCTGTGCAGGGAACCCCAGCTGCAGGGTTCTGGGTATGTATCTATCTCTCTCTACATAGTCAACAGGGGACGAGCAGCAGCGAGGACTCAGGACGCCGGGCGAGACAGGAAACGCTCTCATCTGAGCCAAATCCTCGCTGAGTGGAGTGGAGAGAGCCTATCGAAATAGTTTGACCAAAATAAGTTGGCGTGGAGAGAGCCAGAAACACACGCAGCGTTTTGGCAGAGGGGAAGAAGAGCCGAATTTTCAAATCTGCCAAGTTTTTTGGCAGCAGATGGCATGTGTACTGTTAAATGATTGCCTCACTGGTGAAAAGAAAATCAATACAAAATTCTTGAAACCTTCCACCAGTGAGAGGAATTTTGCATCCCTCCTTCACCTTGAGAATTAATTAAATTTGGCCAACTCGCATGTTAAAAATTATTATGTTCAACAATGTTGCATCTTCGGTTTATTACCATTGATGGTCCCTGTGGACATCTTTAGATACTGCATTCATTTGATTGCTCCATTCTGGGTTTTTTCTTTCTTTCCTGCATAATTCTCTCTTTTCTAAATTGAATTTTTCTTGTGTGCAGTTCCACATGAATATCTGGGCTTCCATTTTTATTCAAGAGTTTTGTTTTTCATCTAATTAGCTGCAAACTTCTCTCCTATGGTGACAGCATTAGACTAGCCTCTCTACACTAGCCTATACCACACCTCCACACTCGCAGACCTTTGAAACCAACCAGTATTAGTTACATTCCTAATTAGTGACAGTAAACATACAGTGTGCACCGGCACCTCCAGTTATTAACATGCATTTGCACAGAGTATTACATTATTCTCTTCGAGCCTTGTCAAAGTAAACAGCTTGAACTCGGATGTTTGTTTTTGAGCAGGTGCTTTCTGCTGATCGCCGACACAAAGTATGTACACTTGCTCTCACATGTGGAAACATCACATTTCACTTTAAACACAATCCTGGGCATTAGTCACCGGCGGCTTACCGTCTGTGTATTTTTCTGCATGGAATTTGCATCTTCTTTAGGCAGAATACATTGCTATTGTGCAGATTTTTTCCCCCCTCCCATCTCCTCTGTGCCGTCATTTAGGCTGCATTCACACCAAATCTGGCAATGCATGAAAAAACATCAGTCCTCCCATTCATTTCAATGGGGACAGAGCATTTTTGTGCAGCAGACTGGACTTCACAGGTGTCACCAAAAAGCTAACGTCTGGCAAGAAGTTGAACCAGACTCGAATCAAAACCTAATGTTATGCTGTGGTGGTCAATCACATGCATGCAACCACACATTTCTAAGCAACATAAGCGCCATATCGCTAATTATGTCTTAATTATTGTAATAAAACTCCACAGAGTTGTAAATTCCTGTCTGTGAGGGTTTTGCCTTCTTCCAAGTCCTTAAATGCATTCATCTGTAGCTCCAACTCAACTTCCTGGATCATATTTCATTGTTTCACCAGCAACTCAAACAACAACACTCCAACCCCTCCCGCCCGCCATTGTAGCCCCCAGCGTTGGAGTGCCGGTTTGCCGGATTTGGTATGAATGCAGCCTTAGGAAGGAAGCATTGACCCAAACTAATAGAAAGAGCAGCCTCTGTCTGTCATACCTGGAAGAGCAGTTGGCAAAGCTAAAATTAGACACACGGGACAATGAGCAGACCAGAACAGAAAAGAAAAGAAAGCTACAGTAACGGGAGGAGGAGGAAGAATAATGTTGTTGGAGGCAAAAGGGAGGAGCTAAAGAGAAGAGAGTTAAAGGTGGATAATGCCAAGATAAAATGGAGAAGAGCTGGACTAAATAAGAACTCAACTTAAAAGGATGTATGGAGACAGAGTGCGGACAGTGAGTGGGTGTGTGATAACAGAGGAAGAGGTGAAAGGGAGGAGAAGAGGGAGGTTTATCGTAGGAGGGTGGCGATGGGTTGGAGGGGCTGCAGTTCAGCGGTGAGAGTTATTTAATTGGAGAGTGACATTGGGAGCTTGGCTCGTCAGCTCATCCCCATCAATCACACGCGGTCAGGAGATGCCTGAGGTGATGTGGCCCGCGTCCCGCTCCCTCCGGATCCCACGGCCAACCCCGGCATTTAACCGCCAATGCCTCCATTACATCTCCTTCACCTCAGGCACCACCCCCCACCCCCTCGCCCCTTCCTCCAAGCTAACCACTCACCCAACCTCAACCCCCCCCCCATCAGGATGCTTTGACCTCCGCTCACCTGGCCTACAGTTATCTGCTCCCCTGTGACTCACGGCTTGATGGGTCTTTTTGTTCACAGGATAACAAGAAAAACAGAGAGAAGGGGATACTGTAACAGCTTATGGAACATTTTATTATAATATGACCCCCCCCAAGGACAATAAGGTTTGAATTTTACACTGTTTGTCACTACAACTGCATCTCATAAGCTATTTGCATGAGCAGCTATTACTCTAACACAGTAGTCACCAATCGTTTTGCTCAGACACGCCCCCTCAGCCCTGTCAGATAAACTTAGATACCTCATTAATGACACTGATTTTAAACTGGATGTTTAAACACAGCTTTTTTTCAAACAACTGGTCTGACAGTGTTTAAGTGGTATGGTCAAGTTTGTAGTGCTATTACTCACACTTGGAGTGGTAGAAGCTGGATTTCAGCCATTTAAGCCAATCAACAATTTATCTGTTACTACAGTAACCTTGGTAAGACAAAGTGGTGTATTTACTACAATTGAGATGTTTAAATTCAAAAACAGCACCTGTACATCCGAAAGCATTGGATACCCAGATAGCAAAATTCTTTTGACCCATATCTGGCCCACACCTGACATGTTCATCCGGCCCACATACAGCATGGAATGATGGCACTTGGGCGGTCCGCTCATGTTTGCCAAAAGTGGGCCATAACCAAGCCATCACAATGCCAGATGTCAACCAAAAACACACCAAATAAACCAGTTTGGCCAAGACTGGCCCAAATATGTTTCAACAAAGGTGGGCCAAGTATGTTTCCTTATATGTGGGCCTCTTTAGGCTCACATCCGGATTAGTCATTGCCATACTTGCCATATTTCGGCCAAAGATGGGCCATATTCGTTTTGTGATATTTGGCCCAAATGTATGGGCCAGTTTAGGTTCACGTCTGTTTTGTCCGGGCCAGAAGAATGCCTACAGTGCCGGATCATTGCCTCAAGTGGCCCACATTCGCATGCTATCTGGGTATATTACAGCTGCATTTTATTGTGAATTTATCCAGATTATAGTGACACTGATGTGTTTTCGTACTGTGAGTAAATAACCTTGGCAAGACATAGTGGTGTATTTACAGGTATTTGTAATTATATTCATTCAAAAAGGCCAATGTTTGTACACTTGGCACAAAAGGCACTTGATGACTATTAGATATTGAAGCACTAAATGTATTAACAGCATGCTACTGTACTATGCTGGCCTCAAATCAACAAAGACCACTTTGTTATATATTTGCTCGTAACTTACAAAAATGCACTTCATGATAATGATATCTATAAAGGAGTGGGAGATTGAGTGGGGGCAATAAGTAGCTACTGTTTGATCTTAAATTAGCTATCTATTATAACACTTTATCCATTACTATAGCTAAGGATTTAAACCATTTCTTGTAATATTAAAAACTTATCCATTACTTGTAGCTTGTGTTTAAACTGTTAATTACATTTATCTTTGCTCACTAGCTAACTAGTTTCTCAATCCCAACATGATGTATTCTGTTAAATCTGACTGTGTACATGGATAGTTGTATTATTTTAATATCTATTTTTTTCAATTACTTAAGCAACCATACAGTCTTTACCCTCGGGCAACTGCAGATGAACCCCCGAGGATACAGGCTCCCTTGGTTGGGAATCACTAATATACAAATAAGGCATGGATATATATGGATTGATAGTCACAGCAGAAGTAAATTGAATGATCAGTAATGTTAATTGCTGTCCAATCTATAACCTGCTAAAAGACAGATGACATTATAATTTCAGTAACTGCCATTCACTGTCATTGGAAACAGATGATTGTAACATTGACCAGCCAATCTCGGCACTAAACAAGGCATTGATTTCTCCCAGTGGACATTTAAAAGAAAACATGTTGCTGTTGCTCACAGTTAAAGAGATGTCATAACACACATTGGCTTTTTCTCTGCACAAACATTGAACTCAGTGGCTGCACAGCAAACACGGAGGAGGAATCATGATGAAATAGCCACAGATGATCTTTTTCTTGTTATCATGCAGATCTGTATCAGAAAAAAATCTGCAGTGAAATATGGCAATGTCCTCACATGATGCACTTTAATTCATTTTGATGAATTCAAGTTTTTTTTTTTTTTTAAGTTTATGAAAATAGAATTCACCACACTTGCATTGGCCTTCACATTTTTCAGTGCCGGTGGAGCAATGATTCAAAGCAAGTGACCTTTTTCACACCGTGGTCTTGACAGTGGGATGCAGATTTATCATCAAACTGAATTCCATTTAGTGGATGTACTAATTCATCTCTGACTCTTTCCCTGCTCCATAATTGCACCAAGACATTTCCACACAAGTGCCCCCCCTCCCTTTTAATTGTTTCTTTTCCCCCTTAATTTTATTTTTAATTCTTAATGTTGATTGATTTTTCTTTTCTTTTTGAGCATCAGGACCAGTGTCTCTTTCAGCAAAGCCAAAGCCTCAGTGTGGGCTCTTTTGCATAGCTCACAGTAGCCTATGTGAACATGCATTTCACTACATGGAGTTCATAAGGGTGCAACAGAGCCTGGGATCAGAGGCAGCCGAGGGGCCTTGATGTTCAAGAGACAAGGCCAGGGAGTTGACGTCCCCCTGACTCCACCACCATGACTAAAATACAAAAGCTTGACTCATTTGCATATGCTGCATCAAAACATTCATCCTCCTCCTCTTTGAGAAACAGGGATTTAGACTAATCATCCAGCAAGTATTGAGCGATTACATTTTCATCAAATGCAATGTAAGAGGGTCGAAAGATCAAGTGAACTAATGGATGACCTAATCATGGGGGATTGGCTGTATCGATTCATATGGTCATATCCTCATTGTCTGTCAGGCCACAGAAGCCAGAGGCGGATACAATCCTTCACTGGCTGGAACCACCATATTCAAGAAACCCTCAGTCAGATTACACTAATTTAGCCCATACCTCTCCTGTTCCCCTGGGGGTTAAATAGATTACAGGGGAGGAATGGCAATCTTGCTGAGTTGCAGTTTAGGACTTGTCTTCCAGATTGTTAGATTCAGAATAATTTACTGTAACAGGTTTTTATCAACCCTACTCTCTTTTTAGATATTTTATTTTTCTTGTCATATTTCCTTCACGAGGAGAACTGCAGCGCACACTATACCTCCACTCGCACCCTCCATATATAAATTGTCTTAATCCTCATTGAAATACAGCATGTTGAAAATGTTGTCATGCTCGCAGATGCAATTTTGCACGCAAGCAAAATTATGACTTGGTGGTTGGTGACACTGGCTGCCAACACTGCAGAGACAGTCATTCTTCAAGGACAATCTTCTGCATCTGTGTGAATAATCAATGTTACTGAAAGTTTATCATGAACTCTTGGCATCTTCCATATAGCATCAGGCAAAAGCTGTTCTGCAAATCTCATCAAGAGGTAAACTGACATTTCTTTCTTCCTCAAGATGATCAAGACAAAGAAGCCCAAAACGGAAAAAAAAACCATAGGTAAATACTTGAGATTGAGAAGAGGTATAGATAACAGACAAGTACAGAGGTCATTCTCAGCAATTTCCCTCCAGACGCGTCACAGCAGGTTCTGAAAGAGAAACGTCTCGCTGCAGACAGACATGTTCATTCACCTCAGTTTGTGTCGACTGAGGCAGCACCCTGATCCGAATCCTAATGACACACCAACCTGCTAGCATTCAGTGGTCTGTGTGTCACAGAGCGGGAGAGAGCCGTGGCAGCTCGGTCTGTACTCTCAACTCACATTCACATCTGCACCTGTAAAATCTCTACAAAAGGGAAATAAGGCTGTCAGAGAAGATCCTCCCTGTCAGTATAGTCACTACAACATAGTGGAAGATACACTGCATGGGGTTATGGCTTTAGAAACCTTCGGGTTAAAGCTTCAAAATGGATTTGACTCATGGTTGCAATTCATTTTCCACTCAACGAAATACTTAAAGCTCCACTAATTAAATTATACAATATATTAACAATGGATCCAATGTGTAAGGTGAAAGAGGTCAGCAAAGCAACAAATCCACAGAGAATTATCACCCTGCTTGGAGCCTTCCTTCTTAAGCTCTCTACAGAGCTTTTAGCCTTTTGTTTTCACTGTACAGCATGCAAAGTGTATTACCACCTGCATTTCCAGCAGCTATTTCAGCAAAGAAAACACCGGAACACTAATTGCCCAGCGCAAAAAAACAGCAGATAGAAAGTGAAGAAAGTCGAACATCTAGAAGCTAAAGGGCGAGATATATAAGAGTTGGTGGAGACTAAAACTGAACTAAAAGGAGAGTGGATATTAACCCTCCTGTTGTCCTCAGGTCAAGGAAGGACAGGAGGAAGGAAGGAGGGAGGGAGGAAAAGAGGAAGGACGTAAGGAGAGAAGGAAGGAAGGAAGGAAAGGAGTAAGGAGGGAGGGAGGAAGGAAAGGAGGACGCAAGGAAGGAAGGGCATGAGTAAGGAGGAAAAGAGGAAGGATGGAAGGATGGAAGGAAATGAGGAAAGAAGTATGGAAGGAGGAGGGAGCAAAGAAAGAGGGAAGGAGGGGAAGAACGAAGGAAAAATTAAAGAAAGAGGGAAGAAGGGAGGAAGGAAGGAAGGAAAGGAGTAAGGAGGGAGGGAGGAAGGAAAGGAGGACGCAAGGAAGGAAGGGCATGAGTAAGGAGGAAAAGAGGAAGGATGGAAGGAAATGAGGAAAGAAGTATGGAAGGAGGAGGGAGCAAAGAAAGGGAAGGGGAAGAATGAAGGAAAAATTAAAGAAAGAGGGAAGAAGGGAGGAAAGAAGGAACAGTCAAAAAGATATGGGGAGAATTTGACCCGGGAGGACGACAGGAGGGTTAAACTCACACTCTTTCAGGAGGTCAGTAACAGAACTCTAAATGAAGGTTAATGTTGCTGTGTGTCTTGTGTGGCAATTCATGGTAGCCAAAATTTAGTTTAACTTTTAAATAACTGAGTTTAACTTTGAATAACTTTGGCGGTTTGTGGTATACACTATATTTTATTGGCTTGTTTCACTTATTTTGTCCCTATGTGACCAAAAAAGTCTGTTACTACAGCTTTAAGCTTAACAGTGTTGCCAGTTTCAGTCCTGGCTCACGGTTTGTATGCGCAGTTTAAACCAATATGTCACCCAAAATGTACAATATAATTTCAGTATCAAACATTCACTACTCGTGGACTATAACTTGCTCTTTCATGGAAGGCAGTTGTTCCAACACTTGTGTTTGGCCGGCTTACATGTAGCTAAACACGCTGGTTTGGATTCAGTCTTCATCTGCGACCTTGTCCTGTCCTAACTTACAATTTTGGCACAACAAAAAAAGCAGGCAGGACAGGAAACAGCATGAATAGGGTTGTCAGCATAAACTGTGGGAGCTAGCTACTGGGTGCTACCAACAGTAATCCACAAAGTTGAACATTTCATACCTTTTTCTTTTTTGCATTTTGCTGTCAGTAACCTTAATCGTTGTCCTTGCAGATATTGCAGTCAAGCAGCATCTCTTCTCCTCTGCTGCTTATTATTTTGCCATACCTATAAACAGGAATTAAATTAAGACAACACATTTTATCTACAAAACAAGCTCTGAATATGCAAACTAGCCTTTTAATGTATTTCTATTCTAATACATTTGTACTTTTACTTGAGTAAAAGTTTGATTTCATTACTTTCATTACTTCCATCAGAACTCTTCCATCAGATACAACATTAAAATACCTTTTACATGTTAATTAATAAGCAAATAAAACATATATATATAACCTTAAAGGGTTCATTCTGCCCATGTTTAAATACTTATACTGTATTTGGAGTATTTTTGCTACTTTTACTTGAGTAGAAAAGTCTGAATACTTATTCCATCATCAGCTATGATGTTAAAATGCATCCGACAGATTAATTAACAGTAATCCAACAAAATAGAATATAATTGTATAACTCCTACACATTTTGACACATACATTTTGCTGATATAACTTTCCTAAAACATTCTAGACGTGCTCTATGTGAGAAAAAGTGCCTTGAGATAACTTTTGTTGTGATTTGGTGCTGTATGAATAAAATTTAATTTAATTGAATATTAACAGTTAGAACTCCTCAATGAAAGGTCAAGTCCTGAATGGAGAGCCTTCCAATTTTTATGTCAATTTAATTGGATTAAATTCTGTCTGAAGTATAAATGGTGGGTTCAATTTGCAACCGAAGCGAAATAATTGGGGAGTGAGAGGATCATCCTAACGCATTGAGATTGAGGTGCATTTAGGCAAAACTATGAGTTTTTCGGGCACACACGATGTGGAGCAGAGAAGTGACTCTAATGCTGCAGGGACAGTTTGACAAGTTTCTACGGATGTTTAATACTTTTCTATGCTGTGGATTACTTTTACCTACTGAAACTGCCTGAAATCCAAGGTGGCTACAGTCGTCGGCTCTTGCAAAAAGAAGCTACAACTTACAAACTTTCTAATTCTACCATGCAAGTCTACAGAGGGGTGGAGGGGTGGGTGTTTGATACTCAAAAGATTTTTTTATGTGTGGAGTATCACAACAAAAATGTGGTTCTCAAGCCGTTTTCATGTGGAAATCCTCACAT
The DNA here is from genome assembly GCF_027409825.1 of Scomber japonicus. Taxonomy (NCBI): domain Eukaryota; kingdom Metazoa; phylum Chordata; class Actinopteri; order Scombriformes; family Scombridae; genus Scomber; species Scomber japonicus. Next base: position 6,604,476 of record NC_070598.1, read on the forward strand.
TAAGATGCACGATCATTTAAGAAAACTTCCCATGCTTGCATATCAGCTCGTATCAGTATTCATGTCTAGTTAATTCCTTCCTTCCCCTACTTTATTTGTTTTATCTCCAGAGCCGGAGGTTTTCAATTAGGATTTCCCTGAAAGGTGGCAAATGTTCTAGGCTTTTTGACAGCAAGCTTTGGCTGCATATCACCAACATGCTTTTCTTTCTATTTGGAAAAAAAGAAGAGGGAAAATAATGTGTCACCTTGTGTTACATACAATGAGAAAGAAAGAAAGAGGCAAACACAGGAAGCACAAACAAGACAGAAATGAGGACACAGGATGAGACAGAGACATAGATGAAGAGCAGGAAGGGACGGTAACAGAGAGGAGAAAAAAGAAAAAGAAAAAGGCATTGGCTTTGTCATGACAGTCTCCTCTCCCATGGCGGGGAAGATGTGTGTTCACATGCTCCAGTAGTCAGGCTGAAAAACCCAGGCCTGTTGCATTCACTCCAGCAGAGCAATAGCACTCATGGTTGCCTGGTTGGCAAAGAGCTTGTTATCCCCCCATGCCTTCATCTGCCTTGCTCCTCTTCTCTCCACATCCCTTTTCCCACACCACAAGCATCTGCATTCTGTTTGCTTCAACAAGCCCCCGTGTTTCCTGGCCACCGTGTAACAAGGAAACAAGCAGCGCCCCCTTTTTTTTTTCCATTCTCCTTTTTTGAGAGAGACACAGGTGAACACAAACAGCACAGGTGGTGTTTGCGTCAGGCGAAACGTCCTGATCCTGAAAATCAAATGCAGTCCTGTCAAGCCAAACTGTGGTGCTCCCGCCACGCCTGATCCGTCCCGCTGGTGACAGAAGTGAGTCCCCAATCTCGGGAAAAGGAAATGAACAATGATAATCTAATGGACTCGATCAACCAACAAGTGTCAAATGGGAATACACAGGCACGGATGAGGAGCTGGGTTGACTGAATACACTGGGTAATGAATGCCAGTGGGAAACTCTGAGAAGTATAACAGGTCTTCTTCTTCTTATCTGGCATATTTCAAATGTTTCTCATTAACTCCAGGAGTTTCTATTCTACCCATTAAATTTTCCTTTCTGTCTTTATGTGAATGGGATTGTATGAGCCAAGAACACTTGCTGAGTCAGTGGGTGGAGGGCGAACAGAACAAAATACATTACCAATAATTTTTTTTTCTTCTCTCTCTACGAGTACTCCGAGAACGGAAGAAGTGAATATAAAGTAAGGCATTGTTTTTTAAAAAGGAACTAGGAACAAAGAAAAAAATAGATTTTATAGCAGCTGTGGGTGATCATGTTCAAAGTAGGAAAACAATGACAAATATATGCTGTGAACACCTTGATTTCCTCAAATAATGCTGTTTGCTAATGCTGCCTCATATTGGAATAAACTTGAGTATAGCAAACTATAAAACTACGTGGTATTTGAAAATCAGAAGAACCATTTCTTTTGAAGCCAGGGCTGGGTATCATTTCAGAAATTACCATACTAGTACCAATGCAAGCGCCTTTAAAGTGATGCTGATACCAATTGAGAACTTCATTTTAAACTCGTTAGATATTTTCTGCACTTGCTTTTATCCGATGTAACAGGTGTGTAGTGTAGACACACTTTAGAGCGTTTAGGTGGCATCTTGACTGCTGAACTGCTAAGGGCGCTAACTCAAATTCACGACAACTTCACCACCACAGACGGGTTGTAGATGCTGTGGCAGTGGGCCAATCACATGTCGCATTAAATCGAAGAATGCTTGCATTGATTGGCAGTGAGCATATCCATACAAATAGTCATACTTTGTGGCTCTGGGTTAAAAAAGGATTGATTGCGGTTATTGTTTGACAAGAGACTACTTGGTATCGGTTTATTCTGGTCAATAACGTAAAGGTATTGAGTACCCAGGCCAGCACTACTTGAAGCCATAAAGGACCAATAAGCCACTTATTGTGTGTTAAACCCCTCTCCTCAAACAGCAATTGTCAAATCATAACTTTAGAAACTTTAATTAAGCACAGCATGGCTGGTAAATTTTGGATATATCTGCAAGTTGGATAAATGTGACTGGAGCTGTATTAAAAGCATACTATTACAGCAAAAGTCTTATGTAAGTAATGTTAAAAAAGAATCAGAGTGAAGTCTGATCTTACATTTTTCTTCTTTATCCAAGACTGTAGCTGTTGTATTTTTTTTATATTCCCATTTCTTCCACATGGTTCATCAGCTACAGAGGATTATGTCTTTTTGCCTCAGTGTTTGAGCTTATCATGCAGCCATCAAGTCCATATTTAAAAGGAGATCGCTGGCAGTTTTCTATATTTTTCTTATTGTCAACAAATCTCATGTGCAGAACCAAACCAACAATGAACTGATACAAGTATTGTGTGTGCATCCAGAAGCCTGATATATCTTATTCCTCTGTGCCATAGACCTCTATTATTATACATGTCACTGAGCTACTGTTGCACTCAGTGACACAAGATTATATGTATGTTGCAAACAGCTTGAAAGACTTTATACTAAATGTACTATAAGTCAAGAGGTTGTGAAATGTAGCATAATAAGCTAACGAAGTAAATGCAACTGAGCTCCAGTGCAAAACATGACCAGTTATTACTCTTTTGCGCCATTTCTAAACAAACTAACACGTCCAAACTCTAATGAGCTAATGGCTAATGAGCATGTTACCCAATGCAACAATAAGAACAATATAGAACATGAGCTTTAATGAGGCTTTAACACCATTGTTCTCTTAGTATGAGTCAACCAGAAACATTAAAAAGTCTACAGGAGACAGCTTGTTCAACGTTACATTAATTAGCTAGCTAGCTGGCAAAACCGGCTAAGTGACAGTTGTCATTTAAACAAGCAAATAAATCAGTTAAAACTAGACTAGAAATGAGAAACCTGATCTTATCCACATATATCTGACATAAGGGAACCTTTATTTAAACATACATTTCTAGTGATAATACAAACCTCCCCCCATTACCGTGCAAGCACAGAAATCTTAAGAAGTATTGGGTTATATCCACTTGAACATTCATTATGGGCTGTAAAACATAAAAGAGCTACGTTTGTAAAGTTGAATATGACAAATAAAATGTGCACATCTGTGTTTTGTCTTTATGAGATTCCATGCACATAGAGACAAAGAAAGGAGGAAATGAAAATAAAAGGAGCGTGATGAATGGTGATTAAATCCATTGCCTGAAAAATGGGCGCAATCACTATATGAAATAAAGATTAAACAACAATGAGCTCTGTTGATTATCAGTGTGACCAGGAACAAAAAAAAAAAAGTCTTATAAATCACTTCACAAAATCACCGCTCTCTCTCTGCCTGTTCACCGTTTCCCCTTCTTTCACTTCATTTTCCTCCATTTCTAACTTCGAACACTTTGATTTCTCATGTGAGGACAAAGCCACGTTTGAAATGAGAAAAGTTCTCCACTGGTGCGGCAGCAATGCTCAGTCCAGAGCTGAAGTTGATTGAGCTGATGGTCTGAGTGTCTGAAACACTGTAAGCTTTTTTCGAGAAAAGCCCCCGCGGGATTTCCATGGTTCAGGAGTGTGCCGGGGCCAGGCTTTGGCTGACAGGGCCCCCCCTCAGGTCCCAGCAGCTGCCAGGATGAAGAGAATGCTCTGAGTAGACACACAGTGACAGGAGCTGATGTGGCCGTCCGCGTCCGTCACAGCTTTCATTTCCTACGCTATGCCATTGATTCCCTGGCTGGGTGACATTAGTGACACTCTCTTTTAATCTGTTACAAAGAGCTTGACCTGTGGAGCACATCTCCCGAGGATGAGAACAAACTCTTGGCTACTGGAATGGATGACCAAATGGAAACTATCACATTTTCCTTGACCGTTTCAGGGAAAACCTTGCCACTGTGACACTTTTGGATCTCTGGGTTTGTTTGGCTTTCACAATGAGAGAGATGGGAAGGGGGGGGGGATATAAAAACTGGACTACACAGAAAATAGCAAAAAGAGAGCAAATTGCTAGTTGGCAAGTTGGCTTCATGATGAGTTATTAAAAGGGAAATAAATGTTGGAAGCCATTATTCTATGGGGAAGTGCCGGCCATATAATTTTCTCATAGATATTTGAAATCAGAGAATGACTTCAATTTGAGCTTTGACGTTCTCCGCTCGGCGTAACGGTCAGTCGGTGTGCTCCGCGAGAGAGCTGAGTGTTGTCAAAGCCCATTTGACATATTGTTTCAGGAGCGGAAACGGGGAGGGTGTGCCGCATGTAGACACAAGCCTGCATTTGGCGAGCGAAATTAAAGGTCATTTTGAGAAAGTGAAAATTAATGTGAGCTATCAATTTCAGCCTTTAAAAAATGTGACATATTTCAGCCTGACACATTTTAATTAGGCCATCAATAGTATGGCAACAGTGGCTAATGGTGCAGAAGACACAACCAGGATGAGTTGCCTTCGCTTTTAACTGTTGTGGACATGTTTAAATGACATTTTTAAAGCAATGTGTTGACAGATTTTTCTTGAGACTACTGTTTCTGGAAAAATAACTGGATTCTTTGCTGTCAATATTGGCTTATTCTGTTAGAACTGATCATATACGCATAGTTATTTACCTATAGCCACCTACAACAGATGAATTTCAATCAATTTTAATCTGCAGTGTTTTGATTTAATTTGTACAAGTGATTGTGTGAGAAAATTGAGCCGTCTGCATGGATTCAGGATACTGTACGTGATTTAATTAAGGGATTTTTTTTTTACCCTACAAAAGCTAAACAATCTTCTACTGGCAGATTTTTTGGTTTTTCCAAAAAGGGGGGGGGGCCTTCTTCATTAGCAACACACTATTTAAACTGTTCCTGCTTTTGTGCCCCCCTCCCACCCCATCTCTCCAGCCCGGAGAATAAATAAGATAAGGAGAGCAATGAACGCATCCATCATTCAAAGTGGAAAAGGGTAATTTAGCTTGGCCCTCCTGACAGCTTTACAACTTTGCACGCTATTCTGTTTTAATTGGCAATCATGAATTAACTGAATGAGAGCCCTGTTCACTGCCGATGTCTTTCTCATTGCAGCTTTTAATTGGGTTGACTTGATGAGTTCCTGAGATAAAACCAGACAATATATTCTCATGATTGGCAACTCGTTTGTTGCCATATAATTAGGCTGCAGACAAATCAAGCAGGACTGTTTCTTCCTCAGCCAGGCCCCCCTACCTTTCATCAGACACGTCCGCCAGGATCGAAGGAGCGCTTACCTTACAGTGAGGTGTTACAGTGTATGTGGGGGTGTGGGGGAGGGGGGTGACATGACGGATATGTGGAGCAGACTTCGGACAGGCTTGATCTTTCAGTGTCCTGTCATGTATTCATTTGTCTTGAGCAATTATTGATCCGCCAGCAAGTGGTCACCAGCTCAAACTGTCACATATCTGTTTTCTCACCTTATCAGAAAAAGTCTGAATTTTTCCAAGCATGGTTATACTTATAAAAGGGAATGCTGTTATAATCTGATTTGAATAATCTGCTCCAATAGAGCATTGAACAAGTTTTTTTTTCTTCGTTTATTTCCATGCTGGTTCATAATGATTAAGACATTCCCAGAGGCCTCTCAGACTCACCCTACACTTTTACATATAAGGTCAAATGTTCAAAGCTTTCCTTCATTCTGCCTCCATTTTAAAAATAGGAAAAAAAGGGAATTAAACATTAATGGGCTGATGAATAAATATTTTTTGTCTCCAGGACTCAGCACTTTCTCCCATTCCTGCAGCTTGCTTAATTAACTCTTCCTCAAGCCTTTTGTAAATTAACACATCTCTTTCAGTGTCCTCCAACATTGTTTTTTTTTCTTCTTCTTTTCTTCTACAGTTTTTTTCCCCGGTCAAAATTAGTAAGGCAGCTTTTTTTTTTTTTTTTATGCAGCAATATGCCACACGGAGGGACGCATAATTATTCGACCTTAGAGTCACTATTTTAACTTACAGTGCAGATTTTTCCCTTCAGATGTAAGTCAGACCGTTTGCTTGAGGCAAAAGTGCACTTGGGATGTTTTTTTGTACTCGCCAAGTATGCAAGTCACTTAAGAATATAAGACTTTAAATTCTGATCCTCAGACCCCAGGCCAGGAGCTTGGACTGGATTTTAGATGGTCCAGGATCTTGGTTTAAGGAAACAGGGATTCATTTGTCTTGGGTGGATACTGCTGTCTTATAGCTATGAATATTTCTGTGTGTATTTTCTCAACCTCCTAGTTCAGAGACACAGATATCTTCCTAAAAAAAGAGCTCACATGTATCTATTATTGAATATGTCGTGCTTTACTTTCCCCACCGACAGCTGTAAGGTGAGACCCGACCTGTAAGTGCTTTCATGCTCGGTCCTGACCTGTCAAAGAACAGATGAACATTGTGTGTTTTAAAAAGGTCATATTTCAAATCGTATTGATGTTGGCCAAAGAAAAGAGACAATAATGAGCGTCACTATGGAGTATAAGTTTAAATTTTTGCTTTTAAAACATAATTCCTGACTGTTATGGCTAAATCCTTCTTATTTGTGGTGCATTCAAAGACATTTTGGAGACTTTATCCTGAATAACTCCTGCTGTCAGCTCCTCTTCTTGGCTTTATAATATCTGTTTGTTGTTGTGTGTTTTTTTTTTTTTTTTGCTCTGGCCTATGCTCACCCCTCAGATTCCGCCCCGTCACATCTGCTGGCAAGTGATAAATGTGACGTTACTCCATCAGAGGATCATTAAATGTCAGGTCCTGCCGTGACAGCGGAACGTCATGGCAGAAAGTCAATGGCGTGGAGGAGGGGTAGCGCGAGTGGAGGAATCGCCTGGTGGAAGAGCCTGCTGGGAAGGATCAATGGCTCATCTAACACCCGCATGCCCACTGCTGCACCAAGCAAGACCACTCACACCACTCACACACTCCCTGCCTGGCAATGAGGTAGTCCAGCTGCTCCGAGATGAGTGTGCACAGTCAGACGCAACCACTTGTGGTGATTTGTTGATGTATTACAAGGAAGGGTGGTGGCAAAAAAAAAAAGGAGGAAAAGTTGACTTTGCACGCTGCTATATTCATCCTCTCAGATCAGAATTAGCTGTCTAAAAAAATAAAAAGGTGTCTGCAATCTTCTTTATCAAGACAAAACAGCAGATTAAAGTGAGAAATCAAACAGAAACAGAGGGAAGCAGAGCATGAGGGGGCTTGACCTGAGAAAACTGGCCATACTAGGCTCCTGATATTTTATTTCACACATCCCTCTGGTATCCTTTCATATAAAGCAATGATGTGTGAAGTTTATCACCCTGATATTGATTGTGGATTTAAAATTCTTTTGAACGCCTCTGGTTACCATATGGAGTCTCTAACGTACAAAAATAAAATCCAACTATAATACGTTTCATCTTCCTTTTCATTCAATGCGCTATTTATCATTATTTAAGCAACAGAATCCAAGGGTGCCAATCATGTCACCATGTGTGCACAAATAAGCCAATGCTGTATTTATCTCAGTGAGCCTGTCTCAGCTCCCCCTCATGAGGTAAAATCAGTCACCTGTGTTCAGCTGAAGATGCAGCTGTGTTCAAGGACAGCTATTATAAAATATGTGTTTCATTACGTAAAAAAAAGAAAAGGCAGGGGGGAAGGGGGGGAAGCAGAAAATAAAAATTCCAAGCTGCTCTTTTCTGTGTGTAGTTAGTTATATTTATAAAGATGTAGATGGGGAGAAGCTACTAGAAAACAACGAAAAATGACTTTTCAGGCAGAATTTAATAAACGTGTATTTATGTTTGACCTTTCAACACAGACGTTAAGTCACTCTTATCGTTTAATGTCTTCTTCTACTAGAATCATCTTTCAAAGACAAGAACGTCGGTTATTTTTCTTCCCTCTGTCATACTTCGGTATTCCCCACACACACACCCCCACCTGAACGCGGCAACACAACAGTGAGGTTATGGAGATGGAAGATAATAGATAAAGGAAAAGGAATAGCTCAACATTTTGGAAAATAGGCTTTGTTTGATGAGGAGATCAATACCACGCTCATATCTTGCTGTTGAACATGAAGTTGGAGATAGGAAACGGAAACAGGAAAAGAGATAGCCTCCAAAGACGCAGGAAAGGAGGTATAATGTGTTTCATTTGTGAGTTTAAAAGATGCTGGTCGGCAGATTTTTTTCCATTTGGACAAAGCCAGATTAGATTCTTTTAGAAGAGTCTATGTTATGACAGGAAACAGGGGGAAACAACTGGTTTGGGGCTAGGGTTAGGGCTACGGGGCTTTTCCATTATACAGTTCTAGCACTACTCGGCTCGACTCAACTTTTTGCTTTTTCCTTTAGGGATAGTACCTGGTACCTGGTACTTTCTTGGTACCTGCTCTGGCCAGGTCCAAGCGAGTCGAGCCATTTTTAAATACCGTCAACAATAGTTGCAGCGAGTTTCACACAAATTAGTTACATGGATGGCTATGACAACCCCGCCCCCGTGTTGAGGAGGTACTATGAAGTAATGAAAAATGACGTACCTGGTACCAAACTGAGTAGAGTAGAGTCGAGTTGAGCCGAGTAGTGCTAGAACTGTATAATGGAAAAGCGCCATTAGTACCAAAATCCACCTAGCAGCACCACAAAGCTCCGTTATTAACACTTATATCTCACAGTGTCAATTTCAAATTTCTTTTAAATGTAGGTATTTATATGGATAAAACACACAAGATATAACATTAATATTGTTACTTTCAGATAGAAGTAGGCTAGCTTCCCTTGCTTCCAGTCTCTATGCTAAGCTAAACTAAACAGTGTTGGCTGCAGCCTCTTAATATGAATGTGGTATCAATCGTCTCATCTAACTGACCGCAAGAAAGTCAGCCAGCCTAATTCCCAAAATTTTATAGTTTATTGGGGTGCTGAGACATGTGTGATATGCAGAGATGTGTAGATTAATTATCAGGACATCCTTCAAAGATATAAAAACTGAATTTCTGTTTGATCCACTAACTGCACATGTAGACATACTGTACCACCTCTAAATTCATAAGCTTTGAAGATTTAAGCAATCATGTTTCATTTATCCAGCACTGCATATTTCAACAGTTACCACTGAATCTGCACATAGGACAGAGCGGACAATGCTCATTGAAAACAGCCCCATTTTTCCATGTGGTAATAGTCCAAAAGCTATTGAAACAGTAATGTAGCTCGCCTCAAGGAGTGCAAACAGCCAGACAGGCAGAGAAACAATAGGGATTCATCAAGCGGCAGCCTCTAAAGCCCCGGATCGTGACAGAGTTAAATGAATTGGTCTATCAGTGCGACACCTGAGAGACAGTCTTTGGGAGTCTGTCAAGATAAACTCTTAAGGATCTTGCGGAGGGTGCATTGCAGCAAGGTCATCGTCACATTGCATCAAGCAGGGCGCTGGGAGGAGAGCTTTTGTTCTGTTGTGTGAAGTCCCATTTGCCAGAGGTAACAATTAAGACTCATCTGTCAGCACGCGCTAATGTGTTCATTCCTGATTCCACACTGGAAGTCTTCACTTGCTCATTTGTGGTTTCATGGCCCTCATTAAAGTCCAAGGTGTTCGAGCAAATGTTGCTGCCAGATTGCAGCGAAGTCTTTGATTTGGAGCAGATTTTTAACAGGAATAATACTGTTATACTGTTATCATTACATTATATATATATATATAATTTGGAAGCCCCGTCTGTTTTCTCTCCCAGCTTGAAATGATTGTCTGATAGAGCAAAGTGAAAGGTGCATTTCAGTGTCACATGAGTTTGGCACTAAACAATCTCCCAGCCTCCCTGCTGTCCCTGGGTCACCCACTCGGTTACAGTGAGCTTCATCAGATGTGACAGCTATGGTCCAATAAAGTGGAGGTCTTTAACAAGTGTTCTTTTAGTTGAATTTGTATGGAGGGCGAATGGAAGATCCTATCTCCCCGTCTTAAATCAATTTCTTTCTCAGATTCCTTAGCTGTTTGATGTTTTATCATAGCTGAAGGTCAGAGGATGGCTGTCCGAGGCTATCATAAAGTTAACTTTACAAGCATTTTATTGGTGTATAGGGAGATTATGTTACACAAAAACATAACAGTGACTTTGCAAGTCTAAATTAAACAATCTAAATAATGATGCAACTGTCAAACAAGCCGAGGAATACAAGCAGAGCAACCTACACTTGAATCTGAACATATTTCAAGTGGTAATGAAGTTGCACTTGAATGAGAGGGAGCTGTTTGTGATTCACGCTTTTGGGAATAACAGACTGCGAGTCAATTCCAGCAGGTCCGTCGGAGAGTGTGGCGGCGAGATAAAGGCAAGGCGACATTGTTTAAGTCTTGATCCTGATGCAGCACTCCTCTGCTGGGGGATTGCACTCTAATACATTTACAATGTAGAAATCAGCCTCATCCATTGTCCTCGTACCCCCACCGTGCAAATGCAGCAAGAATCCAAACATTTCCCTCCATCTCAAGATTACACTTTGGCTGTTTTTCTTGCCCTGCCTCTCCGCCCCTCCCCTGGCCTTTTCTCTTTGAAACTCTTTCATTTCACAAACATCCGTTGGCAAAGGGGAATCCCTAATCTCTCAAGGGCTTTCTTTCAAATTTCATTATTGAGACAGAATGCAGATTTGAGTTACTGCAGAGTTTTTATAAAAAAATGTCATGCCTCACTCTATTTTAATGGATATTTGTAGGGGGAAAAGCTAATCCAAAGCCCACCATACACTCAATGACTATGGCCTTGATTCTGCACTCACAATGTTGATGGTTTCAATGATAATTTCACTTGATTGTCATCTGTCAACCATCATTTTCATTAGGGGGCTAGACATGGAGTTGGGGATTTATGTATGAATTAAATAAAAGTGTTAATGAGTTTCAGGAGTGCTGGTAGGTTTCCTTCTGTTCGCAGCATATATGCAGGGCTAAGTTAAACATCTTTTGGCATTGTTTCCAGGTTTGACTTGTACCGAGAAACCCAGTGTTTTATTTCTGTTCAGGAGAGGGTTTTGTTTTTGTTTGTTTCGTTTTTTTGTCCATCTTACAAAACTTTCTCTTTCAGCTGTTTGGTGCTTGACAGGGAGGATATGTCTTCTAGATAAAACTGCACTGGTGAGAGCAGTAAGAGAAAACCACAACGACGACGACAGCTATACAAACAAAGCTATATAACAAAAAAAATTGAGCTTTTACACATACAAGTAGACATGTAATCCACTGTTTATACAGAAATGTCAATTATAACTGCATTACCTGAAGAACTTCAGTGTAATTTTGTTTTTCTCAATTGCTTTGGCGGTTTCCTCAAAACATTTTTACTGAAGATTCATTTCCCAAAACAGCTTCTTGACACGCATGCAGCAAAACCTAATACTTAAGCTTCAAAAGGCTTCAAATCAACCAAAACCTTTAAGTCATGTTTCCAAATTAAGTTATTGTGTCAGTGAATAAGTCATTGCCACCAAAATTACACGTTTCTTTGACATTGTGTAAAACTAAGGTGCTCACACTGTCACTCTGGAAGTATTCCTCATTTCCAAACAGTATTGTCATACTGTACGTGTCTTCACTGACAATCAATGCCAACTGCACCAGACTGTTATTTTTCAGAAGCTAACTGCCTGCTATTGTATATCAAAGTGAAAACTCTTCAGAGTACGAGATTTCATATTCCACTCTGTAAAAGGAAAAGAGCTCTTAGATTTGCATGTAATGTGAGGAGAAACTATTATTATATTTTTCCTGCAATGGTCACACAACACAAACCAATACAGTAAAACAAAAGAACTGAGACAAAACACAGGCCTACTACTATAGTATAGTAATAACATAAAGTTATAATCATAGACTGTATAAAAGAAATGGATGTAACGTCACCCATTGGTTTATGGACTGCTGCTCGGAAGCCAATAGTTTCGAATCTAGGCAGCGCCATCTTGAAAATTTCAGGTGCATGCTGGGAAAAATAAAAACACGGATTCTACTTATATGGGCATGAGGGGGGGCCATGGGTGGAGCGGAGAGGTTGCGATAGGTTGCGAGGGCTGGATCTCGAGGACATTGGTCAATCAACCAGTCAATCACTACGTAGCCACGCCCTAATGCATACCCTGCTTTATCGTCAAATATAAAATCAGGTAGGCCAAAATTTCACAAATGAACATCATACTGCATTGAAGAAGGCTTTAAACTAGCGATTGAGACCATAAACACTTTTTGAAAACATTTACTGAGGTTAGAAATCAAGTGAGAAGTTGGTGAATTCTCCATTGACTTGTATAGAGACGGAAGTCCTTTTGACACCGAAACGGTCGCCCCCTGGTGGTCTTTTGATGAAATGCAGCTCTAAGTTACTTCCGCGTCGGCCTCATTTCAGAGGACCGGAACTCCCCGCCTGGTTATAATGCATGTTTGGCCACAGATTCTCATCACATCGAATGCTCTCCTTTGTAAAGCAACAGGGAGGAATCATCTTATATGTCACAACTATGCTCTGCAGACTTCTGCTGTTATGTTATCACAAGCTGCATCCATTTGTTATATTATCATATACTTAACACTCTGTTACCCTCATCTGATTTTTATCTGAGCAGGCTCTCTGTTGCCCTCAAGCTCTATAAATTTGTTTTAAAATAAACATACTCATGATTTACACCTATAAAGATAACTGGACAGCATGTTGATCTAACGCCCCATTAATCAGTGAAGTTCAGAGTGTCACCTGACAACAAATTTATCAATTTAGCAGACGTTACAACCACCTTATCAATACAATTTATGAGACATGGGCTTGGTAGATTTTGACGATTCAGTGAACTACTCTGCATGTGATGACTTAGACATTGAAATAAATCTAACATATTTTTTAGAGTATAACTATCCAATATAGTCTATGTTGATCAACACATATAAAACCCCTCATTGTTCAAATTGTACCCAACTGTTCTTCACCGTTTGCCTAAATTAGCATTAACATTTGCACATGGTAACAGAGTGAGAAATGCTCCTTCTGCTTTGCACCAGTAACAATATGTGAAGAATTTCACATATTGTTTTGACAACTTCAACTTTCATTTGAGAACTGAGCCGAAGCAACTGAGAAAGAAAGAAAGAAAGAAAGAAAGAAAGAAAAAAACTGTAATATATTCGTTACACCACAAAGGCTGAAAACTCAAAGTCCAAGTACAATTTTCTTGCATGATAGCATTCCAATGAGCCTTTTAAAGACTGATCGGCTGAACATGCATGGAAAGTGTGGCGCCTTTGAATTGACCTTCAATGCAAAATAATAAAAGAGAAAGTGTATTTGAACATCAATCAAATAAAATAAGCTCTATTTTACAGATGTGTTATTTAGTCTTGAACCTGTAAAGTCTAAAGTAAAGCCCTGTGTAGTTATTTTACTGTAATATTCCAATTCATTTTCTATAAATCAGAGACAGGCTTTAGATCTTGATGAAATCTTCAATGTGAGTATTAGTGGTTGGACTACTCTGTCTTAGGGAAATACACTATTTTATATTATGAGGCTGGATTGTCCTAGACAATGTGAAAGACACATTTTAATGTTTAAATGGACTTCTATTCCTGGTAAATTGCATCTTTTGGAGTCTATGCAGGGAGACTTCACTGCCTTTACTGGCTGCCTCATCAAGAAGACTTGTGATAAAAGAGGCAGCTTGAGCTTGTGTAGACCTCACACCGATCAAAGCTATGGCCTCCCTTCCATATCAACTATGTCGTCTGGACTTGGAACATAATTTAGAACCGGAAGAGAGAGACAGGAGTGATTAAGTCGAAATGGAGTTGGGCAGTTATAATACAGGGTTGTGATATTTTCACTAAGGCTATTTGATGAGCGAGTGTGTGCACAGCAGAGCACATTTTAGCATGTTCAACTTTTGCAGAATAAAATTATGAGGTTTCTAATTTTCGCTGTGAAGGACGTTTGGGTTTTTTTCTTTAAGTGCTATTGCCAAGTCAGGACGTGCACTTGTTGGAATATATAAAAACACAGTCAAACTATGTCTTCACAAAACCACATCAGGCATAATATTTGCTGCCAGGAAACATTTGCAATCCCCTAAAAAATTTTACATCCCACAATTTCTCTCTTTGCACTTTGATAAACACACTGATGCCATTTCTGGACTGTTTCTTGTTCATTTTTGTTGATTTTTTTTCATCATCCAGCTCTGGCCACAATTCCAATGAAATAAGCAGATTTCAAGCAACATGTGCCATTCATGCCAAGGTGGTAACACTTCAAATTCTAATATCAGTCTTGAATTAATTTGCTTCTTTCATCTGTCAGGACCCATTGTGCCTTCTGCTAATGACTGACAGTGACAGCAGGCTCTCGCCCACACAAATAATACAAGAAAAAAAAGCCTAACAATAGCAGCAGCAGCAGGAAAATAGCACAACGCCTTATTAGGTTAAGCCAAATAAGGAGTTCTACATCCATGGTGCACTATGTATTCATCCAGCTAAAAAAATAGTTACATAATGTGTGCTTTTCAGTATGTAATACAACAGACTTTAAGTGATTTCATTTCAGTAACTTATAAAGGATGCAAGCCATTAAAAGAATAGTATGTTACTTTAAGCTGCAGTAAGTGATATTATTTCATTATAATATGATTGAAATGACTAATTTTGACAATTGCATGTCAATAACAATATTAAACTGAAGGGGTTCTTTAAAAAAAATGGTAAATGGACTGTACTTATATAACTCTTTTCTATTTTTTTGACCACTCTGCACTTCTACATGTCTCATTCACACATTCACACACTGATAACAGGAGCTGCCACACAGGGTGCCAACGTGCTCATCAGATTCATACACATTCATTCACCATTGGTGCAGTCATCAGGAGCAATTTGGGATTAAGAATCTTTCCCAACGACACATCAACATGTGAACTGAGGGAGCCAGGAATCAAACCACCGATCTTCCGATTGATGGACGACCACTCATATTTTGTTTTTGTTTTTTAAACTTGCCCTGGTATGAATCAAACAACCGTTCAGCGTTAGATAGCATGTAACTAGCCAATCACAGCAGCAGTGGCTTATTGGTGTATCTGGAACTACACCATGGAGCAGAAATCTTATTCATTCCTCCTTCTTCACCTGTCGGAGCTTCTCCAGGTCCAGCCATGCTGCCTGCCACTCCGCCTCCAGCTTCATACCGCCGCTGTCTGGCTGGTGGGACTTCACACTGGGTAAAGGTCTGTGGAAGGAGGCAAAGGCAGCAGAGAGAGGACGGAGGGTTTTGCATTGTGTATGTTAAACTTGCCTACTGCAGCTTTAAGCGTCCAGTCAGTGTCTGTGAACTTGCACCAATCCTGCTGAAAAGATAGAAATCAAAGAGAAAACTTTGATCCGTGCAATCATTGGGATGTAAAATAAGATTATGAATGGGTCGCTGAATTTGTGGAACCATATAAGATGTTAGCTTGAGTTGTACCACAAAAATACAGTTTATATTTTAACATAGGCATGAAAACAAGAGTACTCACTTACTGAGCTTCATGAGACTTCCTGAAATGCATTTCGGCAGTGTCTCTAAATGAGTTAGACATCACTGTGACATTCATGAATAGCTTCACTGTTAGAGATAGATAGATGATAGTAGTACTCCATTAATCCCAAAGGGAACTGACAGTGTTACAGCAGCCACTTAACATAAATCACAAAATACAAAAACAATGGGACAAAAAAGGTAAAAGAAACCAATACACCTGAAGGGGAAATTGAATACAATAATTTAGTGGACTAACAAAAAATATAAAAATAGAATACAGACCATAGATATAACCATACTAAAATGTATTATTTGCTGCTATAACTATTTACTGATGTTAGTATACTTAAATACAATGTACGCTAGTGCAAGTCAGATAGGTCATTCTATAGTTATAAGGTGCACAAAATAACCATATGTCTAATTTACACAATGCACATACATATGTTAAGTTTAAAGTGATTTTCCACTTTTATTCTCTGATATTAGCATTTAAACCAGAGGTGTCAAACTCATTTTCATTCAAGGCCCACATAGAGCCCAATTTGATCTCATGTGGGCCAGATCATTAAAAGGATGGAAGGCAATAAGAAGAGAAGGAAGGGAAGAAGGAAGAAAGGAAGGAAATAAGAAGGGAAGGAAGTAAAGACAGGCAAAAGGAAGGAGGGAAGAAAGGTAGGAAAGACATACAGTGAAGGAAAGACAGACAGACGGAAGGAAGGACGGGGGGAGAAAGGGAGTAAGGACAGATGGAAGGAAGGAGCGAATGAAGAAAGGAAAAAAGGAAGGTAGGAAGGACAGATGGAAGGAAGGAAGGACAGAAGGAAGGAAGGAAGAAATGGAGGAAGTATGGAAGGAAGGAAAAGAACACAGGAAGGAAAGTGGGCCGGATTGAACCCCTCGGCGGGCCGGTTCTGGCCCACGGGCCACATGTTTGACACCCCTGATTTAAACTCTTTACCTGTTTTGTCCTTATTTTTTCAATTATTATCTAAAATTAAATTAAAACTTTTTTTCAATCCTACACTTTCATACACGTTATAAATACCACCAACTGTTAAAAAACATACAAATACATGTTAATTATTGAAAATGCTATAATTCATGAGCATATGGTTTGTAATCAGGAAAAAAAATGGTGCTTCATGAAAAATAATTATTACTTTATTTAATTATGATATCCCCTGTACTGTCACAAATAATATCACAACAGTAAATATCATTTTACTTATTTTCACATTACATTTTTCATCTGCTAACAAAACCATTTATGAATAGTTATTATATTCTTCCAATTGTCATTAAGCTTAATTAGTGATCTTTTTACCGTGGTTAATGATCCTGTGGTACCGATCTCCTTTAATATTAGTTATTATGTGTTATTATCACCATCAAGGTAATTAAGCACAATTGGCATTTTTATTTGTCTGAAAACAAACACTGACTACTTCCTGTTATATTTTGTTTTTCAGAAAGCAAAAGAACACAGTCTGGTTCGATTTTTTGATTAAATATACAAATAAATACAAACAGCTGACTTGCAATTAGCTGCAGTCGGGGGGAGATACTTACACTGACTACATCATGCAGCTGCTCCAGTCTGTACAAGTCCGAGCACAATGGAGAGGTTGTGTTTCCTACTGTATTCTTCTGAGCAGTGGACCATGGCTGTGCTCATTATACACTGTCATGCTGCTGATGCCATCATTGTAACCAGAGGGAGGGGGGGGGGGTATGTCTCCTCTCGGTGTTGTGCTAATTCCACTTGTGTGAGTGAATGGGAGCCGATCGACTCAAATGAAAAGGACACCGCATTGATTTATGCTGTGTGTATCTTATGGTCAATTGTAGGGACATTGAGGTAATTGGTGACCATTCAAAAAGCAAAAACAACCCACAGCTGGGTGGCCTATCCGATCCCAGAAAGAGGAAGGGGGAAAAAAAGACTCATAAGAAGAAGTAATTGCTTGTAGTCTAAATTGGCCCCATATAGAGTGCAGCTAAAGTTATCTCACCAGTGTCTCACCACCGCAGATTCCTCCTGTAAAGACAGGGGGAAGAAAAAAAAATGACTCTTTGGTATGGAAATGAAACACAAAATTGCAGTAAAGAGGGAGGCATTCATCTCCTAGGGGCGGGTTTGGGCGGAGGGCTCGGGACAGGGGTGAGGCAGCCAAGCAGTTTAACCCCTCTCCAATTAGCTGTGAAAGTCCTTTGATTTGAATGCAGCTCTACAGACCAGCAGCACCTCACATGTCCCTCAACCCTCATTATTCGGCAGCCTAATTTTCTGACATAGCTTGCAGTATCTCCCCAGATGTAACGCTGCTGTTAATTACTGCTGCAGAGCCAGAGATGAGCGGGTCTGAGAGATGGAAGAGAAAAAGGAGGAGGAGGAGGTGAAAGAAGAAGAAGAGGTGGAGTGAGAGAGGCTGGAGAACGGTAGGGGCCGATGAGTCTGGAGGGGAAGCAACTGGACTCTTGTTTTATTGACTGTGTGGAACGAGCGACAATGAATCTGTGGAAACTGTATCGGAGTGCAAATCATCTGAACACCACCAAAGGGACTCTTGCAGTGAGAGAGTATGCTAATCAGGGCTGTGGTTCCTGAAATAAGACAACATAACTTAGAAGGTATCTCTTGTTATATTAACGGTCATTGGGGAGAGTTTCAGCCTAAAGGATGAACAGATATACAGTAGCTCTTTCTTTGCACCTGAAGTTACAAAATATATATTTCTGGTGGGGGTTTTTTTTCTGATTTGGAAGTCTTATTGTTAACTGACACCTAACATGACATACCGTATCAAAGTGCTCAAAACACGACTCTGCACAGTGACTCCCAGCAAAAAAAAAAAAATCTTGAACCCGCCGGTCCCTTGTGATTCTATCAAGGTGACATTGCTAGAAGAAAATAAATAAATAAATCCATCTCTCGCTGTCTCTCCGCTGTGCAGTGAAGTCCCTTTGTGACAGCAACTGGTGATCCAAGCACTCTCCTGTGCCGACTATGATGTACAAGAGCACAGCTAAAAGGCAAAACATGTTTCATTATTCAAATCATATGAATGGAGAAAGTTAAAAAAAAAAAGAAAAAAAAAGGGCAGGGCTAGGAGGATGTCTCGCCCCAAAGTTACCGAGAAGCTCATAAAATAAAAAACACCATGAAAAGCATTCTTCCTCTACGCTTCCTTTCTCATCTCTGCACTTCATAAAAAGTGCCAAGGCAGCTATTCAGGACCTCGTCTAATAGACCATAACTCTATTCAATTAGTACCAACTTAAATGAGGGACACTTTTCTGATAAGTGCATTGTTATGGGGGTTATTACTGGGTTTTATTTTATTATTACAACAATGTAAGTGAGGATTTTTTTTTTTTTTTTTTTTGTGGCAGAGAAGTTCAACCCATTATTTTGTAATTACAAAGGTCATAAAAATAGCATGATAACTGTGAGCTGCATTATGCAAAGAGGCTGGAAGTACATAATGACTTACTGTATATTCTGGGATCTGTCATCAATTGCTTTTTTCTCTCCTTTCTTTTTAATGACTATCTATATACGTTCTCAAAAGAAGTGTAAAAATAAACCTGTTGACCATAATGTGCAGCAAAGAAACTTTAACTAAAACATTATATTTAAAACTAGCTATATAATTTAATCAAATGTGAACTCTGTTCGGCATTACAGTCCTGATGTGTTTCTCCTCAGTTCTCTTTACGGTCTCAGCTCTGTTGTCTTGCATTTTCAATCTAAATGGATATTTCTGGCATCAAACAGTTTAATTATTTCCCCATTCTCTCTGGTGCATTTGTGCATAGAATAACTTCCTAATGATATATGACAGTTATGGTTCAGAGAGAATATATAAGCCTGCTGTACATCGGCAGCACAGTGTACATTTTAAAAGGGAAGGTTTCTCATTTTGCTACTGACCCATAAGAAAGCTCTAGAAATCATTATATACTTTACATTTATAACATCTTGTGACAATGATATAATGATGAAACATTTTCATGAACTACCGTGTCACAAAATGTTCTCTTTGTTTCTGAAAATCTGCATATCACAAAATAGCAAACTCTCCTCTCTGGTTATGTTTTGGGGCTCATATTGGTTAAAGTTAGAGAAAGTTTGTGGTCTTGGTTGAATATTTTTAACCCTACTGTTGTCCTCGAGTCCAGGGAGGAAGGTAGGAAGAAGGAAGGAAGGGAGAAAGAAGAAAGGAAAGGAGGGAAGGAGGAAGGAAGGAAGAAAGGAAAGGAAAGGAAGGAAGGAAAGGAGGGAGGGAAGGGAGAAGGAAGGAAGGGAGAAAGAAGGAAGGAAAGAAGGGAGGAAGAAGGAAGGAAGGGAGGAAGAAGAAAGGAAAAGAGGAAGGAAGGGAGAAAGAAGGAAGGACGGAAAGGAGGAAGAAGGAAGGAAGGGAGGAAGAAGAAAGGAAAGGAGGAAGGAAGGGAGAAAGAAGGAAGGACGGAAAGGAGGGAGGAAGGAAGGAGGAGGGAGGGAGGGAGGAAAGACAGGAGGAAGAAGGAAGGGAGGAAAGACAGGAGGAAGAAGGAAGGAAGGAAGGGAGGGAAGGAAGGAAGGAAGAAGGAAGGAAAGGAGGAAGAAAGGGAGAAAGAAGGAAGGAAAGAAGGGAGGAAGGGGAAGGAAGGGAGGAAGGGAGGAAGGAAGGAAGGAAGGAAGGAACAGTCAAAACAGACGGGGTCAATTTGACCCGGGAGGACGACCCAAAGATTAAATTAAACTGCAAAAACTGCACATTTTTAATTCTGATGCATTTACTTCAACTGATCAATATCATCAAGTTATTTATGTTGCTTTGCCAGTTAGCTGTCTATTCTCATATTTCCTGTCTAGGGTTGAAATGAATGCAAAGTAATTACTAAAGTAGGTGTAGAGATTTTCCCTGTGTTGTTTTTTTTCTTGGTTAAATATTTAGTAAAATGTGACATGAAGCACGACACAAAACTGTTTACTTCATTAACATTTCACCGAAGCCACGCTTTTAATGTTAATACATTAAACATGGCCTGTCTTTTGCTTCAAGTCAGGGCTGTTGTTGTTTTTTCCCCCCCAATATGTAACCAAGACTATTATGATCTAACTATCATGAAGTGCTGCGAGTGCTTCAACATAACAAAAACAAGCAATAATTACTCTTGACTGAGTACTGTAGGAAAACAATATCAATATTTTGTCAGTCAACATTTTGCAGATATACTTTAGTGTATCAACATTTTTGCCGACTTTGCAGTTATAGGTTAAAGACAGGAACAACTCTGCACATTCATTTGTTCTCTTAAAGCAGAGGTGTCAAACTCATTTTCATTCAAGGGCCACATACAGACCAATTTGATCTCATGTGGCCCGGATCATTAAAAAGATGGACGGAAAGAAGGAAGGAAGGAAGGAAAGGAGGGAGGAAGGAAGGAAAGGAGGGAGGAAGGAGGGAGGAAAGAAGGAAGGAAGGAAAGGAGGAAGGAAGAGAGAAGGAAGGAAGGGAGAAAGAAGGAAGGAAAGAAGGGAGGAAGGAAGGGAGAAAGAAGGAAGGAAGGAAAGGAGGGAGGAAGGAAGGAAAGGAGGGAGGAAGGAAGGGAGAAAGAAGGAAGGAAAGAAGGGAGGAAGGAAGGGAGAAAGAAGGAAGGAAGGAAGGAAGGAAAGGAAAGAGGGAGGAGGGAGGGAGGAAAGAAGGAAGGAAAGACAGTCAAAAGGAAGGAGGAAAGGTAGGAAAGAGAGATAGTGAAGGACGGACAGACAGAAGGAAGGGAGAAAGGAAGGAAGGGCAGATGGAAGGAAGGACAGAAGGAAGGAAGGACAGATGGAAGGATGGAACGAAGAAAGGAAAAAAGGAAGGTAGGAAGGAAAAGAGCACTGGATGGCAAGTGGGCCGGATCGCACCCCTCGGTGGGCCGTATCTGGCCCACGGGCCGCATGTTTGACACCCCTGTCTTAAAGCTTATTTGATGTAGCAGATTAGTAATTTATATATATATATATAAATAATTATACATAACATAAAGTGATTTCTATGAAACAGTGCTGGAGTAAGACAACTGGAAGTTTTGCCAACCTCATGAAATAAACACTGTAAATGTTAGAGGGCTCGTCTCAATGTCTTTACTTTTCACTCTACACCAAGTAAGAAAAAGAAGAGAAAGTACGTAAGGAGAGAAAAAACCCAATAACAACCAAACTTGATGTATGTAGGAGAAGCCATACGGGATTCATTCAAAAGCTACGAGTGTTAAGTGTCTCAAAGGAATACACCACAAAATACATGATTTAAATGGGTCAAGCTAAAAGCAGGTTTATAAAATCTGAGTACAACTTGCTGTGCTGACACTATCCATGTATACGTATATCTATCTATCCTATCCATCCATCCTCCATCTATGTATACACATCTATCTAACTATCTATCTATCTATCTATCTATCTATCTATCTATCATCCATCTATACTCATCTATCTATCTATCTATCTATCTATCCATCCATCAATACACATCTATACTTATCTATCTATCATCCATCTATACACATCTATCTATATCAATCCATCCATCCATGTAAACACATCTATCGATCTATCTACAGTATGTATACACATCTATCCATCCATCTATAAATCTATCATCCATTTATACACATCTATCTATCTATCTATCTATCTACAAGATTTCCGTTTTTACAAGATGCAAACAGGTCAGGAGGTCATTGCCTCTCGTCCAGATGAACATTAAACCTGTGACCTTGCATCTTCTGTCACTTTCTCTGCACTCTCATCTGAAGCCACTGTACCTTCTCTCTGATGACACGTCCAGCTTCAGTATGTGGAAATTAGACACGGCCACGGATGACAACGATATATATATATATATTTTGTGTTCGCCGTCTCCCTGCCGGAGCTATTAAAATCATACATTAATTTAGCCAACTGCCTATTACGGTCGGCCATACACATGTAAAGGTTTCGAACGTGTCGACGGTGAAGCCTGTAAATGAACAGTAGGTGTGTGAGCATTAGGAAAAAGGTGAGCTGGCAGCGGCAAGGTTACCAGTATCCAATATCGATGAGAGGCCTGTCCATTTATGTGATATTGAGTTTTCACCGCGAGGCCCATTTGCGTCCTGTGCCATGGCTCATTTTATCTGATTTACTAGGCTGTGTGTGTGCTATGGCATCTATTCATCTGTGTTTAACATCTCCAGGGCCAAGGGTTCACCTGCCTCCTCCGTGTTCCCACTGGAGCTTATTAACCGTTGTCGCTAACGGGGAGCACTCCTAGTTAATTACATAAATGGATATGTACACGCCAAAATGTAGCACATCCTGGTTTTATCTCCTAAATCATCTCACATAAATCTGACTGCTTGTCCCCCCCCCAAGCAGCGGCTCCCGATGATGATTGCATAGTTCACTCCCTGCTTCTTTCAGGTAATTTTCTTAGATTGGACTTTTTCTAAAGCTCACATTCATACACTAGCTTACTGTGTGTTATAATATGGAGACCCACAATGTCAAGTCAAAAATACAGCTTAATACATAAATAAATAATATAGTTTATTTAATAATTCAAATGTAAGAAAGTAAAAGGTGTTAAAAAGAAATCGCTTTATAGTTCTTTAACCTCCGTGTTTCTAAAAGAAGTCATTTATTTTGACTCTGGCTGAATCAGTGGTTTCTTTTACGTCCCTTCTTAAAACATAGAAGAAGCCTTTCCCGATTTTATTAGAGCTTCAATTTTCCTTTTATTGCTTTTATCTCTTTTAAATATGGTTTGTCTATTCTGGCTTTTTTTTTCCTATGTTGAATTGTTTTTATTTGTTCTCTTTTTAAAATGCAATTATTTCATGATTAGTGTATTTTGCTGCCTTGTGAAGCACTTTGTAACTTGGATTTTTGAATAGTTCACAGACACCATGCTTAATTATGTTTATCTTGCTTTAGACCACAGATTGTGTGATTACTAGGGCTGGGCCAAAAAAAAAAATCGATTTTTATATTAATTCTCATACCAGAATCGATTTTTATTTATTTATTTATTTAAGTATTTTTTTTTTTTTTTTTTTAATTATAATTTTTTTTTCTAAAGACCAGCTAAATGTAGCAGTTTAGTTTATTGTAAGATGTTGGCGGATGAGAACTGATGTGATGTGTGTATTGTTTTTAGTAAATATGACTTATGATGTATTATCAAGCGTTTGGTTCAACCTGTTCTTGTTTAAAGGAAAGAAAATCACAATAATTGGTAAAATCGAATCGCAATATAAATTGAATCGAGACCCAAAAATCGTTAGAGAATCGAATCGGCACAAAAGCATATCAGCCCAGCCCTAGTATTACGTGTGAAAGTTGTGGAGCAACTGAGAAGCCTCTGTGGCTACCTAGTTTGACTGAAAACACTAGCAGCTAAACACGCTGAGCACTATTTGCAACAAGCTGCATAGCCAAAGCTAACTTCAATTACGTTATATTTAAGTTTTTGTCACAGTAGTTAATGGATTTCTGCCAGCAATCGAACACACACACACACACACACACACACACACACACAATCCACGGATCAATCAATCAATCAATCTTTATTATCTCAAGGCACTTTACACATAGAGCAGGTTCTAAACCAACTCTTCAGGTTTTAATTTAAGAGACCCAACATTCCCACATGAGCAAGCACTTGGCAACAGTGGCAAGAAAAAAACTCCCTTTAGTTATAGTACATGAATGTTAATGGATATAGATGGATGGATAGAGAGAGAGAGGGAGGAGGAGAGAGGAACTGCATCATGGGGGTCCCCCTGCAGTCTAAGCCTATAGCAGCATAAGCTAAGAGCTCTAAGCGCCCTAATTATCAACTAATAACTCAATCAGGCATACGCATTAAATGATCGTAATGTTATTGTAATTTCAGACTTATAAGTAGCGTTCATATCAACATCTATGCCATAACTGACTAGGAATGTTTTCTGAGATTATTTGTCTGAGCTTATTTCTCCAGAAGTGCCTGAAAAGCAAAGTCATCATGTTAGATGTCAGCTGAAGTCCATAAACATTATATTTTGTATCCCTCACACAACCAACTCTGTGATCATACAACCCTCTAGAGTTGGCTGATTGACATGAATGAAAATGTTTGACTGATCTAATAACATTGTATTACAATTCATCCATTTTCAGGCACCATAGTAAATAATAAATAACTGGGTAGCAAAAGTCTGTCATTGTGTTAAATTCACTCAAATACTTGAGCGTAGTCTACAGATTAGGTGAGGTACTTCAAGGTATTAAGATACTTCTATCTGTCAGTGCTCATGTCATTTTAAAGTGTCTGCTATATTTTCCCTATTTGCTCTACAGGAATTTGGTAAATGGAAGGGCTTAGATAAAACCAACATTTCATAGACTGAGCTCGGCTGCTTCCTCAAACCCGCCTGATGCAACCTGTTTTTACAGTGCAAACAACGCGGAGGTGAAAAGACTGATGGGTGGATTCACGAGCGGCTGCTTTCGCTTCATCCGTGAATCATCGTTCTTCGGAGCCGATCCATCACAGAAAATGAAAACTTATATAAAAAAAAAGGTAAAAAAGGCTTTTCACCTGCAGCACATGAAGCCTCCTAAGTCTCCTAATGCAGTAAATTCGGTTTGAATAGATGTGTGTTTATCTGCTTAGCGCTGCATTTGGCTTCGATATCAAGAGGGACTTGGATAAACCCATAACAGCATGGAAGGTGACCAATGGTGAAACAGTTATTAATATTTTCTTTTATGTTCAAGACAGGAGAACTCCCACTTCCCTTTTACACTCAAAATAATGAAATGCACAACCCGATGAAATAATTAAAATTATTATAAATATGCTGACAAAACCCTTTGATATGTTGCCCCCCAAAGTATAAATAGAAGTCACAGGAGATGCCATTGTGAAGCAACTTCTCTAATTTCACTGGAAGTCACACTTGCTTTCTAGGTAAGAGACGACGAGGGAGCTAAAAATATCTGTTTTATGTTAATAGCAGTATGTGTTGTTTTTAAGAAAATATATCCTATGATTATGTAAACACGGTAACTGTGAGTTTAAAAGAGGCACAGATAGTTGGTATGAGAAGGATTTTTGCTCAATAGATGGTTTGACACATAGTTTCTGGAAATGGTAACAAAAAGAGAGAGCTTCACACTTCTTTCAAATCAACATCATTAATTGGCCTACTGCTGAGCCTGTGTAGGTTTTTAGAGTTCATTCTTCCTAACCTTGTAGGCAAAAAAAAAAAAAAAATACAAAAATCAATTATTTCCTTTCAACCCCGAGGTGCTTCACACATTCTGCTCCTCCCCACAATCAGCAGCAGCATCTGACTGGTTTCCATAAGCACAAAAGTAAAAACAAATTGAGCCAAGGTTGAGACCCGTGGAGCCGAGGACAGAGTATGTGGGAGGGGCAAGGATGGAGAACAAACACAGCTGTTTGTGACCAAGGACTTATCATAGAGGCTGTGTTGAATTCAATTGGGAAGGAATTAGTTTTCAAGGTTCTTCTTCTTACAAGCCAAAAAAAAGGAAAACACAAAAACACAAAAATCCATGAATATGAGGAAGATTATTAGACAGACTCCCAACTGGCTGATGTTTGGCTCAGTTACTCATGCAGAAGACTTAGCTGCCTAAGTCAATCTAGGTCTCACCAGCTCAACCATTAATATAATATAATATTAATTTAACATTAATATTAAAACCCCACAATAAACTGTATCAGCCTGGATATCACATCACCCCGTTGTGGTTGAATTACAGCGCCTCCCCGCTCATCGTGTATTCGCCTCTCGCCTGCTATCATGTGCAAAGACAGCGCCCGTCATTCATCACGTCAAATGTGGTGCAAACATTTAAGCAGGTGTTGAAGAGTTTACTGAAGGCTGGAGGAGACGAGAGCTCGGAGAGAGAGCAGAGTTAAATGACGTTCGTGGCGTTGAGAACAAAGTGTTGAAGGAGGGTTTGAGCGTGTTTAAATACTCCACACATGCATATAGCAGAAGGTAAGCAAAAATAGCTGAGCCTCTTGGCTGAGTTGTTATTCAATATTCAGAGTCACTTGATGCTTTCCACCTCAAAGAACGCATCTATTTATTATTTTATATGCGCCCAGGATGGTAAATTGAACTCACAGTTGCCAGTGTCCACGCTCACAATAATATAAAAGCTGGAATTTCTTGTCCAGGTGCTTGAAGAATAAACTGAAAAGCACTACATCAAACTTATTCTTTTTAAAATCTATCGCCCCCCCCAAAAATAAAAGACTCCACAGAGACAAATGAGACATCCAAATCCTTGATATATAGATTTGTATCATGTCTTTCTTTGTAATTTTAAGTTTTGTTGTTGGCAAAAGGAAAAAGCAGTGATTCACTTTAAGCCCTGGAGCTTTGCAATATAATGTTATCAAGTGTTCATCTGCCGTGCTGTCAGTCTGATGGGGAGGATTGTCACCAATATATAAAAAATATCATAATTACAATGATCATGAAGTTAAAACAAGTGCAGATCGATGGCTTTATATGAAAGTGACTTCCACGTGTTCCTCTGGATCCCTTCCTAAATGTCACCGAGATTGTCTCATTGATGGATATGGTGGATTTTCAACACATCTGCCAGAAGGAAAAGCCCCAAATCCTTATCTGATCAGGGCTTCATAAGCTTCACGGGCCCAATATAAAGGAATTTTTTTTTTTGCTCCTAACATAGCGAGCAGCCTGCTTTACAGCCCGTCGTCTACGTTCAGACTTCACTGCCATTGTGTTTTGGGAGGCTTGGCATTTGCAGTTAACACCTGAAGGAATCTAATTAACAAGGGACTGGAGTATTTAATCACGTCGTACGAGGTTCACAGTGCACCCTGTACTTCATTTATTAAAAATATTATGATTTTAAATAAAGCCATCATTCACTGTCATCGCTCGGGCATTTTGTGCACACTGAAGGTCTAATCTTATAGTGTGAAGAGTTTTCACACGGAGCATGCGGAAGTGATTTAAGCTTGAGATGGTGAAATATGCAAAGCCCAAGGCTACAATACTTCTGCAGAGTAAAACTAAAGTGACTGAGTGACTAAGTATATTTACTCAAGTACTATACGGAAATTCACCATTCAAGTACTTTTTACTCCACATTTATCTTGTTGCTACTTTCTTTTGTTCTTATGTGCGATAAGTTCATAACATACAGTACATATATTAAGATTAAATCATAATGCTTTCCAGTGTTTTTTGGTTTGTGATCTCTTACAGAACAGCATTGATTGATTGGAGCTCCTCTCTCCCTTTGAACTACTCAGATGGTTTCATTTAAATAACTATTAAAGGACCAAAGAAGTAAAAAAAAAAATAATACCCAAGGTCAGTTTGATTGTGTATACCTATTGCTAAGGTGGTTAACATAGCCCATACACATATTTTGGAAGGGATGTATTCGAGTTTACGTTTCGAAAAAAGAAGAATTTGCGAAATACGATCTACTTGTTTACCTATACATATCTGGTGAAGCTAACCAGTCACAGCAGAGTGGGATCATCAGGGAAGGGTCGGCCTGAACTGAGGGGCTGCATAGAGAGCCAGTATAAGACAGATAAGTGTTTTTTTAATTATAAATTATACAAAGATATTGCAGCTGAGCCCCAGAATATAAATAAAGAATAATTAAATGAATGTGACAATCGAAATTATGTAATATATGATATGATAATATATCAGTCACTTTTCTCTCATACTTTAAGTACATTGTGTTGATAATACTTTTGTAACTTTACGTAAATAGGATTTTTGAATG
This sequence comes from Scomber japonicus, assembly GCF_027409825.1. NCBI lineage: Eukaryota > Metazoa > Chordata > Actinopteri > Scombriformes > Scombridae > Scomber > Scomber japonicus. The sequence continues at coordinate 6,632,859 of NC_070598.1, forward strand.
CAGGATGTGAGTATTTCACATTATTATATTGGTACGTCTCCTTTAAAAAGAGATGATCTGGGTAATTGCTGGAGCATGCCTTCTACATACATATGTGTATGGAACATGTTGTGCCTTGTAATTACTTTCTTTATTGGATGCAATTCGTAGCAGATTGGAAGTAGATATATGTTATATGCAGCATCCATTAATTATATCCAATAGACCACTTGTGTGATTAAATTTGATTAGTCAGAGTGGCTGCTGATTTATCCTCCTCAGTACCTGTACCAGATGTTTAATAATAACAGGTACATTGGTTCAAAAGCGGTAGATGATGCAACTGACACCCATGGATGTGTCTTCTGCTGCCCAGATACACGATTCACTTGAGGAATGAGTGTAATCAGTGATGCGTTTGAATCACATGTGGTACATAGCTGGCATGTGCAGGTATGTGGATTTGTACTGATATATCAGTCGGTCTGTGAGCATACACATGGTGTTTAATTTCTACGATTTCTATTTAAAAACCAAAAGCATCAAAAAATGTCATTCGGTTGGGGATCAAAGTGGCTGACACAGCTGCCGTTTTCATTATTCTCTGTAATGCAACAGCAAATTAAAGCTATAAGATAGAATTTCAGTAATTTATTCCACATTTTCTTGCCAGATGTGCACAGATTGTGATGGAACGTCCTCACCATGTTATATCATTTTGGTGGATTGCTTGATCCAAAATGGTATTTTTTGTGAATGCTTACATAAGGAGAAGAACTTTTTTAGAAAAACAGAAATACATGTAATACAGTGATTGATTATCTGGGGGTGGCAGATTTTTTAAAATGCGTGTACAAGCAGATACACACCACTGATAAATAAATGAACTGTAAAATATACTTGCATACATATGCCGATGTGTCATGCTCATTCAAGCAGGGAGGGGAGTCAAACATCTTCTAATTATATCATAGCTCATACCTCAAAAGGTCATACACACCCTGTCCTTATGGTACTGGCTTCTTCCAAAAGTTGCAGGATGAAACTGGCACACAGCACTCTGTTATGCATCAATGCTGCAGGGGAGATGTAGGCTACAGCTTGGCGTGTTGCTAAAGTGGTCAGTACAGCATCAATCCCTTTATTATCCCCAACGTAAAGAAGAAAAGCAATTAGTTACACTCACTTAATTGCATTTGAGAAATATAGGCATAGTTTGCAAGATAGATGGAGCTAAAGTTAGTAGTCATCCCTCAATCCGATTGTTCAGCCTTCTAGCTTGCTAGCTAGTTGTGACTTGTGATAACACAGCATCATATTTCATTTAAAGAAAGGAGAGCTGTATGAATCATATGGCAGTGAGCTGTTTTTAGCACCACTATCACAGGTCATATATTTATATATAAATATACGTTATATTAGCAAAACACTGAACTCCATCTGATATCTCCAGGTCAACATGCAGAGGAAAATCTCATCAGTCTTTAATATAAAAACGACAGAAAGCCACAGCCATGTCCTCAGTCAGAAGGATGATAGTGCAAGAGGTGAGATTTATATTAATAGGCTATTTTTATCTCATGGAAATATATGTAGTTTTTATTTAAATTTTTATTCCGTCGGTCATATGGCCATTTCAGACTAATTAAGGGATGATGACGATGATGATCAGGCAGTTCAAGTTGCTGATATGTGGGAAGTAGGTAAAAACACGATGAATAATGATACTATTGCTACTACTACTGCTACTACTACTACTGCTACTACTAATAACAATAATAATAATAATATAGAAGTACAGTGTGAGAGGCTGTCAGTTAGACTATTTGGTGGTAAGGGAGCAATATTAAGTGGTTTGATAAATGAAAGCCACAAAAACAAAAGCAATTAGCATAACTTAGGGAGTTTTTTCAGACTGACAGAGAAGTTCTTCTAGCCATTGAGGATCCCCCATTTTTTTGCATCATGAGATTGCCCATTAAAAGAGAAGAAGAACTCTATCCAAAGACTTTAACTGGGAGTAAACATAGTAGATTCAACAAAACTTGGTTTTAAAAAAGTACCAATGGGTAGAGTACAAGAAAACAACAGATGCAGCTTGGATACACTGCAAACTATGACAGAAGTTTTATGCTGAGAGATTTTGAGATTGGAAGTCAGTTTTTGAAAACGGGGGAAAGGTTTTGCCAAACACAATGCAAGCCAACAGTGTATGGAAAACTTTCAAAAGTGGCAGACGCATTTGATGAGCAACTGTCCAGCCCAGAAAGCCAATCAGATAAAGCTGAAGACAAAAACAAATGGAAGAACAGATACAGTGCTATCCTCAGGCTAGCAGACATAACCAATACTAGCACGCTTGAGATTACCCTTTTCGAGGCCATGATGAATCAGACTTCAAAAATCAAAAGGGGTTTCAGGGAAATCATTGATCTGGTTGGAACATATAATAAAGTTATTCGTGCACATCTTGAATCTTCCAAGATAAACCCTAAAGGTGTCCCAAATTATCTATCTGCAGTCAGGATGAGATGATTGCATGTATTGGAAATTAAGTCAGAGGTAAAAATCATAGATGAAAGAGGCAAAATTCTTCTCGATGCACCTTGATACAACTCCAAGCTCATTTAAACAGGAACTGTTATCCATCATTCTTCGATTTGTTGAGGAAAAAAGGCCAAGATAGAGGAGTGCCTAATGGATTAAGTGCATACGAAAGACAGAACTGGTGCTGGTCTTGCCAAGAATCTCATGGAGACAATAGAGAGATACGGCCTTGATGTCAGCAACATCAGAGGGCAAGCATATAATGGTCGTGCTGCTATGTCTGGAATAATAGGGGTGTCCAGGCCATCATAAAACAGAGCATTGAGAAGGCATACTTTGTGTACTGCTATGCACATCAACTGAACCTAGTTGTGATTGGCATGTGTTGTAAGAACATAACCTCATGCAGCGTCTTTGGTGTCACTGAGCAACTCTGCTCTGTCGAGGAAGTTTCCACCAAAACACTCGTGGCTCGTTCAACTGATGTGTAAAAGGAGCTGATGGAAAATGACCCCTAGAGACCCAAGAAACTGAAGGCTTTGAGTGTGTCACAACATGGGCAGTACAATGTGACAACTGCCGACTGCCAACTGTCCCTCTCATTACTGTGGATTCTGCAGCGGAGACACTGGATCCGATACAGACCAATGATGCATTTGATCGGGACACATCAGGAACTGCAGCAGCTGGGACAAGCTACTGATTTTGAGTTCTGTCTCCATCTGGTGGCCTGAAGTATAATCCTCACAGTGACTTGTATTCTCCCAAAAACACCTCCAGGGGTGAAGACACGGACATCAGCACAGCTGCACAGCTTGTGGATGACTGCAGAATGGAGCCGTCTGTCCTGAAGACAGATGAAGTTTTTGTGGAGATGTGGGATGAAGCAGAGACGGATGCCTCAAAGGTTTTTGTTTATCGGAGGGAAAGAAGGCGCAGAAAGCTTTTAAAGAGACCGGAGGACTAAATCAGACACAGATGAGTCCAGAAGAGGAGATGAAGGTTCATTTTTACCTTAAAGAATGTGGTGATGGAGGCATGTAGTTGTTTTTCTTGAGAGGCCACTGTGTTTGAATAGCTCTACTTCTGTTTTATTGTGAGTTGTTCTACATGCTGCATTTTAATGTGTTGTGATTTTGTACAGCTGTTACCTTGGCCAGGTTTCTCTTATAAAAAGAGATTTTGAACACAATGGTACTTCCTACCAGTGTAGAAGTGAGTCATTTTCAATAACTGTAACAGCACATATGATTGTGATGAAAATCTCTGAATAAATATACAGAATTTTCCCTGTAAAGTACGCAATTATTGAGCTAAAACTGATTTGAAGTTTTAAAAAATATATTCTTTGAATATCTGTTAAATTGCAGAAAATTCTCCCATTATTTTCTTCTCTCTCATTGTGCTGCCACATAATTTTAGCTTGCATGATGCACCTATACTTACCATAATTTGCTTCACTTAAACCTGTGATACCTGCACTGTACATGTGTGTAGTAGAACAAAGAGACTGAATCTTTTTTTTGCATACAGCTCTGTATTTCTAAATGTTTTGCAGTAGATCCTCAGAAAAAAAAGGGCAAAAACCAATCAAAACAAATGCCATGCATTAGTTACAAGTGCCCAGGCTTTGGCGGGCATGCAGGATGTCACAGCCCAGTGACTTCCTCATTTAAATTATGACCGAGAAGAACAAGAAGAATCCAAGACAGGACCACAACAACCAAGACACATCAGGCCACAGTCCAAGAGAGAGAGCTCACAGAATTGCAGAATAGTGTTTTAACTCTTTCAAACAATATTAGTACATTTGGTTCTGTTTACATGACTAAAATAAGTGCAGAATTGATTATTTGATATTATTATTTGAAGATAGTAGTAATCATTGGCAACAGGGATGTTCTGATTTAATCTCAAAGATCAATATCATTACTTATCAGAGAAGAACTTAAAGCCACATCCTTTGTTTTAGGTCAGATTTTAGGTCATAAAAATGTTGTATATGGAGAACACCGGCATGCTCTGGCACACCTGCAGTTAAAATGTCTGCAGTGTGGAGGTACTTTAAATCAGAAAATGAAAGCTGTCCAACATCCACTTATGATGTCTCCACTGTGAGGATTTCATGAAGGGGTAATAACAGAACAGTAACAGTTTTATGCGGCACATGAAAAATAAACTCTCACCAGAATACAGCGAGTTCACTCAGGTAATTCAGGCAAAGGCTGCACCGGAGCAACAAAACACTGGAGGATACTTTCAAATGAGACCGAAATTTCCTGGAGACAGCAACAAGGCCAGATTACACAGAGGGTTATTTGAATTCATCGCTTTTGACGACCAGCCCATCGCTCGCTGTTGTCAAGCATGCAGGCTCTCGCCATCTCCGGGTGCTTTTGGAGCTTGCGGTACGCCCCAAACCTCTCAACACTGCTTGGATCCTAGCAATTTTATTCTTGATGCACTGCAGAGCTACTCAACTGTCAGGCATTAAACATTGGATTGATTTTAATAACTTTAATATACTTGAAGTGTGCACTGTTCAGAGTAAGGGATCAGGATTCATATCGGAAGATACTCAATATTAAATGATGCGGATAGGAAAACGCTGGCAAAAAAACCTTGATTGGGACTTCCCCAACTAGCAATAATATATTTCTTCCCATAAGTTGGTCTTATAAAATTACCCAGAGCCATTATAAATGTTGCATGAAGAGAGTATGAAAGTGTGCTGCCTAACTCTCTGCAGTAAAAAACTCTTGAAGTAAAGCACTACAATTTCCTACAATTCTAAGGGTAAGCGATTTAGTGACTTTTAGCCTTTCTTACTTTAATCACTTTAAAAATGAAGCTGATTAACAGTGGTGGTAGGAGGCACATAGTGCAGCATAGCTCTCTCCCCGCACGCTCTATTCTTTGATGTTGTTGTTTTTGTATGTTGCACCTCCCCATCATTTGAATATCACACAGAGAGGGGGCTCCTACTCGGCCACTTGCTGCGCCTTTGTTGCCGTGATTAAAGCAGGTGTCGCGCAGGGTTGTGTTTGTTAATGACAGTTTGCATTTAAATAGCTGTCACTCGTCTGTCAAGGGGAGGGGAGGAGGGGAAAATGTTTGTTTCCAGGCCTCCAACGTACTCAGAATGCATCTCTTTTACATAAGCTTAACCTAGCTTTTGCAAATGAGCTGGCAAAGTTTTTGCAAGTGTACCTGTAAAGACTTTCCACTGATGCTGGCAAGTGATGAAAGTCCAAACTTTAAAAAGGGAGGGAAAGTGCAAGCTAACCCAGTTGAAAGTGTTGACTTGTAAATGTTTGTTTACAGCATGAAGATCTGAATATATTTTATTAATGCACATTTCTGTTGCACAACTTAGAGAATTAAAAAGAAAAATCTGAAATAAGGGGCAGAGAAAGGCTTTAATGATTGGAAGAACGGAGCAGTTTTGGATTCCTAAATTAGTCAATTGAATCATCACAGGAACTAAATGAGAAAGATATGTCATTCATCAGGCCCAAAATGACACGTATAAGCATTTCCTTCATTTCATTTTTGTGGTGATATAAAAAAGTCGGTCCTTATTGGGTTAATATATAAATGAGGTAAATGTAGCTATTTGACAATTTAAATTGAAGCCTTTCTTCTTTAAATGTCTATTAAATGGAAAACTGACACTAAGAGAAACCAAAATTTAGAGCTGCATTAAGTAATCTTTTGACATTTTGGGGGGAAAGCCAAAAAACTGTTATGGTGAACTTGTTTTTTTGGACCCTTTTTCTGGTGATCTCATTAATAAGTCCAACAATTCATTCATTGTCCTTTTATTTCAGTCCCCCCACCCCCACCTCCCAAACTCCAGAGGGAAATATCAGGATCTTTAGCTGCTAAACGCTTCATTATGTTCACTGGCCGCTAACTTTGTTGGGTAAATTGTGTACAGTGGGTTTGTAAAGCTTTTTTTTGTTTTTTTTGCTGCCTGCTACTGCTGGAAATAAGGTTAATGAGAGCAGTGAGATTGAACCAACAGTAAAGTTGTAGAAGCAGAACAACGAAAAAAAACAAAAAAAGGCTTCATAGGGTTGAGGGGAACTGCACAGTAAGATAATTATCTGTAGATTCATCACAACAAGCAGCTCCTTTCACATTAAACTTCACCGTTTGACCCATTATAAGTAGAAAAAAGATTCATCTGCTGCTTTAATTAATTGTTTAATAAGATAATGAAGCCTTTGTTAGACGACTCTTTGTTCAACCCAGTAAAAAAAGGCTGATATTAAAAAAATAATAATAATAAAAGGTCGAGAATAACAATGCTATTATGTTTATAGTTGAATATATTATCAAATATAACTTCAAAATTTTGAAATATTTAAGAAATGCTCATTCAAGATGTTGCCTGGATTGCAGCTTTTGTCATTTGCTGCAAAGCTAGTTTCTTTATTTAATCTAGCAATAAAAAGGAGATAACAGATGAGCACCTGTTTTAAAGACTTTTAGCCTAACACACAGATGTTTGGTTTTATTTGTCGTTAAAAAATATGGACAAATTTATATTTTCCAACTGTGACGCGTCTGTGTTTTTCACAATGCTTTTGGAAACCCCCTAAAGTCTCAGATTTAATGTGCCGGAGTATGTGTCATGTTTCCTAAAGTTTTTTCCTGCATTTTAATACGGTGTCTGAAAACAGAATGGGGAGCCCACTGAGACTGCATCACGGCACATCGTAGCATCCTTTTTAGAAGGAAAGTGACAACCAGGAGGCAAACATGACATCTTCTCTACAAGGAAACAGCTGATGTTTCCTGGGTTGTGTATAAATTGTGTTTTACAGGACACCGGAAGACTGCGGTGATCAAGAAATGAAGACGAAAATGACAACCGAATATCAAAAGAAAGAGAGATGCCCCTTCGCTGAGGTATTAACTCTAATCAAGTTGAGAACGGCACAGGACCCATATGTCAAGAACAATTGTATCGCCCTTGAAAAGCAAATTCCTCTTTACAATAATGGCCCCTTCGCAATTGCTCTGTTTGATTGTTCAGCCGCCCTTGATGGGTCAGCAACAAACAGGGCCGTTCATGAGCTCACTTTCATCATAACAAAGTTGGAAAAACAAAGTGTGGGGGGGGGGGGGGGGAGAAAATTGCCTTCTGGAAGTAATTAGCCATAATCACACTGTTCAGTAGCTATTTGGTGGCATTAGCTTACCTTCGCTCTTAATCACTGTTTGTTTATAAGCACCCAAGGGTCTTGAAAATTTAAATATAAGCACACGACTGAAACTTCACAGCTTTATGGATATGTATGGAGCAACAGAACAGAAGGGTCCTGAAATGGCTTTTGTCAGAAATGAGTGCACTTAGCCTCGCTCCTAGCTAAAAATAGCTAACAAAAAACCCACAAAAAGAAACACAAGACTTTAAGCTAGCTTCCCTTTTTAGGTTTGCTTTTCCTGAGATGTCGGTTCTATTAAAGCAAAAACACAGTGTTACAAAAACCCATTGTTTTATAAATATGTATTCAGCCTAAATCTAATTCTCTTTATTAGCAGTGAGAAACCGGGTTGCTCATTACACTCACCTATCGATCGCCTCATCCTGAGAGAAGGGAGATTAGCGGTCAACTTTCAACACCTCAATCAATAATCATCTCCCTAATTGGGTATTAGCAGCAAAGAAAGTGGACTCGCTTGTCACACAAACAAGGAAAGAAAGGCTAAAAATTCAGCGTTTCAAGGCAGCCGGGGGGGTTCGGCTGTTATTCATCCGAAGCTTGCTCCTGCACCTTTAATTTCAAATGAGGGTGGTATCCCTGTTATAAGGACGCTGTGTTCTCGCTGTCTGTGAAATATCATAATCCAGGACTTAGAAAATAAAGCTGGAAATCCCAAAAGAAAAAGGCTCATGTTGTTGTTAACTTGAGTTGCATCCAGAGGGGGAACATCACTTTGAATATTTTGACATCCCTGGGACAAAAGAAAGGCAACAGAATATAAAAATGCTATAATATGTGTTGTGATGTCAACATGCAATTTAAAAAGAACAAAAAGTTTTGTGTGCACCTTTTTTAATATTTTCTCTTCACAAGGTCAGTGACACCGACGCTGCACCTCTTCGATTGACTCTCGAAACTACTGAAAAAGCCTTTTGCATTCGTTTGGTGCGCATGGCATTTATCTGTAATTGATTTGTTTCAGCCACTGTGAATGCCATACACCATGAGCACATTCGTTGACGCTCCCTGTCTCCCTCTTCTTCTCTCTCTCTCTCTCTCTCTCCCTCACTCTCTGTCTTTCTCTCTCCCATCTGGCTTTCCCATCCAATCAGATAAGATTCAAAGAAAGCACAGCGTAGCTTCCCACTCTATTTAGATAATTGAAACAAATGCCGGTTTGAAACCAAGAGTGTCTGCTTAATTTACAGCCAGTGTAAATCTAAAGTATTTCTTAGGCAACAACTCTCCATCAGTGTGTGCCATTCATAACCGCTAACAATGTAGCCGCACTGAAAGCCAGATTGAAGCAAAGCGGTGAGAGAGAGAAAGAGAGAGCATAATGTAACAGATGACGATTTCCTCGCTTCCTAAGAAATTGACGAATAAACAGAAAACAGTGATCAGAATAGATTAGGTTTAATTGGGAATTTTTCATCTGCGATAAATGTTTTTGAAATTAGCACGTTGTCTCAAAATTAGAAAACACAAGCGTGGGTTTGATAAGTAAGAAAAACACCTTTTCAATACTGAGAAAGGGATTTATGGAAATTACGCAGCTATAGAAACAAACTAAAAATGAAAATAAAAGGTTTAGTTTGGTGTTAAAATGTACACTGTTCATGTTAGGCATACATTATCATCCTATTTTTAAAAACCTAAAGGCTCAAGTTTATTTATATGGCACCAAATCAGAAGAGAAGTCAGAGCACTTTTCATATAGAGAAGGTATAGACTTACAGAGACCCGACACTCTCCCATGAGCGAGCAGTTGGCGACAGCAGCGAGGAAAAACTCCCCTTCAACAGGAAGAAAACCTCGAGCGGAGCCGGGCTCTAGGTGGGCGACCATCTGCCTCGACTGGTTGGGTTGAGAGAGGAAGAAGGAGAGAAGAAGATAGAGAGAGACACATACAGAGAAGCAAAAACAACAATAATAACAACAAAAATAATAGAAATATATCTAATAGTAATAATAATAGCAGGCGTGGGCGGCGAGAAAGGACCACGGCAGCATGAGGTCTGCAGTCCATGGAAGCCTGCGATCCATAACCGATTGCCTGACAGTTGCCTGAAATGGATCAGCGGCCCCTTAACTAACTCGTTTATTGAATATTTTTGTTTCACTCTGTTGTTCACATGCTGAGACAGAAGCTGCCAAGAAGAAGGTGGATGTACTCTCTCTCTCTCTCTCTCTCTCTCTCTTTTTCTCTCTCTCCTGCAAGTTTTTTAAATGTCAAAAGATCCAAAAGTACAGTTTTCTGTTACAAAAAAAAAAATAAGTTTATGGATTTAAGATATTGAAAATACAGAGTTTGTGTTCTTCGTGGAGTCCACCGTGTGCTGGTGCTTACTTGTGTTCATACAGAAGGTGAAGGTAGTGCAATTACTTACAAAGTAAATTAAAATTGGCTGAGATGGTGCTAATTGACACCTCCACATGTGTTAATAATCATTTTACAGAGGAAGGAAAGAAAAAGCTTTCTCCTCTCTCACTGGTTCAGTCCTCCTACAGTGACGCATACGGTTAAATTTAAGTATAATACATTTGACACTTTTTTTTATAGGAAATAAAGTAAGATATGTCTTTCATAATCCTATAGTGTGGAAATTTACATTATTGCAGCAGCAAGTGGATAGTAAAAAAAAACAAATAGAAAAAGAGCATCAATAGAAAGAATAGAGAACAATAAATAATAAGTAAGTACACAAGCAATAAAAAGACTGTAGTAGTAAAAACAATATAGTGGAAAAGAGTAATACTGGTGTTGAAATGCACACATGGAAAAGATAAGAATAAGATAAGATAATCAAAGAGGATTCTAGTATCTGTATATTTTTTCTTGCCAATTTTACAGAATATAGGTTGGGTTCATATAATTTTCTTACACTCTTAAAAATGCTTATGGATACATATAACTGTCACTGTGTGCTGGATCGGCAACTAAATCTTTGTTAATTGTGCTTGTGCAGCAGCTAATGACAACTCCTTTTTTAAACTCCCACCGCTGCTACAACCCAGGACGGCACAGCAGAAGTGATTCAGACCGATTTTCCAACCACTTGCAGGTTCACTAACTAAATTAAGTAGTAAACTGCTCCGAGCATCATCGGTCACGTGAGTTTGAAGCACGCTCTGAATACACAAACAGGCCTCGGAGCTCCTATATCAGCCATAAAGAGATTGCAAGTTCAAAAATAAATAAATAAAGCTTGCCTTTCCTCGAGCCTTGATGCGAGTGTTGTTCAACTCACCCAATGTGAACTCAGGAGAATCTCTCCGGGTGCTGACCGGACGCTGCGGGGGACAGTTATAAAGACTAGCGGTCCATGCCTTGAGCCGGCGCTGATGGTAGGGGAGTCGCAGCACCCCTTTCCCCTCTGCCGGTTCATCCAGCTCCCAGAGGACTGCTGGTAAACACTGCACGTCAACCCCGAGGCCAATTAGCCTGCAAGATCAGCCTAGTGAGGGGCCTGCTGGGGAAGGGGAGGGGGACTTAATTCAAAGAGCAGACTCTGCGAGAGTTCAGCTATCCTAATCACTAAAAGAGCTCAAGTCCCAGTGGTACGATTCAAGCTTTCAGGAAATATAAAGGAGTTTTTATTGTTTGCAAAAAAAGAAGAAGAAGAAGAAGAAGAAGAAGAAGAAAAAAAAAGGTGAAATAATGCAGCATTGCGATTTTATATAATGATGTGGTGTTATAATACGAAAAACAACAAGCGAAAAAGAGAGGAAGCCAGTGAGAAGTTGTTAGTCCGAGACCCTTAAAAAGCAGATCCGCCCACAAGCTGAGATCCCATCCACAAGACAATGTGTGCTGGGTTTGAGGCGATGATTTTAGAAATTGGTTTAAGTTTATCTTTAGTTTAGTGTCCATCACCGCTGCAACAGTGGCTCATAAACTGTAATAACGTAGCAAGTGTGGGAAACCGAGGTTAACAGGAGAGCATGTGAATCACAAAACTGTTAATTAGAATCACACAGTATCCAAGCAACAGTAACAGGGCACCGAGTGAAATTAGCTATTTAGCAGGGCACCATCCTGCTCCCGTTGGCTCTCCAGTTGACCTCCGACCCGGACAATTACTCTGTGCCCATCAGGTTTTACTGCCAGATACTGAAGCCGTGATGCTAGAGCGAAATGCGAATTGCGTGGGCAATGTGTGTGAACAGCTTCACAAGATATGACAACACTGCTTTTTCTCCTTTTTTTCCCTCCTCTTTCCACACTATCCACACTACTATTTGATTATTTATATCTTTAAAAGTTTATATTTCACCCCCAGAAAAAAGAAAAGACGTAGTACAACTGGTAAAAATACATAAAGAGCCAAAGAGCAATGTTCAAGAAAATGCTGAACCGAAGATTTAAAAATACTACAAATATGTCGCATGCAATTATTTGGACTTCATAGTAGTGGATCAGACTATAAACAAGAATGTAGCTGCTGTATTGTAGAAAGAAGAGGCTGATTTCACAAACCGTATATAAAAACCATCCATTTTAATACACCTATAGTAGATTTGATGTAATAACTGTATAAGTTGGTAACTGTAATTGACTTTGATGCTTCTGCTGTAGTCTGGAAACCCAGATAAAAAGGATTGAAGAATATATGAACAACAATTATTGTATACGTACAGGATACTGTCAATGTAAGTCATTGGATGGGCATGACTCAGCTTTTTCTGCATTGTACTGCCTTACAAACTATTCATTCATTTTACATTTTTATACGATGCAAAATGACCTACTTACACATATCACGCTTTGTTTATTACAACATATGCATATTGGCTTGAATATAAGGTGACATTTTCAACCCACTCTCACAGCCAAATGTGTAATAGCTACGTTGGTCCACAGTGCAAAATGTATTAGTATCACAATAACTGCTGTGAAATTGTGAATGGCCAACATATTGCTTGCAAATGTGTTAATTGCAGTACATTAAACGGCTAATTTTCCTGCAATTACAACGGATCTCAGACTGGTTTCTATGGTAACACACTTTAAAACATGAGGGAAACTGACCTGGTTTCTGGTCATAACCATAGACTGTCAAGTGTCATCGTTAAGTCACTCATTGGTTAGTGGACTACCGTTTTGAAGCCAGGAGTTCGGCACTTGGACCGTAGCTATATTTGATTTTTGGAGCCAAGAGTGAGAGAATGGAGCCGATGGAGGACTAAAAAAATAAATAATAACTAGGGCTGGGTATTATTTAAAAAGTTCTATTTATGCAGTACCTATTGAGTACTTCATTCAAAACCCATCATGTGAATAGAAGCATTAAATTGCGACTTCACCACCACAGACAGGTTGTAGTTGCTGTGGAAGTGGGCCAATCACATGTTGCATTAAATCGAAGAACGCTTGTGGTGATTGGCTGTGAGCAAGTCGGTATAAATAGTCATACTTTCTAGCTCTGGGTGCAAAAAGGTTAAGTTTGATACTACTTCAGTCAATCCCCAGCCTTAACAATAACCACATTAAACATTTCAAAACCTCAAAATCAAAAGATTACACCAAAATAAGGCCTATTTAACAATAAATTAATTATTACAGCTGCCCAATTTCTTGTTATAGGCAAATCTCACATAAACAGTCATATAATATACCAGTTGAAGATTTTACTGATTTCCCTTCAGAAGTTAAATATTAAACTCAATTTCACTTCAATGCTAGTTGAAATTAAGGATGTGTCATTAAAACCGAATAACCAAATAAGAATAGTCATAGTGAGAAAACTAACGTGAAGTCTCTCATTGCTAACATGTAAAGGATCTGCTCAGCCTTGATTATGAGGGTGAAAAAAAATCCACAATGTTATATTTTTAGGGTTCTATAAGCATTTAAGATTATTTCTTTTAATTAATGTGTTTCTATGAAAATGAATTAAGGCTGATTATCATTTAAATGAATACAAGTTTGCACAGTTAAAGTCGGTTGTATGCAATGGATATTAAAAGTTATAGCGAATATTCGGTTATTCGGCTATAACCACCGATTAGTCGACCATGAAAAAATGGGCTCATGCACAACCTTGGTTAAAATAAGGACACTTTCAACATTAACATGCCGGCCTTTATAGTACTGACTGATGCAGGGTTACTCACCAACCTAGTAGTCCCGTTTATGGCAGTCCTCTATAAGCTGAAAGGTGTCTTCTTGCACCAAATCCTCCACTGTTGATGAGAAGTCTCTCTTCCCACACAGCCAGAGGTGTAACTTTGGGCTCTGTGCGCTATCTGGCTAGCTCAAAGCTAACACACACGGTAGCTTGGTGGTCGTGTAGCTGTTAGCTTAGCCGAAAAGCTCACAGCATTTAACTTAAAATAGCGACTGCAACTCTCTGTGTTTCATAACCTCAATACTGTATTTATCCAAACATATTCACAGCAATAAGTCTGACGTATAATAAGTATTTAGCATAGACGGTATTTAGTCTAAAGTCTAATGTTAAGCTCTTACTTCCTGTTGCATTCACTGTCATCAGTAAATCACACTACTCCTCATTTAAATGGAGGACCACAAGGGTAATGGGAAAGAGGAATAAACCATTTCATTAATTAATAACTAATTGTACAATTAAAAAGAGGAATTATTTTTTAAAAGGATTTACAAAAACAACTATAGAATAGACAATGAAAATGTAATTTAAAAAAAAAACATTAAAATTCCATAATAAATAATTGAATTAAGAATATAACTTTTAAATCAGGCATTTAAAAGGACGACTTGTGTCCAAATGTCCTTGTTGCTTTTCCTTTATCCTTTTTGCTAATCAATTTGCTGAGTCACTCACCCTCTCCATTTAGCCTCCTCATTTCCACTTGGCCTTGTATGGTAAAAACTGTGCCAATGCAAATTGGCCCTGAGCTGAGATGTAACAAGCTATCTGATTGGCTATCACCTGACATTCAAAGGTATGACATAGAGGTGGGAGGGACTATTGACTATTTTTTAAGATGTTTATGTAAATCGCTTTTTTAATTCCTCTTTTTAATTTTACAATTAGTTATTAATTAATGAAATCTGTGTGGCTATCCATGCTATGATAGTATACACATGAAACTGAAAAAATACTGTTATGGTACCCCATGCAGATTATAAAGCCCTCTAGGATAAACTTTTGATTCTGGGCTATACAAGTAATTATATCCTGGCTGGAAGTGACTACCTTTAAGGTCAAGTGTAAATTTGGGCCCACAGCTCCTTTTCTCACCTCTAACATTGCCCTGATACTTTGCTCGACATTGTTATAGAAAAACTTTTGGGCAGCTCTTCAGACACACTCAAACACTGCTGAGAAGATCCATCCAGTGTAACTTTTTTTTTTTTTTATCCTCCGTGTCATAATAGTTGATTGTGGACTTTCTGTTCGACACAGGCCATAAACCTTCACAGACATAAGCAGCCTAACAAGACTTAAGCATGTCTCGAACCAGAGGCTTCTCTCTCCTTCTCTCTCTCTGCTTCAGAAAATGAGAGGCGCTTCTCAAAAAAATGTGACTCTATAACAGTAGCCTGTGTGTCCCCAAGGAGACTGAGCTAGCACGGTCTGCCAGTCTATCACACAGGAGCACACTGCTTTTGTGACAAACTGGCAGACTAACATCTTTCATTCCTGTAGCTCCTCTGTGCTCTCCTTCTTCTTCCTAGACAATCTGCACAATAACCTCAGCGGTGAGTGCATGACTACACAGTGTTCCCCGTTGCTTTCTGTTGATTCAGTGCAGCGCACTGGTGGATATCAGCGTTCGAACACTCCAAATTCATTTAAAAAATGTGTTGAATATACAGCAGTGAGCTGTCAAAACATCAGGAAAAGGTCAGAATACAGATTTAATTACTTTTTATTGCATGACATACGTGTGTACAACAGTGAACAACAACAAATATCCCCACTAACCCTGAGATCATTTGTTTGCAGCAGTAAAGTCATGCTTTGTCAAAGTTTGCCCATGGATAGACTTGCGTACAAGCTCTATTTTAACAGGTGAGCAGCCTGGCCAACCCTTAAATCCTTGAGAGGCTGTATCTATTACAGGATCCATGAGAGGTAGGTAAGAGGCAGAGAGCATGGACGGGCTGCTTCACTGCACACCACACAACCTCTCTTTACACTCTAACTGGCAATTGTTAAATTCACACTTGTGTCAGTCTTCACAATTTGGAGCCCTGTCAGGTATCTCCTTGTGGACGAAACTTCACTTCAGTCACTGATGTCTCAGAAAGAAACAGCTAAGTAATTCTGCAGTCTGATGGCGGCTGCTTTTTTTTTGCTATTACACAGCGGTCTTAAAGATTCATGAGGGAACTTGCATTCAAACAGGCTTAATATCCATCCTGTTTCATACTAGTAACAACATAGTCTGGCAGCGGGAAGTGAATCATAGTGCCCCAGTGACTTGGAAGTGCCCAGATATGCAAATGTGTGTGTTGGTGCAACAGATTATTCAAATGCACGGATGCTTTGCCTTTGGGGTTGCCCTACTGCCGAGCTGTGTTCACTCCCCGTGTGTAATAACTCCAGAGTCAGGGGTGGTGTTGGTGGAGAGGGAGGGGGAGGGGGTGTTCCTGGGTAGGGTGGTGGCTGTTTTTTAGACACATGGGTGACACAAGGTGACACAGTCTAGCCAGTGGCCTCGAAGGGGCCACCCACACAAGAGCTGAATGGATGAATGGCTGCTTGACGTCGTTTTGTAGAATTTCAGAAGACATCTGCCTTATTGGAAAGAGAAGTGTGCAAACTCATTTTGGCATAAAATAAGCTACCTTATGTTTGTCATCAAATGCAGAGTGGTTTGTTAGAACAGAAACAGAAAAGGCACAACCGAGGAGCAGGTTTGAATAATGAAGCTTAAACCGTACTCAGACCCAGCAATGCGTCAACAAGGTGATTATTATTCCCAAGAAGAATATTTAGAAGCATTAGAGGTGGCAGTCTCTCATCTTGAAATTAGAAGACAGATTTCTTGAAGAGAAGGAAGATTAGAAACTCTTGATTGTATAAAACCTTGGAGCAATAATCCATACATATATCTCAGGCCTTGGGAGACCCATTACCCATTAAGCTACAAATTTTCCCCCACTCGAGTTTGACACTAGCAGGGAGCGAGAAATGAGAATCACAACTACTTTAGAAGCCAATCCTGATCCAGTATAACTTATACAAGTGTGATGTGGAAATTTGAAGCCTCCTGTTCACAAACACTGAGAATGAATCTTGAAGCTTTTGAAATGAACATGTTTGCATATTCATATATTATGGATTTTTAATGAAGTAGAATGGAAAGATCATAGACATACATACACGCCATATTGGCTGCCTCAGTCTGTTGCTATGATATGTCAACATTGCTGCCTGCAAACAAATACATGTAAATGGGAGAGCTGCATCTTTTCTTCATAAAAGCACTATAATGTTTACAATTGATCTATTTTATATTCAAGGGTTTGTAATCTACATGGTGTACAAAAATAAGTCTCCTGTTACTTAGACTCTTTTTTATACATTGTGGATGTGGCTTTTTCCCTCCACGTCTATTTCATTTGACCTTTTCTTGTGCTTCAAGCCAGAAAACAACTCAATCACTTGAAAATACTGAAAGAAATAGTGCATCTTCAGATATAATAATTGACAATAATTGGGGGGAAATTGAACAAAATTGGCAACCTTAAATAAGTGGGAACTATTTTGATCAAAATAAGAAAAATACAGACTTTTAAAATCAACACAAATTGAAAGTTCCTTATAGTAACCTTAATTAATTATCAACATCTCTGTCTGAGCCCTCTTAAGGCAATTAGGCTCTAGTTATGTGCCTGTGCATAGATCCAGCTCTGAATCTGCACATGTATGATGTATAGACTCACGGGGGGGGGAGGGGGGGGGGGGGGGATTAGAGGGTTTAAAAAGGTTCCCAGTAAGGTGTTTCCTTGACAAAATGTAAGAGGTGTAGATTTGTTAGCAGCCATTCTTACCACTGTTCAAGCAACTACCTAACTACTGTAGATCTCTGATTCTGAGAACTCGTATTATGAGACTAGTAGGATACATAAAGCTGCTGAATGTACACTGTGTACATTAGCTTTAGCTGTATTGGCTTTCTCATGGTAACGACACATTTCAAGGTTGCTGGAACACCCATAAAGGACATCCACCTGATGGCCAGATTACATGCCAGATGTCAGCACATCTTCCATTTTCAAACTATTTTCCAACCATAAAAGGATGTCTTGATTGCACATTCAAAAAACAGTCATTAAACATAATTTTGCTGGGTGGTCACACTTAAAAACTCCTTACACTGTAATACATGAGGACAGGTGATGAGTGGCTGGTGAGGAAGGAGAGTGCAAAAAAATGGGCTCCACTTGGATGTAAAGTACAGCATCAGAGATGTAATTAAATCTCTGGTTTTTAAAAAGCAAAGATTAAGTGTGTGTTTAATGGATCAATAATGATGGACAGACAAGACAAAGAAGATTAATCAAAGTGCTCAGAAAATTGAGCACTTAGGCAAGCAATTAATATGTCAAGGAAATCTTGCAGGGACAAAAAATCAGTTAAAATAAATGTAAGAACGGCTTCGAGGGCTATTACTTAGGATTATCACCATTGATTTTGTCTATGTCTGTGTGTGAGCTTCATGGTAATATCCATATTGATTCACCACTTTTGAGTAGCTTTTGATAGACACCACTCACATGTTACTGCTCATAAGACTTGCAGTTTTAGATTTCATCACAATGTCCGGACAGCTTCCTCATTTCCTTACGGAAGGCTTATGAACATCGATCCGCTCCGAGATAGAAAGCATAAGTTCAGCACACGCTTTGATGAAATGTGTCTCAACTTTTATACTAGCGTAATAGGCCATCAAAAACAACTGGGACTGGGAGCCCCAAGTCAATATGGCTGCCGGCCAGGACAAGCTAATTTCTTTGGCTTTGCTTCAGATGTTTTGCATAACATGACTGACAACAAAAGTCAGAGGAAAAAAGCTGAGACAGAAGCAAAAAGCTTACTATGTATAATAATCCCTGCAAATCACTAGAAGAGAATTGAGTTGTACTGTATGTAACTGGGATGTACAGTACTGCTGTGTATTGTATTATTGCATGTCATGCGATTAAAGCAACCACAGGCCCCTGCTTCCAAATGATGACAGATAATGATAACAAGCACAAATGAAAGGTCTCCTGTCATTTCCATTCTGATTATGGGTATTGTTGTTTACTGTGGTTTTTTATATGCTGGACTCACAGGATCTCCAGACTCAATCTCCTCCTGCCCTCTTTGTTTCTGGCTCTACTGAACCAGAAAAGGTGGACTCTTAGTGGATATCTGGAGGGGTTTTTTTTCTTGCTTGTGATGGTCTCATTTTTTGTGTGTGTATTCAATTCCATTGCACTTACTGACACACTAACTGTAAGAAACGAGGAAATCAAGGAGAAATGCAAACATGGACCATTTCTTTGTGCTCTTAAACTCCCACTTTTGATTGCAGGGATTCTCTACACTGTCGGCTGCTGAATATATGCTATAATCTACACTGTCACATCAAATGTAATTTCTCCAGAGTGGATGATTGAGTCCTCTTTACCGTAAACAACAAATTTTAGACAACGAAAAAAAGTGCAAACTCATTTTGGCATAAAATAAGCTACCTTATGTTTGGCTGGTTTTTGTCAGAACAAAACAGAAAATGCCCAACAGAGGAACTGGTTTAAATAATGAAGCTAAAACCTTACCATGAGGCTTCAATGCATCATCAAGTTGTTTATTATTCCCAAGAAGAAAAATCAGACGCATAAGAGGTAGCAGTCTCTCATTTTGAAATTAGAAGACAGATTTGTTGGAGAGAAAGAAGATTAGAAACTCATGATTATGGCAATAATCCATATACATATATTCCAGGCACTGAGAGACCCATTACCCATTGAGCTACAAATCTAAAGTCCCCTCCAATCAAAGTGTGTTTAGTTTAGTGTTCCTACAGCTGTTGATGTTTGAGCTTCACTGTGCAGAGTGGTGTACGCACAGAGTTTAACACTTACAGGGAGCCGGATTTGTGACACCACTAGTTTAAGCCAATTTTGATCCAATATAACTTACACAAGTGTGACGTGGAAAACTTGAAGCCTCCAGTGCACAAACACTGAGAATGAACTTTTCAGTGAAGTAAGAAACATCTTTTGAAATTGACAATGTTTGCATATTTATAGATTTTGGATATTTTTTAATGGAGGAGAAGGAAAAGATGGCAGTTATACTTTTCATGTGGGAAGTCCATATTTGTCACATATTATTGTTCCATACCGAGTATTTTTATATGTCTGAATACATCTTTAAACAACCTAGCTTGTAAAGTCTTCATACTATTAATACTGATAACCAACAAAAACAGTTTTTTTCTATTTTTTCAATCATTTAAATATTCAAAACCTATCGTTTCAATGTAGACTATTATATATTTTGTCTACACCTATATTATACTGTGTTATATATGCTCTCATTTAAAAAAATCATAATAACACCCTTAAACAATTGAGCACTGTAGTTTACTGCAAACATTTCTCATACAGTAGTAAATGGTGCATTTTGTTGGACAGTATTTTTTCATATGATTAGATCAAAAGAAGAAAAAAGTAGAATATCAGAAGACTCATCTTTTAATACTTCCATTTAAAGTTCAAAATTTTCATCAGCTCCACCACTCCTGTCGATTAAAAGTGCCAAAGTGCATGGTGAGGCTGGTACGTTTTGCATGGTTATTTGTCAAATTAGTGACTAATAGGAAACCTTCCCCCACTGCAGTTTGATCCATCTGCCACCAGTCTAAGGCTGTAGCTGCTAATTGCTTACGCCTACACAAGCACCAGGCAGGGATATTGATTCCTCATCCTCACATCTCAAACATGGCACATTACAGGGCATCATGCTGCTGGAGGACGGTAATTTACTGACACCGCATACATACATGCACGTATTGCTGTGCTCACATTAAAAAACTCCTTACACTGTAACACTTGAGGACAGGTGACAAGTGGCTGGTGAGGAAGAAGAGTGGACGAAAAGTACAGCATCATCAGATGTAGTAATTAAATCTTGGGGGTTTTTAAAGCAAAGATTAAGTGTGTGTTTAACGAATCAATAATGATGGACAGACAAGACAAAGAAGATTAATCAAAGTGCTCAGAAAATAGAGCACTTAGACAAGCAATTAATATGTCAAGAAAACCTTCCAGGGACGAAAACATCTGCTTAAATGAGCCTGTCCTACTCAAGAAAAACAACACTATAAGTTGTAAATTCAGTTACGTTTGAGTGACAGATGCCATCTAGTGGTTGTAGTAAGTATGACCCAGAGAAGTGACGTAGATGACGTCTATATAAGGTGAGAAATTTCCATATTCAGAAGTGGCTGGTTAGATTGATGGAGAGATCCTAACCTTTCTGCATTTCCAATTGTCAATTGAGTCATGACAGTTTAAAAAAAAAATTTAACTACGATTGTTGTGGTGTTTACTGTTACCCTGACGACGAAGGTAGCCTAGCTTTAAGGAAGTAGTAACTTTAAACCACACACCATTTCAAGTGATAATTTTAACCCAAGTCATGATATTTTCTGAACCCTAATCAAGTATTTTTGTGCATAAAACTAACCAAACCTTAACCACAGCGTTGTCGCACCATAAAACATCACTTGTCAGGTGAAATTATGTTGTTCTGACAATTACTGCCCATAGAGGCGGCAAATTAGACAATGCTCCTATGGGTTATTCTGGAGTACAAACAACCTATGTGGTCTTTTTTATTTGGGAGGACTTGTTGGTTATAATAAATGTAAGAACGGCTTGGAAGGCTATTACTTAGGACTATCACCATTGATTTTGTCTATATCTGTGTGAGTTTAAGTTAATATCCCTACTGATTCATCACTTATTAGTAGCTTTTGACAGACACCACTCACACAGCTCATAAAATTTTCAGTTTTAGATTTCATCACAATGTCCGGACAGCTTCCTCATTTCCTTACGGAAGGCTTATGAACATCGATCCGCTCCGAGATAGAAAGCATAAGTTCAGCACACGCTTTGATGAAATGTGTCTCAACTTTTTATATTAGCATAATAGAGCATCAAAAACAACTGGGACTGGGAGCCCCAAGTCAATATGGCTGCCGGCCAGGACAAGCTAATTTCTTTGGCTTTACTTCAAATGTTTTGCATAACGTGACGGACAAAAAAAAGTCAAAGGAAAAAAGCTGAGACAGAAGCCGAAAGCTCACTATGTATAATAATCCCTGCAATGTTACAGCCGTGACCATGTCCCCAGAAGATTCCCTACTGTTTCCTTGTGTTTCCTCTTCCTTGTTTTCCCAGTGCTCCCCTGTCTGTCTCTTTCTCTGTCTATACTTTGTTTGTGTTTTTACTGGTGTTGGCATGATCTCCCATCCTCCTTCTCCTGGCTCTGCTCATCCTGCACACCTGCCTGCAATCGGCTCATCACCTCTTCCAGTCTGCTCACTTGCCTCTAAACAGCTCATCAGCTCATCAGCTTGCAGTATATCTACCCCAGCTCTTCATCCAGAACTCAGCAGATTGTTGTATCCACCAAAAAGTGGTAGTTACGCTTCAAGGGCCAACTCAGTTTGTATTTCTTTGCAAATCAGTTACTTTGTGTTTCATGGACTAACCTGCCTTTCTTGTGTCCTAGGTTCAGGATCATCATCCGTCTGCCTGTCTGTCTACCTGTCAGCAACCTTCTAGCCTCCAAGCTACCTCATCCAGAGTCTTCCTCATCCAGAGTCCTCCTCAACCTGTTTCTGGGTCCCTCCTGTGTTCATGAAATGCAAATCACCAAAAGGGATCTGAGCTCTACTATATATAACTGAGATGTACAGTGCCGCTGTGCATTATATTATTGTGTGCAATGCAATTAACAAGCAACCACAGGCTCCTGCTTCCTCATGTCAATAGCTAATGATAACAAGCATAAATTAAAAAAATTCCTGCTTTTTACATTTTGATTATGGGTGTTGTTGTTTTCTGTGGTTTTATATGCTGGGCTCACAGGATCTCCAGACTCAATCTCCTGCAGCCTGCTTTGTTTCTGGCTCTATTGAACCAGAAAAGGTGGACTCGTAGTAGATATCTGGAGGCTTTTTTTGCTTGTGATGGTCTCATTCTTTTTGTGTGTTTATTCAGTTTTATTGCACTTACTAACACATTTCTAGACATTAACTGTAAGAAATTAGGAAATCAAGCAGAGATGCTAACATGGACCATTGCTTTGCTCCCCCAAACTATTGATTGCAGAGAGTATTCTCTCCACTATTGATTGCTAACTATGTGTATTATAATCTGTTACATCATGTTATTTTCATTCTCCTTTTGCTTCTGTGCTAAATTATACTTTCTGACAAAAATCTACAACAATGAATCACCGCTCCACTTAACTTAAAACCACTTTGATTGAGCCTGTACTTTCAATATGATTAACAGCTTTTTTTCCCATCGCCTCCACATCTGCTGCAGCCAGCTTATTTTTATTTCCAGGTTTTTAGCTCTGTAAGTTTTAACAGTAACATCTTGGTCTTGCTTCAGACACCACTCCCTTTCCCATCCCTGTGTTTAAATTTGACAATTTCCTTTTCTATAAACCCATGTGCACACGGTTCCTTTCTCTCTAACACTTTAATGAAAAATGATAAGGGAATTAGGTACCTCTTCACTGTCTTTAGAGCTGAAATGCTTAAGTCCATTAATCAATTAGTCAATTCTGCAACAACTTCAATAATCAATTTTTCACTTAAATGATTTTTCAAGCACCAGTGCCTTACTTTTGATCCTTACAGCTTCAAAAAATTGGAGAATTAGCCACTTTCCCATAATAAGCTGAATATATTTGGAGTTTCTACTGTTAGTTGGACAAAGAAAAGAAGAAAGAAGAAAAATGAAGACATCACCTTGGACTTTAATCTGTGACATGAATTTTAAAACTATTTTTCTGCCTTTTTACAGGCCAAAAAAATAAGGATTAATTACTAGAGAGGAACATTATCCGCATAAGGTTCCAGTGTTCCACAACATTGACTTGGACTTGTGTTGTACTGCAAGCACATTCAGTCAGACTCGACTCTCTTTTAAAACTTGAGGAAATAGCCCCACCATAAACATTTGGTCCACACTATCTTGCACACCTTTATCCTTATCCTGGTCCAGCGTAAACTGATATGGGTCCCAGCAGGTATGTGTGATTGAATCGGACAGGACCTGAAGGGACCTGAAATCACCTGATAACATGAGCCACACATACTGTAGCTTCAGTAAAGCAATCAAAACAGCACCAAATTACTAACTTGGTATAAGTTGTCCACTCCCCCCCCCCCCCCCCCCCCCCCCCCCCCAGCTTTTAGGCCAAGTGAAAACCTTGCTGGCTGTTTCTGACTTAGCCAGCCTCAGTACATCATCCTATAAAGACCCCTAAAGACATTTATGCAAGAGAAAAGGGATGGAAACTCCTGTAATAATGAAGTATACTGGAAAATGGGAGATTTGGATGTGACATTTGAGAGAACCAATTTGCTTTTTGTACCTTTTTCATTTTTTGTAATTGATTCTCAGCTGGATAAGCTAATAACATAAGATTTCCTCACTGGCATCGCACCAACAGACAGTGTGTACTGTTAATACATTTGTGTAAAATCAGCAGGCGAATCTCTTTGGGGTCAGGGTTTAGCTTCTATTCACATTTAGATGTGTGTTTTTTTAAGTATCTTGGATACAAGTCAGGCAGTAACAAGTCCTTTGGGTTAGGTGCACATTTCCATTACTCTTTAGTTGCCTCATACCTGCTGTTTTATGTTTATGCTAATACTACTCTCAATGAGGCTTCAAAAACCTGGCGCTCACACACAAATAACTAATCTCACCGCAAATGTAAATAATGTTAAGTTTGGATGTTGTTTTGTTTTGTTATACATGTTGATTATCATATTTCCATATTTATTCTTCAGGCCTACGCTTAACTGTTACATACTGTTTACCACAATGTGTTTTTTAGTACTGTTGATAATAATTGCCCACATAATTCTCAACCTTATAATGAAGTCATCTGGCTCTCGTATTGTGGCAGAAGGTGCAGTAATCATACAGCGCTGCATCTTGTATTACAGTCTATGGACCAGTCAGTGTCACTGTAACACTATGTACATGTTTGTCACCCTCCTCTGTAACATGTAAAGATCCCCTATATAATATCTTAAGGGCTGTCTAAACATTTGTTCACTCTCTCTTGCTGCCTCCAGACTGAGACTTGGTTTCAGGCTTCCACCTCCCATGTGGAACTAAGTATCATTGCCTCCTGCATTCAACACTTCACACAACATACTCCACTCATCCATACACTGCATACATGACTGACCCTTAACATAACCTTTCACAAATACTTTTAGTTTATTTTTATCTAAGTTTATCTTATATTTGCTTAGTATGACCTGATTTCTATTTGACTAATTTAACCATTATTTACTTTCAAGTTAAAATGATTTAATAGTAAATTAATTTTGATTCGTTATTTCATGTGTGGACTCCCTTTTTGCCACTGTGTGTGTAATCAATATTGGTATATGATTACACACATGACCTCACAGTTAGTCATAAGACATTAATTGAAACTATGTGTGCTCACAACTCATTAGGATGTTTATTCTTGACTTCAGAAATAAGTTTGCCAAAAAAGAATGAACTCAAAATCCACTTACTAGACTTCTTCCAAGGCTTTCAACCACATCTGATCATCATTAGTTGTCATCAAAAGCAGAGAAGATGGGATTTAGAAATAAATGAATACCAACACATTATTATATCTTCTTACAGCTACATTGTAGTATGATAGGGTGAGTTATAAGCCACTTATGCATTATTTAAGTCTCAAAGAATTGATGTACCACTTCACTTTCAGCTCAACTCAGCAGTTGTATAATATTATGTTTAAAAATTATGCACAGGCCTTAAACAGAACATGAGTGTGACTTTTGCCCATCTCTTACACTGGAGGCTTAATGGGATTAAGCATATATATTACAATACGAACAAGAGGAATGACTATAGTTGTTGCTGTTTAAAGAGTCACTTGAAAAAATGTGAACCTTCCTTCTAGCTGCATAGAGTAGTATCAATTGTCCTTGGATTATGAAGAAGACAGAATTTACAACATGAGGAAAATACTAATAGTTTCAAGTAAATATGCTAAATTGACTTTTATGAACTTCTATGTGGTTCTCTGACCTCTTTGGCATTTACTGTATTGTCCTACAAGGCAAATTTCATCCATCTGTTACTTCAGGCAAGTTCAAGCAAATGTTAAGACGTATTGTATTTGCAACCATTATCTGCTGCTGCTCTGCTGCAACACAAAATGTCCTTCTTTTCTCCCTACCACATACAAAAAAAAAGAAAAAAAGAAAAAAAGAAAAAAAAAGTGGAACAAGGTCTGATCTGTTATCAAGAAAATATATTTTGCCATTTGAAAGACTGATATTTACACCTCTATTAGAGTATCACACACCTAGTCATATACAACAACAGTGGCAGATGTATAGTGGCATAATTATACACACGAATTGCAGTTATTTATGTTTCAAAGACACCAGTTCAAACACATTCATAGACTCCACCCTCCCCACCCTGCACCCCTTACCACCTACTCCCACCCAACCTCCTGCCGTCGTTGTTCCTGCTGTTTTCTCTCTCTCTACCTCTCTCTTTTTTCTTTTTAGTTGCTGCTGCTATTCCTTTCACTGTTGCTGTTAGTTTTTTCCTCTCAGCTTGCACCTCCACTATGGATTCGTCATTTGTCACTTATCTCGAGGCCTTTCATATTTTCCCTGTCAAATGCTTCCCTGACCGGTAATTAATTTACAGATCAGCACAGGTAAAAGTGGGCAGAAATGAAAAATGACCTAATTGTTTGGGTGGGGAAGTTTTGTTTTTCTTTTTGTTCTGACTGTGAGGGCTGAAAAGGTTTTGAAAGAACATAGAGGGACTTCACAACTTGCTGTCAATCTCTACTAAAGTATGCAATATTTCAAATGTATAATTATTTTTTGAAGAAGAAAAAAATGCTGCAAGTTCACCAAAGTTAAATGGGAGCGTCTTTGAGATGCCATCTAATTGCTGGTGTATTACTGACCTCTAGTGGTCAATGTTAATATGAGTGTAATAAATTGTATGAACAGTGATAATGCCGAAATAGAGGCTCTCAGGCAATGAGGTGATGTTAACTGTAAGTAAATTATATGACACTTGACATGGCCAATGTTTGTAAAGTAGCATTGACTTAACTCAGTCAGTGATAAGGACTGTTACCTCTAATGAGGGTAATCACCCCGGCAGAATTTCACTGCCATCAGATAATTACACATTAGAGTCACATGAGATAGGAGGAGAAATAAATTCACTGATTGGAAATACTGTCAAAATAACCATCACTCTCACACTAGGCTATCTCTTCCTGCAATTGGTTGTGGTAGTGGGGGGTGTGGCAGAGTTGAAAATCGTGTCCAATTATTAAACTAACGCAAGTGTGGATCTTTGAGCTGAATAGTTAATTTATGTTGAAAGATCAAATGCATACACAGACAGCCACAGACCAAAGAGATGTGAAAAAATGATGCTGGTAAACAAAAATGCAATGCAATGATGCTAATTGCAAAATTGCAGCTGTCTCCCCACTTCAATCAATATTTTTGACAAACAAATCACAGAAGGGTAATCAAGATTCAAGAGATGTATTTGTCACATGTACACATGGACAACAGCAGTAAAATGAAATTGCAACAACTCTGACAACTGTGCAAATAGCAAATGTATACGACAGTATAAAAATAAACATACGCTCCATACAGGGAAAAGTAGCAAAATATTTATTTAATAAAAATTATATATAGCTATATGGAAAAGGGGAAATAATGCAATATCAGAAAATCTATATGTGCATAATAAAAATAAGTTATAAAAATAAAATAAGAGAGAAATAGGCTGCAAGTTATAAACAATGTGTATTTTGTGTGTAGGGGAGGAGGAGGGAGTGGGCAAATAGCAAATGCAAGTGATAAGTTATCAAAGTTGCTGATCTGCAAAAAGATGCAGAGCGCAAAATAGGTGTAGGATGTGTTTTGTGAAGGTTTTAAGTGTTTATGGTCCATATGGTCCAAGGTAAGAGTCTACTTCTCAGCCTTTCAGTCTTGGCCATGATGGAGCGGAGATGCTTGCCAGAGGGGCAGCCACTGAAACAGTTTGTGGTTGGGTTGGTGAATGTCCTTAATGATCCGATTTGCCTTGAACTTGTGCTGCCTGGTGATGTGTTCAGTACACTGAATCACTCTGTGAAGGGTTTTCCTATCTTGAGAGCAGCATTAGCTGTACCAGATAGTGATGCTTCCAGAGATCACAGACTGTACTGTGGTGGAGTAGACGGATGTCTGCAGTGCTGTGGAGATCTTCAATTTCCTCAGCAGCCTGAGGTAATACAATACTACCTTGCCTTCTTCACCAGGATGATGATGTGCCATGTCAGGTCCTCAGAGAAGTGAACTCAAGGGTACCTGTTGCTGCTCATTTTCTCTACTGGGATGTTGTAGAACTAGAGTGGTGTTTGGTGGATCCTCTGCTTCTCCCTCCTGGCGTGTGCTACCATCTCCTTGGTCTTGGAGACATTCAGGTCCAAGTTGTTGTCTTTACACCATCACAACAGTACCTTCACATTTTCCAGATAGGCTGTCTCGTTGTTGTTGGAGATCAGACCTACCACCACTGTGAATTTCTCAATGATATTGGAGCTGTGTGTGGCTATGCAATCACAGGTGTAAAGAGTAGAGCAGAGGACTTACCAAAAGCCAGGAGGCTTTGTAACCATTCTTAAACATGGTGTAACAATGATCCAACGTGTTTCCACTCCTGGCTTTGCATATGACGTGATGGTGAAAGTTTTGCATAACCTGTTTGCCTTATTAAAATCAAAAGCCACATACAGAGGGGTGGATCTGTATTGTATTGTATTGTTTGATGTAGTGTTTGCTGATGGTAATCATGTAATGTGGTCAGGGCAGTGTCCGTGTCTGCTTGTGGTAGAACATAAAGAGTAATGGTGATGACTGTAGAGAACTTGCGGGGCAGGTAGAAAGATGTGCTAGACTGGGCGAGAAAGAGAGTGTAATAGAAGATCAACATTCCTTGGTTATCACGAGTTGGTGCTCGTCATGAAACACAGTCCACCAAATTTAGATTTGCCAGATTCCACCATCCTGTCCAAAACATGGAGAATGTTTCACTGCAGGGGAAAACCATGTCCCCGTGAAACAAAGGAAGTAGTAGTCCTGCACGTCCCTATGATTTTATTTTAGGCAGGATACTTGACAGGAGTGGATGATGTGTCTGTTTTTGACCCTGGCATGTTTCCCTTGGCGTTTCTTTGTCCTGTTTCTCCATGGAGGCCTGTTACCATTGTTAGGAACCGCTTCCCCGAGGATCTCTGAACATTTCTACTAATTCTATAGTTGAAATGTTCAGAAATGTGCTAAGGTTGTATGTTATTAGTGCAGATGACAGGGAGGTGTAAGAATACAAACAATGTACTTAAATACCAAATAAAAAGCACAGTATAAGCAGAGCAGTTATTGGGTATGTCAAATCCAACCTGGAGGTCACTTCAGTTTGGGAATTAATTGAAATAATTTCATTTGGTTGGAAAATTATGTGCCATGAAACACACCCAGTATGCAAATTAAGTATGCAAATTAAGACAACCAGCAATGATTTAAGCACAGCAACTTTATTCAGATAACATACAGACATCTTTTCTTCTTGTACTCAATTTGCAATGCATTTGGACATTCAGTGTAAACAGGGTGTAAGGAATATTCTCACTTCTTCTGTACTGGAGCATCATCCCTCTCTGCAGGGAATATTTCGATTTCTTTAATGATACGATTAGCAATAATGTCGCTGTTTGCGCAAACCATCCTTCGAGACATCAAATCGAATGGTCCCCCTAAAATATCAAACAAAACCTTTATTAGATAAGGTTTTAATTGGCAGTCAGAGTTTTCAAAAACATATCCAGCTTTTATCCGCAGCATTCGACAGACTCAAGCTCTTTTGTCAGATTTAAAAGCATACGTACCATCAACATCCAGAAGGACACCTCCGGCTTCCTTGACTATTACCGCTCCAGCAGCAATGTCCCAGCAGTGGATGCCGATCTCAAAGAAAGCCTCCACCGCCCCTGACGCCACCAGGCACATGTTAGTGGCAGCTGTTCCTGACCCACGGAGCCTGCCAATTTGGAAATATTGGAGATTAATATAAGGGCACTGAACACTAATTACAGTGGCAGTGAATTACTAGAGAAAGGGTTTAAAGATTTAATGATTATTTTCAGTCATTGCCTAATTAAAATCCACATCTAATGCCTCGAGAATGCAAATACTGCATTTTATTTAAGGTGTTCAGTCAGCTTTTTTATACATTTGACCTAATTTGTTTTTCATATGTTTTATGTTTTGCTACTCTGCTAGCGTTAGCAGGAGTTAAGCTGTTTTTCTTATGGTTGGATGTAGCTATAACCTAATTAAGTCATGTGGAATAACTGAATTACCATGACATTGTTTGGGTGTATGGATATTTTTCAATTTCAGATATCTGCTGGGGAAAACACATGAATGTTTTTTTATCTTTCCAGGGCACTATGATCCCCAGGGAGGCAATCCTGGGGCATAAGGGCTAGCCAGAAGGGGAAGGGACTGACCAAACCCTTAAATCGGATACATAGGTCAGTTAGAAGACAGATATAAGGTAGTTACATTAAAAAACATATATACTCAGGTAGTTTTCACCTAATGAAACATTAAGCTATGGCCTTCCATGACTCAAACCATTTGATAAGTTCCCTCAAGTGTAGGCCTATTATATTAAAAGCCATATATGACAGTGATGGGGAACAGAAAATCCATTTAACGAGTTTTTTCAGGTCCCCATTGTGTGCTGTATAGAGCTGAGGAACACACTGGACCCTGGGAACATCTGAAAGGCTCAGAAACAAACAAAAAAGTACATTTAGCTTTAACTTTATTTAAGGCATGCCATGACTATCTCTTGTAGCTCTCTGTTGCTGAGAGTGCAGTAAGTGTGCCGTTGGTGTCTAGACCATACAAAGATTTCCCGGTTGGAGTGTAGTTATTGCAGTTTGGTCAAAGCTAGAGTGCAGTAACTAAAGTTCGGCTTGGTTTTTAGCATCGTTTTGAGGTTACTGAATATAAATAGGGCTTCATAGAAATTATACATTTCTAAGGAATACTTTTTTTAATGAAAATGATTGTGTTTTAGCTGTGAAGGACAGTACTAAGCATATTAATGAGTTGATGTATTTACCCATGCACTGGGATGCACAGGATCCTCTGCATGGTGGAGAAGATCTTGGTTACTTTTTCTTTGGACCTGTCTGTTCCATGCTCAGAGATGATGATGGACTTGTGGATATCTAAGATGACAGCATATAAATAGGGTTACAATTATGTACCATTTCAGGTGTGAGAATGGTATATAAAAGTGCATACAGTACATTCACTACAGTGATTGTATTACCTTTTACGTCAGACACTTGAATTGGGTCATCGTCGCAGAAAGCTCCCTTCCCCTTCCTTGCTTTATACATCTTGTCTTCCAAGCAGCTGTAGATCACACCAAACTCCAACTGAAAAATATATCATTTTGTAAGCTTTCACACGTTATATAGTAACGTACACAAACTTTTATTAACTCCAGTATACTTTCTTGTTTCATTTGACATACCTCCTTATTGACCGCAAAGGCGATAGACACAGCCACGAATGGGAATCTGTGGATGTAAAATTTTAAAAAAGGATGGTTAAGAAGAATCTTTGGAGGAAAGTTTGACATTATTATTTCCTTTCTTTCCTAGAGTTAGATGAGCAGATTGACAGGTCACTCTTAGACTGTATATGTATGGTAAAAACAAATATGAAGCTGGAGCTTGGAGACACTTAGCTTAGCATAAAGGCCGATAGCAAAGGATAACACAGTTAATCTGGCTCTGTCCTAAATAAATTTGCTTACTTTTACATTGGTTTTTGTACACAACAAAACCAGATATAACTAGTTAACACACTAATTATTGTATTGAGCATTATAGGTGCTAGTAGGTTACCTTTGAACAGAACCAGGGTAGCTGTTTCTCCCTTTTCGTGGCTAATGGCTAATCAGATATGGGATCTAACTCTCTGCTACAAAGCAAATGAGAGTAAACTGTTCCTTTACTACTTGGCTAATGAGTACTGCTGCGATAGTGGGCATCTACCCAGACTGACCCAGACATCCAGCCACTGAAACAGTTAATTTCATCAGTGAGCATACCTCCCAAATATACACAAGACGTTAAAAAAACCAACAAAAAAACATACATGCATGTGTCAGCTAAGTTTGGTTAGATAAGGGAACATTTTAACTGTTTTCCTGGCTCGGTTGGTGGCCAAACTAATAATACTATACTGAGTCTCCTGTCCTCAGAAGCCAACAGTTCCTAAATTTTCACTGAGAAAAGTGTTTTTGCTCCCTGAACAAACTGAAGTATATTTAAAAGCCATAAATCCCTTTTTTGGAACCACTGAATTACTGAGCCTCATGTACAATCAATACTATCAAGCCATGCAGCGATCTTGTGAATATTTTATGCAATGCTGCAATAAAACTTCACTTAATGGTTATTTAAATTGTCAAATGGCAATTCTAATGCCTCTTATAATAGTACTGTACTAATAAGAGAAAGTATCTGGTTCGATATGTGCAAAATGAAGCACATCCATTCACACAATAAATCAAATTCTCCTTAAGCAACACTGACATCTTACCCATGTACAAAGTTTGTGGTGCCATCCACTGGGTCTATGATCCATGTGGGTTTGTCAGTTAGGATACACGCCTCCCCCTTTGCGACTGACTCCTCTCCAATGAAACTGCAGCACAGAAGAACCAAGTGAGGACCAATGAAGAATATCAAAATATGAATGAGCAATGTGAGTCTTTGTTACAAGCATACAAATACATATACATACATTCATACATAGGTGTGTGTCTGTGTGCATGGAAGTATGTCTTACTCGTGGGTGCCTTCTCCAAATTCAGCCTTAAGAGCCCCAATGATAATTTTCTCCACCCGCTCGTCGGTCTTCGTAACAAGGTCTACAGTGGAGCTCTTTGTCATGACCCTTATCTCGCTCTCTCCAGCTTTCCTAATTTCCTAAACAAATGTAATAGTAATAGTTTTAGCACATGCTTAATCAACTTTATAAACTGAAGATCTTGAGGTTAATATAACAAAATCTTAATCTCAAAATCTCATATCTGATTTTAAGTTTTTTAAGAAATACATTTAGAGGCCATTATGGTGGCCCAACCTTACCGCTCCAGCTTTTCTTGCCACTTGAACAGCAATGTCATATGCCCTCTGCCATGGGTCACTCATTTTTCCTCTATTTCTTATGTCTTACCTGTAAAAAAAAAAGGGGGGGGGGGGCCTTTAAAAGTGCAACAACTCAAAGCAGAAAACAGACTATACTAACTTAGAGCAACTATATGGAGTTTTCAACTGGGTGTCTCAGTTTAATAATGATGTCTCTATATGATCTACATAAGCAAACAGTGAGAAGATTGACTTTTTCTATATAGATATTCTAAATGCCTGCCACTGCAAAATCAGGCAAAATGATTTCAGCAAGCAATCTGGAAGAGCCTGTGTTGACATTATATATAGGATTGCAGCATGAGGGAGTACAAAGATGTTATTAGGAGTTGTTTCTTCATCTGATAATGTTAAAAGTAAAGTTGTTTGTCTGCTTCTCCAGAGAGAGAGAGAGAGAGAGAGAGAGAGAGAGAGCAGCTATGGTTGAGTGAGCTAGAGGGTGAATGAAGACAGGAAGTGACATTAGTGAGAACAATGCGGTGAATCAGAAGAACACAATGTTATTTTCTGATTGATTCATGGCTAGTTAGGTTTTAAAAAACAAATTAACACACAAATTCACACAACCCTGTGGAACGGTGCTTCGTTGCTAGATTTTGTGTGAATGCAGCAGACTCAGACATACTCCAGTGTGCACACTAGTAAACAGGGTTGTGAGTATTACAAACCTCTCTGCAATGTTTTTATGATCAGCCTTTTTGACGCAATAATCTGTTACTCAAAACTCAAACCAGACTTGTTGGATCATATTTCACTCTTACGTCTCACTCTCACTTAAAACAACACACCCACACCAACACAACTACTTGCATTGTTTTACGCAGGATTGTTTTCAGGAATGAGTTGAGATGCAAGGGGGGGGAGGGGGGGGATGGGGGGGGGGGGGGGCAAATGAGTATGGGGTTCTAGGCTTATCTTGAACTTTTAAGTAGGCTACTTCAAATAAAAAGGTCCTGACAGCTCTGATGGAGTTAAAGATTCATCCATACGAGGGCCACTTTATTCCAAACTGTTCCATTGTATATATCTCTTTATACACAGCCAGTGGTGTCGATGGGTAGCAGAACACAGCGCATTAATTATCGTTAGATCCTGACCGATGTGGTGTTAATGAAGTAACTGCTGCTGTGCTACGGGCGTAAATGCACACATCACTCTCTCACTTTAAAGATGCACTTATCGTTTCTGCTGCTGTGTGATGCTGCAGGTATTTAGTAAAGTCAAAGGAAGGAGTGTGACACACAGTTAGCTGTGGGCAACAAACAAAACATCAATACTGATGTTTTTACAACATCCCAGAATACATTCAGTCACACCTGAAATATACTCATGCAACATTCAGACATTTATTTAACACGTTTCACACCAGCATGACTCACATGAATAGCTGTGTGCATATCTCTGCTTATTAAAGCCATGTGGTTTGAGGTTTTTGTGCTCTCTGCAGTTTTACAGTAATTATGGACCAGTCTATGTGCTGAAATGTGGAGCAAAGCCTGAAACACTGTAAACCGCTCCACAACTTTACTGCCTATAAAACATCCATGTTTGCTCCAACTACGTTTCTCCTCTTCGCCCTGAGGCTCCACATTAAGTTCCACTCTGTTACATTGAAATACCAGTTCTGAGGAGCAGAAACCATTCAGGGCTGGAGCAGTGATGACCCACGGGACTTACAAGACGGACCCAAAGGTTTGGCACCACACTACCGTTTTGTTGCTGCTGACATGAACACAAATGAGATGCAGGTTTCCTACGATTCACAGGAAACCCGTATGCATCTTTTTACCTTACGTGTTGCAACATATGGGCATTAGAGGGAATATGAGTGATACGCAAGTTAAAAAGAATGTGGGAGGATGACCCACCTACTTCCGTCACCCGTGCTTAGCACACAACAGAATATGTTATGTAACACTTCCTCTGCAGCTGGCATCACTTTATTCTGCATTGTTTTCAAGCTCTGAACTAACCACCACAAGCCACAGGTTTTAGACTTAAAAATCATTATAATTAAGAAATGCTGATGTTTATTGAGTGTTAAACGTATTTAGAAAAGGGACATCATCAATGAAAATGAGACAACGATTCAGCAACGGTCATTTCTTTACATTTTACTTGACTTAAAGACTGTATCATGAATTAAAGTACTTCTTTCAGTGTTTACATACTGTTCATCTAAAACAAATATGTCAAACATTTATTGTATACTTCATATACATAATTTCTTCTTTTAGAAATCATGTCTCAGCTTTGTGAAGAATCCACCCTGCACACATTTTTTGGTGATAAATTAAACAATGATAACAAAAAAAAAGAATTGTCAGACTATAATCCATCTACTATGATGATAAGCACACACCTGGATACCTTTCATGCTCACACATGTATCATCCATGCACTGCCAAAGTTAAAGAAAACCTTACCTTGTGAAGTCAGGTGGGTGAGCTGCTGCTAAATGCTGGTGCACCTTCCCTTGAAAAAGTTAACTTTAAGTTTCCTCATTGAAAAGAAGTAGTAAAAAAAAAAAAGCTGGCATGACAGAGTGGGAAAAGTACTAGCACCGCCCTCACACATTTCTTCACAGCAACCGAAGTAAAGAAACATTCACAGACTTGCAACGACATGATGCCACATTTACTGCGCAATGAGTACATGCTATGGCCGGATTACAAAATGGAAAATTTCCAGTGTCTACCTATGTCTTCTGAATAATGTGAAATAGTCACAGGAAGACACACCCTGATGTGTGAATGTCTTCTACACAGTATGTCACATATGTACACCTACCAGCTGACATGACTAGTAAGTTCATTCTCAACAGTGCAGCAAATTCCATAATTCATATTTTAGCGTCAGCTCCTATTAGACTATTAGATTAGGGATTGGATTGACCTTTAGCTCATAAATCTTAAGGATCTTCAAAGTGAAAAGCTTACATTTTACAGAAATTAAAGGGTACATCGCAGGTCCTGACTTAGTTTTAACATGGGATTTGGCATGACAAACAAAGCCTCTGTCAGTTTTATATTTCCTGACAGCTTCACAGCTATTGAGCTTTCCCTTTATATCCTTCTATTGTACTCCACCGGTGGAAAATACTTTGAAAGGTTCCCTGGTGAGTCAGTGTAGATTATATGTGCATGCATGCCCGTTCATCTCTTTGCCTGCTGAAAGTTGATAAAGTCTTGACAATATCCCCGTGAACTGACTGAAAGAATATACTGCAGGCACACAGATCTTCATGTTCATTCCTGTGTAAACCAGGTAAAGCTTGCAGTTATTATATTTCACTGTAAGGTGAGATAAGTTAAATATGATTTAATTTCTCGCCTACATGAGAGCATTAGCACAAACACAAGATAATGCCAGGTAAAAAATTCCAATGACAACACTATGATTTGCTTACAAGCCCCACACTTTAAAAGTATACAGTAAAGTGCACTGAAGTGTAAATCAGTCAAGTTTACACTAGAAAACCACACCCAGAGATGGAGCACAGATAGGTGTGCTTGAAGATTTTGGGCCAGATGATAATCATGAGCTCCCTATTGCATGGATCCCCTATGGAGTGTCTGTCTGAATCCTCAAGCTACATCTCATAACCTCAGTCACAGTCTTGCAGGACTTCTATTAATTCAATTAAATGGCCCATGCTGCAAGAAAATTACATTTTTCATCTTACTTGTTTATGATCTGAAATTGTGAAAATAACGGTGATACACGCCTCATCATAATTTACCTATAGTCTTTCAGTGGTTATAAGAGGGGGCAAGTGTGCATAAAATTAGTGACACATAACCCTGTTGACCCAACCTGAGTGACTTTTTCACATTTTTGGAAGATACAATAAAATGTGCATTGTCTGTGTTAGTGGAAAAAAAGCAGAAATGGCAGGAGTGTTTCGACAGGGCTTGTTAAGACATGGCACCGTCTCTGCCACACCTTGCACAACATTTCATAAGTGTATAGTTGTTGAAATACCCCAAACCTGTTTCGACTGTTTTCTATTGCACAAGTAATAACTAGATGAGTACTAAAGCAAATGTTTTAAAAATGTCATCTCATCCTCTTGAAGCGAGTAAGTGCTCAATCTTTATAGAATAGCAGCTGCATTAAAGCATTGGTAAAACTGCCAGAGAAACATTGTCATAACACCAATTTAGGTATTCACTACAAATCTGATGCACAAGCTGTGCAGCAAAAATAAACAGACCCCTGTTGGATTGAACAGATCGGTATGGGGTATCATGATGGGGGGATGTGTTGAAAGTTTTTGTTTGACCGGTAGCAGCAGGAGAGCAGTTGTCACCCTGTTGTCTCTGTTGTGCACTAAATATAAGACGCTCTCTTAATGTTAGGAGACAGGCTGAGGGAAGTGATAGGACAGGAAAAACAAATACATCAGTCTTGCTGTCTCTCTGGCAGGTCTGTTATGAATAATTTATCCAGAATGACGGATGTTTTGGATGTTTGGATGTTAGGATTCGCGGCTGAAACTGAGGCCTACCAAGATACTCAAGTTAGTGAAGGTCAGCCGTATACCCTGAAAGATGAGCAACAGCTTCAGGTTATTTCCAGGTTGTTTCCTGTCTAGTCACTAAATCCCTTCGGTGCTGTACTATTTAACAATAACAGTCTACAGCCATGCTAGCAGCTCTGTGAGGCTGCACAGCAATGCTTTGAGTATGCTTACATTCTCACAAGGACAATGCTAACAAGATGATGTTTAGTATATATATATATATATATAAGGGCTGAAGCTGATGGGAATAATAATAATAATGATAATAATAACTGTATTAATATAGCATTTCTTAACCTATTATAATGTCTTTTAACTCAGGACATGTAAATAAATTAATGAATATGATTATTCAGTAAATATAAAATTGTAATAATTTTAAAAAAATTGCATTTTTAGGTGACTTTTGAAAGAAAATACAGATGCACATACAGATATGGTAATGCAGCCTAATGCATGGTCATCTTTTATTGCAAGTCTAGACATGAGTGAGTCTAGTCTAGAAACTGTGAGAAGGACTTAATCCGATGACAGAATTAGTCAATGCTTTGAACACACTTCCTCATTTAAGTGAATGGGAACGTGTCCAAACTTTTAACTAGTACACTTAGCAGGCCAGAGGTACAGTTTGGAGCTAATTCATTTATTTATTATTACTTTGTATGTGATTAATATAATTTATTTGAGGGAAAGTTAAGATTGCAACAGCTGTATTTTGGACTAATTGTTGCTTTTTTCATGTACAGAATTCAGAGAGTGTCAGTAAGTCATTAGTTTTGCAAGTATTTGATCATGAACCACAGTATTGGAGAAACCAGATGATGCCACTAAACCACTAAACTAATTCCAGTTCATCTTGTGGGCATTTTATGGCAATCTACCCTCTAGCTGTTGGTACATTTGACTCAAAAATGCGCTGGTGGCACTAAAAGAACACTCAGGCAATCAACAATGCCTGTACACATCTCATGACAAAGTTTATAGTTGTTGATATTTTAAGAGCTAGAGTGTCTCTAAAGAGTCAAAATGTACTAACAAGAATGATTTAAACTTGCATCATCTTGTGTACTTTTACTGTTATGGATTAAGTCTGCATCAATGTGCTTTTCAATTGTACTGCTATGTCAGGCGTTCAAATTAAAACATCTTTATTATTGCTTGTAAGAGCATGACAAAGATGAATTGACTTTTATTTATTACAGACGTATACAGACATGTTGGGTGTTGTCTTAAAAATTCTTGGCTAAAAGAAGCTTGGGAGGATTCCCACTGCACACTGTAC
Organism: Scomber japonicus; assembly: GCF_027409825.1. Classification (NCBI taxonomy): domain Eukaryota; kingdom Metazoa; phylum Chordata; class Actinopteri; order Scombriformes; family Scombridae; genus Scomber; species Scomber japonicus. The sequence goes on from NC_070598.1 coordinate 6,671,961, forward strand.
AGATCCAGTGTTGATAATAGATGATTGACAGACTTCTTCTTATCAGTCAACTCCACCCTTTCTTGATATTGTTGTAAAAATATGTTGGTGTGAACTGAAGAGATGAAAATAAAGCAGTACATGGGATTAAAAAAACGTATCTATCATAGTTTTTATATATGGGGCTTAACATTTTTATTTGAATATCACCTCCAATAAGCTTTTCTACTGTACTTCTGGAAAACCTTTTCAGATAGAAGAGAATGGGCAGAATGTTTTGGCCTGTGAAAAAGCTCTGTCTAATTTTCATTTCTCTGCAGTTAAATAAAGTTTTTACAGAATGAAACCATCACCATCACCCTTTCCATTACATCTTAATACTGTAAAAATACTCCTTCAGCAAATAAGACAAAGTTGTGTATCTGATCTTTGTTATTATTCCTCAATTACCTTGCACCCATATATTATAGAACTACCCATGAATATACTGTATACTTTTTATTGCACTATTATTAGTATTGTTCTCTTATCAGCTGTATACAGCTTATTTTTTTCCCCGTAGTGTGCACTTGTTGCTTGTACTACACTGTGTACCTCTGCAAATTGCCTCTTGGGGACAAATAAAAGTGTTTTGAATTGAACTGGTGGCAGAGACATGGTTTATATTACAGCAAGTGGGAATTATTCCTGATGGAGAGCTGCAAGGTGTCTGTTAGTAGCCTGCCACTATTCCTGCAGGGACCTGCTAATAATCTATAACAACAGCGAGCAGATCCACATGCACAAACCATATTTCAATCAGGATGGACTCACTGAAAATGACAAACACTGAGCAATACTTGTGAAATGAACACATCTGCTGTGAAGTACGTAATATAGGAAATGATAAAGAAAATTATTTGGCAGTTACGATGCCTTTGTGAAATCATTATAATCCAAAAAAGAGGAAGTCAAGTCACCGTAGGATGTACTCTGGGGTAATCTCTGAAGAAAACAAAACGTGGTAAGGATGGTGAAATGACAGCAGACATCAATACAGACAGGAACAGTTTCTAAATTCTGACAGTAAACAGATGAACAGATAAAGTGGATAAAATCCGAATGAGTGAAGTAAGTACAGTAAAAGCAACACCAGCTGACGGATATGGAAAACGAATAAAAGAGAGTATTAAAAACAAGTCTTCCTGATTACTTTATTTAAACTTAGCGCAGGAAATTTAAACACAAATATAGGAAATGCATGTCAATCATAGACAGTATAAAAATAATGGATGTAGCTAACGTGACGTCATCCATTTGTTAGTGAACTTTTAAAAGCCTCAAGTTTGGCATTTTGAGCATCACCATCATGCATGGTGCATTTGCGGTCTATGGTCAGCTGTGATAATGCTAATGCTAGTTTTGAGGCTTAAAACCATGGACTGTACTTATATAGCATCTTTCTAGTCTTTAAAACAAAAATGTACTCACTGGAAAAAATTAACAGCTGACTCCTTAGAAGTTATTCTAGCAAAACCAGATGCTTAAGAAGACATTGTTGCTGTGGTAGTGACTTCTCAATGACAACAACTAAAGTATACCCTGTTTTATCGTCAAATTTGAATTAACTGGGAACATAATTTAGAAAATGAACATCATGTTGTATTGAAGAAGACTTGAAACTAGCAAATGAGACCATAAACTCATTAGGAAGGGGTTTACTGAGGTAATTAATCAAGTGAGAAGTAGAATAATGTTCTCTTCTATACAATCAAACTTCTTTTCGGAGCCAGTGGAGTCGCCCCCTGATGGCCATTAGAGAGAATGCAGGTTTCCGTACTTTTACATTGACCCAGAACTACTCACTTGATGGCAATATAATGGCACATCAAGCCAAAGGTAGAGCAAGAAAAGATGTGTTGAATCTGTGGTAAAGTAACTGAGACAGAAACCAAAGAAAATAAGGATAAATTCTTGTTCAAAAATGTCTACAGATCCAGAGTCTTTATTATCTCCAGTAGAGTAGCTACATTTTTGTGGTAGGGACCTCGACAGTTTTTCCAAGAACAATTGCTCGTATTTCCTCGGTGGCAACAAGGACACACAGTAAAGGGTAATGACACAATAAAGGCTAATGGTCGCTGTGGCTTTAATGGCTCTGCAGACATGTAAAAGAATATTAAATATTAAAAGAAGAGGATTCTACAAGATTTGTTAAGCAGCTGTTGATACAAAGGTGCAGCTGACAGAGGAAGGCTTGACTTTCAGCTGGCTGACTCCAGAAATCATTTCCAATACTGGTGATTACGTCTAGAACTCCCTGCTGCAAACTAACATGGACCATTGATTTCTGTGGATGGTGGAGGGGGGTAACCCGTAAGACCTGGGTTTGCTCAAGTAAAGTGTTTTAAAACCATTTGTTAGCCATCAGCAAACACAAACTCAAAAAACATAGAGAACAGTCCGTGGAGAGCAAAACTTGGGGCTATTTCATAGAGCACATGAGCCCAGGGGGCAGTCCATCAAGCCGCATGTGCAGTATCTGCTACGAGGCACCAGCACTGACTGAAAGGGCAGGGGAAATGCAGCTGGGAATTTTACATGGCGTAATGGCTGTGAATGCTTTTATCTCTCTACTAAATTCACAACGGCAGCAGTCAGTATGTTTTTTTATTTTTTATTCTCTAGTTTTTATGGTGTGTCAGAGGCCTGTTTTCTGTTTATTTGGTTCTCTGTTTGTCGCAAGAGACATTTTTCTGTGCATGTTTTTACTTTATAGACATTATAAAGGAGAAAAGACAGTTTATCAACTTTCTAGGTCAAAGTGAAAATGGGCATTTATTTATATTATGTCCTGAACAAATAGCTGATACGGACCACTGTTGGGATCTCACTGTGGTACTTAACAGACTTGCTGGAGGGAGTTTTCATTCTCCACACCAGTTGTAAATAATAAAAGTTTGGGAACATATGGGCTCACATAGAACAATTTTATAGCACAATGGCAGAATGAGGTGAGGCAATGCAAGGCAACACGACTGAATGTGCCAGTTGCAATTTTGTATTGGAGGGGGGGGGTATTTCATAGGGTCAAAGTCAGTACTTCCTAATGTGATCATAGTAATTGAATACAGACTATATAAAGATGGATGAGGTGTCATGTCATCCATTGGTTTTCCTCATTTGAAGCCAGTAGTAACATATAAGGGTCAATGACGTTTTGTGGCCATGTGGTTTAGTCAAATTTAAGGGGTTAAAATGTGAAAATAAACGTATGAATAACTTGCACACATTCTTTTTTGTGGACCCAGCATCAAATTTCTGCTTTTAATCCATTTTGAGAGAATATATTAGGGGATTATGGTAAAAATTTCTAAGTGGTGTAACCATAAAAACTTTGTACCAAATAATTCAACTTCCTTAAAAACAGTAAATACTCAATAAAACACCATATCAACTAGTTTGGCATGATCTTACATTATAACTTTTATATTAAATAAAGCTAATGGAATACAATTGTTCTAAATATTAAATTTAATCTGGGGAATCATGTCAATTGTCATGTAATTTTTTTTTTTTAATTATTTCTACACTTAAACATACTGTAGGGTGGTTACACCATTTGACATTTTCAGGAGCATTCAGTCTTACTTTTGGTTAAAAAATGGCGCAAATGTCATTTCAAATGATATAAAACCAACAAAATACACAGTGTACATTTTAACAAACCTGATGCTCCTTTTAAGATTGAAGATCTAATATTTTTGAATAGCTCACCTTGCCAACCATTATTTGTTACTGACCCCTATATATGAATAAAGATCAGCCAGTCACAAAACAACTACTGTAATATAATGTATTAGAAACATTAAGAGATTTAGTCAATGCAACATGTTGCTGCTATGAAATTATGAACTAAAAAGGGTTGTGGGTGTTTCAGAATATCAACTAACATGGTGAAAGTGTCTTTTAAAATAATGCATGAGTATCTAGGGAATGGTTGGTGGCACTGCCCTTTAAAAAGGTGCTTCTGCATTGGCTTCATCCTCTCGCTGCAGTTGCTTCGTCAGCGGTTTTTCTGCACATATTACCACACTCCCGTTTTAGTTCTGTTGCCAGCGAATGGATTTTTATGTACGACATGTGGATGCACGCTGACACCGGTCTCTGAACTGCTGTGATGATACGAAATCATCCATCTGGGGTGTTTTAAGGAAGACGCTGAAAACATGCAGGAGATATTTACAGTTGTATTTATTTTCTGCCTTCTTTACGTCCTTACCAAACAAAAAAACACATAATATTTAAAAGCTTTTGCACAAGATGCACATATTTTTAAGAGCATTGTCAATGTCAAATACCTGTGGAGTTACACACTACAGTGCTTTGGAGAACATATACTTATATTGTCATAGTGCAAGCTAATAATGGCTTTCAAATTCAAGATTTTACTGCATGAACAAATCTACCAAAGCAACACATTTAACTGAATACAATAACCTAAACAATAAAACATCAAAATCCTATGTGGAAAAAGCAACATTACTGAAAACCTGAACACTGTGATTCTAAAATGACTTTAATAGTGCAACATTGAGGTATTGTATCTGTGAAGTTCCTTGATTGTATCCTGGCTGCATTGTTGACATACATTAATATAAATATCCTTTTAAAATCATGACTAGGACGGAAAAAGGGAAAAAAACAATAATAACGGTATGTATAAGACAACTGATACAAATGCTAAAAGGGCTCAAAATTAGCACCAGCAGCTAGCCAAATGCTAGTAAAATAGGCAAGTGGCTGGTAGATTAGCTTCGTTCACAAGCAAACAAAACTATAACACAATGGTAATTTATTGGATGGTAAAATGAGAACATTCACTAACCTTTTTTTGGACGGTGGATGAAAAAAAAGGTTAATTTTGAACCCTGATTGCTAAACCCAATCAGCTGTCCTTCAGAGGTAAGTTTATAATTTTGGTTCTTAAGGCAAAGACAAAATCCTGACTTGTCAAATACAAAAGAGTTGTGTGTATATGTGTGTGGATAACTGTTAAGTAGGCAGAAGAGACTGTGGAAAGTTACTAGCCCTCTGTGTCGTCCCTGCCAACGTTAAACTCTGTTATCTCCTTGGCGATGCGTTCAGCTATTCCTCTGCTGCTAGCCACGATCAGCCTCCGAGACATCAGATCAAATGGTCCACCTGGAGGAAGGAGAAAAAAAGTAGTACTGAAGTGAAGTTGAGTGACATATTTCCATGTTGCACATACTAATAGCCATAGACGTGAGAATTGCTGCTTATTTAAAATAATAATAATGATCATTATCAGTGGGGAGTAACTACAAGTAACAGCATTATGTAATTCAATTATAAAATAAATAAATAATCTGAAGTCAGCCTTTAAGATTTTGCTCAGGATGGTTTTTTCCAAATTGTGTAATATTTAACATGTTGCTGAATACATATACAATATACATATATTGCTGTTTTTTATTCTTTGAAATCAATATTCTGTAAATAAATAATGACATTGACCTTATTTGGAGCACACATCAGCTTAAATTGTCTCATAGTACCAATTAAGCTCATGCTAGACTTTTGACTTTTTCCATCAAATATCTTTATTTTATATTCTAACATCTTCATGAACTAATGAATACATTTTCAAATGAGAGATAAATGTTGCTTTATAAGAAATGATGTCCCTTATAAATCATGTTAGTATCCATGAAAAACACCTGAACTTAGATTTTGGTGCTTAATGGGAACATTTACCCTAACAGCTGAAAACATTGGTTAGAAAATTAGAAATCAAAAAGTAACCAAATGTAATAAATGACATTACTTTAAGAAATTGAAATAGTTACATTACTTAAATAAGGTAACTAGTAATCTGTAACCTATAACATTTCCCTCCTATCCCTGATAATAATAATAACCATATAGCAATGCATCTCAAAGTGCTTCACATTAAAAGGGGCCTAAAAGGAGCGTAGAGCAATGTTAAAAAAGAACCAAAAAGAAAGAGGATAGAAAAAGAAACTATGCTAGTTATGTTATGCTAATGTTGTCTGTGGATGTTACCTGAATAAACCAGCTAATGACCCTAAATGTAGTCTGCTGCTGCTGCTGCTGCTGGTATTATGCAAATATTTTGTTGACTATTAGACACTTGGTACAAGTTTTCTAGTTTCCTGATAGAAGAAACTTTCTCAATTTATAGTATTACATTGTTTAATTGGGATAAGTGCATACTGTTTGCTTAAGATTTATTTGTTTTAAAACCCACAGTTAAACCACAGCAAAGATAATGAAGCATCTCGTGACTTTTAGAAAGTTATTTCACCTCTCTGTTATTGCTGTGCTCCAAAGTCATTAACTGAAATATATTATTTAGAGTACCTACAGCAAAGACTTTTTTTTTCCTTTATAAAATTATAGTTATTGCTTATCAGGGACAGAATAAAACAGTGCTACTAGTCATTATAGCAACAGTTGAGCACAAGCAAGGTTGTCGGTACACCTGTGCAATTAAATGCAACCCAATACAACAGCTCCGCCATAAATTCTACTTTTACACATTTTGACGTTTTGTTAACATCGTCAGAAAGGTTATAATTCTACTTTATGTTTATTATTGAGGCTGTAGTGAGGGGTTATGTACTGGGGGGTGCATTATATTAAAAAGTGTTCCTAATATTTTGCTCACCCCATTAATGTAAATGACAATGGCGACAAAAACTCGAAGTGTATAAGCTCCCGTTAAAGTAGAATTTATGGCAGAACTGTCGTGTTGGATTAAATTAGACTGCACAGGTGTTCCTTATAAAGTGCTCAGTGAGTGAACAGTATGTGCCAGTGGAAATTTTCCTCTCCATAAATCTGGTTCACTGTGGCTGCCCAATTTATAAAACAAGCAGAATGCCTTAATTTGGAGATGCTTGTATATATAAGAAAGATTACACTAAGCAGGTCACTGTAGGGGGAAAAAAAAAAGTTATATAATTCAGTATGAAAGCAGATGGATTGGATGGTGAATTTGGAAGATTATTGTCCTGTTCTCTTTTTTGAAACAGATTTTTGCTCGTTCACCTCACATGACCTCAGTGGGTTTTTTTTTTACAGTAACATCCCTGCCATTGACAACAGTGCAGGTTTAACATTGGTGGCGTTGCCCAAATTTAAGTTCAAATTTCTCAAACGGTGCGTTTCTCATCTCTCGCCTGCGTTTAATTTGCATGTGTGAACAGATGAAAGATAAAAGCCAATACCAACAAGAATTATTAACAATAAATAATTCATAAACATGACTAATGTTTGTTGTGTTTTGCGCTGGAAAGAACAGCAGCATATTCTCACTGCTTTGTTCTGTAATCTCCAAAAGCAATCCGACTGTTTTTCTCTTTGACAAATCAACCACGCTGCTGCTGCTGCTGCTGCTGCTGCTTCCTTCATTTCATCGAGTGACTCAGCAGCCTTTGAAAAAGAGTGAAGCAGATGTGGTCTTTGAAGAGCTGCCATCGTCTTGGTGACTCACCTGAAATATCCATGATAACTCCTCCAGCTTCAGTGACAATCACCGCCCCTCCAGCCATGTCCCAGCAGTGGATGCCCATGTGATAGTAGGCGTCGGCCGACCCACACGCTACCAGACACAAGTTGACAGCTGCGCTGCCTGGGGAGCGGATACTGGGGATGGAAATGAAAAATTGGGATGTTTGTTTTGCATCTGCCTGCACGTGATAAACTTTTGTCCTCCAGATGGTTTGTGAAAGTGTGTGTGTAAGTGAATATTTTACCCATGAACGGGGATGGAGAGGATGGTTTTGATGTTGGCCAACATTGTTTTGAACTTCTCGGGATCCTGTTTGAAGCCCATTTCAGTCAGCACTAAAGATTTGCTGATATCTAAGACAGAAACAAATAATTAAAAAACTCAATAGAAGACAGCTCACAGTGTTTAATGTACAGCAGCTATAAAATCTCACTGTGATGTTGCCTCCACCTGGTGGATTTTTTAAATTACTGCAACTCTAAAGCTTGACGTGATGATAAATATTTACCTTCCTGTCCAGACACCTTGATAGGGACTCCATTGCAAAATGCTCCTTTCCCTTTCCGTGCTGTGTACATCTTGTCCTCAATACAACTGTAGACAATCCCAAACTCTATCTGAGACCAACACGCATCACAGAAGAACAGAAAACAGGCAATTCATGAGGTGTGGGAGGATGGCTAAAAATAACTGGTATAAATAGAGAGAGCTAGCACTTATCAGACATTCACTGGGTGAATGGGGCAATTATCATGTTAATTATTCTAATAATTAAGACATTACAGTGTCATTTACATGAGAAACATCACAAAATATGTTAATCCCACACTAAAGCCTACCTCTTTCTTCACCGTGAAGCCAATTGATACAGACACAAATGGGAACCTGTACAAAAAAAAAGGAAGAATCACAATATAAAGCATTCACTTAATGAACTCCCTTTAGGTTTAAGCTCAAAGGAGCCCGTTTCTATTATCAGTTCAGTTTCATCGGGGTTGTCTAATTATCCCTGATAAAGAGGACATTCCATGGGGAGCCTAATTAAAAGATAAAAATGGTTAAAGAGCGATAAAGATAAAACAAATGCAGGCTGCTCGGTGGTTTACACACCGCTGAAGTTTAGAGGCAGTACCTGTGAACAAAGTTGGTGGTACCGTCGATGGGGTCGATGATCCACGTGGGATTGTCAGTGAGAACGCTGGGGGCGCCTGCTGCTACCGACTCCTCACCTATGAAGCTTCAAAATCACAAAAAAAAGGAAATATAGACAGAAGAAAAGGAAATTATTTTTTAGAAATGATATGATTGCTACACCAACTGCAAAATTAACGATATGAATACATTTTATACTGTATAACTGCTATGTTTACTTTCAACTTTTCGTAGCTACCACAAAGTTACATTCTTAGTATTTATTCTGCTATTAAGCTTGGTGGCTGCTTCCAGTATCTTAAAACTTAGTATATTAATTATTTGACTGCTTTCAGACCAAGAATTTGATGCTTGATGGTGTACAAAAGGCTTTACAACAGCATTTTGATCTTCATATTTACCAGTTAACTGAACAAATATACACATATAGTCTTGATTTTTTTGGTGTCTGATAGTCTCTTGTTTGTTTGGTTTTGTGAACAGTGACTCATGACCTCAATATATCTAAATCCTTGGCTGCAGCGCCTCTTGGAGAAGTGATAAAAGCAGGACTGTGACCATGCTTGATTAACTAATTATAGCAAATAATCATCTACATTGCCAAAAAAATAGACACCTTGAAATTTCTTAAGTAAAATAATTTTTTTTTAAAATAGCATGAAAATATGATAAAATATTCTTCCATTCAAGTATGATCAAGCAGTCAGTGACTACTACACCACCTCCTCTCTTGTCTATATTAACTTGTGAAGTACCTGTGTGTGGGGTACTTTTCCTTAATGGAAGATATAATGAGCTGCTCCACTTTCTGGTCCGTCTCGGTCACCAGGTCAACCGGTGAGCTCTTCTCCATGACGGCGATGTCCTTTTTGAGCGCCTCGCGGATCATCTGGCAGGAGCACAATGACAAACCCGGCGAGGGGATTTTTTGGATGACTGACCACATCTGCTTCTGTAATTAGCCTAGTATGTTTTGTATTTTGGTTACATATTGTTGCCACTGGTAGGTCAGAGATAATTAGGTGTAAGCTCTAAAGCTTTAAAATGTTTTATCTGTTGGCTTTTTAGTGTTAAATGTCGTTAGAAATCATGAACGGAGTATAATGAACCCAACTCTTCAAACCACAGAAGGAGCTGAAGTAGACTGGATGAAAGACTTTCTGCACATCTATACACCAGCTTCCTCTTAATTAATTATGCATTATGACTTTATCATCAGGCACTTGATTGCACTTTATTTTCTTAAGTACAGGTCTTTCTTTAACTGCTGCTACCTTATTGCCTTTTAATTGCTCTTATGGATGTATGTATTCTTAGGATATGTTATATGTTATATTCTTATGATTAGTTATATATTCTACTTTCTCTTGCACTTTGGTCCTAAGAAAAACAATTTCCTTCTGATGTATGTATCATAGATATGGTTGGAATGACAAATACATACACTTGAATTACAAAAAGTATCTTTACAAAGATTTTTGAAGTATGGCTGCATGACAAATTAACTTTCCACACTCGTAATGATAGTCTTGTCAAGAAACTAATATCTAAATTTGTATTTTTCCTTTTGTTTTAAGAAATGCTTTCCCTTTGTAGATCCATGTATGCATCTGTTTGTTTCATTTTTAATGTTAAATCACTGTAATTCATTTGTATTAACTGGATGGACCTCGGTAGAAATACACGTGCCTTTTCAAAAATCTTTATTACAAATTTAAAGCTTTCTCTTGCTTCAAACAGCTTCATAAGACCAGATCAATATGATTTCACACTGCACACCCTCAACCTGGAATATCTTATTGACAAACTGTATCTGAAGAGATTTCTGAGTCTGATGTTTGTTATTGCACAGATTTAATGTGAAAATAATATATATATACACATATTGCACAGCTGAACTGAAATAGTAGTATACCTGACTAATAAATCTAACTCTTTTCTCTTATCTTTTTAATCTATTTTAACCTAGATTTTTTTACTCTTTAACTTAAAATAAATCTTTTCTCTTATTCTCTCATTTATTTATGTTACTTATTTATTCATTTTATCATCTTTATTTTCTCTTGTGTGCACTTAACTTGTTCTTGTTCTCCCATTATTTTTATTCATTTTCTTTATGCCCTCTCTCCTCTTTCTTTCTACTTTCTCCCTCTTCTCCTTCTCTCCTTCTCTCTCAACCCCAGTTGGTGAAGACAGATGGACATCCACCTACAGCCCTGTTCTACTTGAGGTTTCTTCCCGTTTAAGGGGAGTTTTCTTTGCCGCTGTCACCAAGTGCTTGCTCATGTGGGAATGTTTGGTCTCTTTAAATTAAATTAAATAGTACAGTCTAGATCTGCTCTATGTGAAAAGTGCCTTGAGATGACTTTTATTGTGATTTGGTGCTGTATAAATTAAAAATGACTGATTGAGGTGACCTCTATGGTGCCATTTTGGTCAGCATCTCAACAGAGATACTGTATCTGAAGAGATGTCTTGTTTATATAAAAGTTAAACTAATAACAGTAATAAACTGGTTGTGGAGTTGACTTGTATCACTGTATAATGACTAGTAGCTGTATTATAGACAAAAGTGCATGCAAAAACCATGCATTAGCTAATATTGTGCAGCTTTTCAACTGAGTAAAAAAAGGTGATTATTATCTTAATTCCTCACCTCTCCAGCCCGTTTGGTGACCTCCACACAGTGGTCCATGCACTCCTGCCACGGATCACTCATGTTGATGTGAATTAGAGCGGAAATACTCACACAATACTGTAGACACCTGTAAGAAGGATATATAAGATATGCACAATAGCACCCTGTTATAGCAGCAGTCACAGACACCACAACTGATAAGCTTGAAGCTGGAAAAACTAGGTTACATAATTAGAAAAGCGAGCAAAAATGTTAAGATAACGCTGCGGAAGCCGGATACTACTTTTTAACCTGCAAAGCTAATGCTAAGCAGCTTTTAAGGTGGAAATGACGAATAAAATAGCACTGAGCTTAATGACAACTACAGCTACGAACCTAAAATGACTTATACTGTCAGGCAGCTTCGTATTAACCCTTAATTTACCTTACAGAGAGCTCCTGAGTCGATATGAATGAGCTAAATGCTAACTCAACCACGCCTCCGCACACACTGACTTCTCAATGTTGACCCGATGGTGGGTGGGACTAAACGGAAATATCGCTCTCTCATTGGTCACTCGATGCCAACGGATGTGAATCCGCCGCTCTGATTGGTTGGAATGCTGTGACTTCATTTTACAGGAAGGCGCTGTGACAGGAGTATAAACAACTTTTGCACAGAGAGGCAAAGTGGATGATTTGGATGGATGATTTCGTTAAGTGTAAGTTGTATACCCTCTTTGATTTAATGTGCAGTCATAAAAATTATGCTTATAAATCTGTAGGTGCAAATCTCACAGCCTATGTTTCACATTCACGCATTTTTAGGGCTGCAACTGCCTTTTATTTTCCTAATCGATTAATCAACTTTATATCAGAAAATAGTGAAACATGCATGTGATAATTGAGCCCAAGGTGACGTCAGATGTGTTTGCCTTGTTTGCTTGATGAACACTCCAAAAAATACAAAGATATTAAATTTAACATCATGTATGACACAGAAAACCATCACATTATCACATTTGAGAAGGTGCAACTAGCAATTTTTTTGGCATTTGTGCTCAAACTATGTCTAAAACTATTGTTCTTTTATCAGAACTATTTGCTGATTAATCTTTTATCGATTAATAGAGTAATCTTTGCAGCTCTTTACTCATTAAAAAGTTTCTTGCCTGTTTCCAAAATGGATACACAATTATTTCCCACACAGAAAACAGGGAAACATGATTATTCAAGTAACTATGCACATGTACAGGAAGAGAATATGAGTTATATATCAGTATGGTTTGTGCCTGTTATAATTTAGAGCCTGTGGTGATGTATTCAGATGTGTTTGCTTTGTTTGTTTGATCAACGCTCCAAAGAATACAGAGAAATTCAGGTTACCATCATAACCTATGACAGAAAAGCATCAAACTATCACATTTGAGAAGCTGCAACTAGCAAATGATCTGGCATTTGTGCTATTATTGCACATAAAGACACAAACAACCATGATCCAAGAAAAATAATACTTGCAGATTTTTTTTTATTTTTGAAAAGAAAACAATAGCAAAAGAGAAATGTGCAGAATAAAACTCATAAGGGCTCGTCAGGTGACTTTCCTATGATGAGACATACAATATAAAAACTTAAAAGTAAAGAAATACAGACAAAAACATACAAAAGCTCAAAAACAAAAACATTTTATAAAAAAAAACTAAGGCATTAAAAGTGTTTCCAGAAAGGTGACAATTTACCAACACATTAGAATATGATAATGAGAGCGGTTATAATGCTACATTACTTAATTGATTCAGCAAGAAGAGTATGGATCATTTCATAAATGATTTCCAACTGGGTTCCAACAATCCAAAGTGCTTCACACAGAGGAAAAACAAACACAATAAAACTGGATCAAACTGGAAATTGGATCACAAGGCAGTGAGTCAGTGTTTCTCATCCACAATGCTCAAAACACATTCACACAGCCTCTTTATACAGTCACCTGAAAGGTCCTAAATACCTGAGATACAGGACTTTAACCATCAAGCCTGTGGTCATTGTTTTTGTTGATGATAATACATATAGGCCTGCAACACCACTTCAGTCCAGCAGGTGGCAGCAGAAGCAGCCAAACTGTTGTCTGCATATTCTGTAACATACAAAATCACACAGATGCAGTATTTTGGCAGCCAGAAGGTTAAAAGTCAAATGATTCTGTTAGTTTCTTGCTTTTAATTTGTGTATTAAGCCTTTGCATATAATTTAAGCACTTTTCAGGTAAAATACAAGACATTTGCTCAATATACAGCCTCACAATTGAATTATTATACACTTTTAGGAGTCCTTACAATGGGCTTGGGTAACTTGTGATAGGCACTTGTTATTTTTGTGTTGTTGTAGCTATGATTAAAAGTATTACGGACTCATGAAATACTTAAGGTGTCATTTTTTTCATTATTGAAGAGGTCAGAGCACAGTGTAGCACAGTGCAAAGCTTATGCCACTTCAGCTTGATACAGATTACACTACCTACAAGATTACTAAATTGATAGTGATTAATCATGTCTTTATTATTTATTGTTTATTTAAGCAAGGACAATGCACAATGAATATAGTGTACCAGAAATAGCTATAACCTGATTTGCATCTGTTGTCCCCTTATGTCCACCTCAAAGTTGAATTTGCTGCCTTCATATACCAACTTTTAGACTACTCTGTCTCCTGGGAGAACACGAAAAAATAAAAAGCCCTGAAATGATGAGAGAGCCCCACATTGCAAAATAACACCATCCTCAATGACAGGGGGAAATTAAGACACAGAGAGAAAGAGTGGTAAGAATAAACTGTCATCCCTTGGGCAATCAGTAGAGTGTGTCTGCATAAAAATGACTTGTGACAGCTTCATCAGGTATAACAGATGCTTTTCTTAATGTGATCCAACCTGCTTTTCCATTTTCACATCTTCTTTCCCGTCATGTTTGACCTTAGGATTGAACACTTATTAGCGCTGTATAAATATACTAAATGCTTGGCTTTTCCTATTTGCTGTACTATATTGTGAATCAGTGAATGGAGCGATTCACAGTGTCACTAGAATGATTTTCACACGGTACTGACTGTGCGGCACAAAAGGAAGTAGCTTTTAAATGATTAAAAATTAATTTTCCTGTTGTTAAATATACACTCTAAACTTCCTCTAATTTTGGCTCTACTTCCAAGTAAAAACACATGCCGTACATTACAGGGAAATTATTCACTTTGTCATTTCCTCAGTGGAGAAGGTGTGTGAAAAGAGTGCTTCAAATCTGCTTTCTTGAGCTCTTTTTTAAAGGTCTCAGTAAGATTTAGGCTTTGTCTGACATTTATTTTTGGCTCGGTTCAGCTACTTAATCCAAGAGTTCTTTTTTTTTCTTTTGGCCAATAAGCTTGAGCAGCCCTGTGGGGACTGGCTCTCTGCCCTCTTGCTCAAACAGCTAGGAATGCAATTAACTTTAAATACACGAGAGGACAGTCTCATCTATACGCTGTCTTACAGATTTCACCTCAGATGGCCTTTATCTCACGGGGAGGTGGCAGGAATTCAAAAATCATAATTTCCTTTAAGCTCTTAATGATGTGGTCTTGCAACTTTATTAGGCATACATCTAATTCCTCCATATAAAACAATGGTTTTTGCATTTTGTGCAGGCAATATAATGAAAATCACAATAATCCAATCACCACAGTGTATTATGAGAGTAATATTTTGTACATTTGATGGCTCTGGAGAGTCTCTCTTGGCTCTTGTACCATCTTGAAGTGGATATCACATATTTAAAAACCAGTGATACATACAGTGGGATACATTAATATAATAATCTTAAATCGATTATTATTTAGTGAGATAATAAACTACAAATGCAGCATGCCCCGTGCCCCCCTCACGGCCATCACTTACAAATATGTTTTATCGTCACCAGCCCCGCCCCTTTTTTTTGCAAACTGGTGATATTTTGAACACGCAAGTCATTGATGATGAAATGCGTCATTTCCTCAGTTCTTGGCAAATGAGTCACTCACACAATTTACACTCACTGTCATTTTTAGTATGTGCAAAGTAGATGAATAACTACTTGCATAAGTTCACACAAAAATATACAACAAACTGCAATCAGCTATCTGACACAGGGTAAGAAAATGGGTTAAGTTTCAGTTTCATGGAAGGAACCAAAAGATACAAACTAGGTCAAAAGAAGGTGTTTAAACTCCTTTTTATTGACATTCAGAAATTAATTTTTTCCATGTGCTCTTGTATGTTTTGCCAGTTAAAGTTTCTACCTTTGGCCATTTCACACAAAATGAATGCTTTACACAATACATCAAAAATAAAGCAGCTGGCAATAGAGTGAGGTTTCATGTTACCTCACTGATAAATGAATGGAGACATTTGTATTATATGTCTCTGTCTATAGTGGAGTGGTGGAAGAAGTGAAGGTATAGAATTATTAGCTCTTAAGTATCAAATACCAAAGTTCATGCACACATTCAAACCTTTATTTAAGCTTCAAAAATCATTGCAATGATGTCAACATGCATGGTTAAAAAGAAAATATGCAGAGTTGAATAGCTCAAAAGAGGACTATACTGAAAACAATTTCACACTGAGGTGTAGTGCTTTGAGATCATGGTCTTGAATTGTCCAGGGTTAGAGTGAAAGTGTCAATCTTGAAGATGTGTTGAAGATAATTCCACAAAAAAAACTAAATGCAGATTTTCCAGGGTCATAATAAACCTGCATGATTTAAAACATAACACAGTTTGAAGAGTAAGTTTGGCTGGGTCCCATGGTTGAATCCAGCATAGATTTTATATGGGAGCGTGGGAAATGTACTCTATTTTAGCAGAACTGTTTTATATTGCATGATCAAGGAAGAAGTAGTGGTCGGTCCTACTTCCTACTATGGTTGCACTTTTAAAAACGGGAAGATAACACAGACATGAATATACTACACAATACAAAACATTAAGTTTATAGAGTATACTAGTATAGTTTTTAGCACCAACAAATGTCAATCAAACTTCAACTGTGTGACACCGCCAAGAAACTAAACAAAGAGACTGGAAAGTGTTTTACAAAAATCTTCTCCACAGTACTTCAAGTTCGTTTAAACCCCATTAAATGAGTTCATGACATAATACAGTGTGTCCAGTAACACAAACAAAAATATTTTGTCCTCTAGCCCATGGCACCACTTCCCAGAGAACAGCGCACACTCTGTATTGGAAGACTCTTAATGGCACCATAATAGGAGTCATGTGGATCTACTCTCTGCAACAGGGGGCTTGGAAAAAACATCTTGTCGACTTACGAAGACCGGCCTCAGGCATGTCGAGCATTACCCCTGAGAGGACGATACGCGTCACACCACACAACAACCAGACTCAATTTGGGGAGAATTTTGACCTGAACTAAGCATTGAATGTCACACCCATGGAGCCATTTCTTGCAATTTTGCCTCCAGTCTGGAAAATGGTGAGCATTTACTTATGTGTTTTCTCACCGAATTACAAAACTGGGCATTGGTACAGCATGCGTCTTCACTACTGTAATCGGTCATTGGCAGTAATGTTAAAACGATGCATATCTTTGAGAACCAACGACCGTCATCAGTTGAATCTTCTGCAGGGTTTTGTCAATATCAATGTCAAAAAAGCTGCCAGATTTGACAGTTCTTAGAAAAAAGACTAACGTGGGAAAAAGTTATGTACATGCCACGTGATAATTTGATTTCAGTCAATCACATTGCAGCAAACACCTTTTTGTGCTCACAGGCAAATACCTGCTGGCCTGGAGTCACAACCGAAACTGATAAAAAAAAAATGTTGTTTGCTTTATTAAAGCATGCACAAACACACATCTTTTCTGTGGAGCAATGAGGTGGTCCGGGGTCCCCATCTCACGATCATGACCAACCCTAAAACATCTGTGTCCTTTGTACTGGTCAGCATGACAATATGTAAGTAATTACTCTTGACGTGCCCATTTTTCTTTCTTTTTTCCTATGTTTTCATTCTTTTCTTCCTTCTGTGCTTATTTTCTTTTGATGTGCCCCTCCCAAATGTGATAGATAACGCATTCTTTCTTTCTATCTTTGTGTCTATTTTCAAAGGGTTCATTATGTTTCTGCTCTGCCCCAGTCAACTGAGAGCCCAGCTCGGGACAACCCCCAACATAAAACACATTGTGGTCGGAAGGTGTTATAGTTACATGACTCTAGTTAACCCCAGTTTAAGGTAATGCACTGTACAATCACTTATAACATCTCCGATCTGTTATGTCTCTTTTTTTGTGGACTGTGGTCACACGACTTGGACTAGAATGGGACTCAATTGACAGATATGATGACTGCAGACAAAATACTTTGACTGTAGCCCTGATAAATAGAGCCAGCAAGACCTGAAATACTTGATCTCTTCCCAAAGCCTAAAGCTGGGGAATGTTTTGCTTGATATAATACAGTATGTACAGCTTTCAGGGCAGTGTTGAAGCCCGCATGAGGAACAGTAAGGCTTGTTTTTTAATGTGTTTAGCTTCGGTAGATAGAAAAAGAAACTGATACAGATATGGTTACTGTTTAACGAGGGCATGAACTGATCTCTGCTTCCTATTATGAAAAGACATTTTGTTTCATGGGAAATTCTAGTTTTCGTTTTGCATGACTTGATTTATTACTGTTAACTTTTCAAAAGAGGTTATATGCCATTTTATATGTAGTTTCATGACAGTTGAGTACAGGCTGCCCATGTATGATAAAGTAAAAGTAAAGAAATATGAGGCCTTCATAGATTAAATTCCAGTAATTTGATGCACTACTAAATATTTTCCTGTTGGTGTTTACATTTTGAAATGGCATTGAAGTGAAGAACATCTTATCACTTAATAATAATAATAATAATAAAGTTTATTGATATAGCACCTAGCAGACATAACAGGAACAAAAACACGAATATAATGCCAAATACATACCCATTAAGAGCAAATATAAGGAAATCAATCAACTAAAATACTAAAATAAAACTTTACAATAAAAGTGAGTTTTCAGAAGTGACGTAAGAAAACTGAGATTCTCAAGTTCCCATAATTCGTCCCATAATAGCTGTACCTCGTTTACTTCTCGGCTTTGCATCAGACACAGCCAGGAGGTTTCTGTCTGACCTCAAACTGTGTTTAGGTTGACAAGAAGAGAGTAACTCAAGAGATGTAATCTGAAGCCTGGCCTTGACGTGCTTTAAACGTAATGAGCAGGAGCTTAAAATAATTTCTAAAACCAACTAACAGCCAGTGTGTGGACATGTGTGGTGTATGGTCTGGTTTTGTACAATGTGTAGTCTTTGAGGCCATTGCAGCAATCTACTCATGAGGAAATGAAAGTATATATGATGCTAAACTGAATTAATTCTGGTAAATGTCCCAGAGATGGTAAAAGCAAACCTGGATTACTTTGCTGATATGTATTCCGATCATCACTCTGAGGTTTCTGGCAGAAGACATTGAAAAAGTTGGCGTATCATGCACATGTCCGGATCTTTATTTTTATTCTGGGATTACACTGCAATATCTTTGCATGGGGTGCAGCTACAAAAAAACCTCCATGTTTATGTTACCCTGGCTTTTTATCCAGCCCATCAGTTCAGCCTCTTTCTTAAACAGTCCGTTTTAGCCCCTGTTTCTTTAAGGCCTCTTTTCTGATGAGCACATTCTGTTCTCCCAATGAGCTCCCTTAGCAGACATCTACCAGCTCTGGATGCTACATAATCAAATAATAGTAATACTATTTCTTCTACTCCAACGTGTCCGTACATGTTTCGAGCCCGAAAGCCAATCTGAAACATGAGAGTAGGTCACGCAAACAGCACATGGAACAACCTTAGTAACAAAGACTACACAACGGACAGCCGACTGTGAGCATGAATGAACAATCTGGCGTCAGTTCAACAGGAAGATATAGGCAACTTTGCAACGCTTTTGTATCTACTAAACAGTTTCTTAACGTGGAAATGCTAGTGCGATGGTCAGGCTATACAGCAGGGTGTCATCTGCGAAAAAGAGGGATGAGATGTCATGCCTACAAATGGTTTAAGCAAGTGGACATATATACAGTGAGAAGAGGAATGGTCCATCCTTGTCCTCACTGTTTTTCTCACCACTCTAAATACTGTCCCCAACAGAAACAAAACATCTTCTGTTTGATAAATAGGAAACCACTAACCCACTTCTAGGCTGTCCTAGATATGCCAACCCAGTGCCAGAGTCTATCAGTTAGTATGCTGTGCTCAATTGTGTCAAAGGGTGCAGACAAATCCAAAAATATGAGGATGGAGCATTTGTCCATAGTGCTTAAAAGATCATTTGTAACCTGTAAGCTCAGAGCTGTCGTACTAAATTAAACTTTTCCTAAATTCTATTACCTTTCAGGGATTTTCAGACTTGTTTAAGCCTTGAAACCCAAATTTTAGTTGTAATTGTCAGCACACAGTTTGAAACTTAACAGTGACTTTCAACATAATGACAATGCATCATACAACATTTGGGAAATTACATTTGTATCTGTATCCTATTTGCATGTGTAGGTATGACTGTGAGGAGATCTGGAGACAGTTTGAGGAGGCGGTGGTCCGACAGTCTTCTTGTAATGTGACGGTGGAGGATTATCATCACATGTTTCAAGTAATACCACAAACCTGGGTTTGTGATAGGGTGAGCAAGACTGGGATTTTACCTCCAAAATGTAGATAGAAAAACCATTGAGTCAAGCTGCTTTATATTTTCCTTTCTGTCCTTCACTTCTGCTGTCCTTTAGTTCCTCTTCTGGAGTAAAACCAGGACACTGATGCACAGCTATGCGGCTGTTGTACCTCACTTCTGGACACTGGAGGACACACTGGTTGGATATATGTTCAACGACCTCATCTGGTGTGGCCAAAAGGAGGACTTAGGTCGATATTATGGAGACAATCACAGTAACTTATAACTTAAATATCATATCTGTAAATAAATTCCCCTGAAAAAGGCAGAACAGCAGTAAATCAGTGGTTTCCAATCTCTTTCACTTTTGACCCCTTACAGTAAAATAAAGCAGTGCGTCCATCACAAGTTGCACAAGTTTCTCCTTGAGACATTTCACAAAAAGACTATAGAATTGTGTTGCAGTTTCATAATTCCTATTGACGTAGGTTTCTTACAACTCCTCAGATTTATCTTGTAACTTGAATGTTGACTGTCATGTTGGGAATCACTGTAATGACTGTATGACACTGAACTTTACAGGCTTTCTTGGAATCAAAATAATTTCTCTTGAATGTACAGTATGTGTCTTTCTTGGAAGTAGAACCAACATCTTTCCATTTGGGGAACTGTGTATTGTGTATTTAGCAGGGGGTAGATGTACTTTAAGTATTCAAAAGCTACTCCTTTTCATGCCACACTTAACCCTAACCCTAACTCCAGTAACAGTTCTGTAGCTGCTTGATGTTTAAATAAGCAACTATTTGCTAATGAGTTTGAAAGTGTTGTATTTCCAGTTTGCTTCTGGTGCTCCAAATGGCCAAAAATTCAGTTAATGCATGTTTCAGTTGTTTTTATTTAAAATAATGTCCCAATTTTCATAATCATCCCACCAACAACAAAAAGTGCAACACATTTAGCTTTTATTGATGTATTTTTAGCTTTAGGAAATGTGGCACCAGGATTCAAATGAAGCATCATCACTCAGGCAGCTGCAGCTCTGCTCCCAAATGTTTTGTTGCCACTTTATGATTTAGTAGTAAAAGTAGTGCAGAGTGATGAAGCTACTGTACCAACTACGACTCTTTGCATGCCAGCATCAAAACAATCACCTTAACCTTAATGTTTTTCTTAATATTCGCTAATTTTTAATTTGAATATAATCAAAGTAAGCGCTTCTTTTAACTGACAGCTGTGAATTTTGACACACAGGTTTTGATTTCAGCTCTTGTCCGGAGTGGTCGGCGTGCAGAAATCATCCAGTGTATTCTTTGTGGAGGCAAGCTTCACAAAATGTGAGTTTTTTATTGTTTAAAACTGCAGAATAATTCTCCAGCATACAGACACTTGTGCTCTTCATTTATATGCAACATACCGTACCAAAACCAGCTCTGGAATATTGGTCTCATGTGACTTTCTTCATCCATTTGTTAGTTTGCAGAGACGGCATGTGGCAACATCACTGTATTACTGAATGGCTCTATTGATAATGCCTTCAATAAGAAAAGGTAAAAAAAGGAAAAGGAATGAAGCAAGTATTTTGGTGCTTGTGTTTTTTTTTTCGCAAAATGCATTTGTAATATAATCTTCTTTTGTCTCTTACAGCATGTTTGGAAGTGTTGAACTGGACTATCTGAATCCAAAAATTGTGAATTATGTCAACATAAAGGTGGTTACAAATCTAGAGGGACCCTTTATGTGAGTATAAACACAGTAACATACTTTGACTTGAACATGTAAATATTGGAATTTCTCCCTCAGATAAAACTGTGCCATGTAGTGTGTCTAATAAAAGATAAGCATTAGTACAACTTTTGGGTTGCAAGGTTGTAAAAAGCAGCACCTCCAAAAGCTCTAAAAGTTATTCAGGTCAAACAAGGTAGTACATATCTTCTCCTGTACTTATGATTGAGATCTTTTAAAGCACTTCAGATTTTAATCTTTCATTTGCACTGTATGTATTTTAAAGCAGATCATTATTTGTATGCTGCAGCTTTATATTTAATGCTCTATTCTATTCTAGTCTAGTTTTAATTTTATTCTTCTCTCTTTCTATTTTTCTGTACTTTGTTTTATTTTACTTTATTTTATTATTATTGGGGGAGGGGGGGGGGTGTAATTGTATGTTTTAATGTTTCCATGTTTTTACTATTATTGGGTTATATTTTTATTTTTCAATTTGCAAGTTTTTATGTTTTTTGTTTCTAATTCTTACTGTTAAATGTTTGTTTTTATCTAAAGCACATTGAGTTGCCCCTGGCTATGAAATGCGCTATATAAATAAAGCCACCTTGCCTTGCTGCCTAGCCTAGATAAAGCCATTTCATTTTACTGTTCTCAACTAGTAGACAATTCAAATTTTTTAATAAGCTACTTCCAGGTGGTTAAAAGTTAAATAAAAAAAAACAAAAAACAAAAAAAAAACACACAAATGAGTTGTGATGTGTTTTCTTGCTGAACCAACCGTCAGTTTGTAAGTCATTCAGACAACGCTTAAAATGTTGTCCAACCTGAAATCTTGTCAGACCTGTTGTCAGCGCCCTAGATTCATTTTCATTTTATGCAAATGCTTTCATTGAGCAAGAGAAAGGTTAATACGTTGCAACTCTCACTCATATTGTTTTACTGAACAGCATATATTTTTGGGATTCATCATTAATAACAAAAAAACGGGAAACACAAGATTAATTCAGTCATTGTAACTGAAATTAATTGAGATTTGCTAGGCTTTTGTGATACTCAAAACAATTTATCCACCATTAAACAGCAGCAACAGTAGCAACAAAGTAAGCTACAGTGGAGCCTATAACATAAGCATGTGTTTTTGTAATTACTCTCACTACCAAAAGGGGGAGACAAAACTCCCACACTTCAGCTTTAAGGAAAAAATGAATTTATTAGCAACTTATTAGCATTTATAACTACAGACTTCATGGCTAATTAGAGTCGCTAGAGGGATTTTCACTACCTGGCAACCTAAAAGTTTCTCTTATTAAACGTCTTATAAATGATTAATAAAACATTGTTGGAATGATTTTTTAATCAGTGAAGCCTAACCCTTATATACAGAACGTGGTACATATCCACAAATCTGAAATAAAGGTTCTTATTTTCTTCTCTTCTCTCTTACAGAGAATCATGTAGACAAGGATCCATCGTAGACTTGATCCAAATCCTCCAGTCCAGAGGTTTCCACTGGACCTGCACAGACAACGACCAGTAAGTGACATCTTGTGTTTTTTTAAAAAGAGATAAATTCATCCAGATGTTGTTTATGGCATTATAAAAAGTACCGAGCCCCGGAGTAACAGAAATCATATTTGTCCACAGGACCCTGATGATCCTTCAGTGTATCCAGAAGCCCGAACACTCCTCCTGCCAGACATTTGCAAACAGCCTGTTACACAGAAAGATCACGTTGAACTGAATAACATACCTCTGCTATTTTTTTTAATTCTTTTTCTTATAGTGCTTTAATTTTAACATGATTTTTAATGTAAATAAAAGTATGACCTGAAATGAAACTGTAAGCGCTGTCATTTTTAGAGAAACATCAAACCACTTCCTGAGTCAACGAGGGTTAGGGTTAGGGTTAGGGTTACACATTTATATATGTTCAGCTTTTCTTTTTTTTTTAATTCCTCCCATTTCATTAGCAGATTAAGTTGACACAGAGAGTCACTTGGAGTGTTTCCTGAAGCCAGAAGTTCCTGCTTTCTGTCAACAGAGGATCAGAGGTCAGGTCTAGTAGCATTGAACAAAACTACTTATTACACAGAGAGCTGGATGAACATTTTTTAACATGGAGTACAGTGATATGCAAATCTGGCCATGTCTGAGTTTACAAATCCAAAGTCCACAAGTAAATTCATATCATTTATTGATTTATTGTTTTATTTTGGTGCCCTTTCCAAACTGTTGCTTTCATTAGGTCACAATAAATTAATCTAAAACCTGACACACCCATACTGATACTGATATGCAGTGTGCAACTTGAGTCATTTTCTTTCTTGGATCACAATAGCTAAAGCCTGGTTGGAGCAACATTACATACTTCTATGTAATTCAAGATCATTAGATCAAGAATCACCAAAATGATATATCTGAGTTACAGGATCATAATGGCATGATGCATCCTGTAAAACCTGCAGACCACAAAGTTCCCTTCTGAATCACAATGTGCTCACTATTGACGATGCTGTAATCTATCCACAACCACAACCCTTATGTAGTAGCACATACTATATTTTAACGGTAATTAACTTCAGCCAACTAGTGCAACAGTTTCTGGGTTTAGATATATATTATTAACTTCCTCACCTTCTGAGAAAAGGTGACAAGAACAACAGCAGTCACTTTTACAAAGTCAGCAGAAAGGGAAATATTGGTTAATGGGACTTTTAAAAAACTTTACTTTTTAGCAACCTGGAAGGAGCTACATTCTTCAACAAAAACTAATTAAATACATTAAAAGATATAAACACATGGTGGTCATATTATACAGTGGGATGATCTCTGAGTGCAGCGGATCATTAAGAAAGCACGGTGGATTGTCGGCTCTCCTCTCCCAAACCTGAGAAACATCAACTCAAGTTGCCTTCACAAACAGGCCACAAATATAATGATTGACCGCTAGCTTCCTCTAGACAGGCTCAGGGTCCAACTCACTCACACACACACACACACACACACACACACACACACACACCCTGGGACTAAGTGCAATATACATATATACATGCCACTACTGCTGCACTTTACTGTTTATACATCCATATATTTATTTATCTGCAACATATGCATACATATAGCTTTATATAGATATATGTATTTATTTTCATGTATGCTGCTGGGATGGACAATGCTATAAAGTATCTATCTATCTATTTAAGGGAAATAAAATTGAAAGGAATTAGCCTATAACTTGACAATCTGGATGAATATATATATTTAATATATATATTTATATATATATTTTCAATTCTGACTCCCTCAACTGATACACATATTTGCTTTGAATTTGTTGTAATCTTTATTTTATACTTAAACTTATACTTTATACAGGAACTGTGCAACTTTAAAGAAATTAGCCTATAAATTGACAATCTGAATAAATAAAATCTTAATAATGCCATTTTATTCCAATTGTTTTTGGTTTCTTTTGGGAGTGAAGGAGGTTTCAATGGGGTTGCAGACTCTGACTTTATGTATTTATGTATTTATGTGTTTATTAGCAGTATTTTCTGTTGGCTGTTATCTGCTTGTACCACACTACTACAGCTAATATCATGTAACTTAATTATCAGTTAGATTTATGGAGATATTTATTGTAATGATATTCGGGCGGCATCGATCCCTGATTGGAGCAGAGAGCAGCCACGAGCCGGCGCACGTGCGCGCACATTGCTCAGCTGCCCTCCGTAAATAGTCCTGACTGTCCGAGCGCGAGCGTCGCTCTTAACAAACAACTATTGACAGACTAACTTTTTCATTAGTGTTCATACAGTAAAGAACTAATCATACATGGAGCGGGAAGTGCGCCTGCTCTCAGAGAAGAGGCACAGAAGAAGACCCTGTATCATGTTTAGTGTTACCGTTGTGTTACTTGTGTTTGTTATTGTCGGTGTTGCGTTGGGACTGACGCTGCGTCACCAAAATGACTCATTCAAGGAAACGTTTATGTCCAGGTGTGAAAAGTTTAAAAGGTAAGTGCATATTTTTTATTTAAAGCTTATCATTATAAAAATGTTCTGTAAAGTAAAAAAGAGCGGTGCATAACAGGTGTTAAATACAGTAGTTGGTGACCCATCAGATTCAAGGATCAGTGTCACAATGTGAAATCATTCAAGTAAAATGCAGCATATAAAGTTAAAATATATAAGTATTGCAAGCTACATTTAATTAAATTGCTTGATTTTTTTAAAGTGTTTTTCATTGTGATAGTTTTACTAAGTGAAAGATCTTCCTGTCTTCTTCCACCAGTGCAGGTCAAAGAATGTGAAGGGTCACCAAATATTGTGAAACACCAGGTCACAGCTGGGCAATGCATTTTACCAGGCTCTTTGACAAGGGGTTCTTAAACTGGGCTCTGTAGCTGTTAAATTATCTGCTGGAATGCTTTATCATATTATACAGGCATATTTTAAAATGTTTCCTATTTGAGTTTGTTCATTTTTATCTCCTCTCCAAGTCACACTACACCTAAGGTCAAAAGTCACATTAGTCAGATAGTGTTTCAAGCTTAGCCTAAGGTTTTAGTGCTCAGGTCAGATGTCAAATGATCATACAGTGTCATAATAACGCAGTTTCTAAATTCTTTACACTGAAGAGAGGGGGTTAATTTCTTGGTTAATAGTAAGTAAACTGTAATTTAAACAACTAAAGCATCTCTCTGCAGTAAAGTAGAGGATGATGGGTTTGGACTGTTCAATTTTAATCTTTAAAAAAGTTCCAAAATTGGTGTTTTCTGATCCACACATTCACTTTTTTCATTTATTTTTCAGATCCGACTGTCAAAAGATATGGCATGCATTTGAGCAAGCGTATGTAGGACGAGACCCTTGTAATGTTCCCATGGAAGAATATAACCCCCTCCTTGCCGCAGCTCCCCCCCAACCTGCATGCAACAGAGTAATAACATCACTCATGCTCAGACATAATCCTTTAAATAACTTCAAAATAATATGTTTAATAATGTGATGTGTGTCAACTGTGTCTTTGGACTATAGATAATGTTGTGGAGCAAAACAAAAGATGTTGTCCATGATTTCACTGAGAAGAGAGATTGTTTTGGGACTCTGGAGGACACTCTGCTGGGATCCGTCCTAGATGATCTGACCTGGTGTGGAAAGGAGGGCAGCTCTGGTAAGACTCTTCAGATGCAATTCATGTAAATTCATAATTGGAGGACCAGTTTAAGTCTATTTTCTTGCAGTCTTTAAACTAAAGAAGTTGTTAAATTTGACTTTTTACTGGTGACAACACCTTTATGTGTTTTTCACCATTCGTGCAAAAGACCCATCATGCTCTTTGTTGTTGTTGTAGGCTTTGTGTAACATGATAACGAGAGATTAACACTGTCACCACATCATAATTGTTAATGTCAAATGCCAGAGGTTTTCTTTATGATTACTGCAGTTACTTTGGCAACAAGTCTTGTCAAGTTTTTTTTTTTTTTTTTAATCCATTAACACAATACCTCAATGGGTTTTACAGGCTTGCACAAGATCTCAACATAGCCTGAATTCTACTGAAAAAGATGAGTAAGTTAAATCTGAGAGGAAAGAGGAAAATCAAAAACCTGACCAACCAGTCTTGACAAGTTATCTTTTTTTCATCTTAAGACAGCTTTTGCAGTTTCAGTGTGTTGGTATTTGAACATTTTAGGGAATTTGCATATTTGGTTTCTTGCCGAGAGTTCAAGAAACCGTGGAAACCGCATATACAAATGAGATACATAACGTGTTGATTAGTAAGCTTTGGAGCTGCTGGTATGCAGATGCTGCAGACTGCAGCTTCATATTTACCAGGTTTTTATATCTGGCTCTTTAGCTGCTATGTGCTCCTCCAAGTTGTTCACCAGCTGGTCTGTGTGTTATTTAGTGCTGAGCAGGAAGTGTACAGAGGGTTTTTAAAGCATTTCTCTCAAGGTGGCCAAAAAACAACAACTGAGAGTGATCCAAAAGTGGGAGATTTTGGGTTTGGTAGCTAAACTATGAACTGAAACTCTCTGTGAAGCTCTGTAAAGCAGAGAGGAGTTGCAGATTTGGCTAACAATTCTCTGTAGGTTGATCACTACGATCCACACCTCTAACATTGTCAAATTAATTTCACTTTTTCATAAATTATTAATATAAAAAATATCACTTATAGCCCCTTTAACCCCTAAAGCAGCAGATGTCTGGGTTATCTAAGTATGTACACAATGTCACTCATAATAATTAGCTTATAGCGCTGATAGCATCCTTATGGGAATGCTTATTATTCTATTATCTGTGCATAAAGGTTTTACTGTTTGTCTGGTCATTTTCTGTCTCATTGTTTTTATTTGAAAAGCTGAACTTCCTGTTTTGTCTTTTTTCTATGTGAACAGTTCCCCAAAGCATGAACTACATGGAAATGGCAATAAAGTATTGAATTTGTTGTGTTTTGTTCTAGAAACTTTCACTACTGGCTGCCCAGGATGGACAGAATGTGAAAACAACCCTGTTCGCTCCTTTTGGTACAGAGCCTCAGCTGCAGTAAGTTCCCAACAAGAATTCACTAGTTTTGCTAACAAATAAAACAGCTTTGGCTTCAAGTTATGGATTAATAGCTCAACATGATTTATATTTAACACGTGTTTTAAACATAAGGTGAGGCACATATCTCCTGACAAGAAGTGATTATGATGGAGAGGAGAGACAGGAAGAAAGGTCAACGTGCCTGGTTCTTGATCAATGAGGCTTTGTGTTGGTCTCCATGGAGCCACATTGCATAGCTCTCTCCTGAGTAGCAGCAGCGGCCCACTCATTCAGAGGAGAGCCCTCACAGTTTCACATTAGCTGACGCTTTAGGGAAGTACAGCGACGACATGGGACATGGTGAGGAATGAGCTGATGAGGCAAATCTGAGCTTACATCACCTCAGAAAGTTTAAATGACCACAGGTGTTGCCTCAGTAACGCAGGAGGAAAAAACGGGCAAAGTTTTTTTTTTTTTTTGTGCAAACTGTGCAGCAACTGACATATTCTATTTAAACACAGTTGTACCAATTGGACATTTAAAACAGGGTCAAACATGACATTCAATGCTTCAGACACACAGCACATCTTTAAAAAACTACATAAACTAAAAACTAATGAATACTGATTTAATATTGGTCTAATTGTGTAAGAACAGTACAACTTCTTAAGTACAATTGGTTTTAAATAAATGTGCATACACATGTTTGTATGTACGTTTTATTGTGAAACTCATATATTATAAATAATAACTTCCAAGTTGAAAAGCATTTATTTGATAGGTTTCTGTCTAAGTCTATTTTCTTGCAGTCTTTAAACTAAAGAAGTTGTTAAATTTGACTTTTTACTGATGTGTTTTTCACCATTCGTGCAAAAGACCCATCATGCTCTTTGTGTTTGTTGTAGGCTTTCTGTAACATGATAACGAGAGATTAAACACTGTCACCACATCATAATTGTTCATGTCAAATGCCAGAGGTTTTCTTTATGATCACTGCAGTTACTTTGGCAACATGTTTTGTCAAGTTTTTTTTTTTTTTTTTTTAATCCAATATCACAATACCTCAATGGGTTTTACAGGCTTGCACAAGATCTCAACATAGCCCGAATTCTACTGAAAAAGATGAGTAAGAAGTTAAAGTTAAATCTGAGAAGAAAGAGGAAAATCAAAAACCTGACTAACCAGTCTTGACAAGTTATCTTTCTTATTATTACTTATGCAGTTTCAGTGTTCAACCACTAGAGGTCAGCAAAAGCAAGATTTTGAACTGGTATTTCAAGTCAGTTGAGCAGTAGTTGACAGCTGCAGTGTGTTTTAACAGTGACTCTACTACTCAGTTAGTCAGTGCAGGAAGTGGAAAAGCCTCAAGGTGTAAAATGTTTCCTTTCCTTGTTTCCTTTCTGTAATACTTCATTGTGCGGGAAAATCCACCAAACATCCTGGTTGTTTTACAGACTACAATCCGTGTGAGTCACTTTTATGTTGGAAGCACAACCTGTTTATTTAATCATATGTATTATCCTGCTTTACTGTGGTCACTAATTTGATAGCAACCTTTTGACAATAAAAGATATATTTTGGTAAATGTGACCCTTTTTTCAACCTCACACTCCCCGACAAAAAAAACATGCATTACACCCTTTCAAAATAAACCTGTCCATATTGTTTACTGTATAATGGAATCCAGATACACTTAATCTCTTTTAACCTTTAAGACTGTTCCTTCTTTCCTCCCTTCCTTCCTTCCTTCCTTCCTTCCCTCTTTCTTTCCTCCACCCTTCCTTCTTTCCTTCCTTCCTCTTTTCCTTTCTCCCTCCCTCCCTCCTTCCTTCTTTCCTCCCTCCTACCTTCCTTCCTTCCTTTCCTTTCTTTTCCTCCCTTCCTTCCTCCCTCTTTTCCTTCCTTCTTCCTTCTTCCTCCCTTCCTTCCTTTCTCCCTCCATCCTTTCCTTCCTCCCTCTCTTCCTTCCTCCCTCCCTTCCTTCCTCCTTCCCTTCCTTCCTTCCTTCCTCCCACCCTCCCTCCTTTTCCTTCCTTGACTTAATTGTATCTTGTACATGATATTTATTGTTTTGCATCTTTGAATGTGTGTTTGTTCCTTTGTCTCCAAAATGACCTCACAACCTTGCTATTTTTTAGCATGTAGTGAATGTGTTGTCTAAATTCAAAGTGTATCTTTACTTGACATTATCCTTCCTGTGTGTAGTTTGCAGACGCTGCCTGTGGTGATGTCACAGCGATGCTAAACGGGTCCATCAGCACACCTTTTTATCCTACAAGGTAAGCAGCTCTGCACCTCTTATACTGACAGTTTTATGACTTTAAGTAATAATAATAATAATGGTAGGAAAAATAAACATCCATTTTCTTTCATTTTTAGCAGTGATTGGGGGATTACAGATGTGGTTAAAGCAATATTCAAATACTAAATACTCTTAATATGCATCTTAACACCTGTGATTTAAACCAACTCAAGCAATGGGATAACAATCTCTGGGTAGATTATTGTAGATATTCTCATTGTTAGCAGAGGAAACGCAACGATCTCTCTCTCTGCACAACATAACGAAAGGGTCTTATCTGTTACATGAAAGAAGGTGCTTTACTTCCTTTCATATTTCCTTTCATACATACGTTGGTTAAGCATGGCTAGTTCTTCTAAGCTTGATTAATGATGGAGGTCACTGTCAGTTTTTAACTATGGCTGTGAAGCAATTACAGTAAAGCTTATTGTTGGTCTACACAACACTGAACAGTCTTGGACCAAAATACATGCTAGATCTATTAGTTCACCCCTCAGGTCATCTGGAACCAGGCTGTTGTGTGTCCCAAGAACGAGAACCAAACAAAGTGTGGCAGCATTTAGTTACTATGCATCTCATCTGTGGACCAAACTTCCTGTAGATCTGAGGTCTGCTCAAACTGTCAGTTCTTTTAAATCAGGGCTAAAAACTTTATTGTTTACTGTCGCTTTCTCCTAAATTCAATACCTACTTGCTGGTTTTTATTGCTCCTATTTTTTTTTTTTTTTTTTTACCTTAAATCGTATCTGTTCTTATCCTAATTTTTACTTTATTTACTTGTGTTTTTTATATTTTTTTCTATATATATATATTTTTTTCCCCCCTAATAAATAATGTTTAAACGTTTTTTTGTTTTTTTTAAAATGTCTTTCCAGCTTTTGTAAAGCACTTTGAATTACACAGCGTATGAATTGTGCTATACAAATAAACTTGCCTTGCCTTGTTGCAAATTTTACGATCTTGCAACACGTGTCTGGCGTCAAAAGGAGACCGGATGAATGCACAGTGTATTAAATGTTTCTCTGCACAGCTCAGATTAAGCACTTAAGTATATGTTGCAAGAAGCCACTGTTAATTTCACATCCAGATTTCCCCACACCTGTTGTAATTTCTCACTTTCAGATCAGCTCATTCATCTAAAATCAGATTTTCATTCTCACCTATTCACCAGTTTGTATTTGCATTTTTATAAAACTGATTTCATAGATTTACTCACAGTCTGGTATCAGCGGTTTGTGTCTTGTCTCTGCTCTGAATAATCTCGAAGTGTGAAGATTCCTTTTCTAATTTCCTCTTTAAAGAACATTTCTGCAGCATGAGAATCATTTTATGACATCGCTTTCTTTTAATTAGCACTTCAAACTAGGATAAACTTAAAATGCATGATTGTAGGATTAGTTAGTGATTGGTGTATTTTTATGTCCAATAATTCAATCTTTAGAATAAAATAAAGTGTCATATTGTTGAGAATTAAGTTCAAGAAGCATTTGTAAGTTCTTTTCTATCACTTCTTGTGTTTTAGATAAATTCAGGCCATTGTATATTGTTACATAATACAGTAAATACTGGATTTCTGAATCCTGCTCTCAAAATAATAATGTAGATTTTAAAATGATGGGGTACAACATGACTTGTGAGCTTAAAGAATGTGATGCAGTGAAGATTTAAGCTTTTAATTTAAAGCTTTTCTGCTTTTAGTTATAATCCTCTATTGACTTGATATCCCTCTAAATTGTGCTCTTGTATTTCTGCTGTCAGTATTTTTGGGAGCATCGAGGTGAAGAGGTTGAACTCCACCAGGGTGAAGAGCCTGAATGTTGTTCTGGTCAAAGAACAGAATGAAGTGTAAGTGTTTTTTTTAGGGGGTGAAACACATAGAAAGACTCATTTCAAACTTTTTTTTATGAATAATGAAGTATTTATTTATGTGTTTATTTGCATATTTCCTCTTTAGGGCAAACTGTACAAATGCATCTTTAAAGGACTTACAGAAGGAGTTGGATAAAGAAATTAAATACAACTGCAAGGAAGTGGAAAAGTAAGTACAGCGTGCGTGTGTGTGTGTGTGTGTGTGTGTGTGTGTGTGAGAGAGAGAGAGAGATCACATGCATGTTTTTCTCTTCACGCAGTAGATTAACCGCTCGTTAATTCACATCTGATACAGATCTCAGATTGAAGAGTGCGCCTCTGACCCACAGAAACCCTGCGGAGCCTGCTGGTGAAGATGTGTGTCAGATTAAACCGTCAGACCACACGGCGGCAATAACCAACTTTTTTTTAATTTCTAGATTTGACAATCAAATAATGTGCTTCAAATAATGTGATTCTTTTTGTACCTGTGGGCCAGTTTGACTTAATGTGAAATATGTTTTTTTTTTTTTTTTTTACATATTCATTGATATATTTACATTCTAACGATGCACCTTTTGTATAATATAATGAACAGGTTCAGGGTGTGATGGGGAAGCTTTTTACTAAATCTTAAAGACTAGTAATAACTTGTCGTACTGTACTTGTAGGGTAAGATACCTCTGCTGCTATCCGATTATAGGCTCAACTGATGAGCTCACTCCTACTTAATGGCAGAATTTAAAATGTTTTGAAATAAAATGTTATATGTCAAAATATGAACGCCTGTGTGATATAATTTGAGACTCAAAAGAAAGAACACATTTTTATAAAACTAACAAAAAGATATTAAACAAGTACAAATGAATGAAGCTTAAGCAAGAGCAACAAAGAGGGGAGGGCACCCCTCTTCCAGGAGCATGGGCAGGTGTAAAATATGAAATATGAGCCAGTTTAAATGAGATAAGATGTGAGTAAATTGTGCTTATCAGGACTAAATAGAGAAAAAACCTGAAAAAAATCATAAAATAGAGAAAAAACCTGAAAAAATCATAAATTATAATAAACCATCAGATTTAGCTAAACTGAACAGTTCAATAGAATTAAAAAAAAAACCCTGTTTATTTTTCTTCCTTGCATCTCCATTTCTTTAAAGAGCCGAGCACATGATTTTTACTTTCTTTTTTGCTTCACGTGAAACTAACCTGCTGTCTCATAATGCTAGACAAAGGCGTATGCAAATATGCAAGAAAACCACTAAACCACTGAACAGGAAAGAAAGTGCTCCTAAAAAGACTCACGTATGACTCTGTTTTTTTTTATATTTGTAGGTGTAGGCCACAGAGTGTCTTATCTATTGTGTGTGTGTGAGTGTGATTCACAGGCGTACATGCAGTGACACAGACAGAAACTTCAAGACAGGAGTGAGAAATTGTTTGCGGCAGGAAGAAGGGGGTCATCAGGCACAGTTTTACCTCCTCTTTCCTTTCTAGAGACCTGCCGCTGTGTCACGCGTACCGTAAACTGACTCTGTGCTGGGAAGAGAAGTACGGGGGTTCTCACTGCACACAGGTGTCACAGCAAGAAGGCCCCTTATGTAAAAACCACAACATGGGTTACTGTGAGAAGTCATGTCAGTAAGCATCGTCACGATTTTAGTCACACTGCCGTCGCCACCACCACTACCCCTATGACTACTGAGCCTTATCTTTTTATAGTGCTTTGGAGAAAATAACAAAGGCAGATCAGTAGATGAGGAAAACAGTGATCAAGCTGATTGTAGTCGAGCCTATGAAGACGTTTTTGATGTTAGTTTTGAGGTCAAAGGGTCACTTGTTTGCTTCGTGTGTAAAGATTCTGCCTGCTCTAGCATTTTTAGGCGTTAAACTGTTAGTTGCTGTCTTGACCTAAAAGTGCTGATGTAGCACGTGTGATATCATTTGTACATTTCTTTAAGTTTGGGTGTTGGTTTACCACTGCATCCCCAACTAGGAAGTTACTGGAGCCAGAAAATTCACATGTGGTTAAGCGTGAATGGAGCTGAGCAGAGGTGGAAAGTACACTCACTGAAGTACTGCAAGACTACTGTACAAGCCCACTGTACAATTTTGAGATATTTGTACTTTACTTGAATAATTCGTCCACTCTGCCACATTTCAGAGGAAAATATTGTACTTTTATCATTTTCCCTCTAAACTTCTCACATGGTTTCATTTCAATAAATGTTTAAATGTGCGAATATTTCAGCAAAAATCAAAGATTAGAGAAAAAGTCCAAAAATTGAAATCAGATGTGTTTAGCAGAGCTTTGTTTTTTCTTTTTTCCTCTCCCATTAATCATCTCACCAGCCCTCACATTTATCTGCTGACCCCTTGGAGGGGCCCCAGTCCCACCCCTAGGTTGGGAACCACTGGACTAAACTAACTAACTGTTTATAAAGTATTGTAAACTAGCTAACTGTTTATAAAGTATTGTAAACTAGCTAACTGTAAAGTAGTACAAACTAGCTAACTGTATAAAGTAGTGTAAACTACCTAACTGTATATAAAGTAGTGTAAACTAGCTAACTGTATATAAAGTATTGTAAACTAGCTAACTGTAAAGTAGTACAAACTAGCTAACTGTATAAAGTAGTGTAAACTAGCTAACTGTATATAAAGTAGTGTAAACTAGCTAACTGTATATAAAGTAGTATAAACTAGCTAACTGTATAAAGTAGTGTAAACTAGCTAACTGTATATAAAATTGCGTAAACTAGCTAACTGTATAAAGTAGTGTAAACTAGCTAACTGTATATAAAGTAGTGTAAACTAGCTAACTGTATATAAAGTAATATAAACTAGCTAACTGTATATAAAGTATTGTAAACTAGCTAACTGTATATAAAGTAGTGTAAACTAGCTAACTGTTTATAAAGTAGCGTAAACTAGCTGTTTATAAAGTAGCGTAAACTAGCTAACTGTATATAAAGTAGTATAAACTAGCTAACTGTATATAAAGTAGTGTAAACTAGCTAACTGTATAAGTAGTGTAAACTAGCTAACTGTATATAGTAAACTAGCTAACTGTATAAGTAGTGTAAACTAGCTAACTGTATATAAAGTAGTAAACTAGCTAACTGTATATAAAGTAGTGTAAACTAGCTAACTGTATATAAAGTAGTATAAACTAGCTAACTGTATATAAAGTAGTGTAAACTAGCTAACTGTATAAGTAGTGTAAACTAGCTCCACCTCCAGCAGCTACAACAGTAACATGCTGCTCTAACACTGATGCTTCACTATTAATAATCTAATGATGTCATATATAATAATATATCACTACTTTTACTGTAATACTGCATACTACATTTCTCATAATACTGCACTATTTTTACCGTAATATGATTTTTCATGCAGGACTTTTACTTGTAATGAAGTATTTTCACAGAGCTGCATTTGTGCTTTTACTTAAGTAAAGGCACTAAACATAATATGACATAAGCAGTAAAACAAAAAGGGAAACTCATACAGATATATGACTTTGAGTTAAAAAGCAGAATTAAAAACATACTCATCAAGCTCATACTAGTTATGTAGGCCTACTTTTTCTGTAATACTTTAACTACATCAAGCTCATAATACTTATGTACTTTTACTTAAGTAAGACTTTTTCATGCACTTCCTGCACATGCAGAGGTAAAGAAGGACCTTTAACTCAAGTAAGGCATCTGAATACATCTCAACCACCAGCGCTCAGGTGGGACAATCAAATGGAAACCACCACAGACTGACTGAGTGCGATTGGTGGATAATCGTGTAGGTTTAAAATATGCAAACATGTTCAGTCATAAGGCTTTTTTATCATTCATATCACCAGCTGGTGTGTTTTCTTTCTATGTTTCATATGTTTTTTCCACCAGCTGTTCCTGTTTCCTCCCACACTCCAAAGAACTGCAGGTTAAAGGTCATTTGGAAACAGCGATGCACCACCCTTCACTTATCACACTTTTATCACCACATTGTCACGGTTGGTGGTGTTGTGCAGCTGATGACTGGATATAGACGTTACAGTTGCTGACGTATAGAAGATATCCTGTTATGGGAGGTCTGCCTCTTTTTATTTTACCGTTTGACCTTAAAAACAAAGAAATGCTGATGTAGGTGAAGCGGGACATCCCAGAATGGTGGAAGCTCCCACTTCAACAACGAAAAAACAACAAAAAAATCCATAAAGTAATACAAATTTGTTATTCTGATTAGATTTATGGGAAGAAATGAAGGAAGGAAATAACTTATGTGCTTTCCTTTCACATCATTTTTTTGGGAGGAGAATTTTTTTTGTGTCATCTTGAATTAAAACCAGTCTCCAAATGAAGACAAATGGGTGACGTTATAGTGAGGATATGTGTAAAATAGGCTGCATGGATACAGGTGTCTCTCTCTCTTTCTCTCTCTGTGTAAAATAAAGCATAAATTGCTTTGCAGCCTCAAATTGAGTCCCCCGCTATGACTGCCGGTCACTGGAGGAGGAGCAGCGGCGTGTTTTCCCCTCTCTTTTTTTCTCTTCTTCTTCTTCTTCTTCTTCTTCCCTGAAACGAGTCCGCTCTGAGTCAACACCTTTGAGAACATACTAAGAAGAAGATTGTGTAAGTCGATAACGCTGCGTGATGTGTGATTTTCCCATAAACCGCAGTTCTAATAGTACAGATTGTGTTTAGCTGGGCAGTTTCCTTTTTAACAGCCCCATTAGTGACTTTCCGGTATCGCATTGTATGCAGTTGAACCCATCCAGGAAGTTACAGGTTCACACACACACAGCTTTAACTGCAGAAAAAAAACACTGTAAAAAGTGATGCAAACAACCAGCATAGTATCAAAAAAGGAGACTTTGCACTTACTGACCTCTTTATTAAGTAAACCTGTGCAATCTAATCCAATCCAATACAACACTAGCATAGCATTCAATAGCTTTTTATTTTATTGGTTTTAAAGTTCAGTCGACTCGTGCAACACAACTTAGAAACAAGCATTGAAATGTTCACACTTTTTTTTTGTTGAAAAACAACAACATATTATTATTCTTCCCAGTAGCTGTAAAAAGTTGTGTTTTTTGGGGGGGTTTTGCATTTAGCCTGGGTGGGTTTTTTTTAATTGTTTTTTCTGTTTCTTTATTTTTTCTACAAGTTATATTCCACAAGTTGCCATCTTTATTTATCATACCTCACAGCTGCTCTATTCTATCATATTCATATTTACCATGAGTCCTACAGTACTTTAAAGCACCACACACTATCAAAGTAAGAGTACTCTGAAAGTCAGTTTGAAGGCTTTTTTTTAAAGACTATACTTAAGATAAGATTTGCATGAAAGAAACTTGTGTATTTTCATTTATACAACATGCAAAATCATTTTCCAGAATATCAATAATAATAATCTTTTTTCTCAGGAGGCATGACATAATAATAATCATGCATAACTAATAATGTTTTGAATAACATTACAGTAGTTTCTGCTTGGAGTCCCCAGGGACCCCCAGTCATTAGTCCCTGTATGTTAGGGTTGAACTAGGGTTCAAAATAGGGTTGAAATATAAATATATATAATATACAACTTAAAACTTAATGTATTTTAACTTTATATATTTATGTATTTGTAATTTGACGTATTTTTTTTTATTTTTTATTTTTTGAATACCTCCTCTTAAACACTATTAAGACTTGATAGTCATTTTTTGCAGTGTGCACTTTTTTTCTTTTTTTTTTTTTATTGTTGTTTCTCTCTCCCTCTCTCTCTCTTAGTCATCACCTCGTACCATCACTCATCCTTTTTTACCGCTCGAGCTGTCGATCATCTGGTTGTACTTTCCTTTCCTTCGATAAAGTCCGTCAGCGGCTCTGCCCTGAGACTCCACGCGCGGCCGAGGGAATCCCGCCAGATGATTGGACAATGCTGGTTTTACCACGTCACTCAGGATCCTCGGTATAAACCAGTGTCAGGAGAGTAGTAGCTCAAATCTCAGCTGTTGTGGGATCAGCACATGTCGAGGAGCCATAGAGGATAATAATATGGTGAGTATTGTTTTTTTATCTTATGTCTGTGTTTTAATTCTAAACTATTTAGACATTATTATTATTATTTTATTTTTTCTAAATGGGCTGATATATATGATGGATTCCTGGATTCCCAACAGAGCATGTTTACTGCTAAATTCTCTCTCTGTATATAGCCTATAATTTATCTGTAATATAATATAGTATAATATAGTAAATAAGGCATCTGAAGACATGAGGCAAAAAAAAAAATCTGGTTAAGTGACTTCAACAAGTTGCTGACTGAAGCTGAGTGAGTTTATAACTATTGTGATTAAGAATGAAACTTCTGAAGACGTATCAGTTGATTCACTGTTAGACTACTGTGGTTATAGTGAAATGCAATCAAAAATGAATGTAATATTTTTTTATTTCTCTTTTTTAAATCTAATTCATTTGTTATTTATTTATTCATTTCTTTGTGCATTATTTTTGGAAAATTGTTAATAAGGACCAAAATAAGTCAAAATAAATTAATGTTTGCAGTAGTCATAGAGTGCAGTAAAATTGAATTCTGCACATGTTAAAAAATCAGCCCTGGTTCTAAGTACTCTGGACTTAACTTCAGATCTTGTCAGCTCCAAAATCCGCTGATCTGAACATGATCTGAGAGCTCCACGTGCAGACTGAGTGTGAAGAATGAATGAATGTGCGGATGAGAAAACTCACACTCTTCGTGGGTTTGAGTCAGCTGTCACATTGTGCTGCCCTCAGCACGTGGAGCATCAGTACAGTACAGCTCAAAATACAGAGGATCCTATAATGTTAAAGCTTTAATCTGATTATTATTTTAATTTTTAATTAATCTCTATTTATTTCTGGATTGATTACTTATTTAATCTGACTAGTATCACAAGTTTCTAGTTAATTAAGTTAATTAAATTTACAATTAGATAAAACAGATAAAAGCAACAAATCCTCACATTAAAGTAGTTTGTATTTTTCTTTATAAATTATGTTTAACCATCAATCAGTTTCAGAATCAGCTTTAATAAGCCAATATGTTTACGCATAAAAGGAATTTAAATAATCATTTCAGCTCTGGATAAAATATTTAATCCTACAGTAATAAGTTGACATGATTTAAGCTGATGTTGCATGCCTGGGTTTTTTAAACAGCTGTTTCACTGCCAACTCTTCCTCCTGTGTTTTTTCAGTCATTGCATAAAACCAGACGACCTACGGAGCGATCACAGGCGAGAGAAGCAGCTCCTACAGTAGGAACACAGAATGAGCATAAACACATCCGCAGACTGTATCCATCACTGCCGAATGTAGACAGGTGAGGATCATTAAGACTCATAAATTCTTCTTATAATTTACTGACTCTGTGCTACTAGTCAAGTCAGATTTATTTGAATAGGCCAACATCACAAATGACACATTTTCCTCAGGTGGGGGGTTTACAGAAATACATCATCCTCTGTCTAAAAAAAGCACACCACAAAAAAACCCAGAATAGGACCTGAGCCACCTGAGAGACATGAGAGAAGAGTATATTATAGAGTAAGGATAGAGATATTTAAGAGAGAAAGAGAGAGAGAGATGAGATGAGGCTGAACTACTGCAGGATGGGGAACCAGATCCAAATCCTCAGAAAGTGACACTAACAGGCAGGGAAGTAGAGTGGATCCAAGATGGTTTGTGATCCAGCAAGAGACCCCTGAGAGAAAAGAGAGGACAAGAGGAGAAAACAGGGAGAGAAGAGAGAGAGAGAGAGAGAGAGAGAGAGAGAGAGAGAGAGAGAGAGAGAGAGAGAGAGAGAGAGAGAGAGAGAGAGAGAGAGAGAGAGACATAGACATATATCATCAGTAGTGTGAGCTAATGAAGTACAGCAACAATTGTAGGTTGAGGCATAAAGATGAGTTTTAAGTTTAGATTTAAAGGACCTAACAGGGAGGTTTATTCCATAAGAACAGGAAAAGCTGACTTTTATTTTGAAATTTTGGGTGCACACAGGAGATCAGACAGGTATGATGTAGCCCAGTTAGCATTATATAAGTCAGCATAAGCACCTTAAAGTCTGATCTAACATGGAGAGGAAGCCAATGAAGGGAGGCTAGAATTGCTGTAATTTAGCTGCAGCATTTGAAACCATCTGAGGACTTTTAGCAGTAGCATGAGGCACTAATTAAATCAGGATGACACACATGCATGTATTAGAGCCTCTACGTCAGCCGTGGAGAGGGAAGACTGAATTTGAGCTATGTTGCATAAGTAGAAAAATGCAGTCTTTGTGATTTCCTTAATGTGGTTATGAAAGAAGAGGGGACTCATTGGGAGGGTTAGGAGGGGGCTAGAGCTAAAACAGCCTGTATTAGTCAGAGGTTGAACTGAAGGGCAGCAAAAAAAGCCAGTTTAAGATAAATGAGGAGGGTTTTTTTTACAACTTTAAATCATGCAAAGATATTCCAGAGCCATAGAATATGCATTAGGATCTGGAAATGTGCACTATATGTCCTCTTAAACTGAAATGATCAACAATAACTCATGAAAATAATCCGTTTTCAGGTATGAAGTCTGTGTGCTGAACGGTTCCAGCGAAGAAAAAGAAAAACATCAAGCAGCCGCAGTTTATCACCCTGCTGAGAGTCTGCTGGAAGACACGCAGGTAAATGTCAGACAAATAGACGTAATATTGGAAGATACGCCTAAAAAAAAATAACGCTCATTCCCACGGCGTCACTGTCCGATTCCCAGACTGCAAGGAAGTGACCTTGTTCTGTGGGTTACTGGAAACAAAGCAAAACTTCCAAAAGTGTGTAAAAGGAAGTTGGCAGATACAGTCATATTACATAATTACCATTACAGTCATAACCACTATCCTGCTGGTGGATATATGCCACATTTGAATAGTTCTCCTTTTTTTCTGTTTTATTTGCCTTAGTCAGAAGTGTCTGCTACGAACTGTGACGCTGATATGAAAGCACAGATACTCATCATGGAGAAGCAAAAACAAGAGGTGAGTACATTTCAGAAGTGAGAGTCATATTCATCCCTAAACACAAACAAAAAGCATTAACAAAAGATTAACGCTGAATGCTCTGTCTGTTTTACTTAGCTTCTTTCTATTAATGAGAGATGGGCGAAGGAGTACCGAATCATGGTGAAGTTCTACCAAGATAAGGTAAGAAAGACGCAAATATATGGTGCTAGTTAATGTTTTAATGAGCTTTTGTCAGGTTATTTGATCAGGATAATGTTTAGATGATACATTTTTTAAGGTTTCCAATGTGTGAAATGTTGATTTCTTTGCCTGACAGGTGCTGGATTTAAAAGCATTACTGCATCATAACAACTTTTACTCTAAAGAAGAGGAGAAGCACATCGCATTGTACAAAAAATCTCAAGTCGTCAATACAGCGATAGACGAAGAGAGCACACAGGTAAATGTGATACCCAAATTTGTGGATCCAGAATAATGTTTTTAAAGCAAAAAATGAAAAAAAAAAAAAAAAAATGAAGTGTGTAATCATTTGATCCTTATGGGTCAATTCTCTCAGGCAGGAAACAGTGACGTCAGTTTTGAGGTACTCAGAGCAGAGAGGGAAGCAAAGGAGCTCCGAGCACATAACAGCACTCTGACCCGAAAAGGGCTGCATCAGCAGGAAGAGATCAGACGACTGAACAAGGCGAGTATTTGAAATGTGGTAGAAGACACAAAAAAACATACCTAGCTTCCTTCATAGCAATAAAATATTAGTTATATTTAATAGCCAAGGCAATAGTCAAGGCATTTTGACTTCATGGTTGCTTCATTATGTGTTTACAGGCTCTAGAAGAGACACTTATCACCACTAAGCCTCTTGATGCAAGCAATGAAACACTACAGGATGTCTGGAAGCATCAGGTGAGCTTTCTTCATGATCATATATGTTTTTGTTAAACCCTTATTTACAGAGTTGTGTGTTTTTCATTCATAAACACCTCACCAGTCATTACTAAATGGTTTTATCCCATTTCTTTATGGACAAAAAACGTAACCTATAGCATTATATTATTCTCCTATGTTACCTAAAACAGGAGAATCAGATAACAGTCATGATAATGTCAATGATTGACATTTTTGAATGGTGATTATTGAATTTTCACATATACATACAGCTCAAATTTAACCCCTAACACTCACAGTTGTTATGAACAAGAGCAGGACAGGAAGTGGGATGACAAGTACAGAGGTGTTTACTGTAAGGTTGGGCTCTGATGGAGGTTGAAGTCAGTGGAAAGGAGCTCAAGGCTGCTGGAAAGAGTGGAGGAGTGAGGCTGGTGTGGGCAGGATGAAGTGTGTGTGTGTGTGTGTGTGTGTGTGTGTGTGTGTGTGTGTGTGTGTGTGCGCGTGTGTCTGTGTGTCTGTGTGTGGGAGGAGGGGGCATAGCAGGCTGAGAATAGCTGGTTGGTAGACTGGGGATAAGGTCAAGGTGTTACTGAGGTACAAGAAAAAGCAGAGCGTGAGGTGTAGCTACCACTAAGGTGACACATAAAGGGTCTATAGCTGAGTCAGCCACTTTCACAACAGGAATGTGTACTAGCTGGAGAATGATATCATATATACTGGGTCACTTTAGTAAAAGTCTTGACATTTCAAGCTAAGAGAATGGTGTTTAAGATGTGTTTAACTGATCTCAAAAGTAAAAATGAGTCAAATTTAATCTGAATGACTATGTAAGGGTTAATCATCTCTCCAATAACTCATCTAGTGTTTCCTTGTGGTCCACTTTCAGGCTGAGATTTATAAGGAGGACTTTTTGAAAGAGCGGAAGGACAGAGAGATCCTCAAGGGGAAGTGTCTGGAACTGGAGAAGGGGTTGAGAAAAGCTCACAAGGAGCTCCACGTCCTAAAATCACAGGTATTTGAAGTTTACGCTCTTATAATTGGACATGAGGAGAATCAATCCTGGAAACATATTAGTGGTCCAGGTATAAAGATTTCATCGAGCATCTCTTTGTTTTTCCAGGCATCGACCCGGCCGCCTCAATCTGTACTTGAATGTAACTGCAAAGAAACACCTGACCAACATCACACCGGGGTCCACAGACGAAACACCCTCGACAAAAGACGATGATCTTCTCCTCGCCGGTCGGTCTTTGTGTGACTCTTTTGCTGCACTTTATGGAAGTCTCTCCTGGGTCTCTCAGGGTGAGACTTTGCAAGTTTCTCAGGTTGGACAA
The DNA here is from genome assembly GCF_027409825.1 of Scomber japonicus. NCBI lineage: Eukaryota > Metazoa > Chordata > Actinopteri > Scombriformes > Scombridae > Scomber > Scomber japonicus. The sequence goes on from NC_070598.1 coordinate 6,715,606, forward strand.
CAACAAGGAAATAAAAACCCCAACAAAGCATCATCGTAGGGGGTTTCAGAAAGCAGCGTCTCATCCTGCTGTGCATCAGAGACGAATGCTGAATCACATCTGCATCTTTTTAACCTCGATAATATGCAGCTACTTTTAAGACAGGAAGACAAGAACCGTGTCACTCAGTATCTCTGTGAAAGCATCTTGAGATTTGTTTTATTGCAGGTATTGTGGGATGTGGGATGTGGAGGAGGAAGATACTTTAATCACAGTATTTATTTAGATAGATTTTTTTGTGTTGTTGTTGTTGTTGTCAAATCATTTATATATTTTATTTATCATGAAAATAAATAAAAGTTTAATAGCATGATCACTCTGTGGATCCTCATGCTACAATAGTGTCCTGTAGGGGGAGTGGGCACCAATCACAATAGTGCTGTGGATCAAACCCTCAACCAAAAGTGACCTGCCCACAAATACATTAAAAAAGTCTATTTGCCATATATGCTCAGGTATTATATGTAACCTGCTCTATTACCTTCATACTCACCAATTTAAAGACATTGAGGCCACCAGCAGATTGTCCAAAAATGATTTCTGAGTTTGGAAATCCATTAAAAGTGGTTATGTTGTTATTAATCCCACAGCTGTCTAATCCAGGAAGTTTTAGCTGCCTGATCCCTGAGGTTTATCTACACTGCTTATTAAATCCACAAACATTTGGTTGAGTTGTGGTAACACACCAGTATCATAGAAATCTTTGACCTGTAGTGCCCTCTACTGGCCACCAGCAGGAATTACAACCACAACACGTATCAACTGCTACACATTCAGCCACCCACTCAACACTTCAGCTTCCTTAAAATTATGAAGAAATCATCTAGAAAAAATGTAACGGGTGGTGGCAGATTATATATCATGATATACTGGTATGATATTTTAGGAATCCGAGAATACTGAGTCGGTATTGAATGACAACCACAAGCATGGTCTGATAAGCTGCCAGAGGCGAGCCTTATTACCATCCTGGAAGGCTCCTCCTGAGGCCAGGCCTTCCACCGAGGATCCAGAGACACCAGAGCTCCTTCATGTAAACACAATTCAAACATGCTGGTACTGAGCCATGACCACTGCGGCTGGCTTGTTACCATTTTACTTCTTAGAGAGCATAAGACGGAAAGTTGAGAACATAATTGATGTAATTATAAAACAAAACTTCCAAACAAAAAAATTCTGCATACTGTAAATTCAAAAAACTTATATAACCAAAAAGGCTGATCAGAAAGTAGTTTACCTGTCCGTGCATGACAGGCTAAAGTAGACCACATACTGGATAAATATCCCTCAGGTACCAAGAGAAATTCCTGCTTTTTAATCTTTCCCTGAGTTTATGAAGTGCAGTAATATTTCCAGACAAGCAACATATCGAGCTTAGATCAACATCATGATCGTGAAATGACTTGACTACTGTAAAATTGCTCTGTCCAACCTCATTAAATATGGAAGCAGCCTGAAGAGTTGGGTTTAGAACCTGCTCTATGTGTAAAGAGCCTTGAGATGACTTTGTTGTGATTTGACACTATACAAATAAAGATTGATTGATTGATTCTGTTTGCATGATAGAAAATCCTTTTAGTAGTCGTGCATCCAGACCTTAGCCAGGCGGAGAGGTTTCCAATTAATATCAATGTACATGTCACCCCAGGGGGATTTTACATTTCGGTTGGGGGGGCAAAACCATCACCAAACCATCACTTAGACAATACACAATCACATCACTCAGTTGAAAACTTGTCAATTTTAATGATGTTTTAATCATCCTTCACACTTTGTTGGTTAAGAGCGGTTTCACATTTATTTAGATGCAGATATTCACACCTTGCAGCTGAGTCAGTGCTACCAAATTCATCTAACTAGTCTAGTCTTTCTCAAGGGTGGCTCCCGGTGGGTCTGCACACATTCAGGTAAAGGTAAAGGCAAACTTTAGACATTCCTACAGATGGATACTTAACAGGAAAGGGTTTCCAGAGGGCCTTCACAGACGATAGACACCTTTCCAAAAAAGGCAAAGAGGTTGTGAATTAAAAAACACCATGAAATTCTGGAAATAGCACCTTCTTATAAATTCATATGGCCTGCAGGAATCTTTATACATCCTCCTTTCCAACAGCAGTCATCAGTATACAGGTATTTTGCCTAATTACTTTGCTCTAACTGAAACATGTTTACTTCCCGATTTTAATCTTACATCTTACGCCAAAGACAAACTCATTACCTACAAGCTGGAACAACTTCACTGAATTTTTTTTTTTAATGTAATCAAATTAAATGATTTACACCAAATACACTCTGCATGCAACAACCTCCAGCGGCTTCAAAAAAGAGCCAATGTTTACTCACATTTTTGGCATTTCTGTGGCATCCCTCACCCCTTCCCAGAGCTCAGCTGCTTGGGGGGAAGCCAAGAGCAAGGGCCCCTCCCGAGGGTGGCAAACAGGATGCCCAAAAAACTCTTCCACCTGCTGCTCTGCGGCTCTTACTGTGCTGCAATGTCCTCCCACAGCGGCAGCCTTAAGAGCCACTACAGGTCCAGAGCTCTCTTAAAAACACAGAGGCACAGATTGTTTTTCACAGCTGTCTCTTAACAACAATGTTTGCTATTGCTTGGTGTTGTGATTATGTCATATATTTGCTTGCTAAGGAACCAAGGAGCACTGCAGGAGCACAGCAATCAACAACAGGTGGAGGAGACAGATGTTGCTTCTGTTAGAAAGGCTTTAAAAACATCCAAACTTACACAAAACAGACATAAACAGTATTACAATTCTGCCCCAAACCTGTGCATTTATATTTTCCCAGTCACAAATATGTGCAGACTTAAATCCTTTAAGACTATAATGAAGGGTTGAGTAAAACACTCACAGTTGTTGAGGCGGATTTTGAAGAAATTTATTGGCACAGTTATAGCAGCAATGTGTTCTTGTTTATTTCAAACAATGATCCCATACCTGTTTGTCTCTTTTTTTGGCAGTAAAAGTCCTCTCAGTAATAGTATCCTTTAATTAACAGAAACCTCAGATGACAAATTGATGACATTTAGCTCAGTTGAAGTGATTGTCAGCACAATAGCATAAAGTGCATATGCACACAACATAAACAAAGTGAAACTGAGTATATTTTAAATCACCACATCTGCTTTTTTTTTTTTTTTGCTGCTTTGTAGCTACATTCTTAGTGGTTTATTCTGAAGATACTTGCTGTTCATAAATAGTTGTAGTAATGTATGATAATGATTATGTTTCAGGGCCTTAAGGTGATGATGAACTTTAAAATAGAATATATTACAATGCTTTTAAATGGTAACACAACTGTACCCAGTGCTCAGTGTTGTAGCATGTTGTTACATTGCAAATTGTGATGTTGACAAAAAAAAAGTAATATACTGACATACTGTACTTCTCTGCCTTTTTTTTGTTTTACAGATAAATATGTTAAATACATTCTATGGAAGTATTTTTCAAAGGACAGCATTAACAGCCACTAAGCGGATTTCAAAAAAAGACAAATTTCTGGCCAGTATTGCACACCAGTTTTCAATCAATTCTGACAAATCAGCTGCTGCCAACACCATAGCAGGAATATTAGAACATCCACTTGTCAGAGGACCAGTCCAAAAAGCTCAGATTGTCAATAGAAAGCAGGGTTTGTGTGCTCGATGACACAGCGCCGGCAGTGGCGTCGGACAAACCGCAGTGCCTCTGGCGATACCTCACAGTCCTGCACGTTGAGAAGCTGCAGCTCGCAGCAGTTGGCTGCCAGAGCTTTGAGTCCTCTGCCTGTTACGCTCTCGCACGCTCTGAGACTCACCCGCCTCAGGCCTTGGCAGTACATAGCCAGCTGCTCCAGACCACTGTCCGACACCAGCGGGCATTTACCCACATCCAGAGACTTGAGTTTGGGGCAGCTCCTGGCTAAATGGCCCAGGCCGTGATCTGTCAGCCCCTCACAACCCCTCGCATTCAAGTAGCGCAGTCTTGGGCAGTAGCGAGCCACGTAGCGCATGCCCACGTCTGTAATGCGGGTGCAGTGGGCCACACTCAGGTAGCGCAGGCAGCCCTCCAGTCGGGCGACTTCACGCAGGCCGAAATCTCCCACCAAGCGGCAGTCACTGAGACTCAGCTCCCTTATCGAAGGGCAGTGGAGAGCCAGGTGGCGCAAGGCTTCATCAGTCAGTCTGGGGCAGCGGCGCAAATACAGGTGAGTCAGGCGAGGGCAGTGGGCGGCGATAGTTCGCAAGCCCTCATCCTCGAGGGAAAAGCAGTCGGTCATGTCCAAGTAGTGAATGGAGATCTGCTGGCCGTGCAGAGGGGACAGCTGTAACGAGGCCTCTTGGGTCAGGCTGATACATGTCACCTTGGAGCAGCCTGCAGGAAGAGGAAGCAGAGATTATTTCTTCAATGCATACTGGTTTTTTCTCCATTGAAAACAATCTTACTCTTGAAGTTAACTTATGATTCGCCACTTGAGGGCGCCAGAGTAAAGTATTTGGCTTTATGCCTGCAACTAGAGGCATGAAAATGTTTGAGTGCAAACAACTTGGAGAAAATCAAAACTGAGGTCAATTTGCAAAGGAAAAAAAAAATCAAAGACCAACGTCGTTAACGGTTTGAAAAATGAATTTGATTTCATCATTTTCAGCCTTTCAAAGAAAAGCCACAAAGTTTGTTTTTTTTAAAGGCTATTTTTACAACAAAGGGCTACAAAGGGCTTACTTCCTGGTGCTAATAGTACAGACTGGTGCTCTGCCACTACAGTGCTGTCCAGCTCAGTGTTATTTGTGTCACTTCCTTAATGAAAGCAGCAGACCGCTCCTCTTACTCATGTTGAGGTAAGTTCTGCTTTCAGCTTAAAGAAAGCCTTTCTTCTCCCACATGGGAGCTTAAGGTTGGCAGAGCTTCTCCAGCTCCTCTAATGATTTTAGCAGCTTTAGAAGAAATGACTGAGGAGAGGAATTCTTTGAGGTAAATCCACACTTGTGCGTGATGTAAGGTAGCAGCCACTCCTTAATAAAACCCAGTAAGCCTGTGCCTGGCCAGTAATCAAGTAGCTTTGACTGCTTTTCACTGAATATGGCAATGTGGTATTTACCTGAGAGGTTCAGGTGTTCCAGGTTGGGGCAGCGGGACACCACCTCAAACACAGCCTCATTGGAGATGTTATAACAGCCCGCAACCTCCAGATGTCGCAGCTCAGGACAACACTGAGCCACCACATGCAGGCCGCGGTCAGTGAGCCTCTTACAGCCGTTGACCACCACCGTCTCCAGCGTCAGACACACATTTGGGGTGTCTTGGCACAGCCGGTGGGTCAGGACTCTAATGGCGCGGTCAGCATGAAGCAGCTCTCCTGTTAGCCGGACGGTGCTCCACAGCCTCGGGTCCCACGCCAAGTTGTACCAGCGGCGACATACTCTCGCACAACGGCACAGCTGGTTGGTGGGAAGATGGGAGAAGATCTGCAACAGACTGTGGTCTGGGAGGAGGTCGATGGGGGCGTGGTGGTGGCTTTTCGACTGGCGGGAGCGCGTGTGGGTGCCAGGCTGAGAGTGAACAACAGCGACTGTCTCAGCGGGGGCAGAGGAGGAAGAGGACGAGTTGGTCTCATGGCCATTGCTTGAGAGGGCAGGTGAGGAGAGAGAGGAGGATTTAGATGGCAAGATAAGCCCGGGGCTGGGGGTGCTCAGTGTTCGTGTGCTGGAGTCTAAACCTGGAACCAAAAAAAGAGAGAAAAAGACAGAATTACTATCTGAAGTCAACTCGGAATGTGGAGCAAACTGTACAGCTTCTGTAAAAGGAAAACTTCTCCCCCAGTGTTTAATATTATTCATTTGTGATGGTCAGGACATTCCAGGAATTATTTTGCAATGTGAGTCTGTAAAGCAAGTTTTGCTGGACTTTCCCTAAACGTGACTCATGCACCTCTACTTCAACCAGAGTAATTTCCTACATTTCTCAAAATGACTTTTGAAAACTAAAACAAACGCCTTAAATGCCTTCAATGACTGTGTTGTCATCAGTTGGTTTTATACAAGTGAACAGAACAGTAAATCCAAGTTTCCATGCAAGAAAAAATTGCTTTTGCTTCTTAAACTTTGGTCAAAATCAATGCAGCAGGGATAGCGATATCCTGACGTTGATCCGTCCTTGGCTCACGTTCCGAAAACTGGATCCTACATTTCCCATGATGCAACATGTAACATCTTTTCATTAGATCCGCCCTGTCTGGTTAATGTCCCTATCTTTCAAACTCAATGGCCCCAGTTTGCAAACGCAGGCTTCCTTTCATAAATCTGTGCTCTGTAAGCCCAAGCTGAGATAACCCCTGATGACATCACCAGAGTTATTTTAAAGCTCGTCCTTGACATTAAAAAAAGGTTGTAGTGCCTCCCCACCCCAAACAAAGTATTATATAGCCTTGATTTTGAAAAGTTTTAAAAAGGGGCATCTTCCTTTTGAAAAACAGGGATATTTGAATAACGAGCTGCATGTCTCATCAATGTTGTGTTTCATTCTGGAGGACCAAACCATGACCTTTACCGTTGCTGTTTTAGATCACTGAAATTATTTCCCTCCATTAATCTTCGCTGTTTCCGTACTGGAAATGACTCACTGTCACAATATATTTTCCACTTATCCGTGGGAATAAGAAAAATCTAGACATAAAGCCAAGAAACCGGCCAACAAGTGCAGGGTTCAACACGATGGTGCCATAGCCACACCAGCTTTTATCATCAATGAAAAAGACTTTCCATGGATCTCGTTATCACGTTTTGGGATGTTTGGGGAAAAAATATGTCACATTTATCTTCCAGGCGTTTGAGAAGCCGTCACAGGGCCTCTTGATCAGATGAACTCTGTAGCTTCAAAGCGAGCAGCTGAGGAGTTTGCTGCTGGGGCTGACAATGTACGGTTACCCCTGTGTAAACACTGAGGCCCTCCTGACAGATGTGCGCTGATTGCCGCAACGTCTAAAGACGCAGCTGTGTGAAGCGGCGACTGGATCTCATCACTGTGGCGTGAGATGCTCCAGGCCTCCGCCTCCATCAGGTCAGGGTGTTGGATCTGATTCCCGGGATCGACCCATCACACCGGGACACTGAGTGCTTTCCTCTGATGCTATCAGCTTCTCCTCATCACCCCTCTAATTCGTCTTGTCCAGTCTTGAGTTGAGTCGGATTGATAGTCATCACTAAAAGCATTTCAAGAAGTTACAAGAATGATGTCACTTACAGCTGTCCGACTGTGACCCCAAAAAAAAATCACTATCTGTCTATTTGTTTGAGACATTGATAGTTACTGTAGGATATGTGATGAGAATGGGTCTCAGGTATCTCTTTTCATTTTTCTTCAGTGACTTTTCTCCACAATACATACAGAAAACAGATAGAAAGCCATATTAATTGATTGTAACCGCCTGGGTGCGCAGACCAAACTTAAATGTGACATTATCACCTTATGAAGTGGATATGGCTAATGTGTTAGCATTCATTTGGACTGGAGATCAGGTCCATCTAGTGAACGTAAGTCCAATACCTCTTGTTAGCTGTGTCCTAAATGTACCTCTAGATTCACGATCTAGTTGCTAATTTAGTTTGTCATTTGGCATTATGCAGGCATAGTATGGTTTATCAGCTCTTTTTTTAAACTACCTGAGTGGTAAGAGTGAACCAAAACAGGCAATTTGCAGCTTTAAGGCCGAATCAACGAGCTAAAAGATGATGAATAGAGCTGAACTCCGAAGTTGGCTAATAATTCTGTGTGAGTTTACTATGAGCTTCTTCTCTATACCAAAACTATTGCATGAATAGAAAAATATTTTACTCCAAATATACTCAAAGTTTTTACAATAAAAAGGTGGAATAGTTTTATATGAACGTTTCTTTGAACTCAGAAACATTACCTGCATTTCAATTGAAGTTACACTTAGCATGTTAGCATGGTAACGAACATGGGGTAGATTATACCTGCTAAACAGACTTCAAATTAACTTTTAAGGTAGTGAATATTCAAATTTTATCAACCATTTGAAGTGGTAGTTTGCAGTGTTGATGTCTTGAATTGCAACTTTTGCCACCCTCTCCCTACATTTGTAATGCCAGGCATGTAATCCATGATTGAATCAAGTTGAGATGCTTCGAGACTGATTGTCAGCTAGTGACGAATGGACAGCATCCTGCCTGTCATGTGGATTTGTGTGCTGGGACAGACAGCTGGGCAGTGACATCGGCCGTACTACTGCTGTCCCTGCAGATCTGAAATCCAGACCTCGGCTCAGTCTGCCTCCCAGCCCGCCTCTGATGACATCCACAGACCGGGTCCTCTCGGGAACATGTCCTTCGACTCACAGCTACTTTTAAAACTCCCTCTTGTGTGCCTTAAAACACTCACTCGCATCCAAACTCGGACAAAACGAAGAGCATCACTTTAAAAGTGCATGGCATTTTATAAATCTCCTGCATCTCGTGGGTGGTCTATCTATGATTAGTTCAACTTTAAATTTGTATGACTATTTCCTTGAGGTCATCTGGCTTATCTTGGCCTGCATTGCTCTTAAATGGCTTTTTACTGATGATAATGCATTTTTTTGGCTTAATACAAAAGATTTAATGGTCTGAAGTCATTATAAACACTTCATCTATTTCGAATTTCCCACACCTGTCCAAATATGTCATGACAGTGGTGGTGCTGGGATTTTTTATTTATTCAACCACATTATAAATATCACAAAATTCCTGAGTTAATACCTAGTGTTTGTGGATTTATCCAACATAGCTGGAATCACACAGAGCTATACAAACAAGTGGAAATCAGTATATTTTGGCATCAGGTCTGATGGGGTCCAAGAAATTTCATGTTTTCAGTAAATAATAAGAATATAAATGATACTGTGTTAAATATTTATGGTTATAAAGGGGATCAGCCCTCTTCGTATCACAACACAAAGATCTACACAATGCCAAAATCATGACTGATGAATGATTTTTCATATTTCTTGAGTCATTAGTTTTGATGGATGAATGAAGTCCAGGCTAATGAGATGGATTCTGCACGCAGGGGAGAAAAACTCATCTGCCACTGGCTTAGGAGCAATGTTCAAATTGCGTAATTACATGTGTTACTGATCAGAAGAAGAAACAAGAGAGAACAGAGAAACATGGTGCTACTAATTAGACTACATCCACCCCATTTCTCTCTAAGATGCAGCTTCCCACAGCTGGTGGGAAAAGCTAAATGAAGACAGCTTCTCAGTTGTGCTTGATTTCAGATAGATGGCACCTTGGTTGCTTTAGGGAATGTGCAGGTGTTGTGGTTTTCTAGCTGAGTGAGACATTTGTTCATTAAATAATCATTGGGGCTTTTTAAATGAGATAAGTCACTTAGTCGATAAAATGTCCAAAATTGTGAAAAATGACAATCACTGTTCCCCAAAACCCAAGATGACGTCCTCAGACTCACATTTAAGAAGATGGATTCAGATTTTAATCAATTTTCTAATTTATTAATAAGGAGCTTCCTTCACTTTTATACCTGTCACATTACAATGTAAATTAATTTACCTTTGATTTTTGCATCTGAATCTCTCTCTCTCTCTCTCTCTCTCTCTCTCTCAGTACTTCCTCTAGACTAACAAACAAACTGTTTCTAAGCTATGCAGATATTGGCTAAATAAATGTCTTCTGAAGTCAGACTAAAATTGTGATTAAGCAAGTTTACTGTGTAAGAATCACAGTTCATCACGTACAGAGAGCCTATTGTCAGGCTCTCTGTGGTTGGTTGACTTTTTCACTTTTTGCTTTGAGAAGCCTCCATCTTCAAGATATAATCTAAAGCCGCAACCTGCAGACAAATATTCAAACTATTCAACTTCCTCAAAATAAAAAAAATACTATTATTCAGACTGTCCATCCAAAAAAGACAAAATTATTCAGATAAAAACTCCCTCTTCTGTCAGTTATAAACTTCACTTTTACTAAGAATGATAGTTGAGATACAATACTGTAGTTTTTCCCAAAGTTAAGGTCCATAGCTTTTAACCACGTCTCAAATCAGTGGACTTCAAGTTGGAACTATTTGATCAAATTATTTCCAAGATCCAGAATGAAATTCCTGCTTAACTTTTAAGCCAACACAGATGAGAAGTCCTGAACATACATTAAGTCATAACAGTTACATGGCAACACTTCATCTCCATGACGACTGAGCAAACTCCATCCGTGGATACGACTGAAAGCTCCAGGAAAAGCTAGTGAATGGAACCCGAGGTTGGGATACTTCTGTCATTATTCAGTCATTTTTTTGTGTGTGTGAATTATCAACGAGTTCAGATCGTTTATTCTCAGCTTTAAACTCAACTGAAAGAATAACCTGTCCCCTAACTCTCAGTTACTGCTTAAATCTGTATAAGTTAACCGGCGGTGTCGTGTTTTATATCTGCGTATCACTTGCAAACCTATCATTAACAGGACAAATACCATGCAGCTGTTAGACGTTTCTTGAAGGCGCTGCGAGTGCAGATGGTGGAAGACTCAGTTTGGTTTAGGAAATCAGAGGAGAAACAGTGGAACATCTGGTCTTTACCCTGGACAAAGAACAACAGAGCAGTGGTGAAATGAAAGAGAAACTCATGCATTTTGAATGTGCGTATAGCCACAGCAAGGCATACTTGGCTGAAATCATTTGCCACTAATACCAAATCTATGCTGATCCACAGCAGTGCCGCAGCAGGATTCCATTAACATCAACTTAGCCTTACTTCTGAGACACATCTGGATCGTGCTTTGATACCCAGAAGTTTAATGTAAATCAATCGGAGTGATCACTGAAAAGACAAGATGCCTGCATGATGAAGAGGCGCAGCTGGATGTTCGGAGTGATGTCGCCTTAATGACAAAAACCTGATGAATTTTTTTTAAGTAGTGCACAAAAACAGATTTCGAGGGCCTCAAAAAGAAAATAGGGGCAAGAGAGGAAAAGAAAGAGGGAAGATAAATTGGCAATAGAGCCTGCAGACTTTACCAGAGACAGAGACAAGTGCACAGGCAGGGTCAATCCTGACTTTGGCGCAGTCTGGTCATAAACTAAAGCTATAGGGATTCTTTTCAGGATCTTGCAGTGCTGTGAAGTTCTGCTAAGACCCTGTCTGGAGCTAGCAGGATTATTACTGCTGCATCTGGCAGAATAGACCAATCCATTACCTCAATGCCATTAGCCCTGTGACATGTTCACTGTGCTCCTCCCCAGCCAAGACCATGACAGGGGTGTGGTGTAGTGCATGAAAGGGAATATAGAGATGCTTTTTGCTTATAAGTGATCCGACTAAGAGAGGGGGAGAGAGAGAGAAAGAGAGAGAGCGAGAGAGAGGGAGAGAGAGAGAGAGAGAGAGAGAGAACTCCTGGGATAAAAAACATCTGGGTATGTCTTGGGTTTTACTGAATACATGGAAGTTGATATTACCATACAGTGTGGCGGCGAGGCTATCAGCAAAGCCTTCACTACAGGAAGGTCTTACGTCACTGGACAACCTGAAAGACAATAGGGCCTGCTGGTTCCTTTACAATGTGCACACTTGGACAGGAAACAGACTACTCAACTCTGCACAACCCCCCCTCCTTACCCCCCCCTCCAAAACTCCTAACTCCTCAACTTCTACACTGCAGCTATTCTCACACTCACTCAGTCTCGGGATTCAATTTTTTGAAGCTCGTGCAGCACTAGATTTGTGCTTAGTGTGAGCCACGCTTTCCCCCCAACAACACGTCTGATTTCCTAAGAGGGGAGTTTTCCGTGTCACTTTATAAATCCTCAGCAGAGGAGGGGGGGGTGGGGGTGGGGGGCAGCAGTCGTTTTTTAGATATCGTAAAGCCAAATTTAAAGTCACTCCTTCACCGATGCAAGCTCTCGTGTTTGTGTATTCATCACAGCGCACACATTTTCCACAGAGCAGAGATGACAGTCCAGACTCCAAAGGCAAATTAAGCATCATGCAAAGATCGCTCCGGCCTTTGGCAACATCACACACATTGGAGCTGACGTCATTTTTTTCTTTTTTTTTTCTCAGGTTGTTAAATCAGGATGTCAAGAGATGAAGCAGAAGAGAAAGCATGTGCACAAGATGACTTTTTCTGTACAGTTGATCCTCTCTGGCAGTCGTGTGTGTGTGCGTGTGAGAGAAAGGGGTTAAGAGCATATAGTGACAATTGTGTTAAATGACTGAGGAGGGCAACGCTGGCTTTCACACAGAAAGCGAAGAAACTGCACATCAGACAGGAATGGAAAAGAGAGCGCTGGCCCAAACGGTTGATTTGGTTGTGATGAGGAGCAAATGTAATGATCTCATGTGGTTGAAGCAACAGAACAAGGGAAGTGCTGGAACTTTTGCGGTTAGAGACTCTTGACAAAAAAAAAGGGTTCACTTTGACTGCTTTTAAGAGGTTAGTTTGTCTCATATGGTAGAAGAGAATAAAACTCTTCATAAAACTTCATTTCAATCGGTTAAACTGAGCTTTTTTGCAGCACAATGCACGATTGTGATGGTCTTACAATGCATTAAATCATTTGTATATGTAGATTGAATGCCATAGTGCAAGGCCAGTCATACTAAACCTCATGAAACTTGGACATTTCAGTGTCAATATGACTGGACAGGAGTTGGAAATACAAACTCACCAGATGGCAAATTTTTTCTTCTCGCAGTTTTTAAGGTGGAAAAAAATGTCCAGTGGGGTTAAATGGGTTTAAAGCATGACTTATTCTGACTAAGACCTGTTAGCGTTTAGCCTCACAGAGCCGCTTTCATGGCTGTAAACTTGTTACATTTCTGTTTGTGTGTGGATTAAACAAACCAGATATGTTTAAACTACCTATTTAAATTTAGAGGCACTGTTTGGGAGTTTTGGCTACAGTTTTTATGCTAATGATTTATCCGTGTTAGCTATAGATCCCATCTTACTCTGGGGTTAGAAAGTGTCTATTTTCCAAAGTATCGGACTATTCTGTTTAAGTAAGTCATGTAGGCCTATCTTTGTTCATTTACACCTGCGTTCCCATACTAGATTTTATGAAAGGCTGGATCACTAAAATGTTCAGATTCTGTGATCGCAAACCCAGAACCTAACACGTAGTCTGGTGGTTTTGGATCTTTGGTTGCTTTTGGTTTTGGAGTTCAAATCTGAGTAACCAAATAAAGGCGGACGGCTTTGACAACCGAGACAAATGTTTCGTCCTTCTTAACTGCAGCTGAAGTCGACTCTTAACTCGCTCTATATGACCGAGCCAGGCGTTATGTGCAACCACAAACTGTTCCTCACTTGTTCTCGTGGTTCTTTTAAAAACACACAATTCTATAAAACGTAGTTTATACAACCAAGACCCCTTGAAGAACTCTGTCTGGAGAGAAATTTTCCTCTCATTTTTGTAGCATTGCATCCTCAGCCACAACTGACACTTCCCAGCTTACGTAATGAAACAAACCACAGAATGAAAGTATGGGGAGGGGTGGGGTTGGTGTTAGGGGTTGGGGTTAGGGGGAGTCCGCTGTGTCAGTTTAGCTGGTCCGCAACTGTGGTCATATTGCCACATAAAAGCCCAAACACCCAGGTGTATCACAGTAAAAACATCACTCGCGAGCCAAAATCTTACAGGAAGTGAGCGTGTGTTTCGGCCAGGTGGCATCTTTCCCAACTCCTGTCAAACATGCTCCTGTAGTAATGCTGAAAAATGTGACCCTGTTGAAGAAAATGGCAAATGCATTCAAAACAACAGGGCCAAGCACTTCCTCCCCGAGACAGTGAACGAGAAGACGGAGCCGTAATCAGAGAAGAGTTATGAGATGGGTGCACTCTGCTCGCTCAACTGCCTTTTCCTTTTTCCCCTCCTCCTCCTCCTTCTTCTTCTTCTACTTCTCCTGCTTCGATAAACTGCTTTCACTTGTTTTCTTTTTTCTTTCACCGCCTTATTCTGTGCCTTTTTGCTCAGATTTCCTGGCTCTAGGAACGGTAGAAAGGAAGGGGGAGGAGCGAGGACAGCTGATGGAGAAAATCTGGGGGGAAAATAGCGTTGGCATTCTTTTCCTTCTCTGTGTTCTCTTTACAAAGACGACTTCCAATTTCCAATGAGGTTTGGAAGAAAAACCACTGATATTTCTCATTACAATTGCTGTAGACTTGTTGAAAAAGTTAAAATAGTTGCCGTGTGCTGCTTTATGTAAGTTGAAAATGGGGGGAAAAAGTGACAGCCGTCTGCAACAGTATTCCCTTTAATCCTTCATAGGTAACCAAACATAGTCAACAGTCAATCACCTGTCAAATATTCTCCTTCAGTAACAGATTCTTCTTCATCTAAACAAACTTCTCGGCCAATCTCAGAGCTTCCAAAGCAGCTGCAGGACAAAGTTTAACCAAGACTACTAAAAAGATAAATTTCCCACAACAGCTTGAGGTCTACCCTGTGTTATTTGACTTAGAAGATATAGTGAAGTAATGACTGCAGATGAGTGATAAAAGTTACATTTACAACATAAGTGGAGGATAACAAGCTAAATCTTTTTCTCAGCAGTGAAAACGTCCCAGAGGCAACAAACGCACACAAACGCAGCACTGCAGCCTCTTACACATTTGGCACAGCAAAAATCAACAATGAAAGACTATACGTCTGCTTAAGTAAACACAACTAAATGGGTCATCACTGCGTGGAGTTGGTTTACAGATGAAGTGTGATGTATTTGTTGCCCTTGGGAGGGCAAAAATATTAACATGTTGGAGACAGGAGTTTTCTGAGCCGAGCTGTTTAGACTGCACAGTGAGCCCTCACCCTGCCTTCAGAACAGCAATGTGGGAGTGCTGTAAACTGACACCGATCAATATTTCAGTGTTTATTGCTATAACTTTATTATATTAGAGCCTATGATAAAAAGGAAAGCCATCAGGTGAACTGGAACATACCAGGATTAAAAAAAAACCCAAAAAATCAGCTAAAATATCTTTTTATACTTGACTGACAGGAAAAAAGTTATTGAAAAGTGAGGTTGTGAAGAAAACTGATATTTTAACTACAACCTGACAAACTTCTTATCCTGCCACTCACAATTACATGCCTTCACTTCACCTGAAAGTTAAGGAAAATAAAGAATAAAAACCAGCAGCAGCAGAGTTGAGGGTTTACGTAACCATAATGTTCCTGGTTCGAGTCCAGACAGGGGCCCTTACTGCATGACACCTCCCATATTTATGCAATTACTTACCATACTGTAGCTGTCCAATGAAACATATGTGTCCCCAAATTTGGCGATTTTAAAGTTCTTTGGATAAATTAGGTTAAATCTTCCTTGATGAGCTTATAAACTCCTGCGTTTTAAAGAGTAACACCCTCTGATCTGACCTTGCTGTGCGCCTCAGGACTCTGTGATGTCATTGTTGGGTGTAGTTACAACACATGCAGTGAAATACGTTACTATTAAATGCTAAATAAACCTTTTAAAAACTCACTTGATCTGAAAAATTCTTAGCTGATAAAAAATCGGCATTTTGGAGATACATCGATCAGAAGAGTTAAAACCACAAATTCTGTATCAGGATCAAAGCAGTAAGGAGGTTAATTGTTATTTTGGATTGTCTTTTTAAATATGCATAAAAGTAGCAAACGGAGACACCAAACACCATGATTTATGCTGGATTACTCAATCATGATGCCTTAAAATCTGCACAGTGATTTGACAAAGAGAAACGACAGAGTAAAATAGATAGAGTTGAAACATTTACAGCTTGCGTCCTTTCATGACCTGCACAGCATGCAACGGTAATCGGACAGGAGAGCCTCCTTGAATTCTCCATGTTTACATTCGCAGGCTGATGACCACTTATTGCTCTTATTGGTGGGCGTCACACAACAGATGTTTTATGTTGTCAAGCTAAAGAAGGCGAAGAGAAATCTAATACGCTCCACTTTCTTTCAGGCATCTTACATGCAGAATTGGTCGTCTTCCACTGTGATAAAATGACTAATCGACTTGCCTGATGCTTATTTACATTCCCCATTTTTGGCTTGATATCGTGCAGTCCGGTCCAGGCAATAACTACTTGCATAGCACAGCTGTAACGATTGTATGCATAAAAACAGACATCTGTGAAGAAGTAGAAACTAAAAGATACACTGCCTTTAAAAAAAAAAAACACATATAGAACTGCATTTAAAATCATGACATGTTTACAGTGTTTAGTCTTTTACTACGATGTTGGAAGTGGTGTAGAAGGATTGAGTAAGCTTTTCCCTGTCACTGTTATCACTTTGTTACTTTGCTCTTTGGCAGACGGAGAGGAAGTCGGCATGTTGATTGTTCCCACCGTTGGCTGCGTCTCAGCCACCTTCCTGGTGCCATTATAAACGTGTGAAGGGGCTCACCCCTTAAAGCATGGCTGCTTTGTCATGATCAACGCCCCTGCAAGGCTGCATTACATCAGTGGATAAAACTTGGCACGAGGCTCCAGCTGATATAGCAGGATCAAAATGGTCTTCTAGAGGCCGAACATCTCTGGGTGTTGTCGGTTTAGCTCCTGCCATGCCTGAGCCACATTCCTAAGGTACCCTGAGTTCCAGTGTGCCAAAGCAAACCCTTGAGGCCCAGACGGGGTCACAGTTTAACCCCTGCTGGGAGTTACTGAATTTCATCCCACAGGAAGGATTTACTGTTCAGGACTGTGCCTCTCAGTCTGCAGCTAATAAGGAACTCAACTGGGTCAGGCCACCACAAGCCTGTCTAAATAATAAATGAAAACAGAGACACGTCGCAAAAAGTTGCCAGATGACTGCCCAACTCAGTTTGTTTTCGGGAGGAGAATGAGTGTAACTTCCTAATGTTGATTTAGTAGGAATACATGTTGGGCCAGCAGAGGAAGACAGGCAATGGCCTACTTTCCATCTCAATATGGATATTAAGGCTGGATAATAATTCAGTATTATGGTTTTTTGGCTTTAAAGCAAACCACTGTGGAAGTACCTTGCAGTGTAATACCACCAACGGCCACTAGATGCTAGTTCAAACTTATTTCTAGAAGTACTCAATCATTCATTATGGTCAATCAATCAACGAGCCATTATGGTCTCAATCACTAAATTCAGCCCTCTTATAAGTGCTTTGGTGGTCAATTTGGAAATTATTTATCAGCTAATGAGATTTGATTACTGTTGTGTGGCTGTTGATTGACAGCTGTGATTGACAGTTGGATCACCTACTGCTCTCCCCGGCTCTGAGGCCCACACTATTGTTGCAATATTTCAGTAAGTTTAATGATTACAATGCCTGTCTAGTTAGCACAATTTAGCTAAAATAGCTAACGTTAGACTAAGTGTGCTCCGCTCAGAGTTCCCAGCAATTTATTTGAAACCGTGCATGTGAACACGTTACCTCAAACTAACTAACTACATTAATGCAACAGCGACATTACTGCAGCATGGACACTGTATGATATGAATACTCCCAGTGTGCGGTGGGGAAACAGCCCAGACTGCTTCCTGATTAGTTTAGTGGACCACAGGACTAGGTGGGCAAGGACTGTGTGATCTGCCTGTGTGTGTGTGTGTATGAGTATGTGAACGTGGGTCTGCATGTGTGTATATGTCTTTTTAAGGAGGGGGGATTTGACTGTGGCCATGGCGGTTCCAGACCATGTAATTACTCCCACTTAGCATGGAGAACAAAATAACAATTTCAGTCATAACACAGGAGGGAAATTATGGTGGGGAAGCCACTGGCCATGGTCTATACTCTATATATTCATATCTGCACAGGTTGTTCTCCAAGTAGACACATTCAGGACAATTATCAATTTCCCTAAAATACTCTGGGTGCACTTCCAGCAGTTGTTCAATGGACAGATCGAAGTGAGTCAGCATTTCCAGCAAAGTTGAATGAGTAACAGTAATCTGCCTTGTCTGCTCACAGGAAGAAGGTACAGCCTGCTCTATATTTAGTGAGGTTAATCAGTGAATTAACCTCACTAAAACAAACTAATTGACACACATCTTCCGTGAAACCAAAAGAACATCTGACGTCTCGTGAGGATTTCGTCAAATGCTTTTCTTCTCTGAGAAACACCTTGAAATCTCGAAGCTGATTGACAGTTATAAACACAGGCTGTAGCTGGTTTTTGTTTTCTTGTGGCTAACTCCAAACCACAAGAATACTACATTCATCATGCCAGAGCAAATTTAAGATTGGTGATGACAATGCATGAGAGGGACTGGGTGAATGTATGTGTATGAGCGTGCAAAGCAGCCCGTGAGTCACTGGACAACTCTGAGAAAGACAGAGCGACCACGGCACAAGGCGACAGCAACAATACAAAGGGACCACAATGTATTCGCAGGGGGACTTTGATAAGTTTTTTTGGTCAAAATCAATGACTCAGTGATTACTTCACTGAGTGCTGAAATCTCAGGCTTTCTCATTGTATGACTCATTCTATCTTTTTGGAACATTTCCCGCCTGTTCAATGTTCAACATGACCCCAAAAATCTGTCAACCAGTGTGAGACACCCTTGTCACGTTGTGCCTTTTTATTGCTAGTTGACATTAGCCAAAACATAATTAAAAGGTGCTATAAAACTAATAAAGATCAGTCAATTCATAACAGCTATAATCTATATTTTTCATAACAACAATGTATCAAGTGATGATGTGTAATGGGAGAGGCGTTGCTCATAATAAATTATCAACTGACCCTGCAGCTTTACAGAGCTTTGAAGTGAGTTTCAACTCATTATTTAGCTGTCTGGCTACAATTGTACTCTTTTGGTTCACTCTTACTGCTCTCATGAAGTATTTGGACACACCAAGCAGGATCTTTAGAACAGTTAGAGATAGCTTGTGCACATTTAGCAGTTAAAGTGCCAGGTATTTCTCTCAGGAGTTGGTGGAGACCACAAACAGAGCTAAAAAGAGTGAATATTGGACTTACATTAATTAGGTTGCCAGATATACAACTCCAAATGAATGATAGTGTTGCTCCGTAACTGCTGCATATGTAAATAAGCAATCTTTTAGTAATAGGTTTAATATATCAAAAGTGATGATAAATCAATGTTGTGTCCCCAAGTGACCAAAATCAGTTAATTGAAGTTTAAAGTTACACTACTCAATAGTTTTGCATTAAGAATAGATCAAATGACTGTGTATAGTATGAAAGCTCAGCTTGAGCATTTTAGCATCTTTTAGCTAGTCGTTTTGGTTTTACTGGCCACTGCTTCAATGTTTTGGTTAATTTTCAATCCTTTCATAAACTAATTGTTTCCAGACGCAGCACCTAAAAACAGACAGTAAAACAGTACAAACAGTAGCCTATGCTATCTGACCGACACCAAACAGCAGGCAGATAAAGTTAGCAACTAGCAGGTGAACATAGCATTTAGCTGTTCCTTCAGGAGTTGGTGACCAAAAGCAGAGCAAGACTGATGCTTTTTCAGCTAATTATGCTGCTCTAAAGTGGTACATTTTTAAAAAATGAATTCAGGTTTATATGTAGAATATATCCTCACAGTGATATCCTACAAAAAGTCAGAGGTTTACATGCTAAAGATAAGATAAATAAATATAAAAATGGCCATGATGTTCTTTGAGCTACTATTTTGGTTATTTTGGGATTTTTTGCCATGACCTAGCTTAGTAAGCAAGTCTTTTGTAAAAAAAACAAAACAAATTATTACAATTGTCTAAAGAGCCTGGTTGAGATGATGTGGTCTGCAGTTTTTTTTTAATACAAATTTCTAGACAGCACAAGCATCAATATTGCGGTTTTTTCAGTGAGGATAGGCTACAGCTCCTGGCATCACATACTTAGAGCTTTGACAATGAGAGGCGACGATCTAAAGAGAAGACTTGACTTTTGTTAGCTCCGTTTTGTTGAAATAAAGACAAAAAAAAACTTGCTGCTTTGACTGACAGCTTGTTAAAAATGTATCAGGCCGATCCACATTCAAGACAGCTGCTGACAGGAGGCTTCAAAAGGCATCTGTCAGCTGCAAAGTATTTCTGAATCACAACAATGAGCATACAGTTTACATTCGTAACACATACTGTACACTCCTGACAAAGAGAAGCAGTTCCCTGCACTTACTCTGCCAGGGTTGGAAGATTGCCTGGGCTGGCAGGAGGCGAGGGGAGGAAAGAGGGAGCCAGAGAGCTGCATGGAGAGGAGTTACAACAGCGTCTGAGCAGAAGGTGAAGCCCTCTTTCCCCATTTTCACTCCCCACACCTTCTCCGTGTCCAGCAAAATCCCTCCTCTCCCTCGAGCACATGTACCTCCCCTCCCTGGCAACGTTTTGAGCCTGATACGACCACAGTTTAGATAAGCATTCTTCCACAATGAGAAGCCAAAATTGTGTGTGTGTGTGTGTGTGTGTGTGTGTGTGTGTTTTCTTTTTTCTTCTTCTTCTAAAACAAAGCCCAAGAAATGCCTTTGGTTTCTGATGGGAGCTGTGAGTTTGTTTTCAATTTAGGGTTATCCCAGGAACACACAGGTTTCTCTCCAAAAATAGGCAGTTACAGAAAGTGGATGAGGAGGGAAGAAGGGTGGGTGGGAGGAGGAGGAGGAGAAGAAGAAGAAGAAGAAGAAGGGAGGGGAGTTTGGTTAATGAGCACCAGATGCCTTACCTTCGGTGGTAGCCACATTCTTTGGAGCTTTAGTTGGTGTGTGATCTGTGCTCGAACTTATGTCAGAGGAGATGCTTGAGCTCCCTTTACCTGCGGGGGGAATGGGAAGAAAAACAGAAGTGCTGTGATACAGTATGGCAACTTTAAGATGAGAAACTGCATCTATGAGTCATGTTTTATCACTTAAACAGTCACATAATGTAACGTCGACTGAAATCTTTTTTTTTCTTTGTTGAAATTGAAAACGTGCCCTTGAGAAAGCTACTTGCACGCTCGATTCCTGAAGAGTCTGTCAGAGATAAAGTGGATGTATGTAATACGGTAAGGAGGTATGAAGTGTAAGGAAATAAAAAACCCATCACTCTCTGCACTCATGACTTTTATGTGCCAAAGCCTTTAGATGAAAGTTTAGCTTTGGCACATGCAACAAAGTCCACTGGTTTGTTTGAGTAGGTGTCCGTTTTTTTTTTATATTTGGAAGAATGATAAAAGTCTCCCGAAATCCCCTTCAGCCTTCGCTTCCACTGACGACGAGTGAGGAAACCTTCCTGCACAAGATACAAGCAGTCACTGTATTTAATGTATGATTATATATATCATTAGCAGCATTCTTTTTAGGTCATACGATCTGTGTGACTGCCACGTGAAAGAGCTTTCTTATGAAGTTTACATGAATTTACAACTTTTATTTATGAGCTATATGCTTGGATTATTGGATTTCGGTGTCCTGTACAGTCCCATACCAGTGCTACATTTCAAAGATATATACTCTTTGAATGTGCGCCTCTGCTTTTCTGCCATGGTGACTGCAGGCTGCCTGTGGAGGGTTTGTTTATGGCATTTCATTCCTCTGTCAGATCATAAATGCAGCTTTGTGGCTTTCCTGAGACTAAGTATGTGCCTTTCACCCAGCACGACAGGCAGAAGAGGTAGTCTCCAGCAGTCACACCCACTTGCACATCAAGTGCAACCACCTAAACAGACTAGACAGTTCCCAAAAATAAGTCGTAAATATAAAAGCTTGTGCAAAGGGGGCCAAAAAATGCAACCTGTGTATCCAAAACTCGACCGCACAAACAACACGTGATCACAAAGGTACGTGTAAAATGATTTTAAAAAAACCCAACGCAGCTTTTATGGTGTGAGTACGAATGACATTTTGTGGTGACATCACTGAGCCGGCACATCTGCAGCGGCTCTGAAATGACTCAGATATTCATGAGGAGCTCGTCGATGTCAAAGTGAGAGCTCTTTTCTAATAACAAAGCAGAGCAAAAGGATCATAAAGCTGTGTCAACAAATATATTTGAATATTACAGGAATTTTTTCGGCAGGGTCACCGGGGCGACACATGTGGATCTGTGTGCGAGGCAGATTGTTTTCTGTCTTTAGTGGAAAAACAACTTTCAGAAAAGCTCCTGTTTCCTGACTTATGCTCATATAATGTGTTGGTGGAGGGCTGCTGCATAGTTGTGACCAGTGTGTAATTAATTGCCGAGTCACACTTGAAAACAGATGTGGACAGACGGACTGCAGAATGCTGCACTTGTGAGTAAGACTGGTCTCAGGCAACTATCAAGATGATGACTATATAAGTGCTATAAAGATTTTATGCTTTGAATAAACGCCATGTACAACAGTGTTTACATTATGGTGCAATGGTGTTTTCTGATGGAGGTGGACACTTGCTAACATCTTCTTTCAGTCATGAGATGAGAGGTATCACAGATATCACAACCATCCAATGAATCTGAAAATGGATCCCTTTAAGAACCCCTCATCTGATGACAAGCAAATGAATGAATGAACTTAGTTTTATGTTTCTTAAAGAGCTGCAACAATCTGTTAGATTAATCAATAAGTCTATTGGCAGAAAATCAATCAGCAGGGACTTTAATAGTCTATTAAGCTGGTTATTTTGAGCAAAAGTGGAAAAAATTCACAGGTTCCAGCTTCCCAAATGTGAATGTTTTCCAGTTTTCATACTCCTCTATGAAATATAGATTATATTTGGGTTTTGGACTATGACCACAAAAAATAAGACATTTTAAAAAGTAACTATGGGCTCTGGGAACATTTTTCACAATTTACCAACATATGATGAATCACATGAATAATAGTTTAATAGAGAAAATTATCATTAGTTGGAGCCCTGCTGCTTGAAAATGTCCATATCTCTGCAATTAAGCCTGGCGTGGAAATTAAAGCTGCATTAACCTCAAACTCATCAAATCAATCCTCATGTTGAAAATATAGATATCATCCTATTAACATGTGATGATGTCACATCAACAAAAAACCATCAATGTTTGCACATGTCGTTACACTGAATTTGGAGTTAGGTCTGTCACCATTATTATCAACTTATCATTTTGAGTTATCATCACGTCTATATATCGACTTATCATATGACACATGGACGTGACCTTGATTATTTTTTACCTTGGTATTGCCACACCTCAGATTAGCAGCTAATAGGCTATTCATGTCACATTGGCTAATCGAGTAGTGTCCTCCATTCCTCACTGTGTACGTCCTGAGTGGAGACTGCAGAAGCGAGCAGAATCACTTATATGGAATTAAAGGTAAATTACTGCATTATTATACTATTATATTATCATTATATTGGTGGTATAAAATGATCTTTAAATGACAATAATATCGTTTATCGCGATAATATCTGAGTAAATATATCGTCCAACAAATGTAGTTATCATGACAGGTCTGTTTGGAGTGTAATATATATGATTCATAATGAGGTGCAACCGTGCCAGATGCTAACTATAAATTAATCTAATGCTATATTGTGCAACAAGTGTGTAATCTATCATGTTTTTTTCTATCTGAAGAGTAAAGGAAGAGAAATTTGTTGCACATTCAGCCCAGGGATCACTTGAACAGAGTCAAGAATCTGCTCATATACCTTCACAGGCCGGATTCCTGAATGCTCCTAGGTGGAGCTGGTCCACATGTTATTTTTAACATCACGAGTTCCAATCTTTTCTCTGCAGTTATTGACTTAGGAAGAGATCACACTGGAATGTTATTTATACAAACATTTCTGCTCTGGAGACAGAAATAATGTGTTTGCAAGAGTCGGGCCACAGTTGTTTTTTGGGTTTTTTTCTCTTCTTTTTCACTCCCCCCACGAATAAGTAATGTTGAAAGATTAAGGCCTTAGATTATGAAGTGAAGGTGAGCCTGACTCTGACGTTTGAACTGACATTCCAGGATCATTAAATGCTGCTACGCTTGGAGATTTTTATCAATATTGTGTTTTGTGAGTCTTGGATTTTGGTTATCTTAATATTGCAAAAGAGAAAGTTTCATGTTGTCTTTCGGTGGATTTAAGCTGCATTCCAGTTGGGTGAAACAATTTTTTGAATCTATCTGCAAGCTGAGTGAGACGGACAGTGAATGCCTCTGCTTGCCTGGCTACCATTTCCACATTATTGATGACTTCTCTTTTTGTCTTGTCTGTTTCATATTGGCACATTATTGATATCAAGATAACAAGCCAAATAATGTTGTATTATTAAGTGTGAGTCAATATTGGTATTTATCCAACTTGTCTCCTGAGATATCTACTTCTAATACACCTGATGACAACATTTAACATCAATCAGCTGCAGCAAAGACCACAACTACCTATTAAATTCAAATATGAATAATTTAGGAATCAGTTGTCTTTAGTGTTAGGCACATCTGTGGAAGTCTTAACCTTTTCATGTATTTTTAAAGGCATTGAATACACCTTTTCACTTACGCAGGGATCATATGGTGTTGACTGATAATGCACAAAATGGCTACCACATCAAACAACAATAGGTGAACAAAAAAATCTCAGGAATTGCCTCTTATCAAGATAAGAATGAGTAAGTGCCCACATGCCCAGACACTCATGTCCATGGACCCCGCCTCCACTAGACCTGCAGATGCACACTTTAAGCACATAATATATGGCATTAATCAGGCTACTTGGTGTTGTCTGATGAACTTGTTGCCCCTAAGTCATGTGTTGTTGACTGATTTTGTGAGTTATTAGCCAATACCATTAAACTGACTGTGAACTGACTGATTTTTAAAACCTTCAAAGACTTCTTCTCTGCTGCTAATTTCCAACACTAGAGGTTTGAAGTCTGCATGGTGAAATAATAACTTACCTCTGCACACTCTTGTCTTGTATTAAGCTTTTAACTTGAACAATAAGAGCCTTTGAGGAGTTCATTTCCTGGATAAAAAATGTAGAGAAGTGGCTGCAGAGGGCTGTGTACAGTTAGAAGCAGCTCATTAAGAATAAAAAGGGTTTAAAACATGACCACCAGATGTCTCTGTCTTTCCTGTGGGATGAATATGAACGTTGCACATCATTAAAAAAAAAAGGTATAAAAAAGTAGGTAATTCAAAGTCAAATGTATCAGGACGGCTTCAGCGCATTTTACGCAACTTGACGTTTTCTGGATGGAGTAGGGAATAAGTTTAACTCTACACAAGCAGTGAAAATACATGAGTGTATGAAAATTGAAGATATAGAGGGAATAGTGCTAGTTTTCAGCTAGCTGCCTTATGTCTGAGGACAAACTCAAGGAAGCTAAAGACTTCAAGAAACTGCGCATTGCTTTGTGTCTTTTAGTAAAGTAGGACACCGACAGGAAACATGCTCATCATTTTTTTACTTACAGCGGTGCAGTTTGGTAAAAGACTCGTCATTTCAAGCGTAATTGTAATAAAACGCGTTTTTAAAAAAGCTGTAATTGCACACACTTACCCTCGCTTCCATACTGTTTTCCATTGTTCGCACCCATTTTAAAGAATACATAATCTACACGCAAAACTCGTGTTAACAAAAGGAGTTAAAAGTCCAGAGTAATAAAAAAAAAAGGCAGTCTTTCCGTAAAGATGGACTAGACAGTCAAGAGTTTTGTGTTGGGCCGCTAGCTCTGACTCCAAATAGTTAATCCAGATGTTGAACAGAGGACGCCTCAGCATTACGCAAACCTAGAATCCAGACTTCAGCTTCCAGCGGTGCAGACTGGCTATATCTGAACATCCTCAGGACTCACTGCGTTGTAAACACACACACATACACACACACACACTTAAAGAAAAGAAGAAGAAGAAAAGAAAAAAAAACACCCCGATTCGAGAAGTTTAGGGAAAAAACTTTGTGAAGTGCCCTAAATGGTAAGCAGCTGTTTATCAGGCTGAGTGCGGGCAATCACAGCGGCCAGACAACTTTCTGAGGACGCGCAGCTCTCGTCCAGTGGATTTGGATTTAAAGAGACCGCAGGCCAGGGAGGGAGATGTGGATATTTAAAAAAAGATAAAAACCCAAAAGACAGGCCGTGACTGTGCCTCAGCAACAACAGCAGAATAAGATATAGCCTATTGTTACACACCAACTTTTAGATTTTTTTTTAATTATTTCACATTTTACCAGAACAGTCAATCTAGTCCCTTAAACGCAACACAGAAAGAAGGCAGCCACAATCCCAACATGTGATTTTCCCATTATATTATATGCCTCATTAATATTCAATCCCCCTCACAGGTGTGCCTTTCACCACATACACTTCACCAATCACAAGCTGTTGCACATAATCTCTCCTATATTCTGAAGGATTTTGAGGCCCACTGAAAGCAGAGCATGGTTCAAACACATACACATGCTAGGATGTTTCTATGTATAGCAGTAATACAGGTCATTGGATATCTAGAAGTAAAGACTCGGTGACAAAAGCAGTTGCTTGGCGTCGACAGTTGACCTAATATTCCAGATACATGTCGAATTCCTGTCTGAGTCCACACAGGATATATATTTAAACTGGGATAACCTGGTATTTGGGTCTGGTTATTATAGCACTACTGGTTTTATCTCAATATCTCAATATGTAATATTCTTGCAAATGCCTGTGATGTTACATGATGAAGATATACCCAACATAAAACCAAAGTATTTGTAATAGTGTACAGACTAGTTATATTTGTGCTATATTGGAGGCTGATCTGGCCTGCACCCAGGAAAAGCAGTGTTGTGCACACAGGGTGCTCAGCAGTAATCAAGAGATTTCAGACCGTAGAGTTTCCATCCCACAGAGGCACATAACTCCTTCACTTTCACACCAAAAGGCATTTATTATACAAAACATTTGGTCTCAGGTTTCTAGTTTTATGTTGATCAACCAAGCTATATCGTTAATGTTACATCTGCATCGAACAGAGCCATTTCTTTTCTTTTTCTTCTTTTTAAAAAATGTGCGTGTTGATCTGAGTTTTCTCTTATACGAGCTGTCGAGAATGCATAATGTATTTTAACAATGTTTGATTGGCTCACATGGTACTAATCAAATGGGCTCTTGGCTGTCTGTGAGAGGTCAAATGCCAAACCTCAGACCTTTACAGCCAGCAATCTCTGCCACACTGGAATGCATAGCTAGAAAGACTTCAGCTCCATATACACACACACGCTCACAAAACTCAACCTGCCGCAGTTATACCGCATCGCTTAGCTGACCACAGCCTGAAAATTGACATGTTTCGTAGTTTTACTGATCTGAAGTGTGAAGGAAACCAATGCTTTATCAAAACATTTATTCAATTCTAAAAATATTCATCTAAAAGCTGAACTTTAGGGCATGACATGTAAATGCACACAGAGTCAGATCAGCTTCGACAGGTGGCCATTATTGGTCATCCAGTGTGGAAACACGCCCACGGGAGTGAAAGGGTAAGGGTTGACAGCAGGACTTGTATTTATTTCAGACAGAAGCTCAGATTTGGCTACAGACATGGCATAGCAGGCCGAATCAGAGACTGTGAAGCTGTCTTCTGGCACAGCTGCACTCTGGGAGAGCGTGGTGTTGGCGTTTGTCACAGTAGTAATCGAGGGAGTCGAGTGCTCATTTTCGGCCTCTGTGGCGGCCCGGCAGCTGGGAGAAAGTGGGCTAGAGGTGATCTGCTCTAGCTTACTGTATAATGCGCGCAGGGTCACGGGAACGGACATGCACCTGTGTCAAAAACAAACAGTATTGGAGGAGAGTCGAATAACTTATTTCTTCTATTAAAGTTTGGTGACGTTGACATTATTGAAGTAAATCCAGCTCATACTCCAGCATATCAAAACAATGATATTCTCCAGGGAGTAAGACAATGATCCCACTAGGAAGGAGGCAGCCTCTTAACATTGTACAACAAGGAGGGGTATATACACAAGTTATGAAACCATACCTCTTCAAAACACTGGAGACATATTCATCCACAGAGGAATCCCCTATTCCTGCTCCAAACAAGCTGCAGTTAATCTGATGAGAATCAGAAATGTTCACCAGTACTGTGGAGAAAAATCAAAAACACACAAATAAGTAATTTAAGATAGACTGATGTCATATTTATCATTGACCTGACCCTAAAGGACCAGGGTGTAGGACTTAGTGGCACCTAGTGGTGAGGTTTTAAATTGCAACCAAACTGAATGACCTTTGACCTAACCCTGATTTCAAGTGTTTGAGAACCTACAGTGGCTGCAATATTCATGTAAGGCCCTCTCTACATCCAGTGTTGAGTTTGTCCTTTCAGGGCTACTGTAGAAACACAGCAGTGCAACATGACTGGCTCTGATGAAGAGGACCTGCCCCCATGTAGATATAAAGGGTGAGAAAAACATTTAATCTTATTTTTAGGCAGTTATACATCTACTAAGACGTTTATATGACTATTACATTCCATTTCTGCCAAGTCCATTCTGCTAGATGCTACTTAATTATACACACAATGCATCTTTAAATGACTAATTTAGTAAATTGAGGACATTTTCATTGACACAAGTAATATTTT
The DNA here is from genome assembly GCF_027409825.1 of Scomber japonicus. Classification (NCBI taxonomy): domain Eukaryota; kingdom Metazoa; phylum Chordata; class Actinopteri; order Scombriformes; family Scombridae; genus Scomber; species Scomber japonicus. The sequence continues at coordinate 6,744,122 of NC_070598.1, forward strand.
TCAGACGTTGAGGCTCTCAGACAACACCTGAGATTCTTAAACTTTAATAAAAATGTGCGGAAAATGCTCACAAACAGCAAGGGAGTCTACGTCAGGTCGGTGAAAGGTCACAGAAAAACTGGTGTCCCACTCTGGAAGGACCTCGAAGTGCAGGTCACAAGCAGAATCTGGTAAAGAACCTGAGAACCATTGATAAAGTATTGCATGATTGTGAAAGACTTTGCAGTAATGATGTCCTTCTCCAGTTCTTCTCCTACCTGGACTGGTGCACATACAGCTTCTCAGGATGGTGTTAGTGGCACATTGATGGCGCAGCAGCTCCAGCAGGGGTGGGACATGAGACGGGTGGGTGAAGGGAATACTGTCCATCACAGTTGCTCTCTGGGCCGGCACCTCCCATGCAGCTCCGGGGAAAATATAACTGTGCGTCACATCACCGGGGAGAGGCTGGACAGAAAAGGGTATTAATGAATCTTGAGTCATGATGGATAATCATTAAGCTTACTGTGTTAACTGAGCACAACACACAACAGTGTCAATCACTAAGGCAAAAAGCTTTGAACATACCACAGTATAAATAGTATCCTGCTCATCTAATGTCTCCCTGTGGCTGTTTGCACTTTGTGAACCTCTCAGCAGAAGCTTGGGTAAGGGTGCCCACTGCAGGTCAACATCTGGTATGGTTACATCTAGGACATCACAGAAGGTAGAAAAGCAGAATACAGATAGGACATAAATTTATGTTTAAGGCTTAAACAGAAAACACTAAAATGTAATACTTATATAATGTATGAGAAGAAATAAAAAGCATATGTAAATTTCATATAGTAGAAGAATGCATTGTGAAAGGTTTCCAGACCTGTAATTTGGCTGAGTTTCTTAACAAAAGGCAACATCATTGGTATTGGTGGCTGCAGCTTGAGCAGAAAGCAGGCAGGAAATGTCTCATATGGTCCCTCACTCAGTGGCATTAACACTGGAAAACTGCAACAGGACACAATTTTATTACAGAAATACTACGTGATTTGGCACTGAAATACAGATTGGGATGTAAAATGAAAAAGTATTCTGTTGAATGAGAGATTAATCGTCATGTTACCCCTGAAGATCCAGCTGTGAAGGCTGTGGGATCACAGATGCTGTCTGAAGCATATGAGTCGCATTGCTCGGGCCTACAGTCACCTGGGCAGCCTGCAAAACTGGCTCCATACATGAAATGTGTTTTCAGCAGTTAATTGTACATATATTAAAAGATTCACAAGATATGTCAGATGTATTAATTAGATTACTGCATTTCTGTCTATTAAGAGCTCACTAGAAATTGAAGTCTTCATCTCTTCAATTGGGATTGTGTAGAACTGGATAGTCAAAGGACAATCTAGGAGAGGAACATTTTATCAATTAAAAAAGTTCAATTTCTTTAAGTAGTTTTCTTATCATCATGATGTACCTTCTTTGCCAGCTATTAGACACCCAATCCTTCTATTGTTAATCATGTTTATTTCAGGGTCACTGTCCTCTGGTGTCCTGAAAGCAGATAAACAGTGTTGGTTCAAACATTTCAAAACAAGTTTTAAGCATTCTTGTTCAATGTCGCTCACTTTGTCAAATGTGATATTTCCTGCAAGTCTTTTCCGAGGTGTTGTAGAGATGCAAACAGTTTTAATTTGACATCACTGAAAAGAAAAGAAAAGAAAAGGACAGGAAAAGTTAAAATTACTGCAAGAGCGCTCCATATTTTTCAAGCTAATAAACATTTTTTATGGAGTCGTTACTTGTCTCCAGGGATGTTGTACTGGGCGAAGAGGTGTTCCAATTTCACGGAGAAGTCAGCAAAATTTTTTGACCTGTGTGGAGAGCCGTAGAGTCAGCACGAGCATCTAAAGCTGTTTATCTTTAGGTAATCATTTAAGTAGCACTGTCACCTTAATCCCTGTAATGTGGAGGAATAACAGCAGTGCTACTGCAGTGTACTGGCTGTGGACTATGTGTCAAAATTTTCAAAAATTTACTGTCACTCTTCCTCTTACCTCAGCAGCTGAAGAAGAGATTCACTGGACTGAAAGAAAATTAAGTTTTATTAGCACAGTAGAGAGTAAAAAGGGAGTGTTGTGAATGGCTTTCCGCATAGTCCACTTACAACAGGTGATCCTCCATGTGGGGCCACCTTAACCTCCTCCACCCCACCACATGGTAGCAACACCACTTCCAGGTAGAATAAGTCAGCTGTCAAGTAACATGTGGACTCAGTAATGTGAAAGCCCATCCTAGAGCGTGAATGTAAATATGGAAGAAAAAAAAAGAGGAACCACATTATTTAATAAGATGAGATAAAGGAAATGTCATGTTGCTGATCTGAAAACACAATAATAGAGAAGTGAGGGAGATCAGATTTAGAGATATTAAAAATATCACAAGCTTACATTATCACAATTGGAAAAGGTCAGATTCACAATTTATCAAGTGTGTCTTAAAACAATAGTCAGGTTCCCAAATAAACATTGAAATAAGTTTTACTTCCCATAATCAACCCTCCTGTTCATACTGACCATTAGAAATTCCCTTCATAATGACCTTACAATGAAAGTGACGAGGGATGAAATACACAAGGCTCAGTCTGTGCAAAAAAAAAGAAAAAAAAAAAAAAAGTATTTTAATGTTTATCTGAAGCTAATATGAAACTTCAGCCGTCCAAATGAGTCAAATCAAGTAGATATGTTTCAATGTTACAGTCTTTTTAATGCCAAGGTCCCTCTTTTTGTTACTATACTTCCACCACAACTCAACAGGGAAACACTGAGGCAACACAAAGAAGGGAATTTGATGCTAAAAAGACTGTAACTGTGGCAGATATCCACTTGATATGACAGACTGCTGAAGCCTTATATAAGCTTTTAAGTCCATTTTTGAACAAAATGTGGATTTTGGCCCCCATCGCTTATATTGAAAGCACATTTGAAGGGGATCTTTTAATACTCAGTATGAGCAGGAAGAATGATTACAGTGACGCAAATCTCTTTCAGTACCTGACTGTAAGAGTCTTGCAAAATAATTGTGAACTGATCCGTTAAAAGACGACCAAAAACTGCACTAATAAGTTGACTCTGAGTCTTTACCCTTGTTGTCTGGCTATCATTTCCAGACGAGACCTCATGGCATTCATAGAGGACACTAAAATAAAAGAGACACTGACTTATTCACAAGTAAAGCTGAAATACAAGTCACTTCTATGTACTAAAACTACAAAAAGCATGGAGAATCATCAGTATGTTGTGTTTCTTTTACCATTAAACACTTCCTGGAGCCTTTCCAGGGATCTACCCAGCAGCTCACAGGGTTTGGATACATCTCTGGATTTGTCCTATTATGAGAAAAGCAGCAGCAGCGTCAACAATGGTGCAGTTGTGCGACAATGTCATCCTTGTGTAAACAGTATTTGGTCTTCCAGGCCCATCCCGCTGTGCAACACAAACTGTGTGACACACAGGCGCAGGGAAATGTTGACATTTGGATCTTTGCACTCTGGGATGGGTATGTTTAGGGAGGCAGTGATCTCACTGCACCTGGGCATGTGAAAACACAGTGTGCATTGTAAATACCCCCCTGAGCTCTATCCTCATTACTTATTGTCCGATATAAAAGTCCTCTTGAACATAGCTGCTGGCAGATATAAGTAGCACAAGCTGTTTTATCCCTTTGGACCACACATCACTTCAGATCCCCAAAGTAATCCAAGTTTCTTTATCATACTTTGGAGACTGAACACTGCCAAGCTGAACTTCATATTCATCCAATGTATTATCTGTCACGGTGCTCCACCCACGATAAATATGAAGAAAACTAACTGGCCCTCTCTAGAGCTTCAGTATATAAGTGCTAAATGTGCATCATATGTTTCATTTCAAACTTTTCTGTTGCATAAAAACATATGAGACACTACAAATCTGAACCCCTTAAACCTATTCCCCAAATGATAAACATCTGCAAGTCGAGCATCTTCCAAAAAAATAGAGCATAAAAGGGTTTATCAGTATAAATATTGCAAAAAAAGAAGAAATGACTGAAGCAAACAGATAATGATCTTGCCCGTCATTGTGCTCCAAAATTAAAACAACTGAACTCGAGTAAAGATGTGATAACTCTCAATGCACACAGCGCTGATCAAATAACAAAGGCTTGAATGTTCTCAGATAGATGATCTCATTCTCAGTGCATCACCATTGCCAGTTCCCGATTATCACATCATCATATTAAGAAAACCCACCCAAGTAAACTGGCCTAATGACCATTATTCATTTAACACATTTTTACCATCATAAAACAAATAAGAAGAAAAATAGGAGTTTTGTGTGATCTCCTACTTGCACTGAGATATTTATAAAAAAAAAAAGGGGTTAACTGACTGAAAAGAGGAGAGGATCAGATAATATGGCAGCGTTTACTTGAATTAGTCTTACCATGCATCTTCTCACAAGCTGGAAGGTTTCATGCCAAGTCCTTTCTGCATATTTCAAGCGCAGGTCAGATAATATGGACTTCATCACTAAGACACACAAAGAAAGAAGAAAAGAAGAAAAAGACTAAATATGAGCCTTTGAATGTGTGCTGGCCTTTTTTCCCCTTTGTTATTTGTATGTTTGGATTTAAATCTTAAAAAATGTATTACCTGCCTCCTTAAAAAATCTATTTCCCTCTGGCTGACTTACCTCTATCTGCACATAAGCATGCAAACATTTATGTGGATTAGCCAATTAATGAATTAAGAATAAGTGTGCAAATATTTTATTATTATAAAATGGGTCAAATCAAGTAGACATGTTTCAATGTTACAATAACTTTAGTGCCAAGGTCCCTCTTTTTCACAACATTATAAAATGAGTCAAATCAAGTAGATATGTTTCACTGTTACAGTCTTTTTAGTACCCAGGTCCCTCTTTTTCACAACAAATAAGCATTTTTTTAAAGTTAAAAATTGTCAAGTACTTGTATGTTAAGATTTGAATTAAAAAATAATAATTACCTGCCTCCTTTTACAGTCTATTTCACTCTGGTTGTCTTGCCTTTATCTGCACACAAGCATGCAAACATTTATGTGGATTAGTCAATTAATCAATTAAGAATCACCTACATTCCAACTACAAATAACAACATAAGTGTGAAAATATTTTATTATTATTATACATAGATATGTGTAGGTGTAAATGGTATAAATAAAAGGGGGCAGACCTTTTTTATAATTAAAAAAAAGAAAGGAAATGTGTTGTTGTCCCAGGCGGGCGGGCGTTGTCAGACAGAGCCGAGCCCACAGCAGGACGCACAGTCAGTCTGCAGCTACCAGCTACCGGCCAAGCTAACGCATGCTAGCCATGAGCTAACAAGGAGCTAAGCTGAGTCTCTCTATTTTTCTCCCCCATTTTTTAAAGCCACTACATTTCACATTTTTCTCAGCCTTCGTGTGAGACACAGCACCCAGGGGCGAGCACCACTTAACTAACCGGTAGGTGATATTAAAACAACCAAATTTAGTGCTATTTAATCTGCAGCTCCCCTTTTTTTGCACGTCGCATCATTTTTAGTTGTGATTAGCTGCTCGTTATCTGCTGCTAGCCTATGTGTGTGTGTGTCTATGTATGTGTTAGCAACCTAGCCGAGTTTGCAAAGGGGGTCGAAGGGAACATCTGTTGCTCTGTATATCCTATATTTTTTTAAATGCACGTGTTATCTGAGCTGCCGTGTTGTTGTTTATTATAGAGGAGGTGAGGTGAAGCTAACCTGCTGTTATAATATATATCTATATTTAATAGTTGTAGCCTCATCGTCCCCCAAAACCAACCAGCCAGCCAGCCGGTTCACCTGCAGGTTGACATGTCAGCAGCTAACTTGCTAATAAGTTAACATGATTATTAAGACTATTGTGCATGCTTGTTTATTATTTTGAGCCTCTTGTGGATGCTGTAAGTAGTTTAAAAATGCTCACATGCTCAGCTAACATGTAAAACCAATATATTTATAATGCTGTGTTGTGGCTATTTAGGTTAGTTGGCAATGTCATGATCGACTGGTTTATTATGATGTGTTGAGTGAGTATATGTTATGACTTTATAGCAAATTTGTGGGGTCGTCATTATTGCAAGCCATTTTAAAGACGTGATGTTGTCATTCCTTATCTGGAGATTAATCTAATATCTTAATCATATAACTTTTTGTTTTTTTTTGAAATAGTTAAATCAGCTGATCAGGTTCATCGGGCAAGGTTACATCACTTCCTGATATGATTAGAAATGGGAGTAATATGATTTTTTTTCTTTTTTATTGGTCTTTACTCTAGGGGTTTAAATGGTTAAGGTAAAAGCAATTGCCTTTAGTAATAAATTGTAATATTGACTTTCACTGCTCCTATTTTGTTAATTTGTGTAATGACCTTTTGGCTTCATTCCCATCTTTATTCCTCATCCCCAGAGGTCTGTGTGGCTCTGTGATTGGAAAAGGCATGGGTTCACATTTCTGGACATCATCATATTATTTACCACTGCCTTCTTGGATAGTCCTAGTTTTGGGGAACCTAACCAGTAAATAAATAGCTTTTTAGCATGTGTCAGATTTGATCCACTCCTGTCAGAAATTGGAAAATACTGCCAGATGTTACCTAGATTTAAAAAAAAGAGGTTGTAATGCTTTTTCTAAATGGCTCTTTCTCGCAGGTTCACCCTAGCTTAGCGGATTGGGTGCAATATTGTTATATTAACTGATGTGAAATGTTTTTACCGACCTGTACACAGCTGTAGGGAGGAATGTTAATATAAAAAAGCTATTTAAAAGCAGTTTTTGTCTATTAAATCTTCACTGTGGTGAAGATAATCATCCATTGCACTCTTTCTCTTAGTTATATTCTTTACTAGTGGACTTTACTGCAATGAAACACAGAAATGCCGATGTAATCTCACTGCAGTTGTAATTTGTAGAGTCAGAAATGATGATGAAACATAATCTTCTCCCTCTTTTTTTTTTTTCTTCTTATCTCTGCAGGAATTTCTCGGTCAACTCTCTCTCTCTCGTCGCAGCTGAAATTGTCCGTCTGGAATTTTTTACGGTCTTCATTTCACCTCGCGGTCCTTCCCTCCACCTCCTTGAACAACTTTCTCCCCACTTCACACTTAAATCTCCTGCGAACACAGAGCCATGGCAGCTGCTAAGCCAAAAGGGCAGAACTCTCTAGCCCTTCACAAAGTGATCATGGTGGGCAGCGGAGGAGTGGGCAAGTCGGCCCTCACGCTCCAGTTCATGTATGACGAGGTGAGCGTGCCTTTTGAAGTTTTCGCAGCTATTTCATGTAGGTTTAGTAGATTACATTCATTTCTTTTTTCCCCCCTTTCTTTTATAGTTTGTTGAAGACTACGAACCCACCAAAGCAGACAGCTACAGGAAGAAAGTGGTGCTGGACGGAGAGGAGGTACAGATCGACATCCTCGACACAGCTGGACAAGAGGACTACGCGGCCATTCGGGATAACTACTTCCGCAGTGGCGAGGGTTTCCTCTGTGTCTTTTCCATCACAGAACTGGAGTCGTTCGCAGCGACAGTAGACTTCAGGTGGAGCCTCAAGACTTCCAGAAACATCACCATTTTAATTACTCTGATCATTATTTACACACCCACTCTTCCAGCACTTTTACATTACTGAGCACAGCTGAGTGTTTGCTTTTGCTGTAGAGACGTATAACCTGAAGTGTCCTTAAACCAACACTAGCCAGGTTATTTACATACTGTAAGTCATGGCTGAGTGACATTTCCTCATTTGTTTTTTTTGTAGAGAGCAGATTCTGCGAGTGAAGGAAGACGAGAACGTGCCCTTCCTCTTGGTTGGTAACAAATCAGACTTGGACGACCGACGGCAGGTGAGCGCGGACGAAGCGAAGGCACGTGCAGAGCAGTGGGGAGTGTGCTATGTGGAGACTTCTGCCAAAACCCGTGCCAATGTTGACAAGGTTAGTGTTGATAAAGATAAGAATCAAAGGCTTGGTTGATTCTGAGCAGTGGAAATGTGAGCTTTCTTTTTTTTTCTTCTCCTTTTTCTTCTTCGTCTTTTTTCTAACAGGTGTTCTTTGACTTGATGAGAGAGATCCGGGCGAGGAAAATGGAGGACAGCAAAGAGAAGAACGGCAAGAAGAAAAGCAAAAGTTTGGCCAAGAGAATTAGAGAGAGATGTTGTATTTTATAGTGGTTAAAGAGAGCAGGAGAGCTGCTTATATGTACATATACATTTCTCAGACTTTTGCATTTATTTTGTGCCCGTACCTGACCATGACTTTCTGTTCCTGGTTACCAGGACATCTGACTGTGTGTCAGGGAGTAGTAAGGTGGCACTCCATACACCATTTATAGCTCTAACTTTTTATGTGCTGACACTCCAAAATAATTTATGTACTCTCTCTCTTACTCTGACCACGTTACAGAGCGTAATAAATGGACGGTGTTTTAATTTAGGCCCGAAAGCTTTTTTCGACAAAGAAGCTTTTTAAAGGCCCCTGAAATGTTCTAAAAAAAACAAACAGAACAACAACAACAACAACCTTTTCATTGTAAAGTTCGATGTGTAAAATGTACTCAGACAACTGTGCAGTTCAAGTTCAAAAAAAAGATGAGATGAAATGAAAGTGTCATAGCCAAGGTTTTAAATGGGGGAGGGGGGAGATATATACTGTAACTGGAGCTCGATATTGGGGAAAGCCCCCCAAGTCAATGTAATTAAGTCCCACCGTCTTGGGTAAGAGATGTAAGTTAACTGACTCTCAGCAGTGTGTCAACCCCAGAATTCATCAAGTGCCACCGAGAGAGGGAAAAAAAAAAAAGAGAATCTGCATGGCACTGGTGAATCTATAAAGCATTTTAGTTGAAAGACTGTTGTGTTATCTTAGCCAGAGCCTAACATTTTGATGCCATTCCTATTTGTTGTTTTACTATGTGGTGGTAATGGTTTTGAACACACTTTTTTTTTTTTTTTATCTGTTAAGTTTTTCTTTCTTTTTTCTTTTTTTTCCTTCCCCCCTCTTATCATATCAACCAGTGTAATATGACTGCACTAATCTTCTCCTCCATTTCCCCCCCCCCTCCTCCCCTTCTTCCAGTCACTTTGTTGAGTACCTTCTCAAATGCACAAACAAACATCGACCCTTAAATATGTGAGGGAATCTTAGAAACACTTGAACTTTTTTCAATTAACTAACATTTCAGAAGTTTTACCTCACTTGGCTAATGACTTTCATTGCCTTTTTTTTTTTTTTGTTTCTTTTGCGATTTTAAAGGAATCCCTGGTGCTCTGATAAAAGGCGATTCCAACAACACTACATCCTTTACATGCTGTGTTTAACACATCTTTTAAAGTTTATAAGAAAAGATAATTAATTGCTTCCAGTCATGTAAAGATTTATTTTGCCAATTTTTACTTTTAATGGCTCAGAATTTTAAATGTTTACCCCCCCCCCCCCTCTTTCTTCATCTTTTTTGTGTTTTAAAACTATGTATGTGTTTCTTAATTGGGCTAAAATGGAAATACATTAACGGGCTGATTAATTTAAAGGCATAAATATCGAGAGAGAAAAAAGAATATAGATAGATAGATAGATAGATAGATAGATAGATAGATGTAAGGTGGAACCTGCCCAAAAAAAAAATAGTTCATCTCAGTCACCAAAGAAAAATGCTAGCTAGTGCAAACAAGTGCCCACTTATTTAAATTAAAATGAATCACGACTTGCATCTTGTAAAGTGATGCAACCCTGGGCTTCGTTTGTGTCGACACTACCTTTGTAAAACAAAAATTAAAAAAAACTGAGAAGTAGGTCAAGGTTGAACAGGTGTCAGCAGAAGTAAAGCCTGATTTTAATTCTGAATTGCCTGAGATAGAAATGAAAGGTTATGAGAAGGCTTTTAGTAATTCATGTACAGTGCACACTGTTGCCTACCTGTCCATTGTGAATGTGAATAATCCCCCCCCCCACTCTCTCTCTCTCTCTATATCCTGTTTCGCCTGTAATCTTCGAGCTACCGATGATGACGACGTACAGTTTTTCTACATCCTACCTTTGTTTACCTTTTTGTTACATTATGTGCGAGACTACCCTAAAACACCTGATGTGTGTTTTATTTCATTTTGCTCATGTAGCTGAGTAATTTGACAAGGCAAGTGAAGAGTGAAATGGTGTAAAACGAATTGGGAAAAATGAGTTTAATACGGTTTAATACAGACCAAAATACACTGTGAAAGCTGCCCCTGCTTTTTATTTTATTTTAGTTTACTATAACTGAGCCATTTTATTTATCATTACACTTATTTTGAATGTTTTATTTTAAGTTAACCACACATTTCTCTCCTGATTCTTTTTTTTTTAAGTTAAATTCGAGTAAATGTGTGCATCGCTAACGGCAACAGCTCACTATTTACTGAATATGATGCCCAATACTGGAGTCTATGCAAAAAAAAGAACTGCTGTAATTGCAATGAGGAAGCGTAAATGAAACCCAGTGTTTGAACTGTGGTTTGAAACACACATTCAAATATTGTGAAATTACTTATTGATTCCCTGAATTAAGTATAAGAACACTGAAGGATACCCGGCCTCGATTTACAGGCTTTTTGTTTGTCAGATGATTCATTTCGTCAATCGTACTGTCCCCGCACGACAAAAAGACAGTAACGCTTATAAGAATGTTTGTGGTGGTTCTTATTTATTGAAAAGCACACAGTAGTAGAGTGAGACTAAGAGACGAGAATGAGCCAAACTTGAACCCATAATGTTAGGAACCCCGTGGCACCAGAATGTTTTGGATAGTAGTTTTGGATTATTATGTTTTTTAAGGGCTAACCTCCAGTACACCATAACATGATCGAGATGACCCTGAAAGTTGTAGAAAACGACATACACTACTACTTTTTTTTTTTTTTTTTAATAAATGTGGCATACCTTCCTCAGCTTATACAACCATTACATTACATTACATTACATTACTTTATATGAAGTGCTGTGTGTGTCTCCATTGGTGAGGATTGTTGAAGCTACTATACTTAAAAAGTGACCACCGTAGTGCTTGCTTAATCTAACATTTGGCTTTTACACAGTTGCAAAAAAACATCCATAATCAATCTTAATTTTTCTCCATAGTCGTCTTCATGTATAGTTCTGGACGGCCCCAAAAATATTTTCAGCTGGATTTAAGGGTCTGATACTAAAATAATGGTGAAGGTTTGTGTGAAAGCTAGAAGCAAACTTGTCGTACTTGGGGTATTCAGATAAGTTGTTTTTGCCTTTTCTATAAATACCCTTGGGAGTTTAAAGAAAAAAAGGAAAAAAAAGGATATAAACTGTAAGTGTAAGTTTTGGTTGGATGGTTGGATGTATGCCATCAAAATTAAATGTTTCCTTCATGTTTACTTATTTTAAACATAACCACTAATGTAGCCTATCTGTTTGTGAATGCAAGAGGTGAAGCTTACATTTCAATTCATTTTTTGTGAGTTATTTGGAAATGGCAAATAAAGTGGATATTACTAATAATATTTTCAAATGTATTCAGATTTTTGTGTCCAGGTTTATGTGTCTTGACTTATGAGTTATTATTATTAGGCAGACTGGTGTTGGTGGTCGTGGAATTTCTAACTGATTGCGCAATGTGACTTCTGTTTTGTAGAATCAGCGATTTTAAAAAAAAGAATTTCACAGTATTTTACTCAAATTAATGGATTTTTTTTTTTTTTTTTTTTGGCAGAAGTTGTGGCAGATTTTTATATTGCTTAGTGGGTTTTTGTTCCTCTATAATACAGACAGCTTCGCCCAGTCAGCACTCAATCACACTGATTCTTTGTGCGGCATACATGATCATATGCTTGACTCGTGTCATGTCATGTCATAGATTGGAGGGGGAGGGAGGGGGGGGGAATATTGATTTACCATAGTACAGACATGGATATACTGCTGCTTGTGTATGCTTAACATAGCCGTGAAAGTTGCTGAGCGTGTCAAATCTAGGTGTTTGCAAGGCTCAGTGCTTCTTTGTTAATATTAAAGTAACATCAATATATAATTCACATGTGGACAGTGATAGAAAAGTATTCAGAGAAGTAGCAATAACACTCTAATTTGATTCAAAATGAGTCAGTGCTGTGTTATGGGATCATTATTATTCATCTAGCAACATGTAAGCCAGGGGTGTCAAACTCATTTTCATTGAAGGGCCACATACAGCTCAATTTGATCTCATGTGGGCCGGATCATTAAAAGGAGGGAAGGAAGGAAGGAAGGAATGAAAAGGAGACAGAAAAGGATGGAAGGAAGGAGGGAAGAAAGATATGATGGACGGACAGAATGAAGGAAGGGAGGAAGGGCAGAAGAAAGGAAAGATGGAAGCAAGGAACGAAAAGAAGACAGGAAGGAAGGAAATATGGATGGAAGGACAGAAGGAAGGAAGGAGGGATGAAAAGAAGGAAGGAAGGAAGGAAAGTGGGCCGGAGTGGGCCCCTCGGCGGGCCGGTTCTGGCCCACGGGCCCCATGTTTGACATCCCTGATGTAAGCAGTACATTAAGGTTCAAGTTGAAGCTTATTAATAGCTTTATACAGTTTGGTCATTTATTCTATACATCATGTGTTATAAAACTGATCATTTATAGTTAACTCTTACCATCCAAAGCAAGTAGTAGTAGTAGGCAACTTAAAACATTAATAATCAATAATATGGCTTTTTTTAAATTTCAGTTTCACTACATTAGATGTGTAGTTTTTATTACATACAGCTGTGGTAGAAATGATTGGTACCTTTACATTTTATTAAAATAATGCATCCGTTGACCTATACAGTGTTTACATTAAAACTTATATTACTATCAGTGCATGTCTATGAATAACCAAACTTGTGTGTTTTCTACAAAGGCATTTTAAAATAGCCTGGACAAAATTATCAGCACCCTTCAGAAAATTAAGAATACTGTAAACAGACTATCATGTTTTAATTAGTATCACAGGTGGTCTCAATCTTATAATCACTCATGCAGCCAGTTTAAAAGGAGAAAATTACTCGCTCAGAGGAAAATTGGCCTGAGATTGAACAGGATGATTGCTCGAATGGTTGAGAAAGAACCAAGCAAAACTTCAATACAGATCCAAGCTGATTGTTAAAGTTCAACGTACGATAGTTTCACCAGGCACCAGGCATTTTTAGAGTGAAAAATAGAGTGCAGTGTCAGAAATCTGTGTCTTAGTCACAGGTCACGGGTCTTCCAGCAGGATAATGACCCCAAACAAACATCAAAAAGAACTCCAGAGTGGATGAGAAGAAAACACTGGACTGGCCTGAAGTGGTCTGCTATGAGTCCTGATCTGAATCCTGCTGAACATCTGTGGAAAGAGTTGAAGCTTGACGGGAGACGACACCCGTCGAACCTGAGAGAACTAGAGCGGTTTGATCAAAAAGAGTGAGACAAACTATCAGTGGAGGAAAATAGAAACCTTATTCAGAGTTGGAGAAAGAGCTTGAATGCAATTATTGCCTACAGATACTAAATATTAAGATTTTTATTTGTTTCATTATGTTAAAATAATATGTTGTAAATCAAAAGCAAAGTTTCAGTTATATTCAATGCCACAGTGAAGATGAAAAACACACTTTTAAATGTTGAATGGGTGGAGGGGATGACTTTTAAACCTCAAAAAAAAAAGAAAAAAAAAAGAGCCAAACTTGACATTAGGTGACAACACCCATCAAACCTGAGAGCAACCAAACCAATTTTATATATTCAGTTATATTCAGTGTGAAATTAAAAAATGATGGATACCTTATACTTATGTCAGTTTCAATTTAATACAGACACAATTTAGATTTTAATAATTGTGCTATCTAAATTGCATTCTATTGTCTGACCCTCAATATAATGACAATAAAGCTACTACTACTTATATTATATACAATATAATGCACCCGAGTACGCCACCATCACCCACTATGACCTCAATAACAAACATAAACCTGAATCATCACCTTCCTGACAATATTAACAACAACTGAAACTGTATAAGCTTCTTTAATGTAGAGTTAAAAGCAGAGTTTTTGTATTGGATTGAATTAAATTGCACAGGTCTACCTAATAAAGAGGACAGTGAGTCTAAGTTTTTACTATTATTGTTCTTATTGTTTTTATACTTATTATTTATTCTTCTTTATTGCTGCTCTTATATTCTATTTTGCTGTCCACTTGCTGCTGTAACAATGCAAATTTCCCCATTGTGGGACTAATAAAGGAATATGTTATCTCACCATCATCCACCATGACCTCAAAAATAAACATAAAACAAAATCATCACCTTCCTGACAATATTAACAAGATAATAAGATTGATAAATGTGGAATATAAAGCAGAATTGTTGTATTGGATTGAATTGAATTGCACAGGTCTACCTAATAAAAAAAGACAGTCAAGATCAAACATTCAACAACAAGAACAAGAAGATGAAAAAGACACTTTTAAATGTTGAGTGTGTGGTGGAGGAGTGGATGACTTTTAAATCTCAGTAAAAAAAATTGTGTCACAACTTCTTATTATAAAGGGGTTTGTGGTTATGGGTGTTAAAAGAGACTGTATTGTGAAGGTTAGGGTTTCCCTCGCTGGTGACGTAACCTCTGAGCTGGATTACGCATACGTGTGTCATTGGCTCACAGCGACGCACCAGGCCTGTAGTTTGAAAGCTGTCTGGGGCCCTGGCTGGCTGGCTGGAGCTGCTGCTGCTGCTGCTGCACAATTAGCCCACACTGCGAACAAAAGTTACACGATTTTTGGAGACACAAATTCAAACTATTATTGTGAGCTCATTTTTTCCACCGTGGGGAAAGACGCCTACTGCTTTCTGATTTTACCAATGTAAAGGTGGCGGACTGGAGCAACAAACCCCCTGACAGGATTATTAACAGGAGCAGCCTTTTTTTTAATCGTTGTTGTTGTTGTTGAATGGTGTTTTATGTTTTATTGCATCTTCACTTGAGTTGCCTTGAACAACAACTCTCCACGCAAGGAGAGAAGAAAGCTACAACTCGTGTGCTGTGCTATCCACTTCCTTGTTGTTGCACACTTGGAGAGAGAGTGAGAGATGGGAGGCTAAGAAGTTTGTGAGTTGTGTTTTTTTGTTTTTAAACATTTTTTTAAAAAACTTTCACTTTAACACTATTCGGTTAATGGATATATATATTTTTGCACAAAGGCGTCAACATTTCAAGAGGAGCTGTATGGATTTTTTAACCCTGTGCTGCTTTGACCATGAATGAAGTGGACTAGTAGTAGTAGTAGTAGTGGAGGAGGCTAGCTTAGCATTAGCCTCAAGATGTCCGTCCTCTGCTAACTTAACTACACAATGGTTGAGTATCGACTAGCTTATCTAATTAAACATCATAGTGTGGCTTATGTCGTGTGATTGAATCTGTCGGCATCGAGTGTCATGAATTATCAGCTGAGGTAACTCCAAGCTTTTTTAAAAATTTCTTTATATCGGGTTTTTTTTCTCTCAGCCGAGCTAGCTTCGTGATGCTAACCGAGTTAGCTTCGTGATGCTAACCGAGCTAGCTTCGTGATGCTAACGCTAAGCTAGCTGGCTGGCTAGTCTTAAATGTGAATATCAGTTAACTAGCCCTGTTACAACCCCGCTAGCCCAAATGTTTTGTTCCACAGTTTCCACAAAGTAAAGTACGTAATATATATATATATATTTTATATATATATATAAGATTATTCTCTTAAATCGGGGTGGCTGTAAAGTGTAGAGTTCATTTTTTTTGTAGTATAAATGCCTAATTCAGAGGTGCTACGTGAGGGTCGGGGACGCAGCCCCTCCACGCAGAGAAATGCTAACAGGCAGGACAGGCGCAGTAGTAAGCCGGGGAGCGGTGCTGCTCAGCGGGACAAGCACCGGGACAAGAGACGCTCCTCGGCTTCCAGGAGGAAGAAACGCAGGCAGGCCAAGGGCAGAGACTTGTGGCATGTGGGTGCAACAGGGGAGCCGGGCAATGACCGAAAAGGCACTTTTGTAAAAGAGGTTGAACTGCGGACATTGGTGGAGTATGATGACGTGAGCTCCCAGTCAGAGAGGTTTTCTGGGAGTCCCTCTCCTAAACTTGACCCCCATGCTGACCGGCTCTCAGTGGAGAGGCTGAGCGATGTTGACTTCGGTGACTGTAATGGACCAGCATCCCCTCGCAGGAGTCACCCAAGAGACAGGGAGGTAGTCAGCCTCGCCAAAGACGAGCAAACTAGAGGACCAGCTGAGAGGAGCAAGCAAGACAAGGAGCCTAGCAAGAAAAAGGACCGCCAGAGCCGAGAGAGGGACTCCTCAAAAGTTAGGAGTGGAGGCAGCCTGAGTGGCTCTAAAAACCACAGAGACACTACGAGGAGCAATGACAGAAATGGTAAAAGGACATCCACAAGTCAGTCCTCACAATCTGCAGATAAAAGGGATTCAAAGAGGCACAGAAGTAAAACAAGATCTGACAAAGAGCCCCCATCTGCATACAGAGATGCTCCGCAATCTTATAGAGATGACCGTGAAGACCTCAGGCCATACAGGAGAAGTCCTGGATTCAAAGCCGAAAGTCCCTATGGGACATCATACTCATATAGCTACCAGTCGCCCGGTGGTTATAACCAGCTGATATCTAAGAGAAGTCCAACTTATGGGAGCAAAAGACTCTCTCCCAGTTCCAACTATTACAGCCGGGATACAGATATGTATGGGGCGTATGCCACCAAGTCACCCAGTTCATACTCCAGCAACAAAAGGAAGAGGTCCCCCGTGAGCCCGGCCAACTGGCGCAGGTCCCCGAGTTACGGCCGACACAGTCCATATGAGCAAGGAGAGTTTGGTTCGAGTCCTTATGGAAACCGCCGGAGATCACGAAGTCCATACAGAAAGTCCATGAGCCCAAGTCCAGATGTCAGGTGAGGGACTTTATAAAATGTGTATTTTATTTGTTAATTAATTTGATTTGTAATAATAAGGAACACTGATTTATAATATGATGGCTTATGAATGAAATTAGCCTCTTAATGAAAGGTGTTGACGTAATGTTATGCAACCCAAAGAAAGACTTAGTTATAAATGATTTATATTTAATATGGCTTCAGGTTTTTGTTTTCATTATTTCTGGCTTGTATATTCTTTAGCAAAAGTCTGGTTATTGTGCAGCTTGTTTTATGTTTTATTACACGCCATACATAAAAACACATTTCAGAACTGTAATATCCACCAGATCTAATGAAAGTAAGTCAAGCGTAAAGTTTATGATGTAAAGACAAAATCTAAAAAGTGTGTTCCTGTTTTTTTTGTTGACTTCCAGGCGATCTGCCAGGTCCCGTAGCAGAAGTCCATATTCATCCACTAGGCATTCACGCTCTCGTAGCCGTCACCGCCATTCACGCTCCCGCAGTCGCCCCTCTAGTCTTTCGCCGAGCACCCTCACCTTTAAAACCAGCCTCGCTGCCGAGCTCAGCAAGCAGAAAAAGGCCAAAGCGGCCGAAGCGGCTGCCAAGGCCAAGAACTCAAGCAACACTTCTACACCGACCAAGAGTTCCTCAGCCTCACACCAACCGAGTCCTAAGTCCAATCACACATCCAGAAAGGGCCGCCCTCCCTCTCCTCCCCCGCCAGAGAAAGGTCCCAGAACTCCAACGTCCAGCCAGCCTCAGTCCCCTTCCGACCGGTCATCTAAGAGGACCAGCGAGCACCAGACCAGCAGGGACAGAGACGGAAAGGGGAAAGATGACTCTGTACATCGGGATAAGAGGAAAGCACCAGCATCGGGACAGGTTAAAGACAAGGAACGACCCACTGGTCCGGTCATTTCTAATATGTCGTCCCTACCGTTGCCCCAAACAGTTCTTGAGCACATGGATAAAGGAGAAAGGTATGTGTGTGTATGTCACTGGGTTATTTGAATATTTACACATGATTGTCATGACTTACTCACTCTCTTTTGTTCTCTGTATCTCCTTCATTTTCCTCTTATCAGCTTTAAAGACAGCTTGCTCTCAGGAAAGAAAAAGTCAGATCGGAAGGCCCGTCAACTTCTGTCTGATTTGCCTCTCCCGCCTGAACTTCCTGGTGGCACGTCCTCCCCACACAGCCCACCCGATGACAAAAAGTCTCAAACACTGCGCAAAAGACCTAAGTATGTTAAATTCCATTCAATGTACAATACAACATATTTCCTGTGCCTCTTGTTTTATTTTGTATTCATATTTATAATCCGTATTTTACTTGTAAATCACAGAATTTGCGGCCCAAGATACGGTGAGATTAAGGAAACTGAGATCGACTGGGGGAAACGCTGTGTGGACAAATTTGAGATTATTGGAATCACAGGGGAAGGTACCTACGGTCAGGTGTACAAAGCAAAAGACAAAGACACCGGTGAGTGATTTAAATAAACAAGGATCGCTCCTTAATGTTCCTTAAATGTAAAATAAAAATGAATGATGATACCCCTCTCTATTTAAAGTAGTTATTACTGAGAATCTGTGCAGCTGATTGAGTTTTTCTCTTTTGTCCCCCCCTAGCTGAAATGGTGGCTTTGAAGAAGGTTCGATTGGACAATGAAAAGGAGGGCTTCCCAATCACGGCCATCAGAGAGATTAAAATTTTGAGGCAACTCAACCACAAGAGCATCATAAACATGAAGGAGATCGTCACAGACAAGGAGGATGCTCTGGACTTCAAGAATGATAAAGGTATATAAGATATGTGTTTGCTCTCACAACATACTGAAGAATATGAATAAGGCTTCTTTTTTTGGATGGTTTTCTTAATCTCTTTTCCTCCATTCCAGGTGCTTTTTATCTGGTATTTGAATACATGGACCACGATCTGATGGGTCTGCTCGAGTCTGGCTTGGTCCACTTCAACGAGAGCCACATCAAGTCTTTCATGCGACAGTTGCTAGAGGGTCTCGATTACTGCCACAAGAAGAACTTTCTGCACAGAGACATCAAGTGCTCCAATATTCTGCTCAACAACAAGTAAGTCCTCTGGGATTTTTAAACTCACACAGAATGAACGCTACTGTTGAGCTTTATTACATTGTAAAGCACATTTTCCCAACTAGACTTAATCTTTATTTTCTTTCTCCTAATCAGAGGTCAAATAAAGCTCGCAGACTTTGGTCTTGCTCGGCTGTATAACTCTGAAGAGAGGTGAGCCTCTGATGTTCTACCTTAGACACTCATTAAACCTCACATACAAAGCTGTCTTTCCTTATTAAAGATAATATTTACATGTATTTGCAAACATAGCTTATGATTTACGACGGCCACAAACTTACTCGTATGTGTTAATCTCACTTCCAGTCGACCTTACACCAATAAAGTGATTACACTATGGTACCGTCCCCCGGAGCTGCTCCTGGGAGAGGAGAGGTACACGCCAGCGATTGATGTGTGGAGCTGCGGGTAAGAGCAGGACCGATACTGAATCAGTGTATTTATGTTATTTGATTGATAAGTGAGTGAGTGGCACAGTTTGGTTATGATAATCAAGGATTATGTGTTGGATTTTGTTTCTATTACAGATGCATACTTGGAGAGCTGTTCACAAAGAAACCAATCTTTCAGGCTAATCAGGAGCTTGCCCAATTGGAGCTCATCAGGTATGTTTATCCAAAATCATTCAGAATCCTAGACTGGTTCTTTAATCAATTAATCAATCAATCAATCAAACTTTCATACAGACCAGTGTAGTCCAAAGTGCTTTACAGTTGGCTGATTGACAAGCTGATAATAAGAAAATAAAAGAATAAAAATTTAAAAGACAAAACTGGAGACTAATGCATGCAAGAGAAAATAAAAATGCTTAAAAATTTCAATAGAATAAGTAAAATAAGATTATTAAAAGTTAGAGTGATAAATTAGGTTAAAATGGATTAAAAAGACAAAAGAAAAGTAAAATAAAAGATGAATAATTAATAAAAGCTGGACTAAAGCTAGGTCAAGAGAGAGAGATTAAAAGACAAATAAAATTGATAAGAAGATAGAACTATAGAATGATAATAAGATACCCTAAAATAAAGTAGACAAAAAATGAAAATTATTCATCAAAAGCCTGCCAGCATTAATATAGTGCCGCTCCCCCTTGAACCAGAGACATACACTTGAGAAGACATCTCAGCTATTCTTAAGGAGTGAGAAGGAAAATCTCTGCTAATTTGCTCAGTGATGGTCTCATTTAACCGTAATGCCTCACAGCCCAGCCATAAATGTGTTTTAATTAACACAACTTATTTCACATTACTGCCCTTGTTAGAAGAAAGGTGAAAACAGTCAATAATTCAGTGGAAGCAGCGTCTTGTGCTGAGGGGGAAACCCTAAAACTTTGTAGAGGAAGCTGTAAAGTATGCAGGCTTTTATGAAAATGGATGTATTAGGACTATATGATCTCTTTTTAAGCATTTCATTTAATTCTTTCTGTCTCCTCACTATTTTTTACTTAAAATTTAGGGTTACTTTAACTGTTATCCACCCCAACAACACCAAGGCAAATTCCATATATGTGCAAAACCTACTTTACCTACTAAAATTTAGATTCTGATTAACTTTCTTCTCTTTGCTTATTTATTCACTTAGCCAGTTGGAACATTTGGGGTTGTGTAGGAGGAGATAAAATTAGCTCAGTGAAGACAAATGTGACTCACTGTAAAGTCACAAGTCAGTTATCTGTTTGTCAGAGGTAATTTTGGGAAATGTAGTCACTGATTTAAGTAGAAATTGTTTCAAAAATCATCAGCGGAAACATGAGGTAAGCTGGAAGAAATGACAGAAAGGTAACAGACCAGCTGAATACCCTTTTTATATATTACTTAGTTAAATTAGTAAATAATAGACAATCAGCATCCAGACAGTGTCCACACATTGCTGCACTCTGCTTTAAACAAATAAATCTCTGTCTTTTAGCCGAATATGTGGAAGCCCGTGCCCCGCGGTCTGGCCAGATGTAATAAAGCTTCCCTTCTTCAACACCATGAAACCAAAGAAACAGTACAGGAGACGACTACGAGAGGAGTTTGCTTTGTAAGTTAATGTACATCATGTGTATTTATAGATTTTATGGTTTGAGCCTTTTTTCTAGCTATTTCATTTTACTGAGAATTTTGTTTGTTGTTCAGCATCCCTCCGTCTGCCTTGGACCTGTTTGACCACATGTTGAACCTGGACCCAAGCAAACGCTGCACGGCTGAACAGGCGCTAGGCAGCGAGTTCCTCAAGGACGTGGACCCAGACAAAATGCCCCCACCAGAGTACGTTTTGGT
Source organism: Scomber japonicus (assembly GCF_027409825.1). Classification (NCBI taxonomy): domain Eukaryota; kingdom Metazoa; phylum Chordata; class Actinopteri; order Scombriformes; family Scombridae; genus Scomber; species Scomber japonicus. The sequence continues at coordinate 6,765,447 of NC_070598.1, forward strand.
TCACGTTGCATCACCATGTTGATCCTGTTTTTGTTATTTTCTTAATCAGGTTTACAGACTCTGTCGCACTTCTCACCGCGATGATTATTTCCATTTCTCCAGCCTTCCTCTGTGGCAAGACTGTCACGAGTTGTGGAGTAAGAAACGCCGGCGGCAGAAGCAGATGCCGGAGGAGCTGGCAGCACCTAAGGCGCCTCGTAAAGAGCTTGGCCTTGACGACAGCCGCAGTAACACTCCCCAGGGCTTCCCCGCTCCTGGGGGAGTCAAAGCCCAGAACGCAGCTGCCACTGCACTGCTGGGTAAGTTTGACCACTGTTTATATTTGTACTGTCTGGGGAAAAGTATCATTTAAAAAAAACAATACCAGCATCAATCCAAGTTCCCTTTAAAGACGTACTGATACCAGATGAGTACTTCATTTGAGACCCATTATATGAATTGAAGCATTAAATTGCATAAATCCTCCACATCTAAATGATTAGATTTTTACACAAATACATTTTGAAAATCTTCAAATTATTAATATTTAACCCTTGCATTGATTGGCTGTGAGCAAGTCGATACAAATTGTAATACTTTCTAGCTCTGGGTGCAAAGAAGATTGAGGTATTTTGATTTCAGTTTATACCGTAAAGTTATCAAGCACCGATACCCAGCCCCAGTACTATCATATTGTGACTTGTCAGTTATTTGTAAAGCACTCTCAACTTGCACTTACCAGTATGAAAGGTGTTATACAATTCAATTTGGATTATAGTAATGCAGTGCAGTCAAGTATAAACAGAAAATTTGTTAAAATATGCAAATTTAGTCAGACTAAAATATTTAATGACTTTTAGAGATCATAAAAGGCTGGAGTAACTGATCTTGGATCCAGAATGTCATTTATTTATTCGCTCACTCAGTTTATATGTCTTTCCTACGGTACTGACCATACACGTATGTCATGTATATAGAGAGCACACTGGACAAAGCTCCTCTCTTGTTTGCTGCTGCCCTGTGTCTGTAGGGTGCTCCATATCTCAACACTGTTAGTCCTTGTTGTAGGGATGAGTCGCCTAGTCAGACATACCTGAAATCTGACGTGTTTTAACTTGCCATTAAAAAGGAGCATACACCCTGACACACTGGGTTATAACATATCTTTGCTCTGTCTTCTTGCAGATCCAAAGGGTCCAAACTCCCAGTTGACCCAGGAGCAGCTGGCGGTCCTCCTAAATTTCCTCGGCCAACCCAAGAGTGCAGTGAACACGGCCCAGTTTGTGCAGACCATGAGCACCAAGGTCAACCAGGAGACATTACAGCAGCTCTCCAAAGCGCTAGCCCCCACCGACCCTGCAGAGCCACCTCCTCCTCAGCCTACGCCCACCAAGCCTCCCCAGCCCACTGCTCCAGCAGGAGTGCCCCGCACACCCCCGATGCCCAAGCCTCCTTCCCCACCGATGTCTGCACCGTCGAGTCTCCCGGAAGGAGAGGCTGCAGCTGCCACCCAGACAGCCATGACAATGCTGCTGGCTCAGCTTCTGCAGGCTCAACAGACTCAGAGGCAGGAAGCGAGTGATGGTGGTGGAGAAGGGGCGGAGAGCACCAACGCTGCTGCAGGAGCACCTGGGGGTCCTCCTCTTCCTCCAGAGGTCAAACAGCCTCCAGAGCCCAGCCCTGTCTCTCCAGGTAAATCTAAAGCTATTTATGAGACAGTGTGAAAGTTTAAAACGTTATAAATAATTCATATTACTGAAAAGAGTTTTTTATCGATCTCTAAAAACTGATAATGCCAAAAGGGTCACAGTTAAAATTCATTACCATCCAGATAAAAGGAAATGTGTGAAACATAAATCCTTAACACTTATTTTGTCTTTCAGTGTCAGAGGTAGGTGGAGTATCCATCCTACCCCCAGACCAGAGACCACCTGAGCCTCCTGAGCCACCTCCACACGCCGACCTGGACTACCGGCAGCCACCGCCTGAGCCCAAGACAGGCCACGCTCCCCCCATCGCATCTACAGGTGGAGGTGATGGAGGGAGACCGCCGGAGCCGGATTATCCACCTCTCCCCACTGCAGAAGGACCCGGATACGGGGGAGACTACAGCCATCCACCTCCTCCGACCTTCACTCCCGCAGGGTTCGGGGAGAGCTACATGGGTCACATGTTGGGTGGAGGCCTGCCACCTCACGCTCTGAGGGACGTGTTTAGCGGGCCGGGCCAGGCCGCCGGCTCCTCCTCTTCCTCGACTGCGGGGGTTTTGGCCCCGGCCCACCCTGAGCCCTTCCCTCCGAGCGCAGGAGCCACCGGAGCCAGCAGCATGGTGTTCACCGGGGACAAGGACCACCGCTTCGAGTACAATCACAGCCCCTTACACGTGGAGGGGCAGCCCAACCCCAGCGCGATCCACCTGTACAACCACAGCATGGCTAGAAAGGATGGTGTACCTCCTCCCCCACCCATCCAGGCACCAGGCCAATCTTGGGGCTCCCCTTCTCAGGTCGGGGCTCCGCCACTACCCCTGGGTTTTGTCCCACACGTGAACTCGACAGCAACAATCAGAGGACGAGGCCTGCCTTTCTGATAGACTGGTAATATGAAACGGCAGTCGTAACAATGTACAAAGGCTCGAGGACTCGAGTTGTGAGCCTGGAGCCTCTCAGGCCAGACCAGAGAGGATCTGGAGATGCACACTCAATTTGTAATAACTTAATTCTGTGTAAGGCATTGTATTCCTCCTCGATCTGGAATGCGGAGTACGTTGCAGAAGGACAGCTGAATAACACCGGAGGAGCTTTTCTTGCTCATACCATTTTCATATTTTTTTGTAATCTATTCTGCTGTCTTTTAAATTAAACTTTTACCTTTTTTGAGTGTACATTTATCAGGCCGGGTAAAATTTTAAACCTCTACCTTTTAGCCTTTCTGTAATTTGCTCCAGGGCAGAGTAGTATTAATGTTTTGCACTACTGACTGAAGTAGGCGGAAACTATTTTAGCTATGAAAGGAAACGGATGATGTGCTTTATCTGCACAATTAGGATTATGACCAGTAATGTAGTTTCCTCTTCTTTTTTTTTTTATGGCCATGATTATGTTGAAACAAGGATGGCTCAGTTGACTGGGTTGATGGCAGGGAGCTATTTGATGAAAAAAAGAATAAGGACTGTTAGTTCCTGAGAGAGAAAGAAAGAGAGAGACTGGTAGCACTTGGACAACTGCAGCAAATCTGATATCTGACTTACTGGAGAAAAAAGGCTGTTTTCACTTTAAATTCCACATGCCTTTTTGCCAATAGGTATTGTAAAATCATGAGCAAAACAAACACATAACCCAAGTTGGAAAAGTAAAAAAAATGTCTTTTTTTTTCTCCTTTTTTTTTTTTTTGTACTAAAATGATTTTGTCCCCCACCCTCCTCCTTTGGCAAATGTTTATTAAAGAAATGCCAACAATGTATCGCTGTTGTGTGTTTTAATTACTACAAAGATCATCTTATCCTGCTGTGTTGAATAGGTGACATCATGAAATCTACCACTAGATGGCAGCATCTTGTCAAATATCACCACACTCTGACTGAACTGTATTATGTGCTTATTGCAATGGATGGATTTGGTTCCACTGCTGCAGGTAAGTGTATTTTCTTGTCACTTTAACTCAGAAGCAATACACCTAAGCCTTCAACCACAATTAAACTTAATCTTGACAGTTTGAGCAGATTCACCACTCATAAGATGACAAGCTTCTTGAGGAAGTCGGTGTATAATGTGAGTAGGGGATATTTCGGCACCAGTTGTAGCATGAAAACTCATACCTGTGATGTTTTTTTAATTTTTTTTTTAAAGGCTACACTTCTTTATCAAGAGAGGAATGGCTAAGAAGACGGCAGCACACACCAACATAATACACAGCCTCAAATACAGATACAAATCAGTGTGACTGTCAGGAGGAAAGGGAACGTTAGAAAGGATGATAGCTCCCGGTGGACTCGATCCTCAAGCACTTTTACTTTGAATTGTGTGGAAAACAGTTTCCAGTCCTCAACGCTCCCTCTTAACGCCAACTTTGAATTCCTTCTGCGTGTCAAATAGACCCTTTTGCCATTTTTACTTTTACTTTTATCAAAAGAGTTGCTGCTCTTAAAGAAAATAGTTGAAATGATTATGTCAGAGAAAACTGGAGGTTCTCAAATGTAAAAAAAGCATCAAATTAGTGATTAACAGTTTAAACATCTAATAAATGATCAACATCAACATTCAAACTTCTAAGAAAATGTATCTGGTTGTTGTAGATTATGAATTATTACGTTAAAAGAAAAAAATGAATTGAATCTAGTTAAAAATCATCACTTTTTGCTCTCCAGTCACTCTAGATCCAAGTGCTAAGACTCAAAATATTCAAATATATTGGCAATTACCATTTCACCCTTACATACTGTTTTTATTCTGACCCATAATTAGTCTCTACATCTATTTACATTCATAAATTCCTCATTCTGTGAAAAAAGGCATTCACACAATCATTATTTTATTACATTAGGAGAATTCTCAATAAAAGAAATGCGTATAGGGTGTTTTTACAGCTCAATTTGACCCTGAACAGGCTGCATAACAAGCTTTAAACACTACAAGTGAAAGGTAAAGCTTCACAGGACAGGAGGGGGTTCGGCATCGCCTACTGTGATATTCTGCATGCTAAAAATGTTGAGACACATTCCTCACACATCTGTCCTTTGTTTTAGCCATTATAGCCACATCTGAATTCGTCACGTCACGTCGCTGGTGATGAAAAAGTTATTATCTCAGAGGGGTTCCGTCTTGCAAAGCTAATTCAGAGAGCAGGATGGCAGCTCGTCTGTGATTAATACGGCGTGAATGATGGATTGCTGGAAATTTACGGCAGCTTCAGCGAGACTGGCAGCATCATATTTTCGGTGACTGATTGAAACAACAGTGAATGTTTAAAGAGCAGAAGAAGAGAAGAGGCAGCGTGAGTCAGGCAAGGTATTTATGGAGAATATGCAATGCAGATTTGCACGAAAAGCACAGCATTCACATTTTTTGGTGAATTGATTTAAAATAAGACTCTAATAAAGACTGTAAAATGACAGATTTCACTTCCATCTAATTTAGTAGAACATCCCACCTGCCTATAAACCAGTAGCTCCTAACCTTGGCACCAGGACGGCCCTTGGGGATCCATGGATAAATCTGAGAGGTCACAAGATGGTGAAATGGTAAGAAATGAAGTTTTCTACACACAAAATCATGTTTATTTTTTATGTCTTTGCTCTAATTTCTGCTTTCTTGTGATGTTTTGGATATATTCACCTCCCTGGGCTTCTAAGAATCTTTTATATGAAACAATCTGAGATGGAAAAATGACTCTTGGGTTGGACTGCTCTTTACCCACAGCCACATTAAGGGGTAATGTTGCCTTAATTGAAGGGTTTACCAACCAAAAAGTTTGGGGACCACACTTCCCATAGTGGCAACATCAATAAATGTCCCTAAAATTTATACGAGTTCAAAGCATTTCAGCTTTCATCAGCCATCAAAAACAATCCCACACCAAACAGAGCTACAGTGTACAGCAGGTGAGCTGATGACCTATAGTCACATGAAAGAAAAGGATATTTCTATGAATCCTCACAGAATACCAAGGAATAAAACCTCTGTTACACCATGCAACCCTAATAATATGAAACCTTTTATCAATACAGCACTTTTAATGGCACTCTTAATGTTTTACATAGAGAAATACGTTGGCAAAAAGAAGTTACACACAATAGAGGAGCAGCAGAAAAAGACACAGCAGGAAAGACGAAGTGTTAAAAGTAGAGAATAATGGACAGCCTCATTTGAAAGTGTCGGAATAACAGTCAAACATTTGTTGAAAGCAGCTTGTGAAAGGTGAGGTTTGAGAGCTTATTTAAAACTAGGGAAGATCACAGAGCTTTGAATGTCCATGGGGAGAGATTTCAGAGAGTCGGAGAAACAATAGAGAAAGATTATTGATTCCATCTTAAAAAGGATTTGAACTTGAAGAAAAAAACAACATACATAGTCAAACTTTTTCTGATTCTTAATTGAAAAAGCAAATGTGAAAAAGGGTAATGGTCAGTGAGAAAATCTACCTGGAGTGGGAATATGGACATTACAATTGCTTTTTGCTTTATGGACCCTGAAAGCATCGCCCATTTTTCATCCTTTGTCTGTAAAAGAAAAGAAGCTACTAATGAAATATCAGAAAGAGATTAAAAAAATCCCAAAAAAACAACAACCCCCAAAAAACCCAAATGCACAATGAATGAATAGTTTCCTTAAATCTAATGGTAAAAAAGTGGTTGCAGGGAAGGGCACATAACAACCAGGCTGACAGGAAAATTGTCAAAGAGACAAAAGAAAAAGGTTCCTCACAGCATGATCCCTCTTTTCTGGTGCATGGTGGTGTTTACTGAGCCCCCCTATTCTCTAACTCTCTGTCAATCACACACAGACACACAGATTTCTCTTACTAACACTTAGAGGGCCTTAAATTGTCTAGATTCATTCACAAACCCATAACTAACCAAGAAGCTTCTGAAAAACAAAGGGATCAGCAAAACGCCACACACACTTAACTTCACACACATGCTCATGGCAGCACTTTGCAAACACTCACATTATTTCTATAGCAACTGCACCGCCTGCTTTTTGCCACAGTGTGGAGCTAAAGGACTGGAGTGAGAGAGCTGAAAACTCAGAAGCATCTCACTCCTTCAACTTAGATTTCATATACACTTGCAAAACAGAAAAGTATGACCAAGATATACCGAAGCCCATAAATGTGAACACGTTAACGCTTGTGTCTGACACGTAGAGCAGGTGGGAAATTCATTTTTTTTACTTGCTTCAGTGCACGAGGGAGCTGGCAGAGGGATGAAGACTTTCTTTAAACTTCCTTAGCTGCTTGCTCTTGATGAAAATGGGAAGCAGCCAATTTCATTACGATCCACGAGCTCATCATATTTGGCTAATCAGAGACTTACCTAGAGTTGAGCTTGTTAACTCATTAAGTCCTCTGCACTGTTCCAAGGTGGCTCGAGGGTAGGAAGAGGCGCTGCTTGTGCTAACTGTTGACAGTTGAATGCAGGAGGAGAAAAAATAATTAGGAATTAAGGATGATTTATTGAAGAATTAAAGTGCTGACTTTGAATTAACCTTTGAGATTCTGCAGTAACTGAACCATAATGTGACCCACAGTGCATCACTGCACCTTAGGCCATACTGTTCCTTAAAGAGGTGAGTCAGCTGAACTAATGGCTGTTTAATGGCCTCTGGTCAAACCTTGTTTTCTTTTTGTGTCTGTGTGTGTATGTGTGTGTGTGTTTAAAGAAAGTGAGACACACACACACAGAGAGAGAGAGAGAGAGTGAAAATGCATGCAGCTGACATTTTTAGATAATGTTTTGTTTACAATTTTCGGTTTTATTTCTGAGTGATTCCCTCCCGGGGGCTGTGTTCAAAGTAGTTTTTAATTAAAATATGAAATCTAAAAGTGGTGGCAGTGAAACAATAGTTGTGCAGTCTTCCACACGCATGCACAGCAAAACTTTCGTAGTGTCAGTAATTACGCCTGAAGCATATTATTTAAGCTCAGGTAGAAAACCAACCATTAACGTGACTACATTACAGAGTGTTAATCTCTCTTAATGAGCGGTTTCTTTTTAAGGACACCGCATTAACTGTGTAATTTCAGAGATAGCGATTTACTTAATATTCACTGAATGGAGAGAGTAAAGCTTTCAGAGTAGATCAATCACGATGGATTGTTAAAGGGCAGCTTTTCCACCCCGGTGCTCTGTATCATTGTCTGAGTGTCCAGCAAGGTGACACATTGCCCAAAGGTTACGCCGCACTGACCTTTATTGTGCTATTGTCACACATGGTGGCAGAGACAGTCAATGGTTAGTGAAACCATCACATTACCGAAAAGGTCACTTGTTTGATCTACGCAGCCATCAATAAGGCCATCGATAGCTATGTGTGCTATAAAACTGCTGATTTCCAACTTTCAGAGGATGATCAGCTGAATTTCACACAAATGACACCCAAGAATGTGTGGCTCCTATACCAAACGCACATGTTCATCTGTGTTTTCTGTCTTCCACTGTGAGACGTGGCCTCGCATTCTTCATGACATCCCCATTAACTCCAACCATGGAGACAAAGGGCGCGCCAATCATTCACAGCAGATGTGACCCAGAGATGTCATGCTCAACCTCGCTTACACCTACTTTGATATGTAAGGTCAGGTTGCAGTAATTTACCCCTGCTAGTCTTGAAACCAACTGTCTTTAACCCTCAGACTTTCTTGGAAGGGCACATCAAAGCTAAAGTTGCTGGAGAGCATTAATTCTTTAAAAAAAGAAAAAGAAAAAAAATGTAACTTTGTGAAGCTTAAACAAACATCTGTGCAGTTTTCACACATTTTTTGGACCCTGTTGTTAAGTGTTTGCACTGGAGAGCTGTTTGCACTTTACAAGAGTGTGGAAAGAATATTAATGAGCCAGGAGGATGATCTTGTTGAGCTTTAAGATGGTCTTACCTGCACCCTGCACTTCTCTCTCTCTCTCTCTCTCTCGCTGTTTACACACAAAAACAACAATTCAACTAGATTTCGATCAATGCAAAGTATGAGTCCCGCTGTGTGTTAAAGGATAAGACCGAAGACTTTTCAAATAACACGTGCAGAGCCAAACAAACAACAGTATCTACTTAGAAGTGTTGTGTGTGTATCCAAAGCTTGATATATGGTATTCCTCTGTGCTGCAGACCCCTGCTGTTATCCAAAAACTATTAAAACCACCTTAATGAGTCACACTGTTGCACTAGGTGACATGATAGAAATGACTCCAAAGACTCATAACTCATTTAGTCTCCAGAGAATGCTTCTGTGTATTTTAGTTGAAACTGTGAAATGTGTCGCCTAGATAAATAGAGAGAAGCGACATCATCCAACAGAACAGTGTCTTCTTTGAGTTAGTTGGACGGCACACATGTTACGGATGATTGCATGTTCTTGAGCTTCTCTGTCCTTTAGCTTCTCAACTCAAGTGTGACATCTAGGTTACATGTGGCCTCCGTTTTGTTCATGCATGATAAAATAGTATTCGTGCAACTGGGCTTGGTAAGGTTGATATGTATGTCAGTAATAAACGACTACCAGTGTGTCTTCTTTCACTTCTTCCTCTCCAAACTCCTCAAACAAGAGACATTGACCCTGTTACAGAACGGCAGATGCCACCGAGCATGTGAGGAAATGTGGTTCTGTTTACAGAGCTTTGCTAGCTTGTTGTGCTACATATCACAACCTCTTGATTTAGCACTACACTGTACATTGTAAGGAACTTAAGTACAAAGTCAAGAGGTTGTGATATGCCAAGAACAAAGACAAACACTTCAAATGAACTAAGATACAGTAAATCACACACACAAAAATCCTATTACTTTGAATGCAACACATGAAGCATAATTCTTACTTTGGTTGTAGAGTTGATGTTCTGCTCAAATGATAGTTTTATCACAGAATTGAAAGAGATCATTTAAGATCGAATGGGCAATGTGAGAGCTGTAGACCTGTTAATTGTTGCTGCACACCACCATTATGGACAATGAGAGAGATTAAGATCCAAGTAAATTAAGAAGGAATTAGTGGAATTGAATGAGTTATAACAGCTTCACAAGTAGAGCGCATGCATGCTTTATTGCTTATAAATTTCACTTTTAACTTGGAAGAGGAAGATTGTTTTATTACCTCTTTTCAAAATTTACTTTGTCAACCTTTAATTTCTCCCATGTTTTTGAACTGTAGTTTGAATTTTGAAGAGTGACAGCCTGCTACTCACTCAATGAGAAAGCTGTTGTATCATCATTTGACAGTTTTTTCCTTCATAAATGTAATTATTTTGCCATTTTCATCTCTTTTCTCAATGCTTTGACTAATGCACCTGCAGTTTTGACACTGATTGATTAGCCTCTTTTTCATGAGGTGTTTACAGTTTATCCATCCTTGTCTGAACCTTTTCTGCATGGATCCATATGTCCGTAGTTTTACACCTTTCCCCCGTCCTCAAGTACATCTTTCCACAGCAGGTGCCAAGGAGCTGTTTCTCGCCATCTGCAGTGATTGGTTGTAATATTGGTGAGCTGCCGCTGCTGTATTTACTGTAAGATGTGTTGGATCAATAAAAATTCCTCTGAGAATAGAAAGAAAGAAGCAGAAATAGTTACAGTGGTGTGTTTTTCAAACTGTGTAATGGTTTAAACAGGATTATGGTAAATCACATTTGTACAGTGGACGGTATTATACCGTTGATGTCAGTAAATCCATCGCTTCATGGCATACAAAATCTCTATCTCTAAGGTGAAATGAGGCTAAATGATCTGTGACAATGGGTACAACTATTTTATAAAGCAACGTCCCACGCCTTATAGCTGTCCAAGCTATGGAAAAAATCTCCAGAGACATTAACGTAAATGTGCTTAAGCAAACACAACTGCTTTTCCATAAATGTGAAGAGGAAAATGTAATCAAGCGTGAAATGCGAGCGATGCAATCCAGAGAATTATTGTGGCTCAAATTGAAATGGCGTGGGGGGTGGGGGTGGATACAAAACAGACAACCACTTTGACGTGTGTAAAGGTCAATAAGTCAATAAGACATCTTGTTTATGATTCATTGCTTAGATGACGCCTTGCACAGCAGTTTGGCATACTGTAAAACCTTGGCACTGCACTGGAAGATGAAGCATATACAGTGAATGTTGTTCTGGAGCTTGTTTTCCCAGCGGCTGTGGAAATCTGCTATTCCCATGTGGAGTTTTAAGTGTTATTTCAAAGTGAATATGCTGCAGATGAACCGCTGACATCTTCCTGAGCAAACAGCCTGTCAGAGAAAAACATACCACCTCACACCCAGGAAGCACATTTACCTGCAGGGAAAAACTCACCCCAAAGACTGCTGTTGAACCCATCAGAACAAAAATAACAAATAAAATCTGTTTTTTGTGTGGTTGTTTATGATGAAGGGAGGAAAAATACACAAAAAATGATGATAAATGGCTCTGTTTAGTGACTATACAAGCAGGCAAATTTAAATAAATACTGACTAATGTCTCTCAGCTATCAGTCAGCTCAAAAGTAATCATGTTATCATCAATAATCAAAGAATTTACTTACATATAGCCTTTACATATAGTACACACATATTGTTGTTTTTATTTCAGGCATAAAACTGATGTCATCAGCTAAAAATTACAAGGTGGAAAGATAAATGTTAGTTTAGAGACATTCAATGTTTTAGCATTATCATCATGACTACATTAAGTAAAGAAAAAAAAACTATATTTTTCTTACAGAAGGAAACAATTTTTCAGATTCCGATTCAAGGTACTTGAAGTAAGACTTACTTCTGACTTCCAAAACAAGAACTTGTTTTCTCCCCCGACTTCAACAACTTGTTATTGCACTTCCACAATTATGAGGTATTCAAGAGACAGATTAAACTAAAATATTGGTCAAAATCAAGCATCAACCTCTGGAGCTGAAAAACAAAGCTAATGCAAAACGGCCAAAAACTGCAGTTCCTCGAATGGCCACTTGAGGCTGGTTCCAAAAGCAAGTCAATCCGCTTAGAGCCCCTTCCCCCCATGTTAAAAAGCTCAACTTTACAGCAGAAATAAACATGTTTACAGCCTATTGGTAATTAACATTCATGACAACTGTACAGGTGGGCAATTTTATGTAACTCACCTTTTTAAATTTTATTGAGGCTTAAAGTTATGAATAATTAAAGGCATTGCCATCTTGAGTGACAGGTGGGCAAGTCGCTACGCCAGCAACAACATTAATATGATAATGTAAATCACCAATTCACAAGATACTGTCAGTTTATGAAAGTTAATTGTAATGTTCAGTTTTTCCTAGTTTCTACATGTTGCTTTTATGGTTTTAAGCCTGTTTTTTACTAGTGAAAATTAGTATTAGCATTGTAATGATTAACCATAGACTGTAAATGCACTGTGCTAACCGAGCTAGCTAGTTTGCAGCTGGCAGGTCGTGTTAAGGTCAGCTCCACCCTCTCATCCAAATATAATCTGTTCTGGCTCCAAAAATCCAAGATGGCAAGGGTCAATAAATGCAAACTCATGCTTACTTAAACCAGTGGGTGATGTCACAGTGGTCACATCCATTATTTCTTATAGTCTGTGGTCATAATTGATGCATCAGAGCCTGAGGGTGAAACTCCAACATCCTACACTGCCCAGAGTTCAACTTCACGCCGTTTCATTTGAATGTCTCTTCATGGTAAACAACCACATCTTTTAAACTCCACAATGAAACTTTTGTAGAGCAGTCTTTCATATTATTACTAATATGAAGTCTCTGAGCTCATTTTGAGATTACTCAAATGATATTAACTCCCCCAGAGCCACAGAAGTAATTGCTCAACTGTTTTCACAGGCCGTGCGGTAGCCCCATGATGAGTAAATTGACGTTGACACTAAAAATCGGTTGAGCATCCCTTGAAGGGGTCATAATTCCCACATTTCCCTGTGGGGATCTCACACTCATCCCCTCTCCCGCGAGAATAAAATTAATCTTAAAGTAAGAAGCCAAATCAAACAAAAGCTTAGACATGCAGCTGTGATAGAAGATATTCATTTTCAGGATAATTGGTGATGTGTGGATCTATTTCATATTCTGCATGTGATGCTAAACATGCTACACATGCAGAATAATCCATGCTCATCCAGTTTAATCCAGTTGGTTGGTGACTCCTTAAACAGGAAATAATATCAAAGAAACAGGATTTGTATGGATCTCATTGGGGAAGCAATCTCTCCAACCTTATGTTTGCATGTGAGTCATGCAGCAGTAATGGTGTATAAGTTTATGTTGCAGGTAAATGACTGCCATACGGTTGGTCGTTAATGTGGAGTCCCATCTGGAGCAGATTAATTAGAGAAAGGAGAATATAAAAAAGCATCCTTATCACAATGTCCTCCTTACTTTTTAATCAGATCCTTGCCATCACAGGACATTGTGTATGTCTTGGTAAAATATTTCTTCTTGGTGCAAGCTCTCCTCCCACAAGACTTAATTCGATTTGGCATTTGAGCGGTTAATTAGGCTACATCAGGCATAATGCCAATTTATTAGAATTTCTGGTGCATGTTGGCAGTCTGTTGACTGATGAACATGCCCTTCTGAATTACAAATTCTCCTTCGTCTGTAAACAGTTGAAAATTATTGGTAGCAGGGAGCATAGAGGGGCAAGTGCTGTCTGCTCTTATTACAGAAGATGTTTTTTCATTAAATAAAAGTGTCTCTATTTGCATCCTTTGTAACCTTTAAGTTCAAAAAGTTCATTGAGTGTACTCAAAGTTTAACTTTGGGTTGACATTGGCAGAGTTTTTAATCAAGTTTTTGTGTGGCTGAAAATGTCGAATTTCTTCCTGACAGGGAGTATATACTGTACTTTCTCTCCAAAGCACTGTCCAAATATAGTATTGGGGGTCAAAATTACTAAACATAACAACACTGGACCCTCACAGATAAGGTAACAATGCAGTTTTAATTTCAACTTTGTTTCTGAGAATGATTTTTCATTTTGGGATGGTGGACGTTCACAGAATGAAATCTAAAACTTTCAGCAGTTGCATTTGTGAGTAATACAAGGTGTCACAGTTGCTCCAAAAATAAGCAGATTTAAAAAATAAGTTTTCTCAACATTATAATGAATAGTATTTATCTTCTGTGCCCCATATTACTATACATAAAAATAACTACTTCTTTTCTAACACATTTTTTTGGACTGATGATTGAAAACCAACAACAAAAAAGGAACAGCTGAAAACATTTCAAACAAGCTACCAAGTAACCTAGCATTACTTTCAAGGCTTAAGGCGTAGCATATCATTTGCTAACTATAATTTGGGGGCTTCCACTGTGTTGTATTTCTCCACTAAAAATGTCCTTGCATCAGAGTTGAGGCTTTTGGGGAAATCCACCAACTGTAACCCAACTTGTTATCTGATAGCATTATTTTTCCCAATTGACACCATCTTCCTCTTCCAAACAGTCTAATCTTTCAAAGAATAACAGGATTATATTAGAATAAAACATTTTTCAACCCACTCATGGAGCTAACCTCAGCTTTATTATCTATCTATTGGTATACAGAGGCAGTACCCACCTACCATTTTTTCCTACCTAGATATTCGTAGCTGAATCAGATGTTACATCAATTAGAGTAGATATCTTTGGAAATAACATTGTATTGATGGTTGTACTATCTTCGGCATCTCATCAAATACTCTTAGCTTCTTATTTACTCACTGCAGAGATTTGATGTCTGCCTCTTTCATTCTTCACTGGGTTCATTGACAGGGAAAACGTTCAGGCAGAGATGATGATTGATAACATCTGGATATAAATTACTTGACAAAAGGAACAATTTGTTATTTGCTTTGAGAACCTTTTTCTTGTGTCTGAATAAATAGTTGAAAACATTGTGATGTGATGGTAATGTACCTAGTGTTAGCTGCTGGTCTCTAATGTTTAGTTTTCAATGGCACCCATTGGTATGCTCACACTAAATGTGGTGCAAATTACATAGGAAGTTAATGTAAATATGCAAAATGTGCACTGGGCAACGCCAATTATACAACTTCGTGACATGAATGCTCAAAATTAACATAATTTCCATATTTGCAAATGAGTTGATAATATTCAACTTTGAGTGAAAGTTTTTTGTGTATCATAAAGCTTTGTAATGGAGTGAAGGTACAGAGCAAACAGACTGCTGAACTCTGGAGGAGAGAGCAGGGGAGCAGAGCTGGACCTTAAGGAGGAATTAACACCTGGATTCACACCAGATTCTGCTCTGATCCGGAGATGTTTACCAGCAAGAGGAGCGCTAAAAGTTTATTGTTTAAACTTTGACATTAAAAAAATTGATTTATCTTCACTCTTGCTTCTCAACCTGTCTGAAACAGCGCACTGTGGAGACACCAACCTCCACTGTTGGGTGTTATCTAATTAGTCTCTCTTCGTACATGTTGTTTGCTGACTGGAGTTCAGATGTACTTGAATGTATTTCGTGGACGTAGGAGGAGGAGGAGAAGGGGAAAAAGAAAAGAGAGTGAAGGGAAATGATAGAATGGTGAGTTTCAGAAGCTGAATTGAACCCAAACACACACCCTCAGAGTCAGACATGGTCGGTACGTTGTAGCTCATGTACAATAATATATTCTGGCTGTGTGGTGCGAATTAACACTTGTGCGGATAACATGAAGTAAAAAAAGTGCTTCCCATTTGAACGCACCATAAGACTTTCGGGAGTCATTCGGGAGTCATTCGCCTTATGCATAGGTAAGGCCTCTGTAACGAGTGATAGCCAACCGTTAGCCCTGCTTAGGAGTCGTTTATGACCCTGTGTGGTTTTCTGCTGTAATAGCACTTTGTGTGTGGAGTGCTGAGATGAGGACAAACTGTATATTTAGTGTTGGGCCCAGTCTCTCGCAGTGTGATTAATGAGCGAGCAGACAGACAACCAGGGTGCATTCTAATCACCCGCAAGGACAAAGAGTGATAGAGAGAGAGAGAGAGAGAGAAAGAGAGAGAGAGGGTGTGAAAAAGTGCCTCTTTACAAATGGTTTCAACAGCCTGTAATCTACAGGATATTTAACTGAATCTTTAAGAGCTATCTACCCTAATGACCATAAAAATAACAGGCTCATACAATAAATCAGTTGGTGTAGTTTTTTGCAATTCACAAATGGGCCATACTGTGATGTGTCATATAGTCATACAATTCAGCATTTTTAATTTTCACTTTATATATTTCTATACTTATACTTCTATTTTATTTTTTACATATATAATTAAAGAATAATTTTGAACAGTTTATTAATTTCTTGTAATTTGAATCATTGTAACCTGAACCCTGCACTTCCTTCATACATTGCACCATGTACCTTGCACCTAATTATTTTTCAACTGTATTCATTTTTCAACTATATTCAATTTTTATTTCATTTTTGGGCCAATTGGGGGCAGTGCAACAAACTGTAAACAAAACACTATATTACTATAGTGTTGACATGATGTGGTGACATTTTTTAAGGAAACTGTACACATCCAGCAGACAAGCACAATAAGCTTGTCTGAGCAATGTTTTCCATCCACCTAGCAAGTTTAAATCCAATATTTACCCTCCTTTTGGTTTCCAGATACTCCTGCAAAACTCCTAACTGTTTTATTTGGTGCACGACAGGTAGAGTACCGTGAGATGAGAGTGAACCAAAACAAAGCCGTGGCTGCAGAACTTAAACAATGAGCTGAAAATTGCAGAGTTGGGTGATAATTCTCTACTACAAGCAACACCTGTCATATTACAAATAGTACATTTCTATTCTCATATAAGAATGTGGATTAGTGCAGGTTTAAACTGTGTACATATTTACAAATCAGTTCAAATCAGCCACACTAGTCATATTTTCCTGTCTGGAACATTCACCCGCTGTGAATTCAAAATGGCAGAGGAAACAACAAGGTCTGCCATCAATCACATTTTGCAAAAGCTGAAGCACAGTGCCAATATCAGGGTTATATTACAATTTCAGTTATCTGAAGTGTTCATTCGAACGCTTTGAAAAAGTGTGTTTCAAATTAATGTGCACATTTGGGAGAACAGTGAGATCCAAAAGCATCTTACTTCCAGTTTCTGCATCCCTGAGTTCCACATTATTTTGGCTCTGAGATAAATATTCAACTGTCAGTCACAACTCAGTAAAGCCATCTGACAAATCAACAGCTTCCATTGGCCGTAATCTGAAAGATGAATGTAAAAATAAAGCGTGATTGTACAACATTGAATCAAAATTGGTGCCCTCCTATTTACTGTAACCCTTATTTCAAAAATATTTACTCAGCATGAGGGTGCACAAAAATGATCACTAATACCCCTTTTCCTCCGAGCTGGAGCTGGTGCTGGTTCGGAGCCAGAGCCTGACTAAGCACCGGTTCTTTGCTTTTCCACCACCAAAGCTCCAGCCCCGAGCCTCAGAACGGGAGCCAGAGTGAGCACCAACTCTTTGCTGGTCTAAAGCAAGAAACGATTACGTCAGCGGACTGGGGGCGGGGCTAACGTTCATTAGCTGACTAGCGGGGCTAACGTTTATTAGCTGACTAGCAAGGCTAACGTTTATTAGCAGACTAGCGGGGTTAACTTTCATTAGCTGACTAGCATGGCATTTACAGAGGGTTAAAGATTTGTTGATTAAAAGTACTATTTTTATCTTTTTTTTTTGCCAGAGCTGTCTTCTTCTTGTTCTTCTTTTTCTTCTTCTTCTTCGTTTACGGCAGGCTAGATGCCTTGCACCATGTTGCTGCCTCTCACTGGTGAATCATGGAAGTGCTTCAAAGGCTCACACTGGCTACGTTACACAGTGACGTAATCGCGTGGCTCCTTGCCGGTGGAAAAGCAACAGGTTCGTAAGAGGTGCTTGGATTAGCACCAACTGAGCACTGGCTCTAGCACTAGCTCCGAACCAGCACTGGCTCCAGCTCGGTGGAAAAAGGGGTATAACTGTTCTTAAAAGTATGGACACTTTGACAGTATCCTTGGGTAAAAATGTGTAAAAGTGTCCCGTGGTTCAGTCTTGAGGTGTGAAGACATTATGAGCTGCACTGGTCAACCATCTGTTCTTAATCAGCATTTAATGGAAAATAAATGGAGTCTATGCTTAGTCTTTAATATTATTATCTTAGAAAAATAACTTCCACTCGGTTTATCTTCTTGTTAGACACCGTTAACAATTACAAATCACAATCCCCTTAAGCCACAAAGAGACTTTGTATGTTTCCGAATCTCTGTCATCACTCCTGTTTTCTCCCAATGAAAATTGAGTGTCCATGTGTGGGATGTATTGCCAAAAGTCACCATAGATTTAGGTGATGTATCTCCTGTCACTTTGTGCATTAACGCTCTGACCTTTTCTTCCTATTTCAGAAGCAATGTGGCCCAAGCTGGTAAGAAAGATGGATACACAGAGGATGAAATCTGTCACTGGGAGAGAAATTGAGCCGGCGGTCTCTCCACTGTTAGGGGGGTGGTGGGAGATTTGGGGAGTTGGGGGGGGGGGCACATATAAACTACTGCAAATAACTCTGAAATGTGAAGCTACAGCGTGTAATCATACAGAACTGTAATGTACTGAAGTTACACGGGAAAATAGAGTTTAAGTGATCTGGAGGAAAGGAGAGCAGCGAGAGCAAAGGGGGGACATTAAGAAATGAGTGAGCATAGAAAAGACGGAGCGAAAAAGGAAGATGGGTTTCACAGGCAAGGAGAAATCAACTTCTTTCTTCATTTGCGCTCTTTTGTCTGAGCTGTTACACAATAGATCAGGCCAAAATGTGGATTGATTACATTGTCACCGCCAGTGTTATCCCCTTTGAATGAATTTAATATTTGATTCAGTTTGTTATTCATGCTGCCGATTCTTCTGCGATGCCATTTGGCTCCACTGTCAATGACAATTCATCTTTCACTGTCCTCACTCTGATTAGCTGAAGGCGATATTGAGCTTTTTTCCCCTTGAGCATGGTGCAACAATGGCACAACAATGAGGTATAAGCAAATTCCTCTCTTTTCTTTTATGTTGTCTTTTTTGTGTCATCTACACACATTGTGATGCTGAAATCTCTCTGATGTCATTTTAACTTGTACACATGAATTCAAACAATAAGCCCGAAAACAACCGCTCTGACAAGAAGCAATCTTACAAAAGCCAGCCCCCTATCCCCCTACCCCCCACCTCCCCTCACCCCCATCCGATTTCTCTACATCCTGTGCCTTTGATTGTCAGCTGAACATTTTCTCTTTGCTGTACATCCTCTGCAGGCTTATGCTGCTCTGTACCTGTCTGCTCTGACTGCAGGAAACTGCACTGTTTTATTCTTTTTTTTTTCTCTCTCCCTGCCATCACAGCCCTCCAATCACAGGAATTTATTGCACCCCCAGCACCAGACTCAAAGCCACATCAGGACATACAGTAAGCTGAGTCAAGCAGCAGTCGATGGTACAAGAGAAAAACATTCATGTGAGAGCACTGTGAGGCCTTGTTTAGTTCAGTTCAATGGCACAACATGAAAGTGTGTTTGAGGTGGTACAGTTCAATCGAAAAGAGAAGATGCAATGTATGATATAAAATAATGACGGATCAAAATAATGCAAAGTTAATTAGTCTTCTTTTATATCTTATATCTGCCTGAAGCCTGGAATCATAGTATTAAAAGGGGATCTGTTATGCTTTCACTGATATAATGTTGGATGACTATGTTAAACATAATCAAACACATCATAAACATGATATGAACATGTATAAATACGGCTTCCTGAAGCTAACCAATCAGAACAGAGTGGGCTCATAGGGAGGGGGAGCCTAAAAGAGACAGGGGCTAAAACAGCCTGTTTTTCAAATACGTTTTTTTGAACTGTAAATCATACAAAGATATGTCAGTAGAGCCCCAGAATAATATAATAAAACAGACCTGGAAATTTGCACGATACGTCCCCTTTAATGGAAAATTACCTGTGAAGAGCCAAGCATGTTATATAAAAAAAATCCTAAAACTCTCCAAGTAACTTTGTGGATTTGGAAAGAATCAGGAAAATAAAACCAAACTATCTTGTTGATGCAGACACATGATAGATATGGAATCTTTACTTTATGATGAATAATGAATGTGTTTTGATCACGTCCTGCTGTGTGATAGCCTACTTGCCAGGAAGGAAGGATGTAACTCTTTTCATTCCAGCAGCAGCAGTTGTGGGATTTTTTTTTTCCTGGTGGATTTCTACACTGAGCTGAAGGGACTGGGATATATAAAGCCCAAAGGACTTGGATATGTAAAAGATGCAAGCACATGCTGAGATTGTCTCCTGGCACCTCAATTCCTCGGCAGGAGCATATGTACGTTGGAGCCGTTGGTGGCTCCAGCTCCACTGAGCAGTGAACTGCATGCTGGGTATGGTTAAGGGCTGAGGAGAGAGTCTGCCAGGTCGTGTAGCCATGGCAGCAGCTCCGAAGGTGAAGGTAAGAGGTAACAGGGAGCTGTCTCTTCAGATGACCTCCATTTGCCGCGGTGGAAAGTGCGGATGCCAGTCGTCGTCACGGTATCCGGCGGGAAACATCCCCAGTCAGTTAACAGCCTGAGGGGAGGGACCGTTCAACAACATGAGCTGCAATGAGAGGCTGAGGAGTAACTGTGAACCATCCACCAAAGCATACTGCATCATGCTGCTTAAACTAGATATGACACATGCCTCATTCCCTTATGCCAGTTTGTGACAAGTGATCAGGCAATCTCATAACTCATGCAGCACTGATGCACACATTTAAATATATCTCCATATAGTATCTGCTTCATTATTTCAGCATTTAAAGCTATATTAGTTTTGTTTGTCAGAGTCTTTACCTGAACTTCTATTTGATAGCTTTTTCATGATGCGAACAAATATGTTTTTAAACTACATCAATCTGCCGGTGTGTGTGTGTCTGGCTCCGCAAATAGACCCGGATGGTGTTACCGAAAAGTATTTGGGAATGCATGAGCTGTGACCCGGAATTTCAAATGTGATCTTATAAACTGCAATTCATATTTGATGGGGTAATAGAACATGAATTTTTCACCCTGCAGAGAGGCTGAGGAGGAGAAGATCCGCGTGGTTTGTATTCGTTTCACTCTGCATTTTCACATTTAGATTTCAAGGCTCTGTGGCGCCCAGACACACACACACACACACACACACACACACACACACACGTTCATACCTGCTGAATATTTGGCTCACAGTAACTCTAAGCAGATTCTCTCTCCAGTAAAGACACGTATCACGAGATGTAATATGCTCGTTCACTTTCTTGCCCAGGGTGAGACGAGAGGATTAATTGCACTCTTACAAACATGAGTGGTATCAATCATCTCATATAAAAGCAGCAAAGGTGAACAAGCAAATTTCTCTAAATGTAAAACTATTACTTTAATTCCACATAATACACTATAGTGACCATATGAACGCTATACTTTAACCAAGTTGTGCTTTACTTTCCATTTCGTGTGATGATGTATCTTTAAGAAGCACGGCTTACTGAGGACAGAACATTTGTTTTCAGATATGAGTCCACGAAGAGAAAATAGCCAGAGATTGTCTTCTATGAGGAAACTGTGCCCAAGTGGATTCATAAAAAGACATATTTATATCCAGGCTGCTTATCACCCAGCAAATGTCGAGAAGTATTAATATGTAACGTCCTGCAGGGCTCTCCAGGACACTTGCCATAGCTCCAAAGAGGGAGAGAGCCCGGTGTTATCGAGGCTTGGCAGTGTGACTTAGTGATGGTATCAGCCAAGCTGACTGGATTCCATTAGGCAATGCCCACATCTATGTCTACTGAACATATTGGCTCACACTGCGGGGGGAACGCAGCGAGTGATAGGCCTGCAGTCATGACACATGAGCTATCATCCACCATCCAGGAAGCCATATCACCACATACACATTAGTTTACTGCAGACCTGATGCTGCACTGCCAAGATTATAAGAAGTCTTTCTCTCTCATATGAATCACACTTTGGCAAAAATAAAGCAGCATTTAGGATGATGGGGAATATTCTTCAGACCCTTTTCCCTTTTTACAGCCTGACTACTTCCCCAAGTGCCCAGATTTCTCAAAGCTAATAGGATGAGTCATTTTTTTTCTTGCCTTTGTATACACAGAGCTGCTGATTTAAGCAGCAGATTTGCATTGCAAAGACAGTAATAGAAAAATTCAAAAAAACAAAAAAAAAAACAGAACAAGGGTATAATGAGACAGCAGATAAAGGATAAGTAATGAAAGGCAGTTCCCTGTTAAATGCAATGGTCCTTAGAGGTCAGAGATGCGAGTTTGACGGCACTAAGCTTCAAATCTGCATTGTGCTGTTGTTTTTAATGAGCCCCAAACTCACAAAGTCATCAACAATTAAATGAAAATCAGTGGGTTCACATTAATTCTAGTCATTAGAATGGCTGAAAAGCTGCTACACAGGCGATGACATGTCATTTGACATTTATTTATAGAAAGTCTAACTTTTTAAATCTTTCATGAATTTTAATTAGATTCAGAATTTTTATTTATTATTTTGCAGTTGAAGCGTAGTGACATTTTTATTTTTTTTGCTCTGAGATTTAACAAACCACTTTCATATGAGGCTGTTAAATACGAAGCTGTAGCCAGGAAATGTTAGCTTAGCATAAAGACATAAAAAAGTCTACCAGCTCCTTTAATGCTCACACACTTTTAAAAAAATCTGTAAATTTGCTTAATTAACTTTAAGTGTAAAAAGGTTGTGGTTCAAGAAGTCACTGTTCCTAGCCAAGAAATCAGTAAAACTCCATCAATTTGTCTTTGCACTTTGGCTTTCACACTGATTAAACAAACAATATATGACGTGTAAATGAATGACCTTTAGAAGTGTTGGTATAAGTGAATTTAAAAAAGAAAAACATTTGAAATAGAGCCAGACTAGCTGTTCCCCTCCTGTCTTTATGCTAAGATACAATAAATGGCAATAATTTGAGGGACAAATAAGAGTGCTTTCCATCTTCTCAGCAAGAAAGTATATAAAATAACTTCATTTCCAAATCATCTGAATAATTCTAACAATACAAAGAGTTGTTGAAGTCCTTGAACTCTACATAGAAACTGTTTTGAACTACAACTGCTGGACAAATGCAGGGCTGACTTACCACACCAAACTTTTTTTTTGCACAAACTCTGATCTGAAGCAATTTCTCTGTGGTAGAATGGATGTCATCACTTGAACAGCCATCTTTTCTGCCATAGTTTTTTCTCTTCCTGCCTTCCCTCTCTCTCTTTAAGTCTGCTTTGTTGTGAATGTGGGTGTTCATTCATTCCCGTCTGTGGCAGCTTACAGGCTCAGGCATGAGTTCACAGTTCTCCCATAGCTCAGACAAACACATTGTGTAGCCTGTTAGGATTATCTACAGAGGCTACAAGCTTTGGAGACACTGCCAAACAAAATCCTAATTACGCCGAATGCACAGTGCTCTTCTAGCAACATGGCAACTGGGCTCAGTGAAGTGTTATGACAACACATATGAATCTTTGTGGAACATTGGCTGTTTTTGTTGTTGTTGTTTTGTTTGTATGTTTTTGTTTTTTTTAAAAGATTAGCCTCTCAAGCTTTTCATTATAAATGCAGTTTGAAAAATGGCAACACGTGCCCACTTAGTATAGTTTTGAAATTTCTATTTGCTCAATTTTATAGTTCATTAAATATACAGCATGCTAATGTGTAAACCGTGAAAAACATGAACTATTTTGACACTTCCAATATTCAAAGTTACGCCTCTGTCATACAAGGCTAATAGGTTGTTGCTTTTACATATTCTGACCTTTATTTGCCCCGTGAAATCTTCAACTATTTGAAGATTTAACAGGGGCCAAAAATTCAATATAGGGAGTGTGAAAGGGTGTCCTACTTTGCACTTGCTTAATTATTTGCTTAAAGTTGTGTGGACAAGTTTTCAGATGATAGATCAAAGGCAGCCTCCTCATGGTGTCTGAATGTAATATCAAGCAGACATATGGTCAATAATGTTTCAGTGAATGGTAAAGGCTTTGAAGATCTTTTGATCAAAGGTAGAAACACACTATCGACCTAATATGACCTGTAAAAAATGTTAAATTGTCAAAATGACTTAGTGAAATGACTGTAATTATACAAAAAAAGGAACACCAGAGTCATATTCTAGCACAATGAATTACAGTGTAGAGTACATATCGAACACATTCGGAGTCCATGTCGCTGCGATGACTCAGTGATTAGAGCAGGTGGCTTTATTTGTTCGCACTCCAGACCAGCAGGAAAAATCTAGCAAAAATCTGTCAAACAGGACTGTAATGGTCCTTGGCAGCTCACAGGGCTGAATACACCTGTATGACTGTGAATAATGCTGGATGTTCCCTTCCTGGATAAATTAAGGAAAAAATATGGCACATTTTATTCAGACACTAATTGCAAGAGCTGGATACAATGCAAGCAGAGGTATAAAAGCACACTTGAGATACTTTGAGTGTAAAAAAGGGGTTTAGCAGCCAAAAGCCAAAAGTTTATTATATCAAGATATGTATTGTAGCATCAGTTTTCCAAAATTTTGGTGTTGAGATGATCACAAATTTAAATGGCTGTTTAATCGCGATATGATGTGAAACTTGCTGACACAAAACAGGCATGTTGGACTATATATTAAGTATTTATTCAGTTAGTTAGTTATTTATACAGTCTGTACAGTATTTATTTAATTTTGTAGTCGGTTATGGATGAAGTTAAGACCTGTTCGTTTGGTTTGTCCATTCTGAGCTACTGTAGATATAGTCCATAGAAGAGGACCTGCTCCCTATGTAGATATACAGGGCTCATTTCAGCTAACAAAAACATAATGATTCTTATTTTCAGGTAATTATACACTAATTAAAACATACTTACATTCCTTTTTTTGTTTTGTTGCCAAGTCTGATCTGCTGGAGGCCACTAAATTCTACAGATTGCACCTTTAATCACTGTTAAAAAACAAACAGGTTAGTAATGGTTATGCTTCTGTAGATACAAATGTAAACCATGAAAACATAGTTGGTAAAAATGGTTATAAAGTTTGCATTCATTAGAAATGCTTCATGCTTTTCTGTGTGTATCTTATGGCAGCCAGCCAAGTGAGTGACCACAATGTGCATTGCGCTATACAGTAAAAATATAACAATGACATCACTCATTTTACATTCAGTTGGCAACCCCTGCTACTGTGTGCCTGTGCTGTTACGACTATAAAGAGGATGAAGAGGAGATTTTTTTCAATTTTTCAGTTGTTGTGGTTTCTTTGTGGTCAGATCGCTGTGCTAAATGCTGGTGTGGGTGTAAGTATAAGTCATTTTCCACACACAAAAAGCTAAAAAATTTAGAAGGCATATCGTGCAGACGTGGCCTCACTGTGAGTCATCTGTAACCGGGTGTTCTCAACACACAAACACATACTGGAACACACAGGCATGCCTCTGCTCTTATCTCTCATTAGGATGGTCTCACTTGTGTCCTCAGACAGTCGGTAGCCAAGCACATCAGCCAGCAGTGACAGGTCTGGGAGAGCAAGGTAACCTGATAGTCTGATACTGTCGGGGTGTTTTTTTTTTTCTCCTCCTGAGAAGAACAGGAGGCTTGTGACGGACCCTTTATCCATTTTCTTGGAAGACTTGGTGTGGTGTGTCTTGCTTCATAGACTGTCAGTAAACATGGATATAGTGTTTCTGTCATCACCCACTGGTTTGTGAAAAGGCTGAACTCAGACTGATACTCACCATTTAAAGATTTGGAAGGTTTGTTTTCTTCTTCTTCTTCTTTTCCCCCTTTTCTAATCCAAAAGCACAAGAGTAAGAAATTGATAGAACAGGGTGTTTATCTGCTCTAACGGCCACAGTAGTAATCGAGCTCATCATTAATTGACCACAGTACATTAGTTTGTAAGGTACAAGTTATGTTAAAAGCAAAGCCCTGTTCACAGCTGGCACATCCACTGTGCATAATGTTAGAGGCAATGCTCTTTATTCTATTTGGGGAAGTTTTCACTCCAGTTATAGGAACTGAATATATAAACAAGTATGTAAGCTAAGTAACAAACAGGGTTATGTCAGAACAAACTATAGTAGTGTCAAATATAATATGAACCATTACTTTGACTAAGTAGCAACTGCAACACAAGAGTGGTGGTAAAGACATCCAGCTTTAGCCTCCATCTTTTTGCACATAATTATGTATGTAGCCATCAAATGTATGGTTGCAAGGGGAGAAGAAGATTGAATTTTAAAGCGATGGTTCAGCGTAATTTCGACCCAGCGTCATATGCACCATGAGGTCTATCTGCTAAAGCTGTAAACATTGTCGAAATATCGTGCGATCACTGAAATACCGTGTGGTCTTGTGAGACACCCGCACAGCACATCTAGAGATATGTGCGTGATCCCGCGATATTTCGACGATGATTACAGCTTTAGCAGTAGCAGCAAAGTAAAAAGCCATCAGGTAAGTGTTATTTTAATAAACTCCTGGCGTACTTACAAACTTTCCAATGCATGGATTTATGAGTAAAGACCCTATTTGTACTACTGTAGAAGTTTGATAACAATCCAGGCATTATTAGTGGGGTCATTTACGAGATACAGTGGTGGTCCCGTTAGCGCCTGTACTAGTAAGACATTCAGCTGATGGCTGTAACTCCACTATTTTCTGACCAAATGAAAATTAACGGCTGAGGTGGTGTTTAGATCGAAATTACACCGAACCATCGCTTTAATAGCAGCCCCTGTGCCCCATACTGCTGGACAATAGGGGAAGGCTGTTCATTTTTTAATAAACACACACCTTTGACACCACACAGTCTCCCCCAACCTCTCACCAGAGGGGTGCAAGTAACTGTGCACTGTTTCACTCACGGTGTAGAATGCCTTCTTCTAATATAACCTACTAGAAACCTTGTAGTAGTTTGTGAAGAACAGTAGCACTAATAGTGTATAAGATAACTGTGATGACATAGAACACATTTTATCTTAACTTATGTCAGAAAACACATTGTCTCAAGCCATGCAGGGACCTCTACTCACCTATCTCCAATAGTACAGTCCCCTACAGTATGATATGTTGTGAGATTTTTGCTTTAAAACATGTCAATTTGAAACATTAGAACGAAAGTGTTTTTTCGTTAGTTCATGGACATAGCATTTGAAAAAGTCACTATAAATATGAAACCTAGCAGTAGTGTAAAATAATGTGTAGTCACTCCGGTTCTGAGGAAAATCATATTAAAGGTTCAGTATGTAGAATTAAGTAGCATCTAGCAGAATGGACTTGACAAATATTGAGTATAATATTCATAAGTATGTTTTGATAAGTGTAAAATCACTTGAACATAAGAATTGTTGTGTTTTTGTTACCTTAGAATGAGCTCTTTATAGCCACAAAGGGAGCGGGTACCCATTCACAAAGGCTACCATGTTGCACTGCCATCTTTCTACAGTAGCCCAGAACAGACAAAAAACAAATACTGGGGCTGTCTCAAATCACATACTTCTGATAGTACACTGTGGACACTATGTACTTACTAATTTTGACAGTGTTGTCTCAAATCAAACATGGTCATTGCCCACTTACTGTAAATGGTGATTAACTAGTTTGTAAGCTAGTGTTGACATTTGTGTTATCGTTTGCGGTACCAAATCATTACAGACTGCTAAATTAACCCAATAAACTTACTGATGTCTTATATGTGACACCATAGTGGCAATTAGTGCAAAATACCCATGATGCATTTGTATAATGCAGTGATGTTCACCGTAGTAACAACGTCTTCAGCCGCCATTTAAAGTTTGAAAAGTGCCCCCCCCCCTTCGGCTATGTAGCCAAGATGTTGACCGTTGAGGGTGAGAAGTGTCCGTTTTGAGTGCACCATCTGGATACTTATAGTGCATACTGTATTTTTCCATACAAAATATTAAGTGTAAGTACAGAAGTATGAGATTTTAGACACAGCATGGCTCTGTTTTCGCAAGTTTCACGTTTCTCCTACATGTATGGAAGGGGAGGGGAGGTATGCCACTAAATCTTACACCCTGGCCCTTTAAGGAAACTTCTAAAATGTTTCTATTACAAAGCAGAAAGATATACGTTGTAGAAAACACCATTATGTTTACAAAGTGTGTTTGCAGTTCCATTAATTCTTTAAGCCTCATAAGATTTGGCTTTGAGCACACAAAGCAACACAAAAGAAAAATCAATAATACATAAATGTAGACTCACCATTGACTGACTGGTGAAGTTTCCCTTTCAGAAGTTGCTTGTTTTGTACATGGTTGAGGAAAAACTGTCCAGTCATCCAGGAAATAAGAGAGCAGCCATGTGATTTAGAGAGGAGACTCTGTCAGGCATCTAGTCCACCTGAGACTAAAATCATTCTAGGTGTTCAGCAGCCCGTTGATGGATAGACACACTTCTTTTATTGCTTTTTCTGGCCTTTGATCATCCCATTGTGCACAAACTATTTCATGTTTTATCTGCACAGCAACATTATTTGTTGTATGTAATATTGTTTACCAGGAGACTTGTGGTTTCAGGAGGTAACTTCACAGAGAGTTTCGTCTTTTCCCCCCTGGTTTGTATTTTCATGTGTTGTGAGTGTGTGAGCTTGTGCCTCTGGTTGATTAAACCTCTGCAACTCAAACCACCTCATGGCCTTGGTGTTTATTGGAAAGCACTCTAGAAAGATGCACTCACAGGTGCACTTACACACAACCCTACACAAACCATACCAACACTCTCAATTCTATTGAGCTTTGCTTCGTAATGAGCCTCTAACAGTAATTTAAGGCCATAACTCTGACACCCATATTGATCTAGGTGGACAGGGCATGAAGAACACCCACAAATCAGCACAGAAGTGTTAAATTGCTTCTCTCATCAGATAAATCAGCACCGGAGAATAACCATAAGTCCTTGTCTTTTCCATTGCATCTCAGCAATTTTCTATTCCATGTCATTTTTAATAAGTGTACCCCAAACCTCAAACTCCCTGTTTCCTGACAGTAACTGCTACATTTATTTACACTCTGCATAAAACTGTATGTCCCATTATGCCCTACATATAATAGATAATTGTGAGGCTAAAATAAAAAAGGTATATCAGGATATTCATGCCGATAAATATTCTCACATTCAGGAAGTGATCATATGGTTCCAGAGGAGTAATAACTATGGACTTCCCCAGAAAGCACAAGTGCAATGTGTAATGTGTTTAATAAATGGGATGATATTCACATGTATTAAAAAAAAAGCATGTATTTAATACTGTTACACCCAGCATGACACTTGGACCTAATTTACACGTTAACTGTTGTCATCTTTAAAAAACAAACACAAAACACATATTCTATACATTCATTAGTGGCAGAGAAAAAATAAAGCATGTGAGGAAGTGTTACTCTTAATTATTTTATTGCATTGACATTGACATCACCATTTATTGTTCACTCTCTGCAGCCATATCATACCTGCATTAAGTTATTGCCAATGCAACCTGAACATTTACTACTGCAGCTGCTTAAAAGCAACTGGCGAAACACAGAGGGACTTTTACTGTGGAGAAGACACAGGAAACGCAATGTATTTGTCACTAAGGGTAGCGCTGATTGTGACTGTCTTCTTTATTAGTTTGTTTGGCTGCGCTAGTTGCTTTTCTTATGTCTCTCTGGAGCAGCTCAAGGAGTGTTTGTTGTAGTATTAAACTGCGCTTGCTGTTGCCACCGGTAACCGTGGGTGTAGTCAAATTAACCAATCATCAACTTTAATTAAATGAGCTACATCACCCCCATAGAGACAGTGTTTTTTTCTTTTTTTTATGAATTCAAATGAGAATATGAGATGGGTTATACTCTCAATATAAGGTGCAGTATGTGAAATGACATTTATATATGTGGTCTGACGCTTAAAATTAAAGGCTATGAAATGATTGGGGGTTATATATCTCTACCTATCTTCTTTAAAAACATACATATTGCTCTTCTTTTTTGCCATGGCTATATAAAGCGTCACAGACTAATTATTTAACAAGTGTGCTGTTGGGGTTTACATCAGGTTACATATTCACATGTGCAAAAATACCAGCTGCTGCCATCTGGAGCTGCCAGCATTCAAAGCTGCTTTGTGCAGATTTAAGTATGAGTGGTGAACCGAGGAATTGTTGAATTATCAAGCTGCAGGTAAACCATCATAGTGAAATATAATGAGTGCTGTTGTTAAAGAAACAATTCTAAAATAACAAAGGGTGAGGAGAGGTTTTGTGCCAATGGGCTAATTAAGATCGAAATTATCAAATTGACTTCCTGTGTACAATTTTCGGATTTTCTAACAACCTTCTTCACTCTGTCCCAATTATTGCTAAGGCAGCCTGCCAGGGTGCAAGAAGGACATTTCAACAGACACAGTGTCTAACCTAAAAGTGGTGGAAATCACCTCTTAGAAAGATACTCAGAATTTCACCTCCACTTGAGGACAAGAAAAGTAGAAATGAAATATTCTGGTATGACAAATATTAAAGTCACTATGTGTTGGATTTGAAAATTCCCCCATTTTGGTCTGTTCAGACAGTATGCACATGTGCTGACGTCTGCGTTTTGCCTGCTAGAGTATCTGTCAGAAATTGAATTTTTATCCAGTTTTGGGTCACATTTTTGTGATACGTTTTGTAAACTGTTTAAAAGAATTTAGTCAATGGACATGGATTGTAAGTTTTTTTCAAGAAAGGTTTATAGTGGTGACAATCAGGTGGGGAGTTCTGGTCCTCTGAAATGAAGCCAATGCAGAAGTAACTTGGAACTGCATTCTATCAAAAGGCCACCAGGGGGCGACCGTTTTGGTGTCAAGGACTATGTGCTACTCCCAAAAGGCAAGCAAAAAAAGTTTGCTGACCTTAAGGATGATATTCAATGGCTTTCTGAATGAACTGCAGAAGAAAGACTCTCTTTTGTGCAGCTTCATGGACCTTGGTCTCTGAGCTGTCCAAACAGATTGCCTCTCTCAGTGCAACCATCCAGGACTCAGTTTTGTGGAACCACTGGGACTGGACTGCCTTAAGACGTCACTTAAGTCTCTCCAACTACTACACGACCCTATCTGATGACACTCCTGTCCATCCAGCTAATGCTCCTGTGGTTGCGATTCATGCATATCCAAAAAACGGCACCTGCTGACACTGCAGCTTCAGTGTTCAGGTGGCTCACAACTCCACTGGGAAGCCAGATCAACAGTCCTCAACTTGTGTAATGACTTCCTCTTGCAAAACATAAAGCGATTGCATATTATTTCCACTGTGCTCTCAGGTCAAATACAGACCTGGAGTCCTTCCACAATCACATATTTATATATACGAGCAAGTACATCATCTTCTCCCCACCTGTATACGCAACTCAGGAAATGCTGGCTGGCCTGGACTACATTCAGCACATCCACAGACCATCCAGGAGAAAATTCAGGATATTCTATTAAAATACTGAGATGCATTTGGTGCATATGAGCAACATCAAGGCACATCTGATATTATGACGAATACAGTTAGATTATTTATTTCTTGATTTCATGTGTTGATGACATTTTATGGAGGAAATGTAAATTACTGTGCAATGCAAGGTAATATTCATATTTCACAAGCTTTAATTTATTTTTCTTATGCCAAGTATTACATGGTGTACAGAAATGAAGGTGGAGGAGGATTACATCTTCCTCACAGACCTCCAGAGCGCTATCCTGCAGCAAAGGTTGTTTGTTACTGAGGAGAAGCCGAGGATCAGAACCAGGAGTCCTGACAATCCCCATTAATAAGTCAGCAGAGAGCTATAGGCTTACAATATTGTAGCTTGAACATGAAGTGGTACTTGTGTTCAGAAGCAACTTCAAAATCCATTTGACTCTGTTGTAAGTAATTACAAAGAGTGGACATGTATGCCAGACTCCACATACTAGCTTCAGGTCAGATTTTGAACCTCAGAACTACTTATTATGCTGTAAAATAGTAATCTGATGGCACAACAAACCAAACAAAAAAATAGTAACAAATTACTGATACAATTACGAAATGATGCCAATGACTCTTGCTCCCTATCAAATGAATGTAAGTGGCAAAATGATTGTGTAAATTTGATATAACAGAGGCCGACACCTATTTCTGGCCAATCTAAAATATGGCCAAATCATTCTTAGCTGTCACAAAAAGGTATGACACTGAAAAAAAGTAATTAATGTTTGTAACTGGATGAAATGGAGCCAAAGTTGTTGTGTTATCATTCTGTGACAGTAATGTGGGTGTCTTTGAAATGTAGTAATTACTGTCAGATGTGTAATTGTTATATCTTGGACAATTAACACCCATTTGACGCTACATGTACAGCCCAAATTTTCTGTAATAGTACTGTATGTTTCAATTCATTGTGTTCCCAAAAATATATAATAAAGAATACTATATTTAAAGAGATAATAAATGTTATGGCTTCACTGTTTATGCTCTAAGTGTAAAAAGAAGGCATTTATCATCTCACGATTTATTCAAACAAGTGAGACAGATTATGCAGAACAAGAAATGTATTTAATTTACTTTATATTATTGTCTACACTCTCTTGAGAATAAAAAAAAATGAATAGAACAAATATAACAATAATAAATAAGTAAATAAGCAGACTGCTATTTATGTTCATCCACTCAATATGATGTTGGTATTGGATAATGTAAATTACTGTTACAGCTTACACCAAACTAGGGCTGAAAACTATATACGTATTGTTTATATAGAACTGGGTAATGGTTGCTTATCTTCCACACCAACTGGATATAACTGCCCTAATGTGCCATATTGCCATACAAAACATTGTCCGTATGCTGTGTGGTGGAACTGTCTGTCACCTGGGGGTTTCTCCAGGATTTGGAAGATCAGCCGCTGCCTGGATATTATTCCACATCCATCTGGCAAGGCACTGGACCCACTCCTGCAAAATATAGGCTTCCATATGTGGCAGTATGGAAACACAGGATTCATGATGTTGCCCAAAGCACTTTCTTCCCATATCTGTGAGCATTTCTATGCTATTCTGGCAGACACACCAGGTGGGTTGACCTGTAACAGGAGGGTTCGATGGAGGAGCATCTGCTGATGTAAAGTGGAGAATATAAAATATCAGACTTGGGTCACATGTTCGGCAGAGCTCCAGCACTTGATGGGATTGTTTCAAGGCTCAGCCTGAATTCTGGCTTGTAAAGCAATAGGTCGTCAAAATGATTGAACAGAGGTTTATTGTCCTCAAAAAGTACAATAGCTTACTCTTGCTGGTTTCCTACCCCACTTTTAAGATTTCACATGTTTTATTGAACCTTAGTGCAGTACTTGATACTGTTGACCACCACATATTAATCCATACCTGGTGGGCATATCTGGGACTGCACTGGGCTGGTTCTCCTCCTATCTCATTGATAGGACTTTCTCCATTGCTGTAGGGCATTGTGGTGGATACTGCTGCTCTGTGAAGTGGTGTCCCCAGGGATTGATAGTGGTGCCTATTTTATTCTCCACTTATGTGCTTCCACAAAGATAGATTGGTATTTTCAGCATTATCTTCTATCAATTGTGTGCTGAAGACATCCAGTCGTACTTGTCCTTCAAAGCTTATGAGCTTGATAGACTTTCTGCATTAAACAATTGTTTAAATGCAATTAGGAACTGGATGGCAAATGAATTCCTGCAGATGAAACTGAAGTCTTAATTACTAGTCCTGATAACCTTCACTCAGTGATCAGGCAGAGCCTTGGTGCCTTATCCTCATCTTCTCAGTCTAGTCTGCTAAATCTTGATGTGATTTTTGACCAATGAGTTTTAATGCTTATGTTAGGATGCAAACTCGATCATAGCCAGGTCAGGTCTTATGTATCTAAAGCTGAAATGGAGATTTCGGAATCGGGTTTCGACAGACAAAGAACTGGCTCTCGGCCAGAAAAACCGGGTCCAGAGTGGCACCAATTCTTTGCTGGACTAGAGGAACGAACTTCTTACGTCAGGGAGCGGGGTTAGTGAGACTTACCACAACAAACAAGACCATGCGAAGCACCATTTTTAAAATACCAACGAAGAGTAAAGCCATTGACGCAATTAAACAGCAGTAGTCTGTCGAGGAGACAAGCTGCCTCCTTGCCGTATGGTCGTCGGCAGAGGTTCAGGGAAAACTCAAGGGAGCTTCACGGACCAAGCTGGTATTTGCTCAGATACAGCGGCAGATGGCTGCTGCAGGGTACGAGAGGACCATTGAGCAGGTCAGCAACAAGCTGAAAAAGTAAAAAAAAAAGATTATTGGGACCAAAAGAAGGACCTTGGCCGAAGCGGCAACGGGCGGTCAAGGAGAAATCCTCATTTTGACATCCTGGACTCAGTCCTTGAATTTATTTTGACTGTGATGTACTTTCAGATTGGTGTCTGTGAAAGGTACTATATAAATAAACTTTAATTACTTACTGACTTTTTACTGTATTATCAAGAATGACATTGTGGCTGACAGAAATACACCCCATTACGTAATGTGAAATATGCTACAGTCACATTAAAATCATACTCAATTGCAATCTAAATTGAGAGTTATTTAAAGTCGTTTCTATAAAGTATATAAAGTCATTAGAAACATGGTCCTAAATAAACCCATGCATCCTATTTAGCCATTATGTAAGCGACAATTCATTATGAACAAGAAGCTTAGAACCATGTAAACAGTGTTTTTCAGGATTTGAGTCTGTCTATTTAAATGGACTTACCATTAATACGTTTGCATGTTAATTTAGCTGTACTGTTATCTAAAATGACGCACACCCTCCCACTAATCAGAATCAAGTATTCTCCATGGCCATGATATAAAGGCCAAATCATCTCCTATTATGACATGTAATTAATTTTGCTGCATTGTGATGATGGTATAAACATGTCATTTACAACCCTGTGCTCCTTCTTGTAAAGGCACTGAATGTAAATTCAATATTACTGCGTCTGGTAGCATAAAATCTTCCAACACAGAGCTTCTTTATTTCTCTGCAGGAGTTTTCTCTTCACCTGGAGCAAAGCTCATTTCACTGGAAAATTGGCTCTACCACTCAGCTCCCTACTCCCCCATTCTCTCTGCCTGCCTCTCTAAATTCAGCCGTTATTGTAGTGCCTTAAGCACTAATCCAATTAGCTATAGGAAGCAAATGGTGCTATCTCTCATTTTAGCTTGTCACCTGTGCAGGGGGGCAAGGGGAGGGGAAGCAAAGACTTTTATGGGGATTTTGACTTGGGGGAATAGATGATACCTAGCATGCAAATTGTTTAAGCCTGCAGATGTGGAGTTTTGACATTAAAGTATGCAATCAACAGAAAATTGCTTGGCAGTTGTATTAGAGAGACAACTGTAGTAAAAAAAATAAAAGGGAAATAAACATTTTTATTCACCAACACCTGCAAATACACTTGCTCATGGCTTGAATTTTCTTTTCGCCCTTGAACACCTCAGTGCTTGGTGATTAAACCTCAACATTTCACTCCACTGACTTGTTTGACCCGCGTCTGTGGCCTCAGGTGGATGGGTCAGATTCCTGGCCCCGTGCCGATCTATTAGGCACTGTAAACATATCTTCAGCTACAAAGCACTTGCCCCAGGTTGCCCTTGGCAGTCAGACATCCATACTGCAGCCATATTTCTCAGAGTGCTTCACTTAATGCCAGATGGTGTTGGTGCACACAATGCTTGAAAACAGTGTGGGTGGTGAATACAGAATGTACCTGCAGCGATGATTTTAAAATGAGTGAACGGATGGGCTGACTGCCACTTAACAGTTTGAAAGCACCATGAAAAACAACAAGTATTTTAGGTCATTACTGTGTCAGTATGTGTTTGGGTTTATTACAGCAATAATCAGCTTCTCTAGAGAGTAGTGACCAATTCAGATGAAGGAATAACATAATACTCTTTAAAAAAGTTGAGGGTAATTTGATTTGAGTGGATCATATATTGCTGTAATACATTTCAGGTGGGATTATAGACTGCATAATCTTAAGAAATGAATTTCAAGCCAAAGCCCATACATCCAACAATTTCAGTCACATGTCCTTGCAAAAAAAATGCCAAAAGCATTATGACAGCGCCTATACTCTTCATTGCCAATCAGACTATAGGGGTTAAAGGTGCCATGTGGAGTTTTCTTGTGATTTACATGCTTGAGGTCAAACAAACACATTGAGTGCCTTTTTTCTTCCTAATAAAACATTTGAAGAAAAATACATTTTAAATCATGCATTGTTTACATCCATGTTTGCTAGCTAGCAGTCTTCTTCTTCTTCACATAGGGCCTGATTTACTAAGATCCCAAACAGTGGGTCCTAAATTGCATGCGCAGTGCAATAGATTGCGTGTTTCGTTTCGTTTGCGTGCATTTTGCGGGTGATCTACTAAGAATAACTGCGCAACTAAAAAAACTGGTGCAACAGGGTGGAGACAGCAGTATTTAAATGAGGGTTTTGCGTGTCTTAATGGAGTGTTTGGATACGTTTTTACACATGCAAACCTTTAGTAAATCAGGCCCATAGTGTGTTGGCTCATTAATACATTACTTACCACATTACTGCCACCAACCTTCAGAATAGCGTCAAACCTATGGTAGGATGTTGATTGCATCTATTCCTTTCATACAAAATGACTTAAAAAACATGCTACATCTCTTTGTGGAGTACCTCTTACTCTAGCAGAGCAGGACTTTGTAGAATTGGATTGAAAAATAAATGGCATCCTCAATATTGGACATCCAATTGTGTATCCAGATTGTGCAGTATTTGCCACTATTTTGTATTTCAAAGACTTAATTGAATTCAAAAATTGAGGTCTCGGTGAAAGCACCATGACAATTTCCTTCACATCCACAAGTGGATCCACAGATTGCAGTGATTGTATTGAAATGAACTGATTTCAGCATAAAACGTTGCAGTAATAAATGCGGGTATGACTGGGCCCTTGACAAGCACTTCTGCTGAAATTCAATTTTTAATGTTTGCAGATGCATTGGTATTACTGCCAAAATTGCCAAGTGAACAAAAGTATAGCCCTCATTTTAAAATCAGCAGACAAAAAAACCCCCCAAAAAACCTGGGCTTTGGATTTGAAAAAGGTTTGGAAAAAACCCCCCAACAATTTTAGCTCATATCAAAACCAAATGCCATTTTGTAGATTTTGTTTCCTTATCATATTCATTCATTCATTCATTCATTCATTCATTCATTCATTCATCAAAACTAATGGTCATGCCATCTTATAGGAGCAGATTGGTGTTTTTTATTTTTTTATTGGAAAAACATCCCCAAGAGAGGTCATCAGTCCATGCTCTGACCATGAATTCCCTTTCTGCTTTGCATACATAATTTAACCTTCGTGTCCATCTTACAACTTGAGCTCTTCGGCTCTGCCTGGTCTAGTGGAGACTTCCTCAGGTGACAAAATGCATGTATTTCCATGTTAAACCAAATGCAGGTTGCTGGGTGCACATTCCCTCTCTCTCCTAGTGACACATTTGAAGCTTTGACCTGTTCTGACTGTTGCCAAAGTCGTCATATAGCACTGGCAGACCTTGCCTGTAGTGCTGCCTGCCTCTTTGACGCCCCAGTACCCTGTCATGATGACAGTTCTGCCTTTTGCCCTCTCTGAGCTTTTGTAACAGTATATTGCTCGTGGTGGATTGGAACATGATGAAATGGACGCACAGAGAGCAAAGAGCTGCTGGTGGTTCAGTCTCTGTTTTAACACTGGTATATGACTGTAGAGTGTGACTGTACTGGAGAGGTCGAGTGATGTTACCTCTCATAGCTTTTTAGTGAGTATTTATTCCATTCTGTACATATACATAATACTCCAATGAGAACAATGCAATTCCTGTAAGTGTATCTGTATGTGATGAAAGCTTATCTTTCATTTATTCAATTCTTTTGGATTCTTTTTCAATTCGTTTGGTTGTTCTTCTACATCGTGACAGAAGGTTATATAAAATGTACTGTGAAACACACACAAACAGAACAAAAAAAGAAAAAACAACAAACACCTGTATGATAATGTAAGACAACAAAGGCAGACATTGACTTGTGCCCCTCTGCAGACTGAGCATTAATGGGAATAGCAGAAATAAACACAGAAAACAAAAAGACAAATTGCCATAATTGAGTTATCAAAAGCCGTCAGCTATCAAACATCTTTCAGTGGCTGCTTTCACAGACGGCAACAGATGTCTACGCTGAGTTCTTTCATCAGTAAGCATGCAATTTGTTTGCAAATCAGAAATTTGACTGTAGAGTGATGACAGACTTCAAAAAACAAATTGCTCAGTTTAAAAAAAAAAAAAAAAAAAAAAAAAAAAAGCTTTTGAATGCTTCAGTCTCTATTCCATGACATTTGTTCTGTTGTGTCAAGGACGGGAGCTGTATGTAGGACAAATGCCAATCTAAGTGCTACCGGTGTCTTTTGAGAGAAAGGAGATGAAACAGAGCAGACTAATTGAGACAATTCCATCCCCTGCCTGTGTGAGCTGCCATTCTTTCTAAAGACACTTACTGTAAGTAATTACAGTGCTCAAGAGACCAGTCTCTCAAGCCAATGTGCAATCATAGGTTAGAACCTGACATTAAAGGGAATCTTAGTATATTTGGTTCACATAAGCGTCCTTGTAAAGATCACTGTGTTTCTGTTGATTCTCTGCAATCCCTCATTGGTGCCCCGGCAGTTTTGTGAGTGTCACATCACACAGTTAATACACACACCAAATTCTGCTAAAAATTATCATTATTATTTTTTTTAACAAAAGACACACGCATATCTGGCATTCATAGTCAGCATGAAGGATACCGTACAAAGACAGGGCTCTCAATATTTGATAGCTGTCTCAATGTATGAATCTTGCAGAAGAAGATACACAGTCTATGACAGCAAGACGCTAAATTATTTAGAAGGAGCTGAATAGTAGTATGACTCTGTTAAACAGATGGCTAAATCAAGCTGGTATAATAAGTGCTCCTGTCATGTAAAGTCACTCTTGCACGATTCATTTTTCAATTGTCTTTTGGTGTCTATAGGATTAACTGTTTATTAAGCAGCCACACATCAAATATTCAGAGCTGAGATCAACGCAGCAGTCTAACGGGACTAACAGTGAAAAAATGTTTATGAGGTTTTGCATGCATCGAGACACAGCTCAGTGGGGGGGATATGGATCCCTTGTGCTCCGTAAACAGTCACTGGTGCTTTGTAGAGCATATTATTCCAGGAGTTTCACTGATGCATGCCCTTCGTAAGGCGAGTTTACTTACAGAGCAGTCTGTTACAGTACAACTCTGACATCTTCAACATTTATTTCCATGAGTTATGAGCAGCGGATCTTCCATCACATTTGGTTTGTTGATGCTTGTAATGTAGTATATTGTGAGGTTACATCACTGCTCCTTGTAAAGACAGACATGGCCCCTTAATCAAATTAACTGACTCACTTAAAATGCAATGCTTAACTGATGTAGGACTGGCTGCTTTAATTGACTTTTACTTGGCTAAACTAAAATGTCAAACAATAACACTATTTCAAATTATGACTTTTCCCAAAATTCGTACAAATAGAATTATCTGCTTGCCAACATGCTTTTATATCCCTTGCCATGCTCCTGTAATTTCTTCTTTTTTTTTTTTTTAAGTATATTTTTTGGGGGGCTTTTTTGCCTTTAATGTAGATAGTAGAGAGAGAAACAGGAAATGGGAGGCAGAGAGGGGGGAATGACATGCAGGATAGGACGGCTTGGCACAGGATTCGAACCGGGGTCGCCTGCAGTGAAGACTGTAGCCTCAACACATGGGGCAGGTGCTCTTCCCACTGAGCTAAACACCACCCCTGTAATTTCTTTTTAAGTGGTTTCAAATGACAGTCCACATCCCCAAACAAGGAGCTATTACATAAATAAGTGTCTTTTGGCAAATTAAACAAACCACTTGGTTTATAGACAGATTTAAACAATAAAAAGTGCAGTGGACAATAACATACAGTAGTGGCAATGAGAATGTAAGTTGACCCAAAACAGAGCCTTGAGGTACACCATATTTAAAGAAGGAAAAGGAAAATATGATCCCCAGTGGAAGAACACAATTTTCCATTTAGCAGGTAATATGAAGAGCATTTCAGTCAAGACGTAGACATTACAAACCTTTTGCCTGAGTATAACTCTCAATGTAACGGCCAGTGGACTGAACAGAGACCTCAAAAAAGGTTTTGAAAAACAACAAAGGTCTTCAGCTGCCAGTCAAAAACAATGTGCAAGGATCTGAAAATGTCAACCAGCTGGCTTTGTTCATGACGCTTCAACCAGATCCAAGTAAAAACTTTTCACAGATGAAAAATAACACTCTGAATGAACTCTGTACTATCCCACAGAAGCAGCTAGGTGATTGTGAATGCAGATTAGGTTGTTGACAGTTCCCTACAAGTTGTTTCGCGCATACTGGGAAAATTATTTCAAATAAATTAAATTGCCTCAATGAGCAGCTGAACTTCTACATCAAAAGTAACACTGACAAGTGGGGATTCACAATGACTGTTATTTTTGTAAAAGGACAATAGATTAAATATTTATTTCTCTTAGAATGAGGATGAGATTCTTTTTCCACCCAAAAATTGAAAAAAAGGTGATGATGCATGCTAGATTCTTGTCATGAAGTTTGCCAAACTCATCTTTAAGCATCTATATATCTTTAAACCTACCTGAAAGCTTCATTAAAACTTACTGCCAATGCCAATTCCATTCTACATACATAATTTACAGTTTGTATTAAGTGTAGTGTGTCTGCAATGAGTATTTAGAAATTAATTACTTTTGTACAAACAAGAATTTATGCAACACATATTTTTGGATGTCAAACTGTGACTGTGTAAAGTTACTACCAATTTAACTTTAAACAAAATTATCTTCCTTAGCTATTTCAATACCACCTGCAATTTGGTTTAATGTGTTTCCAGCTGTGAGTACCTCCTCCACGATCAGCACTTTTACAATGTGAACACACTGCATTAGTTTTAGAATTTGTATGTTTTGTGGAATTGGGGAAACATATTTGTGAACATACACAAGCAAACCACTAGATTTGACCAGAGGCTCTGCAGCAAGGTTGTGCCCTCTGGAAAGCAAACAGCAAAGGAAAGCACAGAGATGTTTAAATAGGCCAAACAGCAGGTGCACCAAATCATCAATAATGAGCCTCAATTACCAGAACCACCACTCTTGCTGAGAGGGCAGGACCCAGAGCCTCTACTCCCGCCACAATCTACCATGTTTACATCCTTTCAGGAGCATGTTTATCAGTCTCCCTCTCCATTTTTAATCATATATAAAGCATGTATTTTTTGAAAGACAGTATATAAATATGGCTTATTACTTCAATTATTTTAGTGGTTTTTACTGTGACCCTATATAATATTTTCGGTGTGTAAAAACTAAAACTAATAAGACAGGAAGTAGTGTATTCTTCATAGCATCACCACAAAAACAGTGAGCGTCACCACATTACACCACACACACACACATACACACATGTCACATTAAGGGACATTACATAGGCTTAGATTCATTTTCTGGAGACTTACCCAAACCCTAACCACGACCATTTCTTGCCTAATCCTAACCTTAACCAATAACCCCCAAATCAGCTTTTTCCTAATTGGGTACACAGCTCCTCAATTGGACAAGCCGTCCCGGATTAACTGGTGTTAACACTCAAATTTGTCCCCAAAAGTAGCATATGACAGATTAAACGTATACACACACACACACACACCCCCACACACAGAGAGACACACAAAGGGGTTTAGTTCTTACATTTTCAGGCAGCAAGCTTTTGAAGCTTTTTAAATTAGAGCCGGTCCTTCCCCACTGTTATGACTAAGAAAATAAAATGCCCACGAGCTCTAGTCATGGCACATTGTATCAGTGTCTACTGTTGGATGATCATTTCACTTAACAGGAGTAATTATCACGTTCAACATGACTAATTTAATTGAACATAAATTAGTGTAGCCCTCCTCAGGCATCAAACTCCAACAGCGTTCAAATACATTTATAGCTGAAGTCCCAAATGTTTTCAGAAATATTAAATATTACTCAGATCGAGTCTTTGACATTGTTTATTAGATTTAGTGACTTTTCAAACCTTCGCTGCTCCCATGTGCATGTTTTAAAAGCAACAAGTAAAAAAGTAATTACTTCTTTTTTTTTTTTTTGGTGGAGACAGCCCAGTCTCCTGAGGAATAGAGGGAACAAATCCATATGTCATAATTTACCATCGGTGCTATAACAGGAAATCGTGTAAACTTTATTAAGTGAAGGAGAAAGTAAGACATGGAGATTGGCCGTATATATAAAGACCT
Source organism: Scomber japonicus (assembly GCF_027409825.1). NCBI lineage: Eukaryota > Metazoa > Chordata > Actinopteri > Scombriformes > Scombridae > Scomber > Scomber japonicus. The sequence continues at coordinate 6,807,582 of NC_070598.1, forward strand.
TTTTCACAGCAGATATTTTGACCCCTCAAAGCCTTAACCGCAGTGTATTTGCCATTAACCTTTAAAAATGCTGTGTTTACCATGCATGCATAGGTTAAATTCACATTATGGAAGGTTGCTAGCAAAGCGATGACATCCATGATCTTTCTGCCTGAATTGGCTGTTGCACAAATGATGGTATTGCTGTTGTTCTTGTATATACGTGCCTCACATTTTAATTTAATGTTAAATCTGTGTATGCATGGCACTCTAGGGCTTCACTGGTGTTTACACTGGAGCTGGAACACACATAACACACATGCACACACAACACACAAGCAAATAAATGTGAATCAGCATTAAGACCTGTGATGTGAACGTATAGCTGTATTTTAGAAAGCAAGGATTGGAAAAGGGTTTTGCAAAATTGTCCTAATCTAATGTTCCTGTCCAGTGATTTCTAGCATAAAACAAAATACTAATGTCAAATGAAAGGAATACCCCCCCCCCCCCCCCCCAAGTTATTATACTATTACAACTGTGTTTTACTAGTCCTTATCTGTTTAATATGCACACCAGCCTCCACTTTATAGATAAGAGTTATAGTTGTTGCAATACATTAAGACATATCGGCTTACTGTGACATTCTAATGTGTTACTTACCATTCAGTAAAGTAAAGTATTACCCATTTATGATTGTTGTATTGTATTCAGGTGAGTTGGTTGCAGGGCTGATGCTTTGGTAATATCATTAGTGACACTTGTGCTGTTCATGTCATGACAGCTGAATATACCTGCTGTGAAATAAGCTGTATTTGTGACTATATAACCAGAAAGGCTTGGTTTTTAAACAATAAACCAACCTTTCAAAGAACTGCTGACACACACACACACACACACACACACACACACACACACACACACACACACACACACACACACACAGCAGCCCTTTTCATGTATCTTTCATAGAGCCACATAGTGGATTTAGCAGAGATCAAGATGAAGTCACAGTTGAAACTGACTTGCAGCATCTTGCTTTTTCACAATACAACGCAACTAGCAATAATGCACGCTATTGCTTTATCACTGTCACTATGATTATTCGTCTATGAAAATACGTACACACAGAGAGGTTGAAAGAGGTGAAATGAATGTTGGCTGCAATGTTATATCAGATATCTTAGTCCAAATGTCAGCCGGGCCTTTTTCTGATAAAAAAAAACCAACAGAGTTATCAAACTGCTTCCTATTGCTGCTGCCATGGTGACAGAAAGGTATAGAAGAGGCGAATCAGAGGCAAAGTGATAACGCTCGGAAATAGATGTTACTGCTATACAGTCACGCTTTGTGCTGTTATGTTGTGAAAATGTCCATACCCATAACCAATATATCTTTTGAAATGTTCATGTATTTATTAGAGAGAAAAAAAAAGACTATAATCTGAGATGTCACTTGTAATTTGTTCGAACATATTAGCCTTTTTTTCCCAGCAGGTGTATTTTAGTCACCAGTCATGTTAAAAGCACTAACACTCATCTCAAAACTCTTCAAAAGCAGCCTGGTATTTTGTGTTCCCCAAATTGCATTTTTTAGTTCATCCAATGGGATTTGAGAGGATTTTGAAAGCTTACTTTTTAAAGTTTATTTGCCACATGTAATCTTGTACTGTAAGGTGAACATAATCTTCAATTTGTGTATTAAATGGTTGAAATAGAATAGGAGTAGTTATAAATGTATGTGTATGAAGCTTTTCCTCAGCCTCTCATACCCCTTTTCCACCGAGCTGGAGCTGGTGCTGGTTCAGAGTCAGAGCCTATAAGCACCGGTTCTTTGCTTTTCCACTGCCAAAGCTCCAGCCCCGAGCCTCAGAACGGGAGCCAGAGCAAGCACCAACTCTTTGCTGGTCTAAAGCAAGAACAGATTACGTCAGCGGACTGGGGGCGGGGCTAACGTTTATTAGCCGGCTAGCGGGGCTACCGTTTATTAGCTGACTAGCGGGGCTAACGTTTATTGGCTGACTAGCGTGGCATTTACAGAGGGTTAAAGATTTGTTGATTAAATCATTTTTTGCCAGAACTTTCTTCTTCTTCTTCTTCTTCTTCTTCTTCTTCTTGCTGGCACAGTGACGTAATTGCGTGGCTCCTTGTCGATGGAAAAGCAACAGGTTCGTTAAGAGGTGCTTGGATTAGCACCAACTGAGCACTGGCTCCAGCTCGGTGGAAAAGGGGTAACAGTGCTGGTTTGGTATATCTGGTACCTTATTCCTGACCTCAGTAAGGAGAAAAGGCCGTTATCTGGGTGGTTGGGATCCTTGATGATTCTCTTAGCCTTATTCTTGCAGCACCTGGTGTAAATATCCTTTCGGCAGAGTAGTAGGTGCTCTTTGAAGGGCCTTGGGGTCCTGTTCCATGCTGTTTCTGCACCAGGCATTGACATTCCCTGTCAGGATGCTCTCGATGTTGCAAGAGTAGAAATTCCTCAGTATTCGAGGGGATACCCAGAATTTCCCCCAAGCGTCTGAGTTGAAACATTCTCTGCTTTGCCTTTCTCACCACTGAGCCAGCGTGCGGCGTCCAGGTCAGGCCATCGGTGAATTTCAGACTTCAATAAAACACAATGATGCAATATTAGCAAATTCTCCTGAGCACCACACTAACTGATGCAAATATTACACTACACAGTGTTTAGGTTTCCATTTTTGGAGTGGTGTCAGAAAGCTACAAAGCTTTCAGGTATCCCAGCTTGAAAAACTTTACCTTGAGGTGTCAATCTTAGCGTTTACTTTCACTGTTTTCTCACAATTTGCATAAGAATGAAACTCACTTTTATGACTTCTTTCATCAAAGTTTTTTTTGATTTAACATTAAAGCTTTCAAAACTGTAGGATGGAGATTGCATCAAGATAAACAATGACAGTTTAATTAACTTTGCTACCCACATGAAACAGGTGAGTTAAACACTGATGATACAGTCACACATGGGTTTGATGTATTGGGTGGATTGTTATTTCAAATATTCAGTCAAAAAATGCCTGACACTCTGTATTCACTACACCATTTCAAACTGAGTAATTGTGTTTGTTGTTAAGAGCAGCCAAAACAACAAAGGCAACATGCATGCTCTCTCCTTTCGCTCACAATCCTTCCTACACTTTTATGGCTATTGCTGCACCCATAATCATACCTTTCAATGCCAAAAAAAAGTGAGTAAGTAGAGTTTACAGTGGCTCTCAGTGCAGTTTTGGCAGACATTAACCATTCAGCGTCCCCATTCATTTGCCCTCACCACATTATCCCTCATGACAACTTTATTTGCTTAAAACTACAACTTTAGCAGAGAAAATAATATAGTAAAGCTGTTAACATGGGAGAGAATGCATGTAATTTGATGTAAAACCCAGAGAACCAGGCTTTAGTAAAGTGTGCAAGTACAGCCTGAGGAAAAATACATATTCTTTAATGTTTGTTGAGAGAATGTGTTATGTGTGTTTGTGTGTGCCCCAGCTGGATAAAACACAAACAATGTAAATGGTTTAAAGCTTGCCTGGGACCATTATGACATGTCGACTGCATCAGTTTCCCTCAGTGTTTGCTGTTAGAGGGTTTGCTTACCCAAAATACAGAAACCATATCTTATTTTCTCACCTATTCATTGTGGTTTCAAGCCTCAATTTCATAGGTAAAGTTTTGAAACATGATATCTGCTTTCAACCTCAATACAGTTTTAAATTTGGTCCTGACAGTATTGAAAAGTTTGATTTAAAAAGTTGCTTTTACAGAGAAAAATTACTGAACCTAACATAAAACACATATAGTTATAATGTTATTCTAAATCATAGCAATATAAGGCTGCTGTCATTTGAAAGCAGATTTTAACTTTAGTGTTTTCATGCTGTAGTCCGCTAATGCCAGAGAGAAATCCTGTCCAAAGCTTCTTAAACAGGATGTATCATATACATTTCCAGGTTCATATTCTGGGGCTCTACTGGATTATCTTTGCATGGTTTAGTTGAGCCTCTGTGTCTTTAACCCTAACCCTCCTGATGAGCCCACTCTGTTCTGATAGGTTGACTTGTGAAAGCCGCCCTTCTCGTGGCTGGGTAAATGAACAATAGTGGTAGAATTTTACTCTTTTGTTCCTCGAAATATAAACTTGGCAATTCATACGTGTTCAAACCAGGCGGGGAGTTCCGGTCCTCTGAAATGAAACTGCATTCTATCAAAAGGCCACCAGGGGGCGACCGTTTTGATGTCAAAAGGACTTCCGTCTCTATACAAGTCAATGGAGAATTCACCAACTTCTCACTTGATTTCTAACCTCAGTAAACGTTTTCAAAATGTGTTTATGGTCTCAATCGCTAGTTTAAAGCCTTCTTCAATGCAGTATAATGTTCATTTGTGAAATTTTATATTTGATGATAAAGCAGGGTATGCATTAGGGCATGGCTACGTCATGATTGACAGGTTTATTGACCAATGTCCTCGAGATCCAGCCCTTGCAACCAATCGCAACCTTCCCTCTCCGCCCATGGCTCCGCCTCATGCCCATATAAGTAGAATCCGTGTTTTTTATTTTTCCCAGCATGCACCTGAAATTTTCAAGATGGCGCTGCCCAGATTTGAAACTATTGGCTTCCGAGCAGCAGTCCACAAACCAATGGGTGACGTCACGGATGTTACGTCCATTTCTTTTATACAGTCTATGGTTCGACCCTGGTCCGATCAGAAATATGAGAGTGGACAACTCACCCAGCCCAAGAAACAATGTTAGCAACAAAGACTCATTAAATGGACAACTATTGGTGAACGATTTGACTCCACTTTGATGGAGAAGTGGAAGCAACTTCTCAAACAGTAGCAGGCTTTGGACTTGAGTGTGGCATTTTACATACTTTCAACTCAAGATTTTGGAATGCTGAGCACGTTTGTTATAGACACCTTACATTAAAACAGTATAAAAATAACAAAAGAAAATTCGCAAAATCCATGATCCTGCCTCACTGAGAGAGTGAGTGTTGAAATGAGTGTGTGGGAAGTTGAGCGGTAAAACCTGCAAGTGATCTGAAGCCCGAAAAAAGTGTTTGAAGACATAAATCAAGGCAAACATAAAGTCAAACTGAATCATGAAACTGAAATATTGTCATGTTATCTGTCTATGACAAGATGAAAGCCCTTGAACTTCTCCTTGATGCCATTGAACCAGGTAGCGATGTACCTGGGGACAGGGTTGTTGTAGCGCCCCAGGCACTCGTACTTCCTGCTGGTGTGGCTGCCGTTTTTCTGGAAAGGACAGCCTTGTTGTGTGTGTGTGTGTGTATGAAGTTGAATGTATGAGTGTTGATTTTTTTTTTTTTAAATGTCATTTTTTAATGCTGTAAGCACTGAGACACATCTCAAAACTGGAGCACAACAATCTTTCTAGAAATAATAATCACTTGCATGTGCTCTCACTCATATCCAAATGTATTTGCTCTCTATATTTGCACAAATTAATTTATAAAGCACAGGAATTCAAAGTTGATTGGTCTCTCATTTAAAGCACTAGCTTAAAGCTTATTTATTCTGCTTCACGTATACTTCATAATGATGGAGAAGAGAAGCAGACCATGATGAAATCTATCATCTCATTTTGCTCTTCCATCGCTAAATTCTCAGTCGTTACTGCATATTTTATTTTCCTCCCAGCCGTTACACCCACACGACACAAGAGAGGCCTAAACAGGCTTTCAGAGATCTCAAATGTCTTTCACTCAGCTGTAATGCATTTGGGCACAAACAACAATGAAAGATTTAAAAGCTATGCTCTATTCCTGAAAAAGTAATTGAATGACAGTATGATTGCAGAATGCTTTATTTGTGTCATCTATTGATGCGCTACAATACAGTCCACTGATCTGATACAAAGAGTTCACATTAACAAACAGAGCAAGTACATTCAAATGCAGCACTCCAGCAACCTTGGTCCAGAGGTTATGTCATGATTACCAAAAAAAAACCAACCTAACAAACTAGGCCTTTGTCTACATGGCATTTCCTCTTACGAATGGTAATTAGATATCTTCAAAGACTCTTTTCATCCTAAATAATAACATGACCTTGAAGAACTTCACATTTTAAAATGAGGAGAGGTTTGTCAGGTTGCAAATGTGGCTTTGCAAAAAATGGCAAAGGTCACCTGCTCTTCCAGTCTGTTCACCCTCTGATTCGTTCAGTCGTGTTAACAGGCAACGTTCGCCTCTTCACAGATCAAAAGGTACGCCACTCCTGTCTCTGCGAGGACAGTGTAAGAACACAGCATCCGGCAGACTAATCCAATTAAGTGTGTTTGTTCAGGTTGTGATGTGCCCGAGCCAAAACAGTGATGAAGGTGGCTGCTGCTCTCTTGCTCCGCGGCGGCAGCAGCAGGGGGAGTGGGAGCCTGATTAAACTGATGTATCTGCAGGTCCACGATTCGGTCCAAAATTGAGCGTATGAGCATGTTTACAGTGAACGCACAAGGCAACCAGCAGCTCAATTATTCAGCATGCGGAAGAGATGTAATGACTGTCTCCTGTTATTAATGACCCACGCCAGAGCGTATTTATAAAAAGGATACTTGAGTGTAGTAGGCAGAAGATGAAGGAGCACGAGATTGAAGATGTTCGCCTTTATCGTGATTCGGCCTTAATTAAAAGTTTTGTGAAGTCCAAACAAATAGATTGCTTCTTTACACTTCCTCCTACATACATAAAGGCTGTTTTGATTTCAATTTTAAATGCGAGATTGCCTAATTTCAATAATTTATGAAACACATTACTTTCCTTGGTGTTTTTCTATTGCCGTAAGCCAACTTTTGAGCAGTCGATATTAAATGTCAGCTTCTCTGCACCATCTACAATAGCTTGAATAGCTTGGAGGAGAAAAAAAAAGAAACAACTTGCATTTATGTAAAACAGTGACCTCCCTTTCAGTAACAAGGGCTAAAAGGAGTTTAACATACCATATGCAAAAGTGATTCCCAGTCGCTCTCAATAAACTAAAATGCAGCCTTGAAACTGTGATGTCCTTGTGTGAAATGTTAAAAGGTAGCATGTTCAAAACTGCATTAATGAATAGAGATATGTGTCTGTGTGTGTGTGTGTGTGTGTGTTTGTGTACAAGCAAAGCCTCAAGGCCTGAATCCCTGAATGAATCTGACATATAATTTCATTAAAAAAAAAAAAAGTTGCATTTCAATGACTTAGAAACTGCATTAGTGGCTGCTTAGTGCCTGTTGGTGAAATAAACTTTTTTCCCCCCTCCTTTTAATTTAAGATGAAAGCACTCTAATGAGCTTGAAATCATGGTTCTCGCAGGACTTGTGTAGAGCTAGTTGGGATTCCCTTCGTCTCTATTAGATGGTCACTAAACATCCCATTGGAAATGTTAATTATGGACTTGCGTGACTTTAGATATTGCAGCAACAAATCTGCACGTCCCAACACGAGCTGCCCTCGAGAAATTATCTGCTGATGCGGGAGATATGGTACTGTAAGCTCTAGGAAGTGAATAAAGCTGATTTATCAATACTTATCGAGCTGCGGCCTGAACTGGATACATTGCCGGGTCTCTGATGTCTAGGCCAGTAATCAGCCTGCTTGTTAAACATGAGAGGAGATGCACAGTGGAGTATCCATGTATATACACCAGCTTAATATGACTGATGGTTTATGTATGATACACAGACTTTACATGCTCTCCTCATGGATGGAACTACAGTGCTGTGATCTGTATGTTTTCAAATGTTTCATAAGTTAGATAGTTGGTGCTGGATGATGTAAAATCTACACTGAATTTAATGACTTTTTTTCTTTCTAGATTAAAAAATGTAATAATGTAATACCATAGAGTATTCTCCACCAAGGCTACACAATCCTCCGAAGAGCTAATGTTTGGAAAATTTTAAAACAGCACTATGCCGATTTTACACATGAAGATCACAGGTGTATAATTTAGTCGTTTTTTTTTGGCTCTGGATGCTCATTTGAGTTATTCTGACTTGGGTTTGGACACTGCTAATTTCAGAAAAGCCTGCGGTGCAATAACCTGGTTCCAGACATCTGAATTACTGCCCGCATCTTTGATTAGTTCAGCGATCCCATTGGTGAATAAATTAAGCGAAACTAAGTGGCGATTCAGTCTGATTGTCAGGCTATAGCGTTACAAAGCGGGGAGGTTGGGGGTTGGGGTGGATATGTGAAAGATGTAGTGTGCTATAGATGCTAATCATTGCATAATGAGAAATGGAAGATCTAGCCATTTTGGAGAATGACCTGCAGAGAAAAGGAGTCAGGATTGGCCTCTGCTGCTGCTGCTTCGATTTTGAAAATGAGTCTCTTGCAAGTTCCTCAACATTATGAACATACTAAACTACTAAAACTAAATTGCTGGGGTACACCTTTAATCCTCACACTTGTGTATATGTGCAGTAGTTCACAAGATAATCACAAAAATGCCTGGATCTCCTTCAGCATTAAAAACGTAACAATTGTAAAGCTACTGCCGATATTTTGGTCCTTAAACAAGATGATTCCACTAAATCTTATTGAAATTGACAGTTGATGATTTTCTTCAGGAAACTGACTAGCCGAGGTGCTAAGTGCCAAGTTTGATTTTAGGCATTAGGCATTGGAGAGCTAATGTTCTCTAACTACAGCTGATATAATCTCCCAGCGGTGAACGCCAATTGAACCTGAAACAGCAAGTGGTCAGTGCTGGTTAAAATGAGAAGCCTGATAACTTTATCTGAATGTTTCACAAATGTCTCTTTGCTAACAGAACAGAAAGTGGTTCAATGAGAGATTCATTAGCCTCTTATTAGGAACGGGGGTCAAAAAATGGCACAGGGCTCTACAACTGATTCAAGCATGCAGGTTCGATATCTAACCTTAAGATTACTTCAGCTCAGTGCTAATTGGGTGAAATGTGTGTCCAGCTGGTGATTATCAAACTAACATCACCCTGGTCTCTGACCTGCAGTGCAGCGGTGACCTTTTCCTCTCACGATCCCACCTAACTAATCTGTCTGCCTTAAGTTTTTACACATGTTTTTAACCTGAGATCGTAATTTGCTGCTCTTAATAATGACACTATCCTCATCTTGTACTCAATTTATTTACTAGATGATGGCCTTTTCCTGTTTTGTGGATATGCTGTTTGCCTCTGCTGTGATATGTTGCAACCCTGCATTTAGTTTTAACTTAAACACAAAATGTAAGCAGTTATTATATCTCTTAAAGCCCCAAATGTGGAGATTTTTCATTGTCTTTCAAATATTTCTTATTGGCATACGTTTCTTTTGTCAAAGGATCAGTGAAAAGTGGTACAGTCAGTGTATTCCTAGTAGCCATTTATCTCAGTGTCCCTGCTGGCTGGAAGAGTGACACATATATGGTGCTTTAATGTGAAAGGTGCTGCCCTTGCCTGACTAAATGACAGAGCACTTGTTTACAGGCTGCCTCTTGTCAGTTTCATAAATATCAAATAGGATGAGAAGAAGGCAAGACTTTTGGTTTTCTGCTCAGATTTGATGTACTAATTCTTCCTCTTTCTCTCAGGGCCTGTCCTGTATGTCCTGCTGTGCTCTCGGTCATATATAAATTGGAGCAGGTACACAGCTTGATATGTGATTACCAGCAGACACAGGAGATTGCTGCAATCAAACATTTTGAGGGGACTCGCTGCAGCTGAGCCACCAGGTAGCCATTTTGGTCCATGTATCAGCCAGCCAATGAGTAGGGAACGCTCGCTCCTGCTCCAATAATGTGTGCTCCATGTAACTAACCTCGCTGGGGTGAAGCATCAAACCCTGCAAAGTCAATTTCTCTCCTCTTATTAAATCACCCACAGCACAATCAGCGGCAGGGTGTTGGAAAATAAACATCCTGCTGATGGCGTGTGATAGAAGGTGTTAGTGGGCTCCTGGGGAAGGGATTTTCTGACTGAGGAAACACATGTTGACTCTTTGCTGTGGCAGGGGAAAACTCTCCAAGCAGAGCATGATTTTAAGTATTTAGGAAGGTTGTGGTTGTTTTTTTCTGAGCAGTCAGAGGCCACTTAATAATCATCAAAAATCTTTAATAACATAACATCTTCATTCCTTTTTTTCCTAACATGATTAGACCCACTGAGACATCAGATTATTTACTCAATCTTCACAGAAATATTTCATTGAGCTAATTAATTAGTGGCAATGTCTGGAGAAGAATATCTAGGATATTAGGAACGATTTTTATTTAACAAAATAAAAAAACAGAACACAGTTTTAATCCGTGTCATCATCATTTAGCATTCCTGTAAATATTTCTAATAAAGTTGCCTCAAGTTGTTTGAGTTCTTTAACATATCAAGCATAAAACAACTAATATTTTGGTGCTGGTTCCATTATGGATCGTTCCTTGGGCAGGAAACTCAATTAAGATGTGATTTTCACATCAATTTTCTCTCAGAATGCTTCCTCAAGAAAATGCCACAGGCAACTAATCTCAGCGTAATAGCAATATATCTGTTTTCATGATTAATATGCATAAAGAAATCACATATATTTTCATTTCCAGTTACCGGAGATTACATTTTGATAGGTCAAATATCTAATTGGTTTTTTTTATAGGCAATCAAGCTGAATGCTTCATTTCCTTTCTTGGCAATTTGTACTAGGGGAGAAATTTACATCTGCACCGTAAAAACTCCCAAACATATTAAGAAGAAGTGATGGACGCTACAACAGAAACAACTTGATACTTTTAATAACAGGCATGTATGTTACAACCACTGCTTTTTATAAGTAGAGAAAACATAACCCATGAGTTCAAATTACTCCACAGTTTAACTTCACTACTTGTTTAACAATACAGAAATATTACAACTCATTTATTTGTAGTCTTAGCTCAATGGTTCCCAACCCCCTTTTTTGTCTTATGTTCCCCTTTGAGCTGTTTTGTTGTACCAACTGTTTTAAATGTGTACTATTAAACTCATATTAAACTTTTAGTGTGTAACGCAATTGATTATTAAATGAAAATCATTTGAGACATTTACACATGAGTGAAAGAAATAATATTTAGACTCACCCAATGGCAGTTGCTACTCCTTTCCATCAGTCACCTAAGCTTTAATGAGACACTTGGGCATGTTTGCTTTGCTTTGATAGTTCTGGGGGCAGCGTTACAACAGCTGTTATGAGGCATTCAGCCGTCCGCATTCAGCCTGGTTTGATGTGAGTCAAAGCTGAGAAGGTCACTTGACACATATAAGCAGATCCAACGGGGCAAAAGTTCATCCGATGCACATTTTCCCAGCTCAGGATATTTCTTTTCAACGTCACATCAAAGCTCTGTCAGTGACTTTTCAGCAATGTGCCATCTTTAGTCAGAGGACAAATCCATCAGATTTCCCTGCAGTCATCCACGAAGGCTGCTGCTACTGCTTTCATTCACACTGAAAGGGGTTCCTGACCCAGTCCAGTTTTTTCTGACTTTGATTCAATATCATGGAAGTACTGGTTGAAATCTGTGTCAAGTCTGGACAGATGTGTGCTTTCACCATTTTCACTACAGGACTTCTTTCAACATCAGTGGTGGCAAAATAGACCCTCAATTGGGAAACAGCTCACATCTCCATCCACACATTTCCTCTCCTATAATTGGACCTTCGTTATGAATCACTTTGAACATACATGTTAAGGATATGTGAGTCCTCGCCTTGAAGTGATTGAGGTCAAGGTCATTCAGTTTTGGTGAACGCATCAACAAACCACTTTATGTCCTCAAACACTGTGGCTATGGTTAGTGAAGCGTACTATCAGGAAAACAAGCAACAAGCACATCAAAGTAAAGTTAATTAATGTTGTGAAAAAAAAGTGATATTTTAATCTGTTCTGATCACAGTCTCTCATCCACCGCTATGACGGTATTATAGTGCCAAAATTCATGAGCACAAATGAGAAAACCATGAATTTAGTGTGCACAGAATCCAAAGCAGCACATGATTGTAATCCTACTATCATTGTTCCCCTGCTTGCAAAACTTTCACCCTCTTGCTCATGAGTGGGTTTTTTTTGTATTGGGCAGACCCAGTCACCACTGAATGCCTAAATATAATTGGCTGAGTGGCCATGACTTATTTGACCATCCATTCATTACACACCTTTACACCATTTGTATCAGTTTTGAGGGAACAATGAGGGCCTGTCATTGATCACAATACATCAGAGGTGTCAAACTCATTTTCATTCAAGGGCCAAATACAGACCAATTTAATTTCATGTGGGCCGAATCATTAAAAAGATGGAGGGAGGGAGGGAGGAAGGAAGGAAGGAAGGAAGGAAGGAAGGAAGGAAGGAAGGAAGGAAGGAAGGAAGGAAAAAAGAAAGGAAAGGGGGAAGGTAGAGAGGAAGGACAGAATGATGGATGGAAGGAAGGAAGGAAGGAAGGAAGGAAGGAAGGAAGGAAGGAAGGAAGGAAGGAAGGAAGGAAGGAAAAGGGGAAGGTAGAGAGGAAGGACAGAAGGAAGGAAGGACAGATGGAAGGACAGAAGGAAGGAAGGAACGAAAAAAGAAAGGAAAGGGGGAAGGTAAAGAGGAAGGACAGAAGGAAGAAAGGGAGGAAGGACAGATGGAAGGAAAGTGGGCCAGATTGCACCCTTAGACGGGCCGGTTCTGGCCTGCCGTACATCATGTCTCACTATGATTGGATGTGGTCCTCACAAAGATAGAATCCCCCCCCCCCCCACACACACACACTAAAACTCATTGGTCCTCAGTGTATGTGTGTGTGACAGACTACACACACATACACACACTTTCCCCTATTAATAGGTTCATAGGCCACACGCAGGGAGAGACACAATGGTTGAGCAAAGGCCATTACATCGGGTATAAAGGCATTGTCAGTATCATTTGTAACACTACTACAAAATGACAAAACTGCAAACTCCTGCGAAAATGAGCTTATTGGCTGCTCTGTACTGTTATGATAATGTAGGGAATAGTTTAGATTTTTTTCAGAATGAATGCTGAAGCAGATACTGAAAGTTTTTATCCTTTTTTTTTAATGTTTAGACACGACTTTTATAACTTTAAGGGCCAGAGAATGAACAACTATAGGAAGACCACCACTATCACTGTCACAGAGAGATGGTCAACCGTCAACCAACAGCCACACACACACACACACACACACACACACACACACATACACACACTCTGCCTGGTTCCCATCCTATCGCTGCCCCAGTTTCTCAGGCAGGATCAGCAGAAACATCTGAAGGCCATTACTGCTGCCTTTGTTGCCGAGCATTGTCTCCCTTTTTTTTTTGTTTGGCACCATATATGATGGAGTATGCCAAGAGGATGTCAGAGTCCAAGAATGTACTATCTGGAGTCACTTTGTTAAGAGTGACATGTACTTAATACATGACTCATTGTGTAAAGCTAAAAGTTTAAAAGAGGAGTTAGTTGGAAAAATTATTGATGGAGCCATGATCTATGCCAAAGACAAAAACACAAACATTTTAGTTAGATTCTTCAATGAGGAATTAGAGAGAGTCACATCATTGAAGCAATGCATGATGGGAATGGTGCAAACTGGTGCAATGATTGATCACTGTAATGTCACGAGGGACCGGACAAAATAGTGTGGAGGCATTGATTAAACAGGAAAAACTATTTGGACATTCATGGGAATACGGTTCATATTGTCACCATGGCTACCAAAGCTCTTTTGATCAGTATGTGGAGCAGATAACTGATGATATATATTTGATGACATTCAGTACCAACCCAAATGCAAAGATTAATTAAAAGCACTTTATACTGCATGCACGGTGCCAACCTGCTCATCAGGAGGAGTTTCTAATCACTCACTCACACACACACACACACGCACAGACTTCAGGACCAATATGGGGTTCAGAATCATGCCCAAGGACACTTTGACATAAGAATTACTGATCTTCGGATTAGAGGACGACCTGCTCTATATCTCTGAGCCATATCCGTGTAGCCCCATGGTGGGAACCACTGTTTTAGATAACATCAGGATTACTGTACACTGAGAAGGACGAGGGCAAAACACAGTGATAATCTCATTAATTACACTGCAAATTAAATGTAATACTAACTGTAGGGAAGTTTGATTAAAGACATTTACATAAGAGATAATTAAGAAGAGAGCCAGAGAATCTTCTTTATACTATTTGATATATTAAGAAGGTTTGATCAATCTTCACAATGCTGTATGTGATGAGGTAAATTTACTAATTATTTCTCATACTTTATTTTAACTGCAATAATTGGTTGACAAATGAATGGAGTATATGAAGTCACTAAAATACATCAATTACAATCTTGCAAGTTGCAGTCTGTAAAAATCCTGTGGCTTCAAATTAGAATTTTTTTATTATTATTTATTGCTTTTTTAAATATATTTTAATGTCTTTCTATTTATAGTTATTTACTGTTTTTTCTGTAATGGAAACTCCCAGCCCAAGTATTTCACATGGTTGTTCTTCTGTAATCAGAGTGACATTAAAAACTGTGTATCTTGATATATTTGTTCCTAATAAAACATTTGCATAGCTGATTAACACACAAAAACATGCTTGTTCTTTTCTTCTTGCCTTTGTTGGTTAATTCCAACAATTGTCAGTAGAATAGTGTGAAGTTGTTTTTTTGTTTTTTTTGTGTGTTATAGTGCATATATGTACAAGACACAAACAGGGATTTACTTATAAAATATAATAGTTATGAATGAGTGTGAATTTCCAAGTAACTTCCACAAAGACTTCACACAAAGTTCCTACATGCTCAGAAATCTTAAAACAGAAGTTATGTGATAAATGCTGATTAAGCGAACTGAAACTCAGGAATAAAAGTTGGACAGACTGTATCCATACTGTAGTAACCATAATAAATTAATCCAGAGCTAGAGGCCATGAATAAAATGTATGAGTAGAGAGTAGAGACATTATTAAGGAGCAATTACTTGAAACTAGACAATAATTGATGATGGCTTCTTATAAGGGGATTGATGTTGCAGTTTCTTCCGTTAACAGTCAAATGATTTAAAGGGTCACCTATAAACCAATAACTGTGCTGTAATTAATAATAAAGCTCCTGCTGATGGCCTAATCGGATTCAACTTAAATACTGAAGGTCACTTTACGGAGCAATGACACCTTTAATTCTGTAATTTTGTGTCATTTAGTGTCTTAAATTTAGATTTAAGTGCTTTACCTTTCCTTCCCTCTCTTACTGTACTTCTTTGGCTTTGGGCCAGATC
Source organism: Scomber japonicus (assembly GCF_027409825.1). NCBI lineage: Eukaryota > Metazoa > Chordata > Actinopteri > Scombriformes > Scombridae > Scomber > Scomber japonicus. The sequence continues at coordinate 6,822,859 of NC_070598.1, forward strand.
ACATTAGCCCGGTGATACCCGCTTGATTTGTTGTGCTATGACCCACTCCACTTACCCTGGCCTCAAAACCTCATCATGGACCTGGAGCTTCTCCCTGTTTACAATAAAGTGGTTCTCTTGATGGGCTCACCACACAGCAGTGAATCTCCTGGACGGACATCGCCCCTGGCACAGATTGCGGTGAGTAGAGCGGATGAAGCGGCATGAGCAGCAGACGGTGGCTAAGCCTTGATGCCGAGTGAGCAAAATAGTATAATTTTGTTATAGTGTGCGTGAACGGGAACGACGCAAAACACAAAAACACATTAAAAATCAGCTCCGTAGTGGATTTTATCAAAGCACAGTGGCTTAGGCTGTTTATAATTTACATTCATGAACCATATTGGTGCCATTGTGGAAGGGTTTGCTTTCATGCCTGCACATTAATGTCAAACTAAATGTAAAATTAAAAAGGCTTATGAATAAAAAAACTAAATTACATGACTTGTGTGACCTGGTTGAGAAAAGAGTTCCATAAAATTGTTTTATTTATTGTATTATTATCTGTTTCGTTCAAAAAAAAAAGTGAACAGGTCGATTAATGTGTTTGTTGTCTGTGTCTGAGTCCTTTTTTATTCAGATTTGGTTCTTATTGGTTGTATCAGGACTCCTGTTAGAGAGAGGAAGTAAAGTCTGACATTACACAGCGATGAACATACAACGAGAGCAGACGTAGAGTGCTAACCAAATGAGAAACTAATTCTACTAAAAGGTTTAATTAGATAAATTTATCGTGGATGCTAAACATGCTCTGAGACGACAGTTATAAGAGTTGATGGTTTTTGGCAGCGTCTTGGCCGGGTTTTTTAGTTTTCCCTGCAACATACCTTTTTTTTTTCTCTCCATTGATGAAGGAGAGAGCGAGCCACCATTGGACCCGATCACCTCTTTAATCTTAGGAGCAAACCATCCGTTCATTTATCTCCATCACTTGAGTATACCAGTGTGTTAGGGCTGTTACAGCTCCACATTTAATCTTGTGACTCATTATTTGCAGTTGGAGCCAGACTAACAAACTTAAAACTAAGAGCACATCAGAACTGACTCAAAATGATGCTAACTGATGGATGATGGATGATGGATGGAAACAAGCTTTTTTTTTTTTACACCTCAGAGGGATTCTTTCTTTCATTGGAGTTAACAGCTCTTGTAAGTCATAGAGTCAATTAAAAAATAAACTGGGTTAAGTTATCAATTTCACATGACTTGTGTTATTATGCATCAGGGGAAATGTGGAGCATGTACACCCAAATGCAGAGAACGCAAACAGGCCTGAAGAATGATGTCTTTATTTAAGGCTTAACCGCATGCAAAGTAAAACTGAGCATGTCTGATATGAACAAAGTGAGGAGAAAATATTGGCTTTACCAAAACAGGGGGAAATCAAACAGAGGATCCAACAGAGACTGACCCGAAAACCAAAACTTATATACACATCATTACAAACAGGACACAGGTGAAACACATAAGGAAATCAACTAAGGCGGGAAAACACAGGAAGTAAAAGTAACAGAAAACACACACAAGGAGAAAACCTTTCAAAATAAAACAGGAATTAAAACACAGACTGAAATCTGACATTTATGTGTTCTAACTGTAATGATTTATAAGGCTACCAAATGCACTACATAAGGCATTCACATCTAGTCTGGTACACAGGAACAAAGGGATGCAGACTTAGAGTGTGATGCTGTTTTCCTCCCTATCTATGAAGGTTTTCAATATATTTTCAATACATTTTTGCCCTCTGGCTCCAGCTACTTATTGTGTCCATCACTTTCTCTCTCACCCCCCACCCCCTCCCTATGAATTTATACATGCTGGTCCAATATTTCATTTTAGTACTCTGTGACTTCAAGGAGGGTTGCAAGCACTCCAGAGCTGTAGTAGGAGAGCTAAAAATAATGTCATTTCAGAGGGAAAAATCCATGTTAGCTGGCTATGAAGAGCCTGCTTTTGTCTATATTTGTCAGGAATTGAGGACTCATAATTTGAGTTTTTAATGTGCCATTGTTATGGTAAACTAGGCAGAGTAACCACAGTCAATTAATTTAAAATAATGTAATGTTTTGTAGTGTAATAATGTTGTAGTGGAGATGCTGTCACAGAGGGGTTTTCCACAGACAGGCAGGTGATGTTCGGACCTTTTTATTTAAGAACTTAAAGAACTTGTGCGGCTGTGTGGTGCCCAGTCCCGTCTCCACTGACAACACAAACTTAAAACACAAAAACCAAACTTAAACTTTGAGTCCTTCTCTCCAGCTGCACTGTCCATGTGTCGCTCTTCCCAGTCCAGCCACTAGAGACAAAGAGAGCTTGATTAGTCAACTCACCCCAGCCGAGCTAATCAACTCACCTGGTGCTGCTCCTGCTGAGCCAGCTCTGCCCTGCCTCTCTCTCAAACAGCTGACTGCCCAAACCACCCCCCGACTCCACAAACATATTGTCTATTTTCTTTAATAATTTAATTTAATGCTTCTTATAGTCTTCTTATAGTCTCATCTTAAACCTTTTTATGCTTGCTTTGCTTCATGCTGCAACCATTTAAAAAATATATTTTAGAATAAAGTCTAGAATAAACAAGTTTCATATTTGTGCATCCTTGGAAGGATAAAATCTGTTTCATAAAGGGAGGTTTGCAATAAAAGCATTGTGGATTTTCTATATTTCACTCTGGCAGATATACCCAGGGGCTGCAACATATTCACAAATTTACCACAAAACCGAGCACCAAACCATATAAATATTTGAAAACACATTTTATGGGTGTGAATTTAGCGATCTCGTGTGCTTTTGAATACTTCAGAGGGTCCTGAGGATATAGCGGTGTGGGTTTCACTCTGTATTTTCACTGGAATAGAAAATATTCCTCTGCTCCTGCTGCACAGATGGTAACAGCAGGCTGACCTCACCCCACATTCACCCAAGTTCATTTTTCCAAGCGTTAATTATGCAAGGGGAAAGGTTTGCTGAGCACACACACGCTCGTTCATGGCACTACTACAGTTTCTCCCTGATAAGGTTACACTTATTCACACTCGGGAGCTGCCTAGTACAACCACAATCTTCATGCTTTGTGCCCACTAGAGCAGCTTGGGGGCCAAGTGTCTTGCTCAAGGGCGCTTTGACCAGGTCTCAGTCAGCCTTACCAACTTAGATTTCTCCCATCAGTGAACTGGCAAGATTTGAACCTCTGGCCTTAGACATGAGCACACAAGACACACATATCTTTAGGCTACAGCTGTCCCTAATGTGTAACACTGTCTTCACCAGAGGGTCAGAAGTGAAGATATTATTGGTCATTCATCTTCCTCTCACTCCTCGCCACGTTATCCTTGGCTGACCAAAAAGACATCAAGTGGTCATTAAATGCTAACAAGCGCAGCCACAGGGCAAATAGAAACACAGGAGGAATTTGCACGCTGAATTCATCTTTTCCGCTGCTATTTTAATGTAATGTATGCAAGATGTGGCCCCATTACAAACATTCATCTGTCACATGAGGAGAGTGCTTGGATTAGCCCAAAGGAAGCCGCCGAGAGGACACCAACATGGTAATAAAATTCAAATCTTGCTCATATTTGAAATCAAAACTGTAAACTGGTCATAAATTATACCGTGCGGGTCAAAAGGGCTTTGAGACATGACTAAAACATCCCTAGAAGAAGAATATCACTCTTGCAGAAAATGAAATGATTTAGTACGGGAAATTTGTTGTTTCTTTGTTGTTTTTTTTAATGAAGTTTGGCATCTTTCTTGTATCATCCATAGTAGACCAAGCAGAAATCAAGAAAACATGGTGGTCCTGTCACGTTGTGTTATATTTCCATTACGACCTCAGTTTATGTGGAAATTGTGTTATGTGCAAGACTTCTGGTCAAGCTTTGTTCACGCACAATAACAGCTGGCGATGCTCAGAGATGAAAGGAGAAGAAACTGGTTCACAAGATTACAAAAACAGCCCATGAAGAATGTAGAGGAAAGCATGAATCCTTCGATCAAAGCACCAACTGTCTATCAGAACAAACCCCGGATTATAAAAGAGAGTTCTCGCCTAAATTGGTTTGGTTTCTGTCTTTGTCCCCATCCATGCTTTTGTATTTCCAGTCTAAACCAGATACAATGGTTAAGAGTCTTATGCAATGAAAGTGGATTTTCTATTCTCAGACACAATGATTTGTTGACGTAAGTAAAGACTTTCTTCCGAGACGTTTTGTACAGTTCAATTGTATCATAATCCCACAGAAAATCACAAATAGCATTAGGAGACTGCCACTCATTCAGTGGAAGGTATCGTCCTTGCTGAGAGTTTATATGCATCATTCTGCTACTTTTTCTTTTTGGTTTTTCAGCATACTAGACCGGTCGACATCCTCAACCAAGAGAGAAAAAGAGGGGTCAAAAAGCTAAATGGTCCAGCCTTCAGTATATGGTCCAGTAATGGAATATAATTGGAGAATAAATGGACCAAGTCTGGGGGAGACAGACAAGAAGAAAGACAACTTAAGTGAAGTCAGGTACAGCTACTGTTGGAGACACAGCCCTCTTAAAAAAGGTTAAAGGCCAACATAAATGATAGAGAAGTATGAAATAATCAATCAATCAATCTTTATTTATAGAGCACCAAATCACCACCACACTCGTCATCTCAAGGCACTTTACACATAGACTACTACTCTTTAATTTAAAGAGACCCAACATCTGCACATGAGCAAGCACTTGGAATAAATTAATATGTTGATGACAAGCTATATGTGATGATTTGTCATTACAGGAAAAAAAATGTGGATCATTGGCATATAGTATTCTTGCTTTGCTTTATGTTACTGATTTTTCCCTGAGACCATATACCCTGTATAATACAAAAGATGACACAGTAAAAGCCTTTTTTAAAGCAGCCAGAAGCCATTAAACCTTTAGCTCCCAGCAGAGCCCTTGAGCTTGAGAAAATGTGCAGTCTTCTCTCCAGATGCTGCAGTTAGGCTCATATAAAGAGATTTTCGACTACAAATTCATAGCAGAGCTTCAAACTGTGATTTGTATTTCATTAGTTAGATGCTGTGTAGCTGCTGAGCAGCTTTTATCTGACAATGTACAATTCACACTTTGCCCTTGAGACGATTTGAAAAATCTCTTCTATTTTTGCGCCACAGAGGAGCTGCACAAGCAAAAAAAGATCCAGTGATCATATGAACTCTCAAGATATTTTCTTTTGAGTAAACATGGTTGCAGGTATGATGTTCCACATGATATAAGATGCTTTTAGTATTTGGCAAACTGTTTGAAGTCCCATAAGTCAAGCAGATAACTAAATGTTCTTGGAGGTATTGCTATTGTGTAGTCTGTGATGAAGTATCAAACTTTGAGGGCACAAACTTTGCCAGGAAGCATCTTTTTTGCTATAAAGCCAGAATGATTACCCATACGTCACATTAAAACTAACAAGATTAAAAGTAAAGCTTGCAGCTCTTTGGGGCCACACAGGCAGAGGATCAATTTAAGCTAAATGTGAACGCCTGCACGCTAACATGCATCAGTAGGTGTCATTTTTATGTTCACCATCTTAATTTAGCATCCTAACATGTCAGCATTTGCTAACTAGCACAATACAAAGTACAGTTGTAGCTGATGGAAATATTTCGCTAGTTTTACAAGTATGTGGTCATTAAGAAAGGATTGGACAAATAAACATTATGACCTGATGGTGGCGCTGGATGAAATGTTCAGGGAAGGATCATCATCAATGTATACAGCGTGTGCACCAAATGTTGTGGTAATCCATTCAATAGTATTCTAGATATTTCACTTAAAACAATATGAACCTCATAGTGGTGCTAAAAGACATTCAGGGGATAAAAAAAACAAAAAAGTCTGGCTTCATTAAAAGGGTTTAAAATTTCATCGCAAATCTAGCTACGCCGCAGGCATGGCTAATAAAAGCCAATAACTGATACACGATGTTACTGGTTGCATTAAAAATACAAGAATTGCCTAAGTGCATTTGGCGGGCCCAACATAATTAAGTACATGCATCATACTCAAAACCTGGTTGAACTGAAGTAGTTGGCAGCTGATTTAAAAGGAAAAAAAAAACACTATTAAATTAGATTCTTTTATCATAAAATCTACTCTTATGTGCGTTGGCTGCTCCGCTACACCTTTTTTTTTACATAAAGGACTTGAAAGTGGATATCAGAGCGTGTGAGAGTTGAGAGACAGAGAATGGGAGTCGAAGGCAATTTAACTATGAACTCACCCTGAAAGAACCTTCAGTCTGTCAATCAGCCAACCTGCCGCCTTCGGAGAGCTTCTGCTGGCAACGGTGAAAGTCTAATGCTTAGTGTCCCACTCCAGCCCTGTAATGAGATCTCTGGGCAATCTGATGGAATTATTCTGATGGTTTTCAGTAGGTTTGTGCCTCGGGCCTTGACACCCCTCACTGATAAAAGCCTGGCTATGAAAGAAAATGAGCTTAAGTGATGGATTTACAAATACAGTTTGAGGATGGTCTATTGACACAGGATCGTGGGGGGGGGTGGGGGTTGGAATCCTCATTGAACGGCCAGAGCAGCAGGGTTTCCGATATAAGGATTAACCTTACAGGGTGTTCTCCTCAACCTTTATTTTGGTATGTAATGATTTATTTAAAAAAAAAAAAAAGTAAAGAATTCTTCATTATCCTTCATCCCATCTTATTATAGTACCTAACTAGCATTAATAGAGTCTCAGGAGAGGAAAGCAAAAGACATAAAAGTTAGTGCTGCTTGATAAACACTGAATAGCAGCCATCTGCCAGCTCTTACTCTTACTCTGAATGCATTTTTTGGGAGCTGAAAACTGTGAGGAGTTTCAAAAAATGCAAATGAACAGAGGCTCACAAACAAAGTTAATCAACAACTAATAACGCAGCTGTTTCAGAGACCGAGTATGCGAGCTAGAAATAGGATTTCGCCTCTTTAATTGGAGCAAATTAATGATTTTAGCTGAGTATTAGCTGACTCAAGGCACTCATTGTGACTAATCTTTATCAAGCTATGCACTGATGGATGTGGAAATGAAAGTATATGAATGAATGGATGGAATATGTAGATGCATATTTAGTCGCGGTGATGCATTTCCATGTTCACTTTTGGCATGTCTTCTAGTTTGTAATTCCATTTGATTTATGGCTGAAGCAATGTGCTGCTCCCCGGTTACTATATTAGAAGCTCTGAGCTAATTGAAAGAGCTGTAAATCATTATTTGCTTGCAGAGACGTCCCCTTGCTGCTCCAAAAAAATGGTTTGTCCTAAAACTTTCCATTACTGTCGTTTACATATTTAACATTCTTTCAGTTTTACTTTATAGCATAACGGCTGTGTTTGGGATGGGATTAATCCTGAATATCCACTAGATTTAGAAATATTATCAATGGATTCCAGAGGATGATTCTTGATCATTAGTCAATAGTCACATTTCATTTGGCTGTAATTGCTAACTTCATGTATGCTGCTCCCTCAGATTGAAACATGCTTCAATTGATACTTTAAAACTTCAAAAAGGTATCCTCTTACATTTCAAAATGATAGATATCTATCTACTTTACAGTTAATTTCTTACTAGTTTATTTTCTCATCTACTTTTCTTTATTTTTTTCTCAGAATCCATTTTATATCCGGTTTTATATGGTTTGAAATTGTATGTTGACTGCTGTAATTTGATAAATTTTACATGATCCATGTAATTTTGTATTCTCTACATTGCAATTCTTCTTATTCTTTGTTCTGCTGGAGTCTTTGCAAGCAGATTTTTATTCTCAGTGAGACACTTTAAGTTTTATACTTATATACTTTTTTTATATCATGCTTTTTTCTGTCATGTATATAGTGTTGTAATGTTGAATGTCTGTGTTTAACATGGTCCAAAACTTGTGGCCTTTGTTGTTAAGGTTGTTCCATGAACTGTTTGCATTGTCCACTCACATATTTGTGATTGCATTCGAACTTGAACATGTATGGATGTTGAACATGTTTCCTCTTTCAGGTGCTCCTGATGAGATGATTAGTGGGTGGATCTGCTTCTCCTTTATAAGGGAGATAACAGGAGCTCTCACTCTCCCTTCCTCCTGACATGCATCCTCCTCACCACCTGTGATTTCTTTTGTGTTCCCGTTTGCTTCATGTTGTTCTTGATGAGCACGGGGGTATGGTAGTCCAGTTTTTGCTGATTTCTTTCTTTAGTTTAGGTTATGCATTTCCCCATAGTTTAGAGGTGAAGTCCTGGGTCCTACGGCCTGCTGCTAGGCTTCCTCATCTTTTGTTCTTTTTGGCCAGGCCATCTGAAGTCCTAAACTTAATTTTGTAATCTTGAATTCAGGCTCAGTGATTTTATATGTTGCTGGTCATATAGGCTGTGAAATTTGTTTAGTTGCATTGCTGTATCAATGAGAAGTTTCTATCATGAGTAAAGAATGAGAAAAATAATTGAAATCCCTCTACTACTGTTTGTTTATGTAGTCTCTCTAGCTGCTGGTAGTCTGCTGAGGGGCAGCTTCCTAAAGCAAACCATTCAGAACAGGGGCCTTAAAGAAACAAGAGGTAAAAATGATAAATCATGCAAAGATACCCCAGTAGAGCCCCAGAATATAAATATATACCTGGATGATATGTAAATGATGTCTCTTTTACCACAAATTCACATTCTCAGCACATTCATGCTCCCCAGAGGATCAACCCCTCCCATTATATTTAATAGGAAGAAATCTGAAGGCATACCTGCCAACAGTTTTCACTGGTAACTTTTCACCATCAGATTAGAAGAAAAATTAAAACTGACGTGGAGTTTTTTCAAATCTGTGAGCACCATAAATACACATTCACAAAACCCCTCCACTGTATTGAAGAAGAGACAGAACTCTCAAATACCTGAAAACAAATAAACTAAGGTTTTGTAATTTGGGTGAACTTATCCTTCTTAGACATTCTAGTAAATATTGAACATATCTACAAGTTAATAACAACCTGGAACTGACTCAACTTTATTTTACTCATTACAAAGTAATTACTATGACATGACATATTGTATCACTCAGCCATTCTGTATTGATTAGCTTTTATACGTTACCCTTTCTACCACAGTGAATATGTGAGCAATTTTATTTACCTTCCACATCAATCACTCCATTTTCAACTGCTGTGGATTTCATTTCAGTCAGTAAAAACTTCAGAGACACAAATCCTGTGTTTGATCCAATGCAGCCGGGAACCGTTACTTTGGTGATAATGGGATTGGATCACTGGATTGGACACATTCCCACAGAATGCAGTTCAGTCAGGGATTGGTAGCTGTAATATCTGTGCATTCATCGCTTACCTGTGATGCCAAAATTGATTAAGTGTTGTGAAGTCCGGTTTGAAAAGGGCAAACCTCTATTTTGGCGAGATCCATCAGAGGATTTAGACATTTTCACGCAGTTATCAGTCGCTCAGAAGCTAACTGGAGACTGTAATTGCTTTCCAAATTGCCTCTTTGAGCAGTGGCTGACCCAATTAGTTTTGGGATTGTGTTTGTTACAGTATCAGTGTCTAACTGTTGCAACTCGTCTGTATGAATATTACAAACTTACATTGGCAGTCAATTACATCTGTAACATGTCAGCCAGCATGATTAGTTAATTATGTTTGCACTCTCTGACGAAGGCACTGCCAAGTGTCTCTCAGCTGTCTCTCATGCCACACTTCTTGCACACGCACACACCTTTAGTTTCTCCCAATGTTTAAAACCTGGAGGGAAAATCAATAAGAAAAATGAAGTCTTGTTTACATGTCAACATGTGGACTGTGGCTTACTGCGAGATGTCAGGAATTCATTAATGGAGAATTATTCAGGAGGCAAACGGAAGGAAGGTTATGTGGACATGGACGCTGGTGGATTCCTGGGGAATAAAACACAATGAAATTAATTCTGTCTTTCAATGAATACATGTAGGCAACATGGAGCAGGGCGGCAGACATCAGATAGGAGAATATACTACATTTTTGGACGTGGTTATAGTACATGCTGTTTTATACTTGGAATAAAAATGTCAGCTGCTGTAAACCTTTTGGTGTAATCCTATGTTGGATGGGCTATTTAAAGACCAGAGTACGGTCTAGACTGGTTCTCCATGAAAAGTAGCCTGATATATGACTTCTATTGTGATTTGGTGCTTTAGTGTATAATAAAAGTAAACTTGACAGCACTTATACAACTATAACCACCACTAGTACTTCTACAGTGCTGTTAGTAGCATCATCTGTACCATTAATACTACCACTACAACCATTAGTATAACTATCAGTATTACAACTATCACTATAATAATACTGCTGCTACTACTACTATCCCTAAAACTACTACCACTACTTTCACTATGACTACTTATAATACTCTAATGTATCAAAATGTATATTTCCCTTTTCCGTCTTTCTAATTGACTCCATGTCATTGTAAATGTCACCTTCAGTGATTGCTCAACTATAATTAAAGGTTACTACTAATGTTAAAACCACTGTGATTACTACGCCTATCACTAATGCTACTACTATTTCCATCACTACTATTACTGCCCACAATTTGTTTTATAATACAGAGCTCTCGTGTACTGCAAACCTAATATCACAAAAAAACCCAGAAAAGTAAAGTTATGGTATTAATCTTAGAATAATTCCTCGTTGCAAGACCTTGTATGATCAAATAAGAAAAGCATAGAAGAGTACCAAGACAAAAAAAAAATCAAAAATCAATGAGGATTTGTCTGAAGATAGAGTATTTAATCTCTGTTGGTTACTGCTCATAATTAGGACTTCTTTCTCAGTGTGCAGGCAGTACGTAGCAATAATGTTAACAGTGGTTAAAGTGGGATTTGACAGGTGGGGAAACCCTCAGATTAGGTGTAGTGGAGCACCGGATAAAAATGACTCACCTTAAAATTGATTTGTACTGTGAGCTCCAGTGGATTTGTTGAGGCTGTGTGATCAGCTGACCTTCATTTAAGCATCCATTTCTTGACATATTTACTGGAGCCCACTGGTCCAAAGGAAGCCTAACTAAAGAAATGAATATAAGTGCTGCGATCTTGTTGATTTGTTTACTGTGTCTGAAGTGGCGTTAATGATATTGTTCATTTCAGAAATTCTTTCTCACAGTCAGCAGTGCTAACAGCCAAGACCAAACACAGACAAGCAAAAATAAACATTACTTAATTAAAACTACTTACACAAAATAACATTGCGCTATGAAATAAACAGAGTTATAGACACATTGATTTGCTGAGAACCTTTCAGTTCAGATCAGGCTGGGTCTCTGTATGCACAATCCAGTATCAGTACAGATCAGCTGTGGAAAAAGCTTTGTGCTGAACTATGAAAACTATGTACTCACCCAGTGTGCTATCCTCATCCTGGAGCCAACAGACCTGGAGGATTAGAGGCTACTGCTGAGTGTCAGAGATGGTGATGAGAAGGCAGAGTAGGTCTCCACTGTTTCTGTAGCTCCAGCTGCAGATACTTCATCCTGCTGTCTGTGATTCTGCTTTTATTAGGAAACATATAAAAAATACATTAATGCATTCATAAACATATCTATTAGTCAAGCTGAATGGACCTGAACTACACTGATTTCAGACAAAGAAAGGCAGAACTAAGGAAATCTGGATTTACTGAACCTGCACTCTATCAAAACTCAGAAAAGATGGGGGGAGATGGGGGCTAGGGTGTAAGCATGAGAGAAATAAAATGAAAATACAAGATTTCAGTCTAAAAGGTCAATCATTTAATGAAATCTCAGTGTGCACATGTACTGCAAAAAAGGAAAAACAAGGTGAGGAGATGTGGGTTGACAGGTTAAGAGGTGGATGCACTGAGAAAAAGTTGTGAGAGACTGAGCAACCACACATTTCCCTTTTCTCTGTTTTAATGTCGTCAGGTTAAGCTAACCCATTGTTGCTAGCTTTGGAGCTAACCCCCTTCACTGTCTTACATCAACTGAGGGAAGAACAGATGAGACTTTTCTTTGTCTTGACAAGGTGCAGCACTTAATACTTGACACCTTGCAGCCTGTACTGTACAATTACTGCCAGATTGACAAATTACTGCTAACCTTTACTTCGGCTCTGCTCACATTTCTGCTGCTCTCAATCACTCACATTACGCACTGCCCTATTCTTTAAAAGAAGCTACGCTACCAAGAGTTTACCGGGCAACGACACAAAGATTGATTCACACTGCACAGAGGTCCCCAAATGCTATTGATCTCTGAATGAATGGATATTTGGCTTTATTTTTGGCATTAAAAAACGTTATTTCTTGGCCTGGCTGTGGTTCTTGTGCAGGAAACACTGCAAACTAACTATATACTGTCTTGTGTCGGTATCAGTCTTGCAGTATTTCCACACAAGTCATTTATATAACTCACACTTCAAATATAACTGAGTTACATTGTGCACACCTGTGTTTACTGTCTATCTGTCAAAGCCTGACATTGCTTTGTTTGTCTGAATCCGTTTGGGTTTGGGGCTGAGTGCCACTGATGGAAGATAAAGAAGTTGGAAAGTACTAACACTTTCTTTGTTTTAGTGTTTGCATGAGATTTGCTGACAATAAAAAAATATGGAGTGAAGCCACCTTGTATCCTGTCATTTTACAGCTTCATACCACAAAAAACTTCATGCAAAATAATGTTATCTGCAAAATTTTTACCACAGGTTTAGACCAAACCTTCATCAGTATATTACACATATGCAATTGAGCTATCTAAATTAGCACAGTAGTTTTTACAGAAATTACAGTCTGAATATTCACTTTAATCTAAGTCTGCTGAAGCTGCATATGAATCAATTAGAATAACATGACCTGTGTATTCAAGTGCACAGTGCACACATAAGGGTGTGACGAGCTAACTGTAACACTCAAGTGACTCAGTTCTACTTTATTACTATATCAACAGAAAATCTAAAGGAAAAAAAATGCGACAGGAGCCCCTTCGTAGCCAAGTGGTTACAACACTTGACATATACCTGCAACATCCCTGGTTTCAGTCCAGCAAGTGACTTTTGTTGCATCTCATAGCCATTTCTCTTTCCTTTTGTTTTTTGTCGGCCTATCAGCCACCAACTGTACAATAAAGCCAATAAATAAGAATTAAAAACCCCAACAAAGTACAATAATTGTTTGAGTATTTTGATGCAGTATTGACTGCCAGACTCTGACTGGCAATATGACAATTTTGGTAAATGCCAGAGGGGCTGGCTCACTTAGTGTGTTGTAAGGCCACCAGCAATGTGGTAAAAACAATTGTGGGGGGAAAAAATTGCCGTCTGCAGTCCACTTGACGTTGGGACTGCCCATTTGATTGGGGGTTACACAGTCCCATATGTCATTAGGCAACCTCTACCTGTAAGGCATGTGCCTGAAGTGCTACCATCATCCTACCCCTGTGTCCTCAAGTGGAAGTGTTGATCCATGTAATATCAGAGGTCAAGCAGGAAATCAAATCAAGACAGAAAAAGTGGAGTTTGAATAGAAAGTAATGCAAACTTAATACAAATAGATAAAGGTACCAAAAGCAAAAATCTGGAGAGGTAAGGGTCAGAACGAACAATAAAAAACATCTTGTGGATATTCAAAATATCAATGCCACTGCCATGCAAAATCCTGTTAGTGTCAGCATGCCTAGCTGCAGTGATAACATTAACAGTCCATATCCAAATGAAGAAGAAGAGGAGGAAAGAGTCAGGGCAGACAAGAGGGCTGAGTCCAGCAGAGAGCAGGGGCAAGAAGAGGAGGCCGCTGCTGAGAATGAGCAAAAGGTGCATGACAACCTCCAGCAAGTGATCCTGCTAATGTTAGCTCATGTAGTGACAGCAGTGTAGTTAACAGCAGAGCTCTGAACCTGAATGTCTCTTTTAAGTTACTGGCATACAAGTGCATTAAGAGTAGATTATGGAGCACCACATCTTGAAGCGTTCATGCTTATTGCTACAGAAAAATACATTTTTTATGGCCTTGTACACTGATGGAATAATCAACAGGATTGCAGAGGACCTCCTCTCACCACCAAGGTAGGACATGCTGTTCTATTCTATCCGCTGCTTAAGGCCGCTGTGCTATGTGTTGTTTTTTTGTTATTTTTAAATGATGTCAGCTGATTAGTCACTCTTGGTCTGCTCCAGGAGGTTGCAGGTATGCTGCTTGTCACAGCCTGACAATAGCAGTGAATCAACATTTAAATAGTGTCAGTAGCATGAAATCCTGACTGTTAAGCTTGAGGATTGACTATAAATAGCTCCCATAGCTGCAGATCATCATAGGAAAGCTTTTGTCCAGCGTGAGAGTTGTCTAGTTTTGTCTCATGATGACAGCATTGCATTTTGTCATAGATTACATTCATGATATTTGATTATATTTTTTTATTATGTGACATTTCAGATTAAAGCAAAGCTGGGTTGCCCATATAAACCAAACAAATAAAATCCTCAGTTTGACTCTTGGGGTGCTGACTTTTCCTCAAGGCTATTTCTTGGTGATTTATTACATTTGTTTTTATGACCCCATGTAAGTACACCTGTTGTTACAGTGTCAAATTGATTCAAATCTGTTGCTCAGCCTATATGCTATAAATAGCATGGTATTGTTCTATGCAACTCCTAAGTGTATATGTTGGGGAGGGAAATGGGGCCAGTCCATGTGAAAATTGCCAGGTCTGAACTTTATTCCCAGTCCGATCCTGGATAGGTTCTTTATATTTCACACAACTGTTGCCCCTAAATGGATATGTGACATTTTAGAAATCAACATATAATCTTACATCCCATAAAGACGTTTTCAAATCTCTGCATTTCATGACAGATGAGACCTCAGACTATCAGCAAGACAGTAGAAACAGCTGATCCCTGCAGAACCGGCTTGGAGCTGACCCAGATGTGAACGCTCCACTGTAATCATGCCCCGGAGGTAATCTAGGCAGGACATTATCTGCTTCGCTGCTTCTCTGCAGCATCTGGACGGTTCTGCCACCTGCTCAGAGGAAGGCCTCACACATCCCTCTGCCTCTTCTTCACACTGTTTGTTTTCCGCTTGCCTCTGTTTTGCTAAAAATTACATTTAGCGGTGTCAGATATGTTCTCAAGTATCATGGATCAATTTGTTTGGATATTTTTAGCCATTTTTTCTTTGATTTATCCTTAGAACCAGCTGCCACTTTTTTTTTCGTTTAAACTGAATAGATTTTCTTTTTAGCACAGGATCTTTTTTGCCTTGACAGTGCTGAGGTGATTCATCAGTGTCATTGTAGATTCAGTGATTTATTGAAAATCAATGCGAGAATGCATATTTAGAATACTGCAAGCCCAGATAGTTGAACTTCAACACTTAAATGATGTTTAAGCAACAAAAACATAGAAACAGGCCTTTGTAATGAGAAATGAGTGATGACAGCATTTTGCATGTATAATAGCTCAGAATGCTATTCTCAAAACCATGAAGATCAGATTGTATTTACTCAAGATTTTGGAGGCATATGGCTTTTCATGACAGCCTTCCCATTGCATTTGAAGAAAACTATATTATAAAAGGTTCTTTAAACACCCCCAATCCATGTCAGAGAGAAAAAAAGAAAAGTCCTATCCTGATTTATCATCATAAAACTTTAATAGTTAAACGATTCTGAGTTGTTTCATCAATCAACTGTTCTGACACCAGCAAAACATATTCTTTAACACCCAGTTAGGCAAATCAGTCTTTTGAGGCAGCCCACTGACAGTTAAAGGCTATTGCTAATTAGCATCATTGGTCATGACAGTGGATTGATCAATGCTCTCTTCTAAATCAACCCGTGTTTGTTTGGGGCTAATTTTAGCTCATAATTATAATCTGTTTGTGAAAATAATTGCAGTCCCAAACTTCAGGCTGCCAAAAAAAAAAAAAAGGCTGCTTAACAACTGGTTGTAAGAACTTGGATTTTCATAAAGGAAAACTGTTTAAGAGCTACTAGATTCATGGATATTTGCTTTAATGTTTTTCTCTGCATTTATTTTAAGGTAGATTAGTGTTTGCAATGTTATTTTGATGATTGTAAGACATTAGTTGAGGACATTATCTTTCAAAATATCAAAAACAGATGGAAGATTGAGACAAACAACATGATGTACAGCACAGCTCAATAGTTACTTAGTTTCTGTGTGGTGCCATCATCTGGTCCATCCCACATGGTATGGGGGTGGACTACATGTCTATCGGAAATATTTTCTTCATAAATAAATAAATATATGCACAAATATGTTCAAAATCTTCTCCACACTGCCATGAATAAAATGCAGGCAGGGTCGTTATTGTCAAAAGTAGTTAAAAATATTGACTACAATTACATAAAACCTGGAAACAAATATGGAGGACATGACCTCAGTGACCTCAATGGAAACTCCGCTCTTGTCTGTCACTGAATGTGATTCGTATTTGCCTCAGCTTCCAGTTTTTGCCTGGAAATATTCAAATATTCCCTCTACATTCAATCATCGCTGACTCATGACTGCAAGTACATTAAAACAAAGTACAGATTTATCAAAAACAAGACATTTCGGAGAAAGTGAGGCTCAGACGAGGTGTAGTGTCTCTACTGCTTGAGCAGCATGCACTCACAGCCTGTCGGCTCCATCACGGCACAGGTGGCAGACACAACGTCAGCATGCACACAACACGCTGACAGAGAGCAGTCACTGTCAGCACCGAAATCTGTCAAAACAGGGACCGTCTTCAAAACAAGTCAGTCATACTTACGGATAACTTGGGAAAGAATAAACAGCCCTGATTGTTATTTCCTGAATTATTTATAGCCGGTGCGGCTCGAGCAGTGAGTTCTGCAGTGCTTCCTGACACATCCTTACTATTTCCATGTCTGTCAACACTACAGAGTGTGAAAGAGACTGCCGCTGTCATCCGCATCAATGCCAGCCCACTCTCCCTTGAGACCCAATGCAAGCCTTTCACACTAATAAAGATTTTCCGAGGGCAAATATGATAAACTGCCGAGCACAGGTACAGTATGCAGGAAACGCTTGTGCACTCGGAGGGAGACAAATCATTCCCCAAAATGACATTCAGACTGTTCTTGCAGGGGATGCTGCTGTAATACACTGTGAAATTGATTCCATGAAGTGAATCATGATCTAATCTCGTCTACCAAAACAAGGTGGCTTGTTCTACAGATAAAACACCTAGACAGAAACAAACCACAAAATGTGCCATTCCATTTCTGCTGCTATTACAAAACTCTTTTATACGATATCACAGAAACCAGTTTGAAAGATGGAGAGCTACCTGGTCTGTTTTTAAATTACACAAAGTTTGCCTCATTTTTTCCTCTTCAGTTCTAATAATGGTGTGACTATTGTTAAGATCTCTTTTGACAAAACAGAAGAACAGCAATACTTTGTTCCATTTTGAACAATTTCTATTGAGTTACAAACTTCCAAATAAAACCTCCATATAAAAATTCTACTAATAAAAAGTGCCTCTTCTAGGTTATAATCATGACATGCTGTTCATTTTTTAAAAAGCAATCACATCATAATTGGTCAGTTACATGACCATGAAGTATTTATGACCATGAAGTATCACACAAGTGACTCACCCACCGCAAACAAAGAAACTCAAAGACTTGAAAGAAATAAGACCGCTGCGAGTCATTATGAGAAGTATTTGTAATTTCCTGATTTTTTGTATGTATGTTTTTGGCTGGACTGCAGGGACCAGCCCTATAAATGCAAATGTCTGTCCATCACTGAGACTCATTGACTGTCTGAGTGATCAGGTTACACCATTGGTTGGGTTAGGGTTAGGGTTAGGGTTAGGTGGCCAAAAATTGGGACAGCTAAGTATCCTGGAACTGACAGATATTTTGAGCCAGGATGTTGTTATTTTCACTGAAGATATGTTAATATGTTTATTATATCATGGGCGGCTGTGGCTCAGGAGGTAGAGCAGTTGATTAGGCGGTTCGATTCCCGGCTCCTCCAGTCCATATATATATATAGTTGATATGTCTTTGGGCAAGACACTTAACCCCAAATTGCTCCCGTTGCTGCGCCTGTATGAATGTGAATGAATGATTAACTTCCTCCTGATGTGCAGGTTGGCACCCTGCGTGGTAGCTCCTGCCATCAGTGTATGAATGTGTGTGAATGGTGAATGAGATGTAATGTAAAGCGCTTTGAGTGGTCGTAAAGACTAGAAAGATGCTATATAAGTAAAGTCCATTTACCATGTATGTTAATATGTATATTATTAACTTTTAACATTTTGTTCAGGTGAGAAAGTAACCATTTAGGTTCCCAATATGTGGTCAGTTTATCCAAATAACGCCTAATTTGGAAATTTACTCAGCTGTTTTTGGAGATGTGAAGAGCTGCTGGCCAGGCGATGCAGGTCCGAGTCCTGAGATGATCAGCTGGCCAATGTCCATGATCTGATGAACTGATCTGTGCAGCTCTTCTGTGATTTACTGCTGGATCTAATGTCTCTGTAGCATTTTAAAAATATGATATAATTCCTTTTGGAAGGTAAATGTCAGTTTCACAATGTAGCTTCCACATGAATTTGAATGTAAAGTGAAGCTTCATGTTTTTATCAGACATAACAGCACTGCCTCTGAGACTCTATATATATACAGTACATACAGATATCACCACAATTCAATAAATATAAATGTATTAAAATGAAAATCTGTCTGTATGAATTTTTACTTAATTTTATTAAGCTACATAAGAGTTTGGAATTTTTTATTACTGCATCTCTCTGTCAAAGAGGTTCTTTTTTATGTTGGGGAAAAAGTGTTAGTGGAGCATTGAGTTGAGATTGTTATGTCACATTACAGTCAGGCAGTTGTGTTGAAGCCGAGCTGCTGCTGTCAGTTGCAGAATGACTTACAGCATCTTCCTGTCCTCTGACGTTGGTACTCCTGAGTCAAACTTGCCAAGTCTGAACTAGCAAAATACGCATTTCCTAACATGGCATACTTGGTATTTTGAAAAGTCTTGTGTCAAAATTGGCCTCGGTTAAAGTCCATTACTCTTCCTGGGGGCTTGGTCGCCACATGTTCCTGTAACTGTCTTAAAATTAAAAGCCCTCTAGTGTTTCATACACGATCCAGCCTTAAATTAGATTTTGACCCGGTCTTGTTTGATGGTTTGTGGACTTGAAACTTCACGTCAATGCAGGGGAAACATTCATCACTATTACATGAGACCTGACTGACCCCGGCTGTCAGGAGGCGATGACGTTTGACTGATCTCTGTGCACTGCTGGCTCTGCGGCTCGTGTTTATATAGTTGTTCCATACCTCATAGTTCTTCATTTGGCCTGTTGGGACAGCAGAAAGGCTGCCGGTGGTGGTGTTGGGCTTGAACTCAGGTCAGTCAGGTCGATGTGCCCACAGGCCTCCCTGCTGCTAAATGAATTCAGTAATGGAAAATGATTTTTTTTGTGGATTTTTTTTTTTTTTTCACAACCTGGCCATCATTCTTCTGTAACAATTTAATCTTGTGGCAATGTTACAACAGAGTTTAACAGAGCAGGATGTGTAGATAGCTTTGATCTGATTCCAGCTGCAGCAACTATCCAACAACATCTACTTTACTTTACTAGTCTTTTTGGCTGCTTGTTAATTGGTGGGACGTCATGCTGCTGCCAGTGTTTGAATAATCTGGGTCACATTATGTGGGTTAATTCTGATGGAGTCTGGCTGTCTTACTTTCCCTTTTGTGTCAGGTTCCTTCTTTTAAAATGAATTATATATGCACATTAAATTCAGGTTGGATTTGCATGGGTCAGTTTGGGATCAGGGCTAAAACTTTGGACCCCTGAAGATTTTTAGCAAGAACATGAGTGCTAAAATGACATGCTTATAAAACATATTATCTCCAGTTGAACTATATTTATTTGGAAGAAAAAAACAAAAAAAAAGGCAAATATTCCAATTATTATGCTTTGACCTCCACTCTTAACCCCCCTGTCATCCTCCCGGGTCAAATTGATCCCATCTGTTTTGACAGTTCCCCCCCTTTCCTTCTCCTCCCTCCCTCCCTCCCTCCCTTCCTTCCTTCCTTCCTCCCTCCTTTCCTTTCTTCTTCCTCCCTTACATCCTTCCTTCCTTCCTTCCTTCCTTCCTTCCTTCCTTCCTTCCTTCCTTCTTCCTCCCTTCCTTCCTTGACTCGAGGACGACAGGAGGGTTAATGGCTCAATGAAAGCAGTATTTAAAGTTCATGGCAGGTCACAATGTGTTGGATGGAAGTCCACATCAGACTGTACAACTTCAATTTTGAGGCATGTCAGCAGGTGTATTGAATGTCTGGTAAATTGTGGAGCAAAAATTTAAATATCTATGTATGTTGAAAAGCCTAAAAAATGGAGGAAAATTTTGTGAATATGCTATAAAGTACAAAGTTTTTTGTCTTTGTTTGCAGCAGCAGCAGTATTACGCACACCCGATTTGACTGTAATTAAGCTACTGAAGAAGCATTGTCATCAAAATTGGGTTTTATGTTAGCTTGTCTCTATATTTTTATTGTAATTATTATGATTCATTGGTTTGTAAATGTTGGTTGTACTAGCTGTCACATTGAGAGATTTTTATCATAAATTTGCGAAACTGTCAGAATTTGAATGCAGCCTATTTTGGGGGAAGCCAAAGCTCTTAATTGGCTGTTGGAGTTTTTTTTTAAATTTACAACCAAATATTTCATCATGTTTCTTTCACAGCTGTTATGTTTCATCAAATTTATTTATTTATTGTTCCCATGTTGTGTCTGTTGTGTACAATATCACTAAATTCCCAGATCTAGGCAATTAAAAAGCTGAGAATTTCAACATAATCTGTAGAAACAGTTTTTAAAAACCTTAACTTCCTTTTCAATGAATTGAGTTACAGTTTTGTACATCGGCGATGGTTTAAAACCTGTTCCTCCAATGTCTGAATTAAACACTAAATACTACGTCAGTGGTGGCTCTCTGACAACTATGGCTCATTTCAACAAAGTATTAGACATTGAGTCAAATGGTTCCACATAATTGGCACTAAAAAGCCCTCCAGACAGGCCCTATTCTTCAGATATGGGTTTAATTGTCCAGAATATGATTGCTAAGTGAGAGATCCCCTCACTTAGCAAATTAATGGCTTTGAAAAGTGGGACTGTGGAGTACTTAGCGCTTATTAAAGTGGAATGGGTCATACCAAAGGTAAGCTGTTTATCTCTTGAAGAAGAGCATTGAGCAGAGGAGGAACGCCTAGTGGAGAGAATGAAAGAAATAAAAGAGTTTGGTTTTCTCCTTCACAATCCAACCTCTCATTAAGATATGATTGGAGAGTCAGAGAGTGCCATCACGATACAAAATAGGAGCTAGATGCCAAATAAATTTCAAATTTCTTTGTGTGGAAGAGAAACAGGACTACAAACAGGCCAAGTGATAGACACAGATACAGGTAATTGGATAGACACACATGTATTTCTTGCATAAATGGTCCATATTTCCTTATGTTTTATTCATGAGAGAAAAAGGTAGTGAATGGCCACACATGAGCTATCGCATTTCTCAGTGCTCATTTATAGTTCTCCTATGTGAGTCTGGCTGGGCCTAGATAACAGTGAAACCGCCTGGAGGGCAGACATAACACCCCAAAGACTTATACAGGCCGTCATAACACCCAGCAAGAAACATGGCAATGCAGGTAAACTCAAAACTCTTATCAAAACGCCTTACAGCTTTCAACGCAGTGAGTGAGCGGCGTGGACCGGCTGCCAGCTGGCCTGATAACAGCAGAGACATCTCAGGTCCAAGTGTGTCATTTTTAGAAATGCCGCTTTATCATACACAGGGAAAATGAAGACATTTTTGCTGTATAGAGCATTGATTTTCAGTAAAAATCCAGCATTTCAGGGAGCAAAGGTTGTTATTTCCCCATAGGCTGTCTGTCTTGTAGTGCAAATGACTGGTTGTACCCCCTACAGCAACATGTTCAAACCCTACACTACCTGTTCATTTATAAAATAAAGACCTACTATAGGTCTTGTGAAAATGACCCTTTTCACCCTTTGGCAAGGACTATGAATAAGATTAAAAACTACGGCTGATGTTTACAATGTGATATCTGCCCAAGAACACTATGGCGGCAGCGATCTCAGAACTTAGAGCCCTATCTATCTATCTATCTATCTATCTATCTATCTATCTATCTATCTATCTGATTAAAAACTACGGCTGATGTTTACAATGTGATATCTGCCCAAGAACACTATGGCGGCAGCGATCTCAGAACTTAGAGCCCTATCTATCTATATATCTCTCTATCTATCTCTCTATCTCTCTATCTCTCTATCTATCTATCTATCTATCTGATTAAAAACTACGGCTGATGTTTACAATGTGATATCTGCCCAGCTACAAAACTCTTTGCTTGATCATCTTGTTAATTTTCATTTGTACAGTAGTAACTTGCCGCTATGCAAAAAAGGTGCTACATAGCTATTGTATATGTATTTATATTGAACACATATCCGGTTAGCTCATTTTAGTGATGAATAGACAGTATACTGAGGTAAGGTACCTTTGAGAGGAGAGCAAAAGTCGTTTTTGTCTATTATTTTACTCCTAAGGGGCAAAGAATGTAATAATCTGCTTTTTCTTGGGTTTTCAATCACATCTAATAATATTCTGCAGTCGATTCAGCTTTCATGGAGATATTTGGAGATATGAAAAAGCTATATAATAGGGCTTTGGTTTAAAGTTTCTATGATTAATAGTTTTATTTTAATGGCTCAGATGAGAATGAGATGAGAAACACTCTACAGAGCTTTTTGGTTTCTTTTAGCTATTGTTTTGGTTTTATGATGCACTAGTTTGGTCCACTGCCACTGTTCACATCAGTGTTTTTTCTAGGATCAACAGGCAACTTTGTCAAACTACTGTTCCAGGGTTAAAAATAACACTTACATTTTACTGAGGTGTAATTTAGGCATGCGCAGAGGGCCCAGTGTTTATCTGTATTTGTTGAGCCAGCAAAATGATTTGTGTTATATCATTGTATTAATTATAGGTAATAAGTTAAAATAAATGTTCATCAATAAATATATAAGAATTATGAACACTTAAATGCAATAAATCCAGCAATAAACATGTATAACTATGAACATTATTTCAAAGCACTCAAACCAATGAACTAAACTCTAAACTAATAAATGTGAATAAAGACATTACACAGGCTAATATGTATAATTGACTGTCCAGATTCAGCTCCATTTCTATTTTAATCAGTCTGTCTGAAAGATTTAATTGCACTTATTGGTTCATATTAGCATCAGTGTGCTACATACAGTACAGTGTGGTAAGAGAATAGGGTGCAAGCCATTGTTCCTTAACCGTGTTATCCCATTTTGCTTGTCATAATAAAACCGTCCATATGCAATCATGTGCACAAAAAGATGATGATTGGTGGAGTAAAAATTGCAACTCTTATGTTCAACTTTAACTTTTTTGGTCATATTGCCTTGAGGTCACACCAGAGAGGCACTTGGGTTGACTGGAGGGGGTTTTGTACTGACCAGAGGAGCACTAATGGTGACCAGAGGGGCATCAGGCTGCTCACATGCCTCTATGGCGTGACATTATAGGACAAAAATGTTCCAAAAATGGGACACTTTGGCACTCCGAGCGGTAAGAGCACAGGCAGTTTTTTGCTTGACAGTGCTATTTCCATAATTTCACACTCTGAGAGACTTTTCCAGCCCCCTGAAGGTAATCACAGATCAAAATGTTCTGGCATTAGCACAGACAACAACTTTCCCCTGTCTGACCAGCATATAGAGTGGAGGACTTCTGTTTAACCTTGAAAAGCAACTTGCTAATTTCAAATCATATTCCTTGTAATGTACTTGCATTCTCTCACCCATGCACGGGTCTCATAGTGATTCAAGGCAGCCACTAATCTCTTTCTAATATTAGAAAACCATATGTTAAGAGAGATAACTCTGTTTGGCAGGGTGGTCATTTGGAATCTCTAATGCTAAGGGCAGAATTTGCCCAGTGGGTTGTCCCACAGCCATCTATCTTAGACAAATTCTTCCTCTGAAGTTTTTGCAGACCCCTCGGTGTCACAACTTTAATGGATACAAAGATTTAGTCTCCTCTTGGCCCGTCCTATTTGGTTGGAAAGCATCAACAGTGAGGCAGGGAGCGTAAACCAGACAGCGAGAGTCTTTCTCTCCCTGTAGTGATGTACCGAGAGTAACCAAAACCAACTGACGTGATAAAAATGCTTCACTGCAACTGTGACTGAATAACTTGATAAATCAGCATGCAAATAGAGGAGGGGAAAAAGGAGCTTAAAACTGTCCTGACACTTTGGTGGTTTTGGTCGAAATACCAAAAATGTAAACACTGACAGTGACAGTTTGTCTTCAAAGTAAGTTTTTTGCTCTCACTACTTTTCATTGCATAAATTAGACAACCAAAATTTCATAGCCTGTTTACCTTATCAAAGGAGACTACTTGTCTCAGCTGTAAGCAAACTAAGCCGGAATCACAACATCTACAGCCATTGGTGTACCGGGCTAACCGTAGGCTACAAACATTTGATGTTGTAATAATAATAATGATGATAATACTCGTAGCCCGTTATAATATGCACATTAAGTAAGAACTCCCGATTCGCTTCATCTTTGCCTCTCCAAAATCATCACAGAAACATCTACTCCCATATAAAATCAAGTAAAATGCAACTATTAAAAGAAGTGCAGTAGTGACTGATAGAAAAGCTAATTCAAAGCTAAAGTGAAGAGATATGTTTTTAACTTTCTCTTAAAAACATTTAGTGAACTGGCTTCTCTGATATCTATCAATAGTTTGTTCCATAGTTTCTGGGCATAACTGACAAAGGCTGCATCCCCAATATTCTTTCTGCTGTTGTACTATGAAACTTTACCTGTTTCTGACTAGTAAGGATAATACCATTATACCATTAGTATATCATATCACCATCTACTAATGATATATAAATGCTAGAATACATCTCCAAATATTTGTATTGTTAACTTGTAAAAGTACATATAAATAGTAACTATCCCTACTATTTGATGTTTTATATCCAGATATTGAACTGTGTTTATTGTTTATTATTTGATGGGAAATAACTGCACATTGTAGGATGTATATATAACGTTCATCTGTTACCATTCTTAACAATAATCATGTGTTATGCTGTATAATATTTTCATGCAATTATAACTTACTAAAATATTTGAGTTAACTTTTTTTGCTCTGTTTCAGGCAATTCAGGCTGGTTGCTTTCCAGGTTGCAACAGTACAGTTTTACCATCAAGTGTAGTGAACATTAGAAATACACATCTATCAACTGAACACAATTTGTGTGTGCTCAACAACATGCAAATAAACACTGCTTGATAAAACATGATGATTTATGAGCAAATGTTGTCATCCGTTTATTTACACTATATGATGCAACCCAACTTCTAAATTGAGATTTATCTTGTGTCACCAGTTGTCTGGCTGTAGAGTGGGAGCTATATGTGCTGCTATGTTTGCTAGTGGGTGACAAACATACCAACCCAGTGTCCCGTCTACACTGTAAGACACACTCCACTACTTTTTAAAAAACTACTTGGCTCATATATCTTTCTGACCATCCATCATTTTGAGAGATTTGAGTGAAATAGGTTGTATTTCTTTAAGCTTTTGGTAGTAAAAATATTGATTATAGACATTATTGGACGCTATTACAGCTGACTCACTTATTAATGCTATGAGATGATTCACATATTATAGCACATAGTTTGCATAGAACAATACTGAACAACACTAACATTACCCTACAATGCCCCTCATGATCTTCCATACTGAAAGAGCACGGTCTGTAGTGACAACATTGGCAGGCTACTAAATGGTCCAACCCCTGTGGACGCCCACTGGCTCCATAATAGGTGAGCTTGTGGTGTCAGAAACCGGGACAGAAAATCAAAATTTCCCTCATAAAACATTTGCTCTTCCTGCATTTCTGTATAAGCTGTATAGGCTGAAGACTGCACTGAATAATAAGGGGTCTCATTCTGTTTCAGTTGTGCCAGTGAAAAGAATGGCTGCTGAAGACAAAAGGTTGTTTTTCTGTCTGACATCAGGACCAGACTGCCAAACTCCACTGTGTCCAGGCAGTCACTTCCACTCAATCCTTATGTTGGACCTAGAGCTGGAGATTTTCCAGTAATGGATGATAACCCCACATTGAAGACAATTTACAAGCAGTTGCGTAAGCTGGAGCTAATTGACAGTCCACCTCCAGATATAGATAGCTGGTTGCGGTCTCCAGCTGCTGCAGCCTCCAAATCTGAGTTAGATGTGTGTGCGTGGATCTAGATTTGCTACTGGATGGAAATAAAGATGCTGTCAGCTTCTTCATCAGTGGGTGCCTCCGCTGAAATGTTACTCATTTCAGGTAATATAGATGCCATGCTTGTTTCTAGCAGTTTAGATGCTTTAGTCAAGAATGGAGACAAAGATAGGGGGAAAAACTATATTGAATAAATGCAGGAAACATTTATACTCAGAATAGTCTGATACTTATTAGATAACTTTATGGAAAAGTTGAGATACTTATAATAAAATTTCACATTATGTATCATCATAATATGTTTTATAAAATATCATTGAACTGTAGAGAGCACCCATCAGCTGCCCTCTGATTCAGACCCAACAGCAGAAAAGGCAAGATAAGCTCCAGTGGTTGATGGTCTTTCTCTGGGGAGGAGCTGTTCACGGCTGGTGAGAACAAACTGCATTTGTGATGCTAATGTGGAGGCCTTGATGGCTCTTTACTGGTGCTTTCTTTGGAGTGGATTGTGCGGTCCAAGAAAACATTTGCTGTGCTTCATGTTTTTCTTGTATTGTGCTGTCTGAAGTACATGCCATGCCTGTAGAAGCAACATCGCATATATAAGACTTACGTATTTCTTAATGCATTTTGTTTAATAGCCTGTAGGCCTACAATCCCCCTCATTAACACAATCCAATTACCCTCACTGTAGTCTATACAATAGATAGAAATTTGTACTGCAGTGGTATATTTGAAATGAGACAAAAATAAATTGTTTGGTAAGTCTTTTCATTTATCTGTGGGTATTTACTACTATACCTGATGGTTGGCTACAGTAGTGTCCCTCAGCAACTGTCTATCTGGCTTATTTGGCAGTATTTTTACATAATCCTCTTCAGAAAAATGATCACTGCAAACACTGAGTTGTCTCAGTGTTGAATATATTCAGGGCAACTAGCCACAGTTGTCTAAAGACTGATTTACACCATCACATTTGTGTGTTATTAATGTCGCCATGGAGATTGTAGTTTCCCAGAACTTCCTCATTGGTACTTTGGTCTGTAACTTTAGATAACTTGTAATGTCCTTCTTCAATTAGTTTAGCTGGCATGCCAAAGAATAAATTGAAAAGGCTGCATGACTCTTTAATTCCTGTTGAGCGACACTTATCAAGTGTGTCAAGCAACCTGCCATAAATCAGCCTTAACGCCAGTATCACTCAAAGGATGACAGTGAAATCTAGATGGTGATCAGGACACTTGTATTTGTTTGTGCTGGCCAGAAAAGCCCATAATGCACCAAATATGAAATCTTTAGAAAAGTGAAGTTTGATCTTGCAACAGCACTTTCTGAACCAAACAGCGGATCTGCAGCGTAGTACTACATTTCTACAGATGAAAAAATGTAGTGCCAAAGGAAAGGGCTGTTTGACGACAAGGTAAAGCAGTGAAAATATTGTAAGTTGAGCTTACACTTAAACTGATATTGATTTTTGCAGGTGGATCTATTTGTAGGTGGCTGAAACACATTTTCCTATTCCCCCGTCCACAGCAATAGATTGCTTACCTTCTGTGTTGGTACCTCTGCCTGCTTCTCTAAACTGGAGGAGTGCCAACCGCCATCTACTGCAGGTAATACATCGACAATGGATAAGTACCTCATACAATCCCACTTCAAAAATCTGAACTAACCCTTTAAATAGAAGGACAGCGAAATGCTGAAAGACAGCTGAAGCAGACTGAACTAAAGTGTACTTGAAAGTAAAGTCAATAGACCTTTTTCAAATGTCATAGCATGAAAAGCACAGCTCTAATTTCCATTAAGGTGTTAGTGTCAGATCTACTTGCTAGTATTCACTAATTGAATACAGCCTTTACTAATGTTATTGGCTCTATCTGTGCATTGCCTGCTATAAAATAATAATACTAGCTATGAAAAATGATGATACAGAAGTGTTATTCAAAGCGTTTTTAGGCAGTGGAAAGTACTATACGACCTTAAGTTGGTTACCTAGCATTCATGGTGTTGACCTCCATGTTCGCTGCCACATAGTGACGTCAGAGCATCTTCTTCTGGGTGAAGTCGGGGTGCATGAAATTGGCCTGAGTTTCCCAGTCGAAGCTCCAACTTCCATCATACTTTTTTCAAGGAGGAGGTCAGAAATGTTCATGTTCTGATTGGTCTGGAACGTAGCATAAAAGGAGGTAAAGTGGCTGTCATGTGCACTCTGGGACTTGATGAGGAATAGGTGCACCAGTGGGAGAAGAAACCAAGTGGGTGGGAAAGGGCAAGAAAGAGCTTTTTCACAGCAGCCATTTTGATCTGTCATGGAGCAATGACAGGTCAAAATGGCTGCTGCCAAACAATGAATCAGTGCCATTCAAGTGTCCAAGGACTAGTGAATCAATCAAGCACTGTACCAAGTTTGTGAATTTGGAAATAACTCAGTGGGATTCAGTGTTATTTATTGCACATGTGCTTTTGTTGCTTTGACATTTCCAAAATGATGATTGTGAGAGGAGACAGGGCAGGTGTTACCATGACACTTTGTGGGTGGATGTATTTGTATGTAGTTTCATCTGTGTTATGTGTCAGGGGAAAAAAATCAGTTCTAATATTAATCAATATTTTAATGCTCTCCAGATATGTAGCCCCTGAGTTATAGTGTGGTTGGGCACAGTAGATTTAATTACAGTATCCAAATAATGTTGCATTAGCAGGATAAAGTACTTTACTGTCACGAATTTGCTGAAAGCCTTTAATTCATGATGGTTTTTTTTGCTGCAGCAGTGTCTCTCTGTATGGATATGACTTTGCAGGCCACAGATATGAGTAAGATAAAAAGCGGAGGTGACGCGATTATCTAAGCAGCAGCTCACAGGTTCAAAAAAATCTATTATCTGAGCGAACAGGGAAATGAACCCAGCAGTATCTCCTTCTTTTTCTTTTTTTTCTCCCCCTTCCCTTCTCCATTCAGGTGCATGTAAGGGCATCTGGTTCGTTAGTTGTCCCTCAGCACTTTGTCAAACCGACGGTGCAGGGATTGAGTGAGTCAACCGCATATTGGAAAGACAAGATTAATTTACCAGAATGATTCTTTCGTGGTTCTGACATGAACCATGAGACTGTGGTGAAAGGTGTTTCTATAGTAGCACGAATCAAGATTTATTTACTTCAAATGGCCGAGTTGAACACTTAACTTATACATATTACTTTAAACCAATTAAGTTCCATCAAACACATTAAACAAATGCTGTTCTTAAAGCTCACATTTACTGAGAATAATTTAAGGAAAGCCATTGTCTCAGATTGATACTGCTTCCTCAGGTCATACTCTGCATATTCAACATTTTTCATTGTTTTAGATCATGTCTTGTCTCAGCTGTTGATGTGTCTTGGTGTACTGAGAAGACACACATAGTAGATGGGAGGGAAAAAAAGGATGGAAGGGGCATAATTATATTCAGTATATGGGAGGAGGGAACACTGTCACAGGAAGATAACAAAGGCAAAAAAAACAAATCTGACATACTACTTTGCTTTAGGGTGTCTTTAAAATGTTCCAGACGCTGCATCGATTGTCTTCTATTATGTCACAGTACACTAGATAAAATGGCCAACTGTCATTTCAAATGCTTATTTTCTCTTGCCATGTTCCGTTCTGGCCATTATCACGATGATATTGCCAAAGAAGGAAGAGAGGAGTAGAGTTTCTGCAGACTCACTGCAAATTGTTTGTTCAATAAAAAAAATAAACCTTATATGTTGTGTAAGTTTTTAGATTATTCTTGGGGAAGTCTGATTAGGAAAACAGTGTGCCCATTGTTGCTGTCAAGTGGTGTAATAGAAAATAGGGATAATACTGATTGTATTTTATATAAACATGCATTCAGGACTGTTGAAAACGTCCAAGTGACTATACACAAAAAAATCATTATGGTTCCTGGAATAGAAATGACATTTTTGAAACTTTGAGTAACACAGAATATCTATATATGTACTTTTTTTTTTTTTTTTTTTTTTTTTTTACTTTGAACAACATACATATCAGAAATCAATCAGTCAAAATGTCACATACCACCTCAACCATCTTTCTGCCCTCTGGTTGTATGAATGCACGAGTTGTGTGCTGTTAAAAAAGAAACATTGAGTCAAAGATGTAAAGAAAAATAAGGACAGGTTTACACTGGGGAAATGATGAAAACTGTATATGTCATGATTGAAGTCAAATGGATGGCCATTTCCTGAAGATGCCCATACACCAATCTACAATCTTCTGTCAATAGTCACCTTTAAATTACAGGTAGGGTTCCCTCTATCCTTATTTTTGTGCTGCTGTGATCTCAGCTGCCACTGCATCCCATGAGTTTTATATTGTTTTTAGCATCTAATGACACCCCAGCCCCCTCACCACGTTAAGATCTGAACAGCTGGTCCCCACCTTTTGTAATGTTTGCCTCAATATTACAGTTTACTGATAAGAAAGACCAGGAAGGGAGAGATCAGGATGATGTGACAGATTCAAACATGGATGGACTGAGACTAAAAAATGGCCCCGGGCTGTTTTATGTGGGCCGGTGCATAATCAAAGTGGGCTGATGACGCACTGGGCCGAGGGCGCATATCTCTCTGTTGTTTTTGTATAATGGGCAGCTCAACCGGCCCACTGGGATTATTCCCAATGGTCAGTCTGACTCTGGATTTGAACCTCAGCCACACCAAGTAACCCCAGGCCCAGATGACATTAATTTTGTATTTATGGGAATTAAAAATGTTCGTAAATTATTTATCTGTGCATGGTAACTACGGATAAGAGTGTGAGTGACTAAATCCAATTTACACATAATCACTTCATGCAATTCAGGTGGGTAAGAAATGAAATGACAAGTGAAAATTAGGCCTAAAATACCCATGAAAGTTGAATGTGCTACATGCGTCCACCTCCCTGAACGCACCACAGGAAAACACATCCTGCATTTACACTTAATTGAGGAACTGGAGGTAAATATTGCCCTGCAGAATTATACAGTATGACTAACTCCTCGAGGGATGCTGGGCTGTTAGATGACACATCTGAGCCACTAGTTCACTTAATCTGCTAGCAATCACAGCCTCTTAAACCACTTGCATGTCACATCGATATGTACTGAAACACATCTGTTTCATGTTGTTATCCTTGTTATAGCTCAAGTGACTCTCATAGAAAAAAATAAGTGTTTACCTCACACTAAGTTGCCATGCCACTTCATATAAAAGAGTTTGCTCTGGAAACCATCAGACAGCCCCTGGGGCAGCCAGTCAGGGGCAAATGAGGGAGTGTCTCAATGTCTGCAATTCCAATTGGGCTGGCATCACTTTCCGATCGAATGACTTTCAAGGCAGCCTTCAGTAGCAGCTTCCGAATGTCCATGAGACAGCAGACCTGCCCATCAAAATCGCACTGTTGAGGGAAACCAAAGACAAGTCTTGGCTTAAACTTGCCTCTCATTAGGCTCAATAGCATCATCCATAGACCGGGGCCATGCTGTCAGTGTGCTTTTCAAGGCAATAGTATGTCTTACACTGCTATATTTTATCTGAAGAGCATGCAGGAATCATCTGAGACAAGAAAATCCTTGATCATAGAACAAAAGCTAATTAATCAATAATTCTAATTTATCTCACCTCATACATGGTCTCATAGTTTAGTTATTGATGTTACAAAACATCATTTGTGCCACAATGTGTTTCATGAATCAAATGGGACGCTACTTTTGTTAAAAAAGTCTGTCAGAAAAAAAGGTTAACCTTCGTGTCGTTCTCCTGGGTTTTGACTGTTCCCTCTTTCCTCCCTTCCTTCCTTCCTCCCTCCCCCCTTCTTTCCTTCCCTCCTTCCTTCCTTCCTGTCCTTTCTCCCTTCCTTCTTTCCTCCCTCGAGTTCCTCCCTCCTTCTTTCCTTTCTTCCTTCCCTTCCTCCCTCCTTTCCTTCCTTCTTCCTCCCTTCCTTGCTTCCTTCTTCCTTCCTTCCTTCCTCCCTCCCTCCTTTCCTTTACTCCTTCCTTCCTTCCTTCCTTCCTCCCTCCCTCCTTTCCTTCCTTCCCTCCTTCCTCCCTCCCTTCCTTCTTCCTCCCTCCCTTCCTTCTTCCTCCCTTCCCTCCTTTCTTCCTCCCTTCCTTCCTTCTTTCTCCCTTCCCTCTTTCCTTCCTCCCTCCCTTCCCCCCTTCCCTTCTTCCTTCCTTGACTCGAGGACCACAGGATTGGCTGTGCATAACCTCACTGCGCTCTGACGTGGCACTTCTAAGGGGCTGCAGATTAATGAATATATCAGTCCTGCTGCCTTCAGATGTTGGATGGATTAATGAACTAAAGGATAAGCTTTCATACAGTATAAACAGCTGTATAGACAGCAGATACTGCAAGACTCTCCCACATTTACAGATCAAAGCAGACTGATTTCCTGTACTGATCTTCCTTCTTTAACCATACAACACATTGTTTTCTGTGCTGATTTTGTTAGTCGAATTGAAATAAATTATTCATATTTTAAACATGAATTGCAACACAGCTGCAGCAAGTATTTAATTTGATCACGTTGATAAAACATCTAGGACCAAATTTGAACCAAATTACAACAACAATCTTTGTGCTGCTTCATTTGAATTAACCTCCCACCCACCTGCACCCTCCTCCCACCCACCTGCACCCTCCTCCCATCTGCTCACCGTGCACTCTGCGCAGGTCACCAAAATACAGTATCAACGTGTAAAGCAAGTTTAAAGATCAGGAAAATACATTCAGAGTCGGAGCACTGCTTACACTTGTCATTGTTTTCTTATGCAAATATTTTGTGCCTTTAACCATATGGTATTTAGACATCATACTGCTCATCCTAAACCAAATACATCTGTGTACATAAAAAACAGAAGTGGGCTCATATGTCTACGCAAATGTTATAGAGATTTAAAAAGAAACTACTGAAGCTCTGATTTCTGATGTGTCTTACATGCAACTACTATAAAATGTGATTATTTCTGCTGTAAGGTGCACAAGCAATATACTAGAAAGTACATTGGAAGATTCAGAGTAACAATCTTTCTACTTTTCTACTCATTACAATGGAGGGAAGATTAGTCTGCAATGACTGTGGCAGTAGCAGTGGAAGATAGATGCATTGTTATGTAGGAGAGCTTTGAAGAGTGGCAAAGTTCATAATAGCATACAGTTATATAACCCTCACACCATTCAGACTATATTCTTTACCTGAGCGTCCAAGGATCTTCAGCTACTTTCAGATAAAAGGCCTGAATATTAAATCCATAAACATCACTTGCCATTCAGCAGCAGTTTCATACCTCCATTGTGTGTAGCTTTCAAAGAGTTAACGAAATCCATCACAACCTTCGCTAGAACACGTGTAACTCAATACTAACTATTCACAAGAGACTGAGAATGTGTTGCAGTGTCTTGGAAATTGCAAAAGATAAAGTTATGCACTATCAATAGGAAAATAAGGAGAATTCATGGTGGCAGACACTTTCATTCAACTTTAAAGTAGTATTTTTTAGTGATTGGCACACAGAGTCCTGCTGGTTTCCATTGTAGTCATATAATCAGGAATTTCACACCTGGCATGCAACTGGCTTCTGTTAATTAACTCACAAATATAAGACAGTAATAGTCTGGATTTACTGGCTTTGTCTTTTCCTGATCACTCTTAACCTTAGAGAAAGACATCATGAGCCGAGAGTATGTGAAGCCATAAGATGAAACATGTTGCTTACAGAATACATTTTCTCCTTCATGATTGAAATAGATTAGATGTTGTCACTAAAATACCAGAAGCATACAACAAGGTCTAACTGAAGATGAGTCTAAAAACATCACATAAAAACAAACGTCAGAGGTCAATATATTTATTTAAATTCTTACACTATCGTGATTACACAGTTCTTGTGGGAATCAAACCTCTAATGTTGTCAATTGAGCTACAAATGAACATATGTACAAACCAACTTAACAATGAGCCAGGCATAATAAGCTGCTTTGATTAAAAGAGCAAACAGATACGTTACAAACAGGAAAATAAAGAGCTTTTGATAGCATAGGGGAATCAGGTGCTTTTTTATTGATGAAAGATGAAATTCATCTGGGTTTTCAAAACGTCATATTCCATCAGTGCCACAAGGTTTTTGTAATCTTTATCTGAATTTATGTGTTAGATATCTTTTTTAAAACTTCATCTTTTTTTTTTTTTTTTTTTTTTTAGATGAAAGGGAATGGGCTACTAAGCCATCAAAAAGCTACCTAGACAGGGGAATAGTGGATCTGTGTTTTACTGTCTCCTAACATTTGCAGTCATTGAGACATAAATAGAAGGACATGTCCTTCTGCAGGGACCACTCGTCCCTTCGGGGAGCAGCCAGGTAACAGTATAGAACATGGCAGCCAATCATATGATGACAGGCCTGAAGATAAATCTCTTGAAGCCCTTCACTTACATATATTTATATCTGCTGCTGACCTATAAAACCAGTAGATATGTCTCTCTTGAGATTTTTAACTACTTACTTGATGTTTTATGCCAACCGTGTATTGAATATTTTACACAAAATAGTACAGTAGTTCTGTTTAAAAGACTGCACAGACTATTTTTGTCATCTCAACCCCCTGATTACTTAATCAAAGGTAATCAGCATGATCTAACATGAAAGTCTCTTTATTAATGCAAAATTGACACCAGATTGTGGCGCCTGTAATAAAGTACATTAGGAATATATAAATAAGCAGCAGCATGATTAACTTTGCTCATTTCCTAGGAAATCAAAACACAAAGAGAGAGATATATATATAATTGTGATCATGTAGTTAAAGAATGTGCCCAATGATATTCTTTATTTAACTTATTATCAACAAATCCCATATTAACAATTCATTTATTCTGATTTGCCTGTGCAGCCAAACCGTGATATATCTCATTCCTCTGTGCCACAGAGCTCCACTGGTGTCCCAGGACTATTAAAAACACACCAATGAGCCACACTGCTGCACTGGGTGTGTGCATTACCATGAACACTGGCTCTGTAGTTTATTTAAAATCAATCCCACATATGTTATACTGCTGCCAGAAATACCCACTAGGGCTCCAAATGTAAAACAACCAAAGCCCACCAACAAATCTATAATTTGAGGTTTGTGTGCTTAAAACAGGAAACTATTTAGCTATGTGTTAAAAATGGAACTATATATTTGTGATTTGTGATGGTCTAACATTGTTGGTTTTGGTCTCCTTGTAGGATTTGTTGATAATAAGACAAACAGAACATCACCAGCTGTTTCCTTTAACATATATATTATACTAAAACATTAGCCTCAGCAGTGGACTAGGTAAGCTTCTTGGCTCTCACATGATTTTGGTGTAAATCCTGTCTGCAGCTGTCAGCGTGCTTCTTTGAACAAATCATCTCACAGCAGCATAAAGCTACATACACAGCTCTTCAACTACAGTAGAACAATACATTATTTAATACTTATTTAGTATTGATACACATGCACATTAGAGTATGCATGCCAAATATATGATCCTGGAGGTAGAAACGTAATTTAATGATATGACAATGAATCCTCTAGGACAGGGATGTCAAACATGCGGCCCGTGGGCCAGAACCGGTCCGCCAAGGGGTCCAATCCTGCCCACTCTCCTTCCTTCCTTCCTTCTTTTCATCCCTCCTTCCTTCCTTCTGTCCTTCCTTCCATATTTCCTTCCTTCCTCCCTTTCTTTCCATCCTGTCTTCTTTTCGTTCATTTTATCCTTCCTTCCATCCATTCCTTACTTCCTTTCTTCTGTCCTTCCTCCCTTTCTTCCTTCCTTCATTCTGTCCATCCATCATACAGTATCTTTCTTCCCTCCCTCCTTCCTTCCATCTTTCTTTCCTGTCTCCTTTCCGTTCCTTCCTTCCTTTTTTCTTCCCTCTTTCCTTTCCATCTTTTTAATGATCCGGCCCACATGAGATCAAATTTAGGCTGTATGTGGCCCTTGAATGAAAATGAGTTTGACATCTCTTCTCTAGGATCTCTAAATAAAACCTCTTCTTTCAGGTACTAATAATGAATCATTCCTTATAATGTCTTATTTCACAGAAACACTTTGACCTGTGTGTATGCTTTTATTTATTCGACTACACATTCAATTTGTTTATTTGACTTAAGTGGAACAACATAAAGTAGCTTGATCACCTAATACTTAATCTATTAGGAACAAAAAATGATGAAAAGCCTCAAGTGTGCTGAGGCTTTACTCAATTTAAGAAGCACGAGATGCTGCAAAATGCTTCAAAGCAGGAAAATGGAAGTAAGCCATTTGCAGCTTAAAAAGATTTACGTCATCCTTGCTGTTAGCTTCAAGTTCTTGTTTTTAAGAGCTCACTCAGGGGGGGGTTGAGTGTTACAAAAAAAAAATTAAAAAAAAATCCTTTGACTAAATAAAATGAGCGCATAAGCCAAGTTAGAAACTTAGTGACAAATGACACAAGAAGGTGCTATGCTTTGGTCTCAAACCTTTGATTCTGGCTCTGCAGAGGCACTTTTTTTTTCCGAGCCACCCTTCAAGACTGTAACCTTCAGTGGGCGCAATGAGGAGTGGTGATGTATCATCTTTCCTCTAAACCAGACTCATTACTGTCAGGCTCCAGTTGACGTCTTTTAATGAAAAGACAGGTCAAATCAGAACTGTCTCTCTCTTTTTTTTCCTAATCATTGTTGTGTATTCTTTTACTTTTAAGTGTCTCATAAAAACACTTGTGATGCTACGCTTTGGCTTCTCTGGTGTGGAAACTCAGCAAAGGTCTGGTCTACTGTTAGGAGATGGCCTATTTGTTTAAAATGCACACATTTCCATGAACACAAGTCCAAAGAAACAGATTATTCCACATGACTGACTGGTAATATATTTTTATATTGTAAGGCTATTGCATGAGGTCACATAACAGCAGGTACTCGACTGATGAAACCATTGCCTTTTTAAACTTACACAGTCATAAAAACACTAAGTGGGTACTCCATCATGGGGGTATGTATACCTGCTCAACTGATGAATCCACACAAATGACTGCCAACACACACATACTTTTTATGTATCCTCCAGGAATCTATTTAATGACAAGATTGAGTCATTTGCAGTGATAATATTGACAAAAGAGCATTAAAATATTTAATATCTGGGTACGTGATCTATATTTCAATCCTCCACTAATCCATTCATTTGCTTGCCACTTAGTCAGGGTGGGATTGCAGTGCAAAAAAGGGGAAACCAATTATGCTAGCTGTCATTTTCTCGCTCCATGTGGTGAGATCTTGAGATACTTACAAACCAGTTGGGAGATGTTATGCCTTGGGGTTTCCTCCCAGTTAGGCAAGATGCTTCGGGGGAACCCTCCACCATCCGAGCTGGATTCACTTCATTTTGGTCACTTGTGCTGAAAGTCAAGGGTGTGCAGTTTGTCACTCAATTTAAAACAATATGTGGCCAAACACTGACCACAGGAGCAAGATAATCATGCATAATCTCATACATTTTTAAATTCATTCATGACACTGGAATAAATGAGCTGCTGTCCAATGAGGCCAAAGGGACAAAATGATCTTCACACCATTTTCACATCATGTGTCTTTGGATCTCAGCAGTGCTTTAATATCCTGTCAGTGATATCACAAAGAAGAAAAAAGGACAAAGCACATGTCTGTTGGGAGCATAAAATTTCCTGCATAATATCTTTAAAGGAATAGTTTGACATTTTGGGAAATACGCTTATGCGCTTTCTCGCTGAGTTTGAGATGAGATGAGTGATATCATTGCTCATGTCTGTTGAGTAAATATGAAGCCAGAAGAACTGGAAGCAGGGGGAACCGTCTAGCTTGGCTTTATCATTAAAGGACGCCTACCAACCTGAGACTCCAGGAAGTCAGTATAAAACATACATATACCCCAAACCACAACTTGCCATTTTTTGTAATTAGAAAATACAAAATAAACAATATAAAATGCTAATCAGTGAGCTTCAAGTGTTGTAAGGCACCTTTTTACGGCCGTATTTATGTATGTTGCCCTCTAGGTAAGGCAAAACGATACAGAAGAAGCATCTATCTCAGGATGTCCCCTCAAATTTAATTGTAAGAATGCATCTATAACCAAGGGGCCTGACAATATGAGTTTGCCAAAAAAAAAAAGTTGAGCCACCTGAGGTTAAACTGATCATCTGAGTATTTAAGACTATCGAACAATCGAAAACGACTATTCAATAATCCATTCATCAAGGTTGCAGGGAAATATGAATTGTGCCTCCAGTCTTTAAGAAGTTGAGGCAGCTTCCTGAGCAAATCACTTAAGGAGAAAGATACTTCATCATTTTCCTTGAATGCAAAGGTGGTGCCAGTCACCTTGAAGGCTGTGGCCCATCCCAAAGATGCTGCTTCAGGTGTATAAAAGGAGAGGGCGGTGCTGTGCCATTCAATTCTTGAACCAATCTCAACCTAAAAAAGTAGACTATAACTCAGCCTGTCAAGGAGTTTAAAACTACACAATATAAGCTAGCCTTTGCCGACCTCTTGAGTCCTGTAATTTCCTGCTCACCCTACCTACCAAACTCTTCTCTTTCCAGTTGTTGGGGACAGGAACGTTGTTGTGCTCAGTATGATAGTGTTTCAATGTTTAAATTTAAGTTGAACCACAGTTAAATTTACTCTATACCCACTGTTTTGAAAAAAAAACCTAGTTTAGCAATTCAGGCTAATCTGTAGCTAAGCAATTCACATGGTTTTATATGTTATCAAATAACCAAAGTATTAGATATATTTTCAGACTCTGTAAGCATTAGCCACATGCAAAAAATCAACTTACTTAAAAAACATACTGACTGTTTCTCTGACTGTGTGCTTCTCACAATCACAGCAAAGTTATACAGCAGGTCAATTTTACCCCGCTGTTCCCTACCATCTGAGGTTAGAGATGTAAATGGCTTCTAAAACAGCCTGCTGGAGGACACAGGGAGACTGGGCTGTAAGGAAATATACTTTTAGTGAAATGTAGACAAGTTTAGGGGAATAAAATGTCACAAATATGTTGAAAAGAGACTCAGTATTTATAAAAGTGAGTCATAAGAATCATAATACCAGATCTTTAAGTGTTTTTCAGAAGTGTATCTGGTACCCAGTATTCCCACAGAATATCTGTTAACGCTGTTTTAGCCCTATTCCCAAACCACAGAGCACATACAGACAGGATTAACAAACTCCCTCGGCTCTTATTTTATCTGTTAGAGTCTGATTTGTTCATCCGTGACCAGGACAAAAATCTACTTCTTTTTTTTTTCCTCCTCTGGAATCTGAAGCTTTGGAGAGTCTTCTCTCCAGCAGCACCTTCACAAAGGATTTCCCAGGGACACGGAGCAGTGTAATCCCTTTAGCAATTCTAATGGATAGCTCCAGAGATTTGAATGATATTCGAGTGAAATTATGGAAATAATGATAAATCTATTGCTGCTTGTTTCCATAAAGATGAATGCAGATAGCTTACAAGAAGTTTTGCATGTAGACTGATTTTTTTTGTACTGTTTTCAAAACTCCCATTTCAAATATCTCCTACACCACCTGGGTACATAACACTTGACTGAAGTATGAATGTTGGCTGACAGTTTAACAGAGATAGAAAGCTGTATTATTTTACACAGGCACAATCTAAAATGGGCCCAGTTGCAATCCTGTTATCTGTGGTTTATTTTCCATTTGTTGATCTGTTTTGCCCCATCTGACAAAAAAAAAAAAAAAAAAAGTTACTGTGGGCTTGCATCATCATCAAGTCATCACACTTTGATGCTAGATGATGAGAAAAACTTTCTTTCCAACATACTGTATTTTCTATACCCACTCAGGGACCGGAAATATGAAAGTATCCAGCTAAGAAAAAAGAGTTTTTGGAGGCCTTAAGGAAAGACAGTATCACTGCCCCCCCCTAATCCTGAACTTTTCCCTTTCCAGCCCACTTTTCTATAACATGAAGTATGCAAACTCAGTCATTAGAAAGGTCTTGTGATATAAGAAAAGTTATTCAGCCACAAGATGAATCACATGCTTTCAGTCGCCAGCATTACAATGTCTTTACAGGATATCAGCTCCCCTCTGGCTCACAGCATGTGTTTGTATCCACACAGTTACACACACCACTATTGTTGCAGCGGTGCCAACAAAAGACCCAACATTTGTGTCACTGAAGCTTGGAGAAAGTGGTAATAGCGGCACATACAAGAAGCAACTGTTCCTTTGATGAAAAAAGTCGTCAACAAAACTTCTATTTTCTTCTCTCTTTGTGTTTCTCTGCACTCTTTTGTCATGTTTTGTTTTTCTTTTTTCCCCCTCAGGCACAAGTGATGCAATGGCGAGGAAAATTTTCTTTCAGGCTAGAGCCAATACTTTTGCTTTAGTGCTCTGGTCTCACAGTTTATTGTAGGGGTGTAACGGTACGTGTATCTGTCCAGAACTGTCACAATACAGACATTATGGTTCGGTGCATGCAGCGGAGTACGAGGAGTACACTGCATGACCCAATGGTGCTGGAATGAGTTTTGAAGTGGGGGGACATCCAGGTTTGGATGACATAATAGGCTGGAGAAGTTTTTCAAGTCAACTTTCTTTCAATCTCATCCTAGCCTACTGTTTTTGTACTAAACTAAAATCTAAGAAAAAATGCATTCCCTTCTCTTCTGATCAGAGTAGTAGATTTTTTCCCCTTTTTTCTTTACCTCCTGGCAGTATGTGTCCACACATATTTTAAATGAAGCAGAGGTGGCAGCTGCAACCACAGGGCCAATCTCCTACTCTCTCTCTTTAAGGGCTGGTGCTGGTAATGGTGGTGCACTCTCTCCCACATCTGACAGCTCCACTGGCAAGGACACTGTAAATCTAGTCTTGGTCACAAAATCAACTTTTTTTGTTTTTTAGCTGGCTGCTCATTCATTTTGTTAGATAGGTAGGCTAGACTGTCACTTATGTAATGTAAAGTGTGTTAGCAAAGACAGCACTCAAGATGTTTAGTTCGGCAAACAAACACACTTTACTGGATGCCAAATCACTTTGATATCATTTGAATTACATGTACAATTAATTGGTTGAATATGATAATACCTGGTTTAGACATCCCCACCATATTACCATAACATCTGAAAGTAAGGGACAAAAAGTCTCACTGTCCCCGCTTTTCACCACCAAACAACTGTGTAACATTACACCAATCAGCATGTTTAAGATATTGTGGGTGGCTAAAACTTCCAGAATAAATAGAAAAACTTTCTTCTTTGTGTGTCTGTGTTTGTAAGAGTTGGTGCAATTATTTCAGTTTGTTGAAAATCAATTTAATTTTGACTGTATTCTCTTGTGGTACTCACTGACTGCAAGAAGTCCTTGGGCATTTTCCAGTTTTTGCCAACACAAAGATGAAAAACAAG
The DNA here is from genome assembly GCF_027409825.1 of Scomber japonicus. NCBI lineage: Eukaryota > Metazoa > Chordata > Actinopteri > Scombriformes > Scombridae > Scomber > Scomber japonicus. Next base: position 6,864,753 of record NC_070598.1, read on the forward strand.
TACTTATATTTTATTACATTATCAGAAAACAAATACAGAGACACACAGTCGCATATAAAAATGGCGAGCTGGGAGGAAATTTTCAGAACTGCAAGCATAATTGAAGACATCAGAAAATGTAGCTTCAACTTACAACCCCAACAAATAACCTTACTTTAATGCTACAAACTTTACTTCAATTTTCTGAACATACATTTGCGTCAAAGCGTCTGGACGTAATCTGTAATACTGACAGTTTTGCTAAGTATACATTTAACTAGAAAGCCAAAATGGATCCTTAAGTGAAATCTATTAACTGGCACTTCTCCTTCTTTTAAAACTTTATACTGCTGATTGCTGTGTATCAGTGACCTCCTGACTTTATGTCCAAATGACTGTGTTTAGCTGCACTCTCACTGTTCTGTAGTCCAGGACTAAAGCCTACAGTCATGCTGCATTTACTTTACATGCTCCCAAACTCTGAAAAAGCCTCCCTAGAGATTTCAGGATGTACACTTATTTTTAAACTTTTAACTTTTTTTTTCGAACTTGTTTTGACCCATGATGTATTTCCTCATCTACTGCAGGATCTAATATTATAATCACTTCTGATTAATAATTATTCTTGCTAATAAAAATGCTAATATTTAACCTTAAAGTTAAACCAATGAATATGTAATATAAAAAGGGTTAGGGTTGCTAATAGTGATTAACCCACATAGACTTATGACCTAACTCTACAGTTCCCCTCAGTCTTTTAGCTCTTAAAACCCTTAAAACTGACTGTTTTTACAAGCTTTAGCAGCAAAAATAACTTTTACAGACCACTAAACACAACCAGCTCATCACCAGCCTGCAGACAGACACAATTCACAAGTAGCTGGTGAACTTAGTGGAGCATTTTCACTGGTAATATCCCAAATATTTTCCTCAAGAGCTGGTGGAGACCAAAACAGAGCTAAAATGAATTAAATTAACACTATTATTGCTTGGTGTCTACTTTTTGCTAACATGTTCATCATACAGTTACATAATGAGTAAATATTGCATACCTACTGTACATCCCCCAAGTTGACCAAAAAATCAATGAATGCAGGTTTAAATATTAGACCAAGCTTTAAACATGTTTTTTTTGGTAATATTCTTTCGATAATTACAACTGAACTGAAAAGTGTCCTTACATATTCATTTATCCATTAATGGTTTGCTCTTTTGAGATGGTTACCAAGGTCTGACCCTGAGTAAATGAGGTGGTTATGTTTCAATGTCTCCTAGAACCTGCATTCATGTACAGCTAGTCTAAATTTTATCCTCAACTACCTCACTTTGGCAAATTCAATGGTTAGGTTTAGGCATTATTTTTGCTGTAGTTGTAACTAGCTGATATTGTGCTTGTGCAACTTGCCAAATAAGTTATAATTAATAACATTTTCTCCTTATGTTTTCTGTCTCTCGCTATCTCTCAAACGGGTCGAATTAATATTATTATGTCTTTCAGGGTTTCATCAGTTTTTTCCTCTTACAGTTGGCTTTACCCTTGCTCTGTTTTACTATCATTACTTTGTTTTAATCACAAAGGACCTATGTTAATAAGGAGTAGTATTTGTAGCTCTTAGAAAATGTATAATAAGGAAAGAGGGAGCTGCTTCTATTCCTTTTTTTTTTTTGCCTTTTGAGACTGTGGGAGGTTTACTTCTCACAGTCTCAGTAGGGGATGTAATAAGCCAGATTTGACAGAAATGAAGTTTGACATTGAAACATTAAAAAAAAGGTAAAGAACAGTGTAGTAGAAGTGTACAGCAGACCGCAGTAGTGGAGATAGACTCTAGGTGATGTACAGTGGAACATCAGTGACATTTTACACTTCAGACTGGATTTTCTCGCCTTTTGTTCCCTAATATGACACTCTCAAGATGACAGCCAATGTGATGTACGGGCAGCACTAACCTCTGTCTTATCCACCTGATATCCCCCTGGGTGTCAAAGCCATGTTCTTCCTCCTTTACTTCAAGCAGCCATACTTTCCCCTCCCCCCTATCATAGTCATTGGCCTTTCGGTTTCCGTGGTAACAGGCAGAGGAGCTAATAGGAGGACAGAGTCATTTATTTGATTTGCTGACGATTAATATAGACGTAGCATAAACTCCATGGGGGATACAAGGGGGAACCTGACATGAGGTAGCTGAGATGATGGAGGAGGAGCCCATTTAACTTTCACATTGTAACCGAGATGATAAACATTGGCTTCTAATTTAGTAAATTACTGAACAGCATGTGTTTAATATTTGATAGTATAAAATTAGATTTCTGTCTACATTCAGGTAATGAGATAGTAATTGATGAGTGTATGCACATGTGGAAAACCGTGATTTCCATTTAGTTGAAATGCTACAAGTGTGCCAATGTGGAGATTAAGTAAATGTTTTCATCAAGCAAAACCTGCAAGCTGTTGATATACATATATCTTATATTAGGAAGCTAAAAAAAATGAATGAAAAAATTCAATTAGTTTTGTATTGGTTGTAGCAAAGTACAGAGCCCACTGAAATAAACATTCACCAATTTTTCAGCACACTTAGTTGGTTTGTTAGCCAGCACTGTCTGTTTAAAAAGCTTCTCAACATGTGCCTTATAGTTCCTACTTACACTGTGTTATACTCCTATTGTTAATTACATTTAAGGAGGCATTCCCAGGCTGTAACATTGTGGTTTTTTAATGAGGACAAATGGAAACAAGCTAATTAGATCAAGCTACAAAAAGTTAAACCCACTGATGCTTAAAGGGGGACCTATTATGCTTTTCCTTATTTTTCAGTCATATATAAAATTTAAAAATGTTGAATGCCAAAGTTTCAAATAATGAGGTAAACAAAAGGTAGAAGTAATCCAAATAAGCAAAAAGCATCGGCTTCAGACTGCTCTGTACGCTCTGTTTTAAATGGTCTCTTCTACTTTTAACCCGGGTCGATGTCGTCTTGTGGCAGATTCCTTTATATGATCATCTGCTCCACGCATAGCACGCAAGTTCCCTGCTCCTCTCCGCTAACATTATGGTATTTTTCCATTGTTTATGGGGTAGTCACACCGAGCCGTGACGTGAGTCGAGCTGGCACGCTGTGAGTGTTTTTCCATTACACAGCAGGCCAAAGTAAAAGAAGTTGTTTACTTGTTGGAGATGTGCTGGTCATGTGCAGCTCTTCATCAAACATCATCATCATCATCACTGTGGCTGTGTCTGCTTGTACCCTGCATTCACCCTGGATAATGTCTAACGGATCCACTGTACAAAGAGCTCCAAATATGCACCGTAAATTCAGTCTAATAAAGTCATACTGTTTGCATGGTGTCATTTCAGATCATTCTCTGAAACTTTAAATTGGGCACTTTTACACTTTTGTTTCCAACCAAAAAAGCATTATAAAGAATAACCCAAAAGAAAAAGAAAAAATTAAAAGAATGCTTTTGGGAAATATGCTTAGAGTTAGATGATAAAATACCACTCTAAAATCTGTTTATTCCAGGCGGTTAGTTCTGGTCCTCTGAAATGAAGCCAATATGGAAGTAATTTAGAACTGCGTTCTATCAAAAGACCACCAGGGGGCGACCGTTTTGGTGTCAAAAGGACTTCTGTCTCCATACAAGCCAATGGAGAATTCACCAACTTCTCACTTGATTTCTAACCTCAGTAAACGTTTTCAAAATGTGTTTATGGTCTCAATCGCTAGTTTAAAGCCTTCTTCAATGTAGTATGATGTTCATTTGGGACATTTTGGTCTCCCTGATTTTATATTTGACGATAAAGCAGGGTATGCATTAGAGCATGGCTACGTCCTGATTGACATGTTGATTGACCAATGTCCTCGAGATCCAGCCCTCGCAACCATAGCAACCTCCCCCGCTCCGCCCATGGACCCCCCTCATGCCCATATAAGTAGAATCCGTGTTTTTATTTTTCCCAGCATGCACCTAACATTTTCAAGATGGCGCTGCCTAGATTCAAAACTATTGGCTTCCGAGCAGCAGTCCACAAACCAATGGGTGACGTCACGGATGGTACGTCCATTTCTTTTATACAGTGTATGGTTTATTCACATTGAAGCTGGAGCCAGGACACTGTTAGCTTAGCTTAACATAGCATAAAGGCTGGAGACCAGGGATGTATTACAAGAGCTGGATATGAGTCCACCGTTCAGCCTTGCAGCCAATTTTGTCCCAGTAGCCACTTCCTGTGTTGGAGCAACAAACCCCCATTCAGAGAAACTTGTTGCATCAATTATTGGAAGAATATTTTACTCCAGACATATACTTCTAAATCTATGGCTGAGACGTTCAAAGATTAATATCAAGGAGTACGACCCGACAACAAATACAGCAACAACAATCTCTTTAACCAAATAACATTCAGTGTTCCTCAATCATTTTGGGGATTACATGAATTTTGTTGCCTATATGATGGGGACCCTTCTAAAATCCACCATCAAAGAGCTAAATCCCAAAAATTTCAACTTTATATTACCATAGAAATGACAAATCTTCTCTGAAATCTCCTGCAGTTTTTTACCCAACAGTCCTGAGCGCATGAAGTGAATGTTAGAGTGATTTAGCCTACGGTCACAGTCTGATCTTGCCTGTGAGGGAGCCATCTTCAAAGGAAATCGCAGCTGAAGTTTTAGGTAATTAGACGGAGGAGCTATCTACAGCAGGCATCATCATACAGTACAGGCTGCTGAAAGCCTGCGTTGTCTCATCTCCTCTCTCCTACTCCTCTTGGTAACACATATCAAAGGGAATTTCAAGGGTGATTAAAAGTTGAAATGGATCCTTAAAGGGGAATGCCAATGCTTTTCAGCTTCATGTGCTTCACTTTTCGTGGCTTCTGATAGCTCGGTTCATTAGCGCAAGATCTACTATGGCCACTACAGAGAAGACACACATACAATGTACTGTATATGTGATGTGAGCTAACAGTTATTTAACATCAATGCACGGTGCTATAAATAATATATTAATAGGAAAGGACACTAATGTTCTAAAAGGATCCAAGATGATAAATGAAATGTTGGGGAGAAAAGAAATTTTCCCGATTGTCAATGGGTGAGTTTCTGCCTGTTCATTCGTGTGAAAACATAACTGTCTTGGTTTACAACTTTCTTTACTCTTCTGGTGTTATTTTGGATTCATTTCCACACCACCAAAACAATTTGCCCCTCAATTCCACTGCTGGGCAGGGCACTCAAAAATGCTTCTGTTTCCATCAGTAAAGTGCACTCAATACCACATTCTGGAGGTAATTTCCCCAAGGATGTGATTCTCTTTCCCTCTCGTTCTCAAACACACACAGTAACACACATTTTCTACATGCGTGCATGCATGCTTATGTGTTTTATTTATCTTTGTGCTGAGCAAACACCCCACTGTGTCTCGCTTGTTGCTTGTGTCATGATGATGAAAGGCACCTGCTGTTCTCAGCAGAAACCCCTCTCCACCCTATGTTACTGACATCCTGCCTGCATTATTCACAAGTCGAGTGGTAATTCAGTCACTTCTCGGAGAGTCTCAACTTTCGTGACACAGGCTGAAGGGAATGCAGGACAGCGGAGTTATGCAACCAAAGAGAAAATAGGGCGATGGATTGGATGACTTTCTTGTCACTTTATGTTCACCTTGTAAAATGCAACAATTATTCCCTCCCTGCTGTCTGAGATAACCCTATTTCAGACTGTATGAAATGTTTTCCCGGTAATTTTATTAGGTGTCCTTTAACTTAATCATTTTGCTGTGATGTGATGCAGAAATTCTGTTGTGGAAGGAAATGCAGAGTGTGGCAGATTAACAACCAATGCCAGCACCTCAGAGCCGTTTCCTACCGAATCAGCATGTAACTAAATATATTTATGTGTAGTCATGTTAGTTCTCTGGTCTTTTTTCTGTTTGCTATTTCAACCTTGTTGCAAACTCAAGTGCTTGCTCATACAGAAATTATAGTCTGCTAATTGGGTTTGTAAAATAAAGCAAAAGTATATAGATTTCTTTGTTTTCTGGAAGGTTATGTAAAAAATTAGTCATCTAAATTGCAACATTCAAATTTCAATTTAACTTTTAAAACTTCATAAATACATGACTGTTTTTCTGAGCTGTTGCTGTAGTTATTACACTATTATCAACACTTTTCTTCTTTTTTTCCCCTGTAGTGTGTGATAACATGCTGTCCATTGAACAGCACAAATTTGCATACTTCCATCATGTTGTCATTTTATCACGAGCGTTCCACATACTACATGCATCCAGCCAGACTAGTATGTAATTAGGGCACAGTTGGAGACTCTACTCAGGTTGTCTTCCAGGTTTGTTTGACTGACAGTGGATGAGAGACAGATCATTCTGTCAGTCAGTCACTTTTTCTTTTTCCAATCCAGCACTGCTTGTAACACCCGTTCAAGAAGAAAGAAATGGAAATATCACATTTGGTGTCAGACACAAAGTGACTTACATATTTTAAAATTCCTTCTCTACAAAGCTTTTACCTTGGATGAGGAAGTGAAACAGACTCATCTCTTTTGCCTCACACTGTGAACGTTGAGTGATGGACTGATGTGGCGATGGAGCATAGCAAAGAAATCGTTCTAAGCTAATGCTTAGTGATATTCCTCTTTCTACATTTAAATAAGGTGTCAAGAGAGGTCCTTTCGTCATTGTTGCAAAGAGTCTTCCCTTTGCTTATATAAGACAGGTTCAGGTTTAACTGTTCTTTATCTGCAGTTGAATGGTGGAAAGTATTCCTCGTTTATAAATGTGACCACAAATTCAGACAATACAGTGTGTCATTGCAAATCATGAACTTTTTGTAAAGTTTCAAAGTGGACGTGTCATGTTTTTTTTGTGTTTTTTGTTATTTTCATCCTGTTAAGATGTCGGGTATCAATGTTAAACGTGCATATGTGAAAATGCTCCCGAAAAGTCAAAATCCAGGACTTCAGCCCGCACTGAAGGCTTCAATTGCAAAGTTATCTCTACGTTCTCCTCACATATACCCACTACCTACACACAGCCATCTGTTTCATTGCCTTTGCTACAGAGGTTGTTTCTAGAGTCGCTCCATGGCTTGTTTGCTTTGTCCATTCACATATTTTGGATCAAATTCAGGCTCAAACACATAAAGGTGCATTTGGGAAGTTTATATTTCGAGTAAAGAAGGTGAAGGTAAACTAAAGTAAAACATTACGAGTTATTATTAATTTATTTGTTACTGCCTTAACCCAATATACCTAGAAGACAAAGACATTGTGTTAATACATTGTATGGTGCCAGGAGATTTATGGTCTGGGACAAGGACATCTCAAGGGCTGGAGGGTGAAAAGGAATATGTCCCAGTTCCCAGAGTCTCATTTCTATTAAACTAAGTTTCCATTGAGGGTAATATCTGTGTTGAACTGTGACACTTGCTTGAACTTGAACTTTCCTGGTGCATCCAGAGGTTGCTGTAGGATGACTGCTTTTGGATAACATTGGGAACAAACCCCACAAGGTTTCTTTGTTCTGCTGAAAACTATAAAAATGTACTACACCCCTAACTCCTTTGACACAGTGACACTGGCCAGTAATGCATCCATACATTATCACAATATATAATCAACTACATCATTGCTGTGTGTGTTATATCATGAATTTCCACAACAAGAACTAGAAGAAGAATCACAATCCGACTACTATTGTGTGTTTCTAGCTACTGGCTGAGATGCAGCTTCTGGAAACTAACCAATCAGAACAGAGTGGGTGCATTGGGAGAGGACAGGAGCTAAAATTAACAGTTGAGGAGCTGCATAAAGGACCAGCATAGATAAATAAGGTTTTAAGGTTTTAAGAGTTTTCTGAACAGTAAATCATGCAAAGATATTCCAGTAGAGCCCCAGAATATTTATATAGACCTGAAAATGTGCATGATACGTCCCCTTTAAAATTTAAAATTTTAAGTGCTAAAAAATTTAAACAGTATCTTTATTTCTCTTTAGTGAGCATGTGCAGCTTACATTACACACAAAGTGAGTACTTTTTGATTTGTACCCACACTGTACATCCACCCTGCCACTCCTCGACATAACAGCGCCAGTGATGACAGCCTAATGTGTTTTTCTGTTGTATTTGATGAGATTCTCAGCAGGCTACAAAGGGACTCCCACCACCTCTGTGCCTACCTTCACTCACTGCTATGCTTATTTCTAAAGGGGGGGGGCACTTTCTCATTTAAATGTATGCAAAAATGGCTTAATGGCATGCACCAGCAGACACAGTTTGCCACTGGTGAAAATGCAGGTGTGGAGACAAGAGAGCGGCTAATGTGTCATTCTGTCCTCTCAGGCTAAAAAGAAAATCAGACTTCACTGTCAAAAGAGTTTCATGTTAAAATGTTTCTATCTATCTATCTATCTATCTATCTATCTATGCATGTGAGTGATTGGTTCATATTTGATCAGAAATATATTTACTCACTGTGAAGGACACATTGTTATTTGCCCTTGATTAAAGGGTTACTCCGCTCAAAACACACCCCCTTGTAGGCTTGAAAGGTGTGAGTAGTAGCTTTGTCCTTCACAGCACTTGGCAGCTAGGGGCATGAGTACATGTTGGTAACAATGGACTCCAACAGACAACAAGGTAGAAAAAAATAGAAAAAAACTCCACTCTCCTATATGTATGCTAAGAGTAGCTCTACATAAAAAATAATGAAAAATGTCCATAACAACACCTTCAAATAGCTTATTATGTCATTCAAAGACATTCAGCTGACGCTTATATAAAAAAGACGAATAAATGCAGCAATTCTTTACAGTTGAGAAGCTGAATGTGTGGCATTTTGCTTCACAAATTATGTAAATTACTGATCAAATAGTCGATTACTGCGACTAATTGTTTTAGCTCAGACTATCCAAACACAAACCCACGCATGCATCTACTGTATAATGAGCTCAACGGGGTCGTGAATCAGGATGATATGGATGTTGTGCTTTTATTTTAGTCAAAAATATGAGGGGTCTGAGTATAGGAGTAGACAGTGGAAAAGAGGATTGCTTAAGTTTTAGTCACAAGTTTAAGAGACACAACTCCATGACCAGAGAGCAACAGTAATCAGTGTAGTCAACAGTCAACACTGCTAAAAAAGAAGTGAAATGCTGCGGTAACAGTTTCATCAGTTATTTACAGTTGTGTAACTGCAGTGTATAATGCCGCTGATATAGCTTGAAAACCAACATTAGAGAGAATGCCACAGCAGCCAGGAGGCATGTGTGTCGTGTGCAGAGCAGTACTTGGGTTGTTTCAGTGTTGAAGATGTTTGGGTAAAGTTCCACATTAGAAGCCAGTTCTCCTGACTCCTCATCAAAGCTCACTATTTCCTTTGTGAATAAATCCACATGCAGCGTGGGTGTTATTACCACGTGTTGAAAGCATGTGCTTCATTTGCTTTTTGAGTCTGGCATGCTGTTACCGTGTGTTGCAAGCATGTGCTTCAGATGCTTTTTTGGTGTAGCAGTTGGAGTGTGCTGTAAGATGCACACATTTATCATGTTAGAAATGGGAGAAAATGTAGAAACTAATAAGAAAGAATATCTAGGCCTAGTGTTCAGTAAGTGCTAAGTTTCAGAGTACAGATACTTGTAAATTTCTTTGGTATTTGTATGTGACATTTTTGTGACATTAAAGATTCAATCTGTAATTCTTGTTATTTCTCTCCATACAAATATATACAGTCAAGCCCGAAATTATTCATACCCCTGGCAAATTTTGACTTAAAGCTACTTTAAGTCAAAATTTAACTTTAAGTTGTTTTTTTGACCGGAAATGACACAGGCGTCTCCCAGAAGACAATAAGACAATGTACAAGAGGCATCATTGTGGAAAAAAAAATATTTGTCAGTCATGTTTGACATTTGAACAAAAAGTGGCATGTCAAAAAAAGTCAAAAATTTGCCAGGGGTATGAATAATTTCGGGCTTGACTGTATTTTAAAAAATCATGATTATGTCCATCTGTAGCTGGAGTGGTTTGGGCACTTGGTTCTGGAGGTGTTCCAGGCATGTCTAATTGGTAGCAGACCCCAGGGGCAAACCCAAAACATTTAGGATGGATTACATATCTGCCCTGGCCTGGGGAGGCATTGGGATTCCCCAGAAGGAGCTGAAGAGCATTTCTGTGGAGAAGGATGTCTGGGTTTCTTAACTCACTCTGAGTCTGAGTCTGACCCCTCGTCCTGGATAAGTGTCTGAAAACGGATGGATGGATGAAACTGTGAATTTAGTGTGGTTGGAGACACCGTAGAGACCAACTTGATTTGTAATTTGCACCAGATTATGAATATAACAATGTGCTTCTATATAAAGACTTGTTAATTACTAAACATATTTAACAAGTTTTGATGATTGAACATGTATTTACAGTCATGTGTGTTGTAAGAGAACAATTTAAAGTCTACAACATGATAGAAGCCAAAGACTTTAGCTAGCTTCTGCTTGTCAGTGCAAATAAATCATTGTTTCACAGGTGTTTAAGACAAGTTATCATCCTCTTCAGAACTTATCACACATTATATCTAATAATGATTTTCAATTTCAACTTCAGCTGTCTCTTTTCTGTAGAGCATTTCTTATCTCTGTTCCAGTGTCACTCTGGTGGCTTAAGTCAGCTAATTTTCAAACACTGGTTTGTAACTGACATCGGTGAGTTGGTTTAATCACTGTATGACTCTTTAAAACTGTAACTGTCACTTATCCTCACTTTAACAAAATACATTTTTTCATTTCTATATTACTATATTTTAATAAAATGCTCATGCCACCCAGTCTTTCACTTCTCCTAAAATAATACTGTGTAGCACCCGTTATCATTAAAAATAGAACATGAACATGAGTCCTGATTAAAAACACAGGCATTTATACCTGTAACTGCCACCGAGTAAAATGTACCAGTATATGAAGGTAAGGTATTCATTTCAGTGCGGTTTATGTGCATTTATATTGAAAGTTGCTAGGCAACGGCATTCATTGGAGTGCGTGGTCTGACCACCATATCAAGTCGTAATTAAATTATAAAATTAGCAGAAGAGAATGACCTGCAAAAAAAACCTCCAGGAAGTGCCTGAAGTGTAGGAAAGAGTGAAATGCATTGGAAGTGTTTGAAGGATACAGTGTTCAAATGAAGATGATTTAGCTGACCCTCAAGCCTTATTTGTCTGTAAAACTTCTATTTTCGATTAATCACTGATTCATTTTGTTTTGCAATTTTACCATTATCATTACCATTATTGATTTTAGGCTATGTGCCCATTGCCTAACTCTGTTTTAATAAAAAAAAAAAAACACCAAAAGATAAGAATTTATTTATGTTATGATGTTATAAATGAGAATATGTGGTTATATTCTCTTATTCACATATTGTTGAAATGCCTAAATTAATTAACTGAAGTGAAAGTGTGTGTTTATTTGTCATGTCGATTCAGGATAAAAGTGTTTCATACATTTGAGAGCAACAGGCATGCAAACACATTGCCAGTTCAATGAGATAAAGTGCATAATAGTATTAAACAAGTGTGGAAGTGTGTGTGTGGTCTCTTTTCTAACTCTACTCTTTCCCACATATCAGGCAATGCAGTGGAAGTGATTCCAGACCCCCTCGCAAACATTTACCCTGCCTCAACCTTAGTGCTGCTGTCATTTAATTCTCCGACCAAATCAGTATGTTGCCCTGCAAAACTCTCCTATCTCTCAGCTGACTGTTACCAGACAGTTTGGAAAGCTGAAAAGGATTTTTTTTTTCTCTCTCTCTCTCAGGGGTAGAGTCAAAAGGGCAGAAGTAGTTCCGTAAGATTGTATTTAAAGTTTTACAATGGTCTCATCTGTATGTGGCCATGTATCATTTGTTCACACTTTTGCAATTGAATCACACTGTTAAAGTGACTCTCTGTGGTGCCTTGTTGCAGTAGCACTTTCCCATCTGACTTGCAGAGAATGAGCAACGTTATTGCCTGGCCTACTTCCTCCAGAGGCGTGCTTATGGAACCATTTGGCAGCTTGCCTCCGGAGGCAGGAGGGATGGACTTGTTTCACTTGATGTCAGTGTGGGGATCTGGAGTAGAGAAGAGAATTACAGGTTGGCATTGCTTCAATTGGCAGGAAGGGAGCAAAAGAAAAGACACCATGCACTCACAAGACAGAGAGCCGAGCACAGATTATTTTAGGGATTGTTTCAGTTCTAACACGTCCTCGTAATTAAACCACCATGTAGGTCGTTTGTACCGTGCACTCTGACAGTGACCAATTCTGTGATCAGAAGGACAGCATCATTTGTCTGTGCTTTTTGTTGTATTGTGTGACAACCTGGTTAGATTAGGTTTAGGCACAGAAACCACTTTGTTCGGGCTAAGGAAAGATCATAGTTTGGGTTAAATGCATCACTTGAAGCATAGTGTGGGTTAAAGGTATGACTTCCTTTTAGTTAGGGTTGGAAACCTGAAGCAAATAGTAGCTTCCTCCAGCTAATTTGACCATCTATCTAATTGTGGCCTTTTATTTGCCCCCTTATATAAACATCATCTGAACTGGGTCATATTTATTAGATTGCATCTGTTACTCAAAACTAACTATAGGTTTTTTGTTTTTTTCAATTGAATTTACAACCTATATTATAATTTTTCTTGGGAGGCCAGACTGTTCAGTTCAATCCTTTTCTGTGTTGTAAGGTTTCACCATCATACAGAACCTGTAGAGTCCATTCCCCTTGACCAGAAAGACATAAACAGCTCGATTCAGATGGCACCCAACCATCTGTTCCAGGTGAGCCAGGAGTGTCTGTTTTCACATTTGCCATCCCAATATAGAAACCGCCATGATTTGTACAGTAAGTAAACACTGAGCGCTAATGGCTCACACATATGGTGTTGTCTTGTTGTTGGTGCCACTTGGTGTCTTCTGTGGAGCAAACAGCTGTGGGTGCTGATTACCAGGAATGGCCTTGAAACACCTTGCCAGGATTTTTTTTTTTAATTTTTTCTGCTCAGATGTCACCTCATTTCCTAACTATCACCTTGATGTCCTGTGAAATGTCAGAGAGGGTTGACTTCCTTTTTTCAGCTTTAATTTTTCAGTCTTAATTTCAATAATGTCAAATGCACAGAATTTGCAATGCCCTCCAGATTATGATGTTCTAAATGAGCCAAGACTAATGCCTTTTCATAAGACTATTGCTGGACACAGGGGTATTATGCTATCTCAGTGGTAAGACCCCCATGACTATGACTGGCTGTGATGACCATGATGGGAATATTAATACATTACCTGTATGTCTTTCCTACAGCAGTGGCAGTAATCAGTCTGAATTTAGCTGCATGTATTTTCATTTAAAGTCCACCTTCTGGATGTGTGTATGTGTGTTTCCAAGTGTTATTCTCAATGGTACAAGCTTGTAATGACATTATAATCTCTGAGAATACTGATAGTGCTCCAATAGCTCTCCTCTTTGGCGTATTCTAGCGCTGCAAGCTTGAGACCAGAGTGAGCTGAGCGCTGATGCTTAGCATTCCTAGATGCCTGCAGCTCAACCATCTATCAGCTCAGCTTAGGCGGTTTCCTCTGATCAACGCTGCGGCGCAGGCACAGGCTTACACGTATTGCCCTGATGGGAAATTCAGGGACATATAACTCTTTTACATGTTAAGTTCTATTATCCAACAGGAAGGATTTTGCTGAAATAGCCTAGTATTTTTTTTTTCTAGAAAAACGACAATACAATTGGCTCCTTAGTGAATTGACAGTGCTTCAGAATTGACGATGATCTGAATCCCCTTTTCGAGAGGGTTAACACAACATGTGTGAACTACTTAGTCACAGAATCATATCATCAAAACACAAATTTCCTTTTAATGGTTTGGCAATCAACCCTAACTCTGAATGTGCTGAAGTGAAAATGCCAAGTTCATTACCAACAGCTGCCACAGCCCGAAGAAAACTAAGCCTTGATATCAGAGGGAGCCAAGATAAGAGAGGAGGATTACTAGCCTGTCGGCATGCCGAGGAGAAATCAGACGGCCCAGTGAAGCTGTCTGTGGCATCAAAGGTCGTCCTTATTAAAGATTATTATGAAAGGGCTCGAAGATGCTGTCAGATGAGTGGATTACTGTGAAAATACAGTCCAAAAATGGCAACAGGAGGCAGGAAGGTCAGGTTAGCTGCCTGATCAACCAAGGGGAGAGGGTTTCATCTCTGGTGCACACAATGCCTCTGTCAAAGGTGCCCCAAAGGTACTCCTAAGTATATTTGTCACTGATGATTAGGACTCGCCGGAATATAGAGCAGGGTTTATGACTGCCAGTACTGACTGCTTAAGGTGCTTCATCACTGTTTACTTAGAATCCAATTTATCATTGACCTGCAATGGGAAAGTCAGCAAAATTGTCCACTTATACAGAAAGTGCTGCATCAGAGAAAGTTTAATGGCTGTGTTAGTGCCTGCAGCCAAAAAAATGGCTCTATCATCAAGCATTGATCAAGATGTGCTAAATATAGAGATACTGTATCTTGAGTAACAAGACTTGAATCTGAGGCTACTTTAGCAACAGAGCATCTAATTGCAAGGGATATATCATCCCTCTATGAGTTGTTAAATTAATCTTGTTATTTGTTGGGTTTTCATAAAAAATGTGGCAGCAAAAACGGGTTTATCTGATTAGTCAGTTAGACGATTTCCTGCAGGTGAGCAAGGAGAAGAACAGAGACCAAGTTAATCTGCTAGATGATGTTAGCCGTTTGAACAAACCATTCATTCAAATCAAAAACCTAACAGTATTTTCCACTCTACCTCCTGAGGATACTTCCAAAATGCAAAGGAGGACCGGAGGTGCATTGCATGACAGCTTTGTGGAGATTATCTGGGCTGTAATAGACGATAGAGGATATTTTTCTCCCTCTTTTCCCTGTATGCTGCTGTGCCACGGCTACAAATTGGAGCCTCTGTAATGGAATGCAGAACAGTGACAAATGGCTTCTTTTACAGTATATAGGCTCATCCCTCTGACTTTGCCTCTGCCCTTGACATTTACTGTTGGAGACCGATGTTCACTACAGTTTGACTTATAATGGCAAAGTGTTAAAACACTTAGGCTATTCCTTTTTCCCCAGACGTCTACCTTAACATCTTGATCAGGAGTGCTACTCCACTGACATTCTGCCTTTAAGTCTCTCTCTCTCTCTCTCTCTCTCTCTCTCTCTCTCTCTCTCGTTTTAGTTTGGCATCAGTGTCTCGTTCCCCAGAGTAAATTCGTAAATTCAATTCAAATGTCATTCTAATCTAATGATATTTGCATACCGTTATACTTACTTACTATACTTTGCGTATTTGTCCTTTGCAGTGGAAGGGGTCGTCTGTAGCTTTTTTTTTGTTGTGCTTCATTGAGGTCGCAAGAAGTGTTGGTGTTAGGTGACCTTTCAGCTTGTTGGATATGCACTTTTATCCAAACTGTACAAATTGTATTTTCTCCTGATTGAGATCTGATCTGCACTTCCAGATGTGGCTTGATAGCATTTAAACTGCAGTGTGTGCATTAACACCTGGTATTAACATGTGTTTTTCCTTAGGCAGATAAGATATCCAGATATACTGTAGATCACATGTTAATATCAGGTGTAAATGGGATTAAAGTCAGGCTGTACTGTGATAACCAAAACTCTCACGTAAACATGTACAGTAAACACATTCGGATTATTTTGTGGTGCACTTTTAATTCTTGTTTCTTTCTGTGTCTGAATGAACTGACTGCAAAGTAGTTGGTTATATGAAGACCACCCAAAAAATGACTTTTGTGTCTTATTTTGGAGGGTGACAACTAAACAGACTACAGCTAACATGAGAAAGTCTATTTTGCTGCTATCCTCCAATTTTCCTATAAGCCTGAAAGCAACCACACATCCCAAGAAATTAACTTTATCATCATCAGACAGCTGATGTAAACTCAGATTGCTGCAGGATCAAGTCTCCAGTGAACCAAATCAATCTTTTAAATCAATCTATTACCTTAATTGGGCAACACTAATGCTAACATACAAACTGTCAACATACAGAATTGGGTCTCCTCCTCCTCCCAGCTCCCTCTACAAGCAACTACAAGAAGAATAGGCACTTTTTTAAACTCAGTGTGGTATTTTACAGTATTTGCACATTATTCAGCTGTTTAAATATCCTGTTGAATGATTTTGTGTGGCACCCTGGAGAGGCCCTGTGGTCTGCTGCTCATATACTCTGTACATAAAAAGCCAACTTTCTTTTAATTGTCTCTTTCCCCGGGCCAAGCTGAACCAAAGGAGAATGTAGGTTGTAGAGTTCTTGTGGCAATGTCAACAGCAATGGTCTCCACACATCAAAGATTAGAGCTGCTTTGCTTTTATGAAAAAATAAAAGGAAGATAAGGTCATTTATGGGTTTATGAACAGTGTGATGACAAAGAATGGTTACATATGATGCCATCACAGTAATTATTTAGGTATATATGTGTACAGCTGTGTACAATTGATTGAACCGGTGCCATGTCCCTGAACAAGGTGGACTCAAAGCTCACAGAGACCAGCACTATTGTCTGGTACACAATGGATCACAGGACACCGAGACCTGTACAAGATAAAAAACGCTTGTGTCCTCCAAATTTGAACAAAAGATGCTACCATTTCCTGGATGCATTTGCAAGAGCCTTTGGAAAGGGAACGGCTTTGTCAGTATATGAAATATTTGTTCCAGAAATGAGGATTTTGCTTGCAGGATTCTGCTCCAAAATTGAGATGCATTGCTTAACCTCCATTTGTAGTTCATATGGGTCATTGGACTACAATACACATAGGTCTAAAATCTTTTGTTTGGGATGCATGTCTCATATGCATGCAATTAATGACCTGTGTTCACCTTGTAGATAATGCTCATTTGTAACATCCAGCTGGTATAATGTATATTATTATATTGATGCAGCCTATATATTAAAGACTTAGAGGAGATAACTATCCCTCTCACTGTTTAATAAAGACTCTCAAATGGATTTGGTAGACATCACAAATCACATTTAACCTCTTAACGCACGCTGTTCCGTCTACGGGACGGGACGGATGTTAGGAGGTAGCCACAAGTTCTTCTGGATGTTTTAAACACCAACCCTTAAACATATATATTCATGCCGTACATTGTTGGAAAGCTTAGATTGTCCTGATTCATTCAAGACCACTCACGACTTATATGGTTGCTCACAGCCGTAATAGTATTAGCGATTAGCTCGGCTAGCCTCTGAGCTAAGTAAGAAAAGCTATAATGCTACATACCTTCAAAGTCTTCCCTTTATCCACAACGATCATCTTATGACTCAGGACTTTCTGTACAGCTCGCCAAGTATCCATTCTTGTGAAATATGAAATCCGTTTCCATAAAACCGGAATATTTTCCTCAATATGTCCATGTATTTAGTCCAACACGTAATGTAATAACACAAATAACAAACCATACACGGTCCGTTTACGCCACTTCCTGACCTGCACGTCCATCTCAGACTACACGTGACTAGATGTTTACGACCGTGAGCCTCTTCTGCTTCTGACGACACCACACACAAGCCAATCGGTGTTTAGGATTAGGCAGTACATGTCTCCAAAGCCAATGAGGACATGTGACCGACAACAATGACGACATGGCTTTGATTGACAGCTGTTCCAGCCTATGGAAATATTCGGTGAAATTTTAGCCAATAGTCAGAGGTTTCCAACAGTGTATGACACTAAGCTATTAGGTTTGGCTGTCCATAAACAAACTCCAAGCGTAACCGGCGTGCGCCCTGTGCGTAAAAGAGTTGAACCATATATCATTACGCACACGGCATTTTGGTACACGGTTGGTTCTTCTTCGACTTGACATATGACTTATACCAAAATAAACAGATAGATAGATAGATAGATAGATAGATAGATATGGCCAAACAAAAAAATATGGTTATATGTAATAATAATAATAATAATAATATTAATAATAATAATAATATGGCGTCAGCTTTCATTAGAGACCAAGATTTTGATTGTAGGCAAAGGGGATGTGAAGTTATAGGTGTTTGATTGCGGTTATACAGCTTTGGTAACCAAGTGTCCATTTGGAGTCTCCAAAAAGGACCTGAGGAAAACGCATGGACATACCTGTTGAAAAATAATTCTGAAAAATTCATCTTTTGGTCTTTTGACTCCAAATTTGGACTGCATGAAGCCAAGACCTGTGGCTGTGGCCTCATTGTGTCTATATCCTGCTGAGAGGTCCCTGAATGTCTGTACACAGACAGTGTTTCCTTTCCAATGATACCAGACACATCTCTGAGTCTCAAACTATGTGGGATCTGTGCTGCTCACAACTTTATGCTAACAGCATAAAAAACAGGGGCGTGTGTTAAGTGGTTAAGATCAATGTGAAAAAGTTGCTCCTCTTCCTTTTCACTAAACTCTCTGACATTAGAAGTGTTTTTGTATTTAAATATTATTTCTAGCCCAATACATCTCTTAGTTTATTTGTCAGAAACTACTGAGCATGTTTTGTTGAAGGGCTTCAGTTTAGGGGCCTGTACCACGAAGCAAGTTCAACATACCCAGGGTTTCTCTTCGTTATCCGGCTTTGCTGAGCCTAACGTCGGCCGTCCAGATAACCAGTGTTACGAAGCTAGCTACCAACCAGCTCAGCCAACTCTGGGTTTTCCCAACCAGCTAGAAGTACTGTCATGTGAAGGGGCAGGGTTTTTAATCATGAGCAACACTGTCAGAAGAAAATCATGAAGAAAGTACTTTGCATAAGAGATGTGGACAATGTGGAGAAATTCTTAAATGAGAACAATAGCCTGTAATCATACAACAGAATAAGTAGATGTAGAAACACTGAAATAATAAGGCTTAAAATACATGTAGGAATTATTATATATAACTTAAGTATACAGTGAGTATTTTTTGCTATTTAGTTGGAATATGAATCATCCAATTGAATACATCACATGAAAAAACTTAAAGCAGAGAGTCCAAAAGTAATTAATGACAGATGAAGTCTATCTGATCATCGGAGCCAATCAACAGTATGTGGATTATTTTCTAATAAAAGACAAGCTTTAGTTTTTATTTCTAGTTATCATTGCACAGATGTCTGATGTTATTCTGAGCTGCAGTAATCACAGTGTAAAGTCATCCACACTGTCATCTGTCACTCCGGGAATACAATCAACTTTGCTGAATTAAAAAGCTGCTAAAATCATCAATATATGTGTTTAGTGTAATCATCATCATCATCATCTTTATTTATTAGAAGCTCTGTTTTAAAACAATAGTGGAACAATAAAAGGTTTCCACTTGCCTGTATAAAATATTTATTGCTCTTTCTTTAAATTTAAACTCAGGATCTTTATCAATGTTGGGATGACGTAATGATGACTCTTTGACTACTTTGGACAGATTGTGATCAGACCCCCTGAAGTTAACCTGTTTCGGAGCAGGTTAGCATATGTTGCCATGGTGATGTCCACCATCATAACCATAAAAACACAAATTTAAACCTGAAGTAACCTTGTTAACCCAAATCCTGCTTCCTAGTACAGGCCCAAGCTGTGATGAGTGTTTTGTGATAGTTTGGTAGATCGTTGGCTTAATTAGGGATAGTGACAACAGGCATGCATCATTAGTTGTGCTAAGCAGTGAGTCACGAGCCACTCTCAAGTAGAAGAAGAAGGATAAAACAGTTCTGTGGTTAAATACATGTGTGTGACACCATTTAAAAAAGAAAAAAAAAGTGTGATTGTCAGCAGTAACGGAGAAATTCGATGTGGGAATCGATGTTGTTCACAATGCTTTGAAAGCTTTGCATCAGTCCAGCGCTCCTGGTGATAACCTGAAGAGATGGTACGTTCCAGTTCAGTGAGGCTGAGGAGGTAAAAGACCAGTCACTGCTCAGTAGTGATGAGTGAGGGAAGAGAATAAGTAGCAGCTTGCTGTGAGAGTGCAGAACTTACTTTTTTTGTTTGTTTTACTTCAGCTTAAGGAGTTTTTTTTGGCTCTGTTTTATTAATATTTTTGTTAATAAACATCACCTTTTTTTGCTCATACTCTTGCCAACCTGCTTTCTCAGCATCCCCTTTAACATTTTTCAGTGCTAAACAGCCCCACAGTATCAGGGTCTGTCAGGGTTTGAGTTGATTTTCTTTTCTTGTTGTGCCACTTCCTGTTTTATTTTGAAGTTCTTGTCTTACCCCTGTCTTCCTGTCAAGTTTCCCACCTCTGTGATTGCTTTCCCCACCTTAATGTGTTTCACCTGTGTCTAATTGTCTTCCCCCTCCTTGTGTATTTAAGCAGTGTTTCCCTTCTGTGCCATATCATCTTGTCCTTTGAGTCAGAGTTCCAGCGTTTAATTTCCTAGAGTAGCTTCCTGTGAGTGACCAGTTTTGATTCCTCGACCTTAGAGTTTAGCCTGACAATTGCCTACCTGGTTTTGACCCCTGCCTGCAATAAACGACTGAGTAAGCCTGAGCCCATCGGTTCTTTCATTGTGTCCTGATCTGTACCTGATACACGGGGTGGTGACACAACAGTCAAAAACAAATTGCTACCAGAAAGTAGCAACAATTTGTACATGACAGAAAGTCAATATAACCCATATTACTTCTGTTGTGTGTATGTTTTCACCTTCTTCATTTGTGTAATTAAAGGACAAATCCAATTTAAATGTCTGATTTGGATCTTGATAATACAGTCTGTCATTTAGTGCAACTTAAACCAAATTAAATGGATATATAGTCAATACACATTACTTGTAGCCCCAAACATGCCAAGTCTGCAATCACACAGCCTTTTCCTGTTGCTGTTTTGCTTCTAGAGTTTTGGATGTAAAATCTTTGAATTGTCTCTGGGTAGACTAGCATGTCTAGCTTCACTAGGAAACTAACAAAACACTGTAGTTAAATGCTAGTTGTTAGTTTTCTTCTTCTTCTTGCTATTTTTTCTTCATCTTCAGTAATCCCTGAAATTCATCAAGATCTTCTTCTGCTTCACTTTCTTTTTCCTTTTCGTTCCTTCCTTCTTCGTTTGGATGAAATGTATTCCCATGATGGCTTCTGCTGCTTCAAATGCGCTGACTTCAGCATCTGATCTCTGCACAGCTCCTGTGATCAGGCGGGATTCTTACTTGTCAGGATTGCCTATTGCTTCACTACCCCTCCAACCCACCCAACCCACCCCCCACCCCTTATTTTTTTTTTATCAAATCCTCTTTCTTCTTTCACTCAGCATAATTTCCTTTTATTCTAGAGACGCTTGCCTGCAGTCTGTTCTATCTGCCTCTTCTTTTTTCTGCCTTATTATTACTTCTGAGCTTCATAACATCAGCTTTACAACTTTTTATGATGGTCCAGTCTCATATAAAAAAAAAAATTAAATCTGCTTGAATTTGCTTTTCTGCCATTCAGATAATATATATTTAAATTCCTTATAGTCTCGGTCTCAGTTTAACTGTATGTACAAAGCAAACACCTGAGACAAATGTTTTGTTCTGTTAATGCTTTGCCACCCAAAGACGTTTGAGCTAATCACTTTTGAAGACGACAGCTGCTCTGCTTTAATAATATCCACATTTCCACTAACTTCTGAGCCAGAATCATGTGTCACTTCATGTGGCTTAACGAGAGTAAAAATTCATACAGCGGCCTAATTTAGATATTAAAAGAATGATGAACGAACCCACGGAGGATATAGTGGGAGGCATCAGGCAGTGCGTCCCAGATCTATTTGGGCATCACAGCGGCTAAGTGGTTTCACTGTCGCCTTGCATCAGGTCGGACAAGTTTATGTCACCACTGTGCTCTCTGTATGGAGATCGCATATTCTCCATGTTGCCACGGTGATCCAGTTTCCACTCACATGCAATTCAGTGCACCTGGGGATCCTAAATAACTTGGATCCTAAATGACTTAACGTTAAAAACAGCCTGCTCAAGTTGGTTCCCTCTTTTCCAAAATGTTCCGGTGTATAATAGAGATGTTTTAATGTGTGTCTGATTCCAAACACTTCATGCTTGCACTTGCTCAGCGCATGAATATAAAGATGAATTTACTCAACTATTTGTCGACTCAAATGCTAAGCTGCTTGTAGTCTGATCCCCCAGATTGAAGGCCGCCCTGACAATGCTGTCGGTATAAGCTCTGAGAAATCAACAAGGTTTTTGAGGTGTGAACCTCCAGCAGAGAAGATTTGCATAGGATGCTTTCTAAATAGCCTTGAGCTTCTCATAATTACCCAAAGGCAGCCGCAGAATTAATTTAGCATGTAGAGAACACTTTGAAATTACTCTTAAAGTTGGAGTTCAAATTTAAAGTTTTTTTTCTTTCATAAAAAACTTTGGATGCCTTCGTCCTTGTCCCCAATCTCCTCTTTAAAGGAAAGCTTGTGAGCCCAATATCATGTGGTTCGCCTCAATTGTGATCACAGTTTGTCTCACAAACTAAAAACCACAGATCCTAGCTAATGGTTTTTTTGGCAGCCTGAAATGTGTCCTCCCTCAGGTTGTTTCCTGTGACCAGACTGGGTTCATCATGGGCCACCACTCATTTTCTGATATCTGTAGGCTATTGAAAATTATCAATACTGCAGAAACTCCTTTTTCCCTGCAGGAGTTGTCATCTGCTTGAAAGCTGTTTTCTTTTTATTGTGTACTTTTCTTTCCAAGGTTATTTATCTAGTTTTTGTACATACAAGGATACAAAACAATACAGAAGAAAAAAAAATATAATAATGTAATTTATAATGAACAAAAAGGTCATAACTCCCTCTTTCAGTAGAAGCAAACCTAAAATAATCTAAGACATAGTTCCTGTGTCAGGTAATTCTCTGTAGAGTTGTTTTCTATTTGCAAAAGTGAATGGACTATATATATTTAGTCCTACTGTTTCTTTTATATCACAAATGATGTTGTTGTTTCCATAAAAAGAAAGCTAATGTTATAGTTCTTTTAAGATGGTTGAGAGCTGTTATTTTTTTCTTTTTTCTCATGTCCTCATTATATTCAATACACTGGTCGAGTATATTTGATTTGAAATAGTGTGACAAATGTGAAATAATTGTGACTCTCATTATCTGCTCGCTGTACATTCTAATAGTTTCAATTTAGTGTTGATGGTTACAGCTTGAGGTGTCAAATAAATGTGTTTTCCAGAAGTTAGTATTATTGTTTGTTTGAATGATTTATTATTAACATAGGAAAAAAAACTGGTTTAATGGTTTTGAAGCATTTTCCTTAATGTTTGTGTTTTTACTTTTTGTATGTGTTTTAGCATTTAACATTATTTGAAGTCGGAGGGCATTTTTCTTAATGTTTGTGCTTTCACTCTTGCGTGCTTTGTCCTTAGGGGCCACTGTACGATAGTCTTGTCTGAAAAGATATAAAATGACAGGATTTCAATTAAAGCTTTTAAAATGTCATGCGAGGAGGCTGGTTAGATATGATGTCGGAAAGCAGAAGAAATTCATCCATAAAGGAATAAAGAGAGACAGAAAAACTTTCTTTTTTAATGCTTCATATTCATTCTGATGACGTGTGTCTTTAAGTCTTTGTGTCGTCCTCCCGGGTCAAATTGACCCCGACTGTTTTGGATTGTTCCTTCTTTCCTCCCGTCCTTCCTTCCATCTGTCCTTCCTCACTCCTTCTCTCTTTCCTCCTTTCCTTCATTCCTTCCTCCATCCCCCTTTCTTTCTTCCTTCTGTGCTTCCTTCCTCCCTCCCTCCTTCTTTCTTTCCCTCCTTCTTTCCTCCCTCCCTCCTTCTCTCTTTCTTTCCTCCCTCCTTTCCTCCCTTCTTCCTTCTTTCCTTCCTTCCTTCCTCCCTCCTTTCCTTCCTTCCTCCTCCCTTCCTTCCTTAACTCGAGGACAACAGGAGGGTTAAAAAAATAAATTTTTTCACAAATACATTTTTTAATCATATAAAAAAATAATTTTTAGTCATTTTAATAATGGAGAAACTCCAGTGGTTCACTTTCAAATGCTGTCCACTGTGGAGTTTTACCTCCAAACAAATGCTCCGCTGCTACATAAAGCAGCCTGTTCTTTTAAAACCTCACTTATGGGGCTATTTGTCTAGCTGTTGTTTCACCTGTGGGCTTTTATCTTTGCATCTTGTTTTTTTTTCCTTTGCTATTGCCTTCAGCTGTCCTCTCATTTGTAACTCCCCAGCCTTGAATAAGAAACACAGATTAGACAGTGCTGATTAATGAAGCAATGGAGAACATTTCTTACACCACAAGAGATAGTTGTGCATTGTGCTCTTTTCCAATAAACCACCAAGACGTGTTCAAAGTAAGAGAAAAAATGAAGGAGAAAAAAAAAGGCTGTCTTGGGGGGTGAAAGAACAAGCAACTATATTTCCTCCCCACAGGCTGTTCAATACAATGTGTAATGGAAGATCAGAGTGGCCTTCTGGGGGATTACTACAACCTCTGGCTGAACCACACACAAACAAATGAGCTTTAGGAATTCTGTACAAGTGAAATCTCGCCATTTATAAACAACAAAATCCATGTTGTGCCGGTCTCTGCTATAAATGAGATATGTTTAATTACGCCTTTCTATTATGTCAGTCCCAAATGTGACACAGATAGAGCTCTGGAAAGTCAAACCAAATACTCAATATCTCATGAGAGCACGCTCAAATCCAACCAATAATTCATACTGTAGCAGTTTCAAATATTAAGGATATCATCTCTTAATATTTCAGTGAGTTAACGCCAATTCTGAAAGTTTTTGGGTGCATTCTCATAACCATCTTCCCTCTTACTTACACCAAAGCCAGGTATTTTTCACATGAGTTACAGAAAATTGTCTGTGTAATTGATTTTTATTAACATCTGAGTGGAGACGTATCTTCTCCTTTAATCTGCCTCGGGTTCATTGGACGCCATTAACCTCTGATTGAATGCTAACACACATCAATGACCTCAAGAGAGCACAGAAGGTGGTGGTGGTGGGGAGGGGGGGTCTTAAAAATATTGATTTCATTATGTGAGTTTCTTTAAATTGACTTTAACTTATCAACAAGCAAACAAACTTCATCACACTTGTTCTTTACTTTTATTAAACGCCACATTAAAGAGAAAGAGGGGGGCTTCACATTGCAGCTAAGTGCACTGGCAAAACTGTACAGAAGTAAAAAAAAGACACTGAGCTTTTTAAATAGGATGATTAGCATAAGAGTGTCAGGCTGAGACATCTAATCCACACAAACAAATCCTTGGGGTGCGGATCCACAAATTGCGAGGAAAGTTTGTTTACAGAGGAAATCACTTAGAGGAGAATATTGTTTCGTCTCAACACAGTTTGAAGGACTACATGATTTATGTAAAGCAGCAATCACCATGCGATGTAGAGAGAGTGCCAAATCCTCGACCTGGTATGGATGTGACCTTTCATGCTAATTCAAAGCTATTCATTGTAGAAAAAAAAAAAAACTCCCCCAAAAAAACAAAACTTGCATCTAAACAAGACAGACTGTGATTTCCATATGCAACACTTAACCATTTATCATTTAATTGTGATCAGAGTATTCCTCGTCAGCGGGAAATTGAATAGACGCTCTCAGGAAGCCACGACAAAGTCAAGAGAATTCCTTTGCATAATCAAATATGCTAATTAGGAGGAGAAAAAGTGGAATGAGTCTGTTGCCGTGCACCGAGCCCCAGATTAGTGCAGGAGAACAATAGGCTGCGAGATGCCAGAGTGTGCTATTGTATGGTTGACACTTATTGACACAAGCCATTTTTGTTCTTTTATGCAAATGTTTAGCATCTGAAAAATGGAGTTGTTAAACACAGAGGCAGGGTAGCATGTACACTGTGAGATGTTTTATATTATGTTCTCATACCAGGTCAGCGGGATTGGCACTGAAAGGAAATAGAGCCTGTATTTTTAAGTGTCTCATAGGAAGTAGAAGGAGATTGGTTGAACTGGAAATTGTTTTTTTCCTAGCTTTATTTCCATACAGTTAGAAATCACTCACTCCTTCACCATTCAGATGATTTGTAGCATTTATTCATCACCTTAACTTAAGAGCCACTCATTTTCTTTATTTAGTGTGTTTGATTCTAATCATTGTTTTCTCTGAGGTCCACTTTCTGGTTGAGGACAGTGCTCTCGTTAACGCGTGCACTTGAATGCCACGTTCTCCACCAGGTGTTGACACTGTGGACTGTACCAACTGTGATTGTGAGAGGGAGAAAGCAATGAGTTTTGTGTTTGTATTGTATTTTGTTTTTCTTTTACCCAGCCCTTGCAGAATAAACACTAGCCTGAATATCATACTGTGGAGTTATTTCACAGTTTCAAGAATCAGAGAAAAAGCTAATGTTACCATAATTTTTAATAACTTTGATTGTCTCCCCTAGACCTACAGTATTTAAAGCTACTCTTTAGTTCAGGTGGGCTTTTGTCTGAGTGCTTTTTTACCAGTGAGTTTCCTTTACTTAGTATTTTGGACATTTGCACTATCTATACTGAAATTGAGAAACTGTATGAGGCAGAGATTTGAACCAAGTTCCTGGACTTTTGTGCTCATTTTGGACCTCCAACCCTCACAGAACTGCTTGCCTATCCATCCTGATCAACATGGTTTCAGGTATTTACCCGACACACTCACGCTGTATCTCTGCTGATATTTAGGTTTCTCTGCATGTTTCCTAACCTGCTGGGAACTGGAGTAGATGGCAGTAAGGCAGACACATGTGACACATTTACTGAGTGTGGAGACAACATGGCTACTCAAAGACAGTCTTTGCAAAAAAAAATGAGAGAAAAAAAGTGACCTTGTGCTGGATACAAAAGCAAGTGTTTGTTCTCTTCGAATAAACCAAAGTCCTTGAAACCTTACAGTAACAGGGAAAATGTAGCTTACAACAGTTATTATTCACAGAATTGCCAAAGCCAACAGTTCTGCCAACAAGAAACACAATTTTGATCACATGTACTGCTCCTCAGTAACATAAAGTCATGCATTCCCCACCACAGTTCTCAGCAATGAACAAAACAAGCTGCATATTGTGGGTTAATTTAAGTGTTTGCTTATTGATTAATCATTTAATTCATTTAAAATTACAGACTGATTTATATTACTGAACCACAGTTATAATGTAAATATTGTCATGGTGTATTTCCCTGGGTGAAATTACAGAAATCCATATTTTTTTCCCCTGCTGTAAGGGTTCATAAGTTAACAATTGGTGTAGTTATTGAACAATGGAAGAGAAGATATTTTAAAATGATGAGGTTGGATAAGGCTGACTAGGCCATGTCACACAGCTGAGTCAAATTATTTGTCCTGCCAGTGTTCATTAACAGCCAAGTGCAAATGGCTTATTGCTAAACATCATTATTCAAGCTTGTTTGCATAATAAGCGAGATAGCATTGTTACATCTATTAAAGAATTTGCCAATACACATAACACATTTTCAAATCTGAAGTAGGGTTGTTTTAAAGTCCTTTTGTTAACTTTGAGTGCAGTTCCAAGGACAGACAGTAAAGCATTTGATAAATATGTGCCCACAGTGCTCAAAATTTAATAAATTTCCTGCGTATAAAACTTTATCTTGAAGCTACTTTTGTAGGGAAACATCCTTAAGCATATGCAAAATGCTCCAATGATACTTCACATCCTGTACTCATGCAAGAATGTAACCGCAAGGAAATATTAGCAAGTACTATGAATCAGCTCAAACACACGCACGCACGCACGCACGCACGCACGCACGCATATACACAGAGACATTAATGCAGAGAGGTCAAATTAATAGTCATTTGAATTGCCATAGGGCGCTCTTTTTTTCCTTTTCTTTTCCAAAAGCTGTTTTCAATTCATGCCCACAGTGTTGGCGCGATCTCTGTGATGACTTCTTATCAACATGCACAAGTTCCTTGACCTTTGAATACAGAAAATAACCCCAATACCCAAAGAGAATAATGATGATTAACTGCAGGCATTTCTGTAATTAATGAAAATTACCAGAGAATCCATAATTAATGTGTAAGAGCGAGAAAAGTCACTGCCAACTCTTGATATGTGATTAGAAGTGAAAAAGAGGCACTTATCTAGTGAAAAATGAACTTTTGGAGGAAATGAACTGTATCTCTGTCGTATAATTGTGTGCCTCTTATTTTTCATTTGGCGCCTTATGTTTTAGGATAAAACTTGGCGGCAGAGATGAATGTGAGATTCTACAAAAGCAAAAGTAGTCTTTTTAGTTACTGAATCCTTATAGAATATTACTTAAGATTATAATGGTTATGAGTCCAATTTTACACATTTAAACACTTTATATATAGCAGCTGCAATTCACTTGGCTATAAGGTTGACATACAGTACTATAGTGAGCCTGGAAGTCAATGTTGACAACTGAAAAACAACTCACACATGGAGACAGGGGTCAATGAGCTCTCAACGAAAGAAAAACAGACTATGCATGCTTCTATTTCTTCAAGGGACGGCCGCTATATTAATAACTTGGTGATTGTGCTCAGCTCCCCACACAACACTCGTCCGCGTTTGCGTCTGTCTCCCTTGTCCACAAGATCTGTTTCCACTCCATGTGTGATTGAGGAGATCTCAGACAATGAGGGAAATGACGACAGCTCAAATCACATCAAGGTGATGAGGCTAAGACCAGCAGAACTTGATTTGATATTGTTTTCCGTCAAAGTGAATGCTTGGTTGCAGGGCCAAGCTGTCATGGATGTAAGGTAAGGAGAGAGAGAGAGGGAGAGAGAGAGAAAAAAAAGCTCTGAGGAACCAGTTCAGTAAATTAAATGGATTCACCGAGAGCTGGGAGGCCTCGCAGAATGATTTTCAATAAGAAGGAGATGGATGAATATGGTGAATGGCAAGCGGCTGCCGGATCCATTTGTTTTGAATCCTTTCTGTGAAATTAAATCCTCAACTGATTATGAGAGAATGGCATTACATGGATGAGGAGGCAGGAATAGAAATACGAAACAATTCCAAATGTGGAGGAGCGCAAGTGTTTTCCCTCACCCACTGGAAGTAATGCTCCATGCTGATGCCGCTACCCAGTGCAGAATTGGCTCTCACTGATAGAAATCATCTAAGAAATGACTTCCATGATTGCAGCTAATGTTTGCATTCAGCTGTTTGCCAGTTTGAATATAATCTCCGCTGCTCATGTATGCGTTCCCTGTGAGATATCACTCACCTGTACTCTGGAGAATCCTTACTTGTAATCTTGACCAGCCGTGTTTGTTTGACTTACAGGAAACATAAATTGAATGTTTTAAAGGTCCTGTAATTGCTTTATTATCACTGAAATCTGGTATTATTTTGACACAGCTCCCAATAGACTTGCAATTTTCAGACTTGTGTTCTTGCTCTCTTTCTGTGGCGATACTGGCAGCATCTTGGAGCTCCAAATCCTGGCCAGGAGGCTGTTGTGTACATAGATGGTGTTCAGTGTTAATCTGATTAGGGTGAGGAGATAGGGATGCCTGGACTATATGTCATCTGAGTACAGCATCACCACTATTGATTAACTGAGCAAACATCAGATGGAGATAGCAAAAATTTGCACAGAAATGTACACACAAACACACACACACACACACGGAGACGCACAGCCAGCTATTCCTGGACTATGGCAGATGGTGGTCAGATAGACTCACATACAGTATATGGGTTCAACATTTATTTTCATGGGGCATTTTCCTGTGTGTGTCCTGCCAAACCGCCATTGTGTGTCCGCTCTACCAACAGACTGCTGGTGATAATACATTGGAGCAGAGACAGATGTCTCTCATCAAACAACCAACTCATTCATAATGGAGGGAAAATTAGAACCCTAGATGGCTGTAATATGTGATCATTGCCGGGCCGTGTCTCAAATCCAATCTAGACTTTAAACCTGTCAGCAGATTGACAATACCTGATCAAATTTTGATCAATGCCTCACAGATTTTGGTGGCATCCTGCCATCACACCATGCTGATTATGTCAGCTTTGTTCTTTGATTAAAACTGCATAATTCTGCAGAGGAGAAGCATCCATCTGTTGTACTGAGAGGAGCTTTTGGACAAAGTTGTGTGTGTATGTAAACACTGTTATGCTTATTTGTCCGTGTGAGCTGTGAGAGACCAAGGACTGGGATTACTGAAGAGAATAGACAAACAGGAGGTAATCTGTTGGGAAGGGGGGGGACAAATTCCTGCCCTGGAGGCTAAAAGTTCTGACTTTGTATGCTTTATGTGTGTAACAATTAGGATTCACATCCCCTTGTAATTACCAAATGTTGTTGACTCCCAAACAGTACATCTCTTCAAAGCTGTTCCAAGCGATTAGCTTTGTGCGCACTTCAGAGGCAGTCGGTGCTGCCAAACCGCACAATTTTTTTGCTTTCTCAAAGTTTTTGCCATGCTAGTGTCATGGCTCTGGGGATGTCAGTGCTGATCTGTCGGTCAGTTCATCGGTTCACCACTTTGGTCCAGATTGAAGTATCTCAAAATGCCATTAGATGGATTGCCATGAAGTTTTGTTTCCCAGAGGATGAATCCTACTGACTCAGGATGATCCCCTGACTTTTCCTCCAGTGCTGCCATGATATTTGTGATTTGGATTAAATGTCTTGACAAATATTGAATGGATTGCCATGTATTTTGGTTCAGATGTTCATATTCCCCTCAAAAACCTTGCATCCATCACCATTATTAGGTCAAAAATGTCTATTTACGTTACACTTCAGTTTGACCAAATACCTGCAAATGAATCACTCTGTCACACTTTGTCTTTAGTGCTAATTAGCACATTTACATGCTTACACATTAATACCACTTATTGATGCAAAGGATTAAAAAGATTCACATATTATAGTCCTGTGAGTGTTATACAACTCAGGAAAGCTGTATGATAATGGAGTTGGTCATGAAAGGGTTTAATTTTATACATAAATTTTGAATTGAATCATATTGAACGACACTTTGGTTGACATGAGGCATTCATGTTGACTTGGGTTTTCAGGCATTTTGGTAGTAAGTACTAAGTCAGACGTCAGCTTTCAGAAAAAGTTTCCCAGTTGTAATTACGAGTTTAGCATGAACACTATTTACAAGTTGGAAACTCATAATAATGGTATCTAAATATGGTTAACATGGAAACATAACAACCTAACATCAGCATGTTTGCACTGTCATTGTGAGCATGTTAACACACTGACATTAGCATTTAGCTCAAAGCGCCACTGTGCCTTATTAGCACAATACCCTCACAGAGCTGTTATCATAGCTGCAGTCTCTTATCTTGATGAATCTTACAACTAAAGGTTACTGGTTCCACCAGTCTGACTTGTTTCATCATTTTAATTGGAGTTAAGTATTGGACCTTGGTCTTCAGCCTCTTTCATCTTATCTTTTCCCTCCGTTTGTTTCTCTGCATTTTCAAGGTTTGTTTATGCATGCTGTTAAAATTCAGAAGTGTTGGTATTTGAGGCAGGTAAGGGACTGCAATTGAAGTGCTAACTAGAAGTGTTGGAGCTGCCCATGGGAATATGGTCAGGGTTATTGTGAGGCAAAGAGAGAAACAGGAATGAAGAATAAAGGTTAGAGAGCAAGGAGATTTAAACCTCTTCAGACTCTGCGGGGAATACTGATCTCATGTGAGCATTTAAAACCATTATGGAAAGGGCAAAGCACAGAGCACACAGCATTGTATTTCAAGCTTACTCCTCAGCTGCACAGATAATGTTGATGCTGACTCACTTTTGTACATCTTCCTCAAGTACAACTACACGGACACTGTTGCTAGCTTGCACACAATTTGCTGAATTTGTCACAAAGAAAAAAAATGAGGATATCAAATAAAGTTTTAATGATTTCTCCTTTTCTGAGTCAGCTAAGATGGATGCACTGTAGATAAAGAAGTGGTAGAAAGAGCCAGGGCTGAATGGAAGAGTGACTATCAGATAGAGATTCACTTTCTCCTCTAAGGGAGGGGAAGTGGCCATTAGTCAGGGAAGTAATCTAATCAATGTTGTTGTGCACAACAGTGCAGACAACCGCAACGCATCACTGAGCGCTATTATTCTTAGTCATGTTCCCATTGAGGGAGAAAACATCAGCTCCCAAACGCTCAAATCTCCCTCCTCCCTGCATGCAGGACCTGCACACAGGGAGGAGGGAGGTGCTGGTTACATGCTGGGCTGTAGACTGGAGGAGAGAGGGAAGTGGCGGACGAGGAAAGCGGTCTTTCTGGTCCAGAGAAGCTGCACGGACTGTTAATATTACAATCTGCTAATGCATACGAAACGGTAATATAAATGTAGCAGGTAGCAGTATATTATCAACATCCACTCCTGTACGGACTGCACTCAACCGTCTTTTTTCCTGCTGTGCTGTGCTGTTCCGCTGCCTATTGCGTGCGGTGATAATCTCTGACCAGGCTGCAGGAGAGATAGGTAAGAGATGAAAGAAGAGGAGAGTGGAGTACCGCGCTTTGATGGCCAACTGCCACGAGTTCACCCAGGGTCAGACTGCAGACCGCACCACACCTCATAAACTTTTGGAGCTACAGAGCCAGAGAGAGTATGAGGATCAGACAATAAAGTTTAGTGGCAAAAATATGCTAATAGTCATCTGTATCCCTATATTTAATGGCACACATCGTTAGTTATTGCAGTTTCTCCTGTTTTACATCGTTCTACATTTGAAGAATGAAGCAAAAAGAACGGAACAAAAGAAACAATGATAGAGGGAAAACTATTAAGTTATTATAGAGTATATTATATGATAGTTATAGCCCAATTTATACTGGAAATAGTAAAATACCACATTTTGTGGTCACAAAAACAGACTGAGGTATTGTTCCTGCTTTAGTTCAATAAGGGCAAATAGGCTACAGTATGCATGAGATGTTAATATTTAATACATTTTGTAAATAGAACAGAATTTTAATAAAACTGGGGCTAAAGATTTTGTTGGTGTAATACATCTATTGTAAATTTTGAAATACAGGGCAGTCACCCTGTTTCACTTATTGTGGAGTAATATGAGGACTTGAATGAATGCTATGATAGATGCCTCTCATCACCGGCACACACCAGCCCGATCTTTATCACAGATCAAACACTCCAAGGGGGTTAAGCAATTTTTTTGATAGACAATTAATTTAATATATGATCCTTTAAATTCCTTTGAGCTCTGTAATATCACTGAAAGCACGTTTAGGGAGCAGTAAATCATTTGGGGGCTCTATCATTAAAAGCATATTCCTCCATTGATGTGGAGCGAGTAGAGCCCGGGCCTTGGTTGTGGTACCACAGTTTCTTGTCCTTCATTGTTCTCCCCTGTCCTGATAAGAAGGTCAACCTCAGCATCCCAAACAGCGATGTGACAGCGGGATGTGGACATGCAGGGAATTCAAATCTGAGTTAATTTGCTGTCCCTGTGCTTGACTACATAGGATATGGCAATCATTTGTTGACATGTCTCAAAACTTTTTTAACCCTCCTGTTGTCCTTGAGTCAAGGAAGGAGGGAGGGAGGAAGGAAAGGAAAGAAGGAAGGAAGGACAGAGGAAATAAGGTAGGAAGGGAGGAAGGAAGGAAGGAAGGTCGGAGGGAGGGAGGGAAGGAAAGAAGGAAGGGAGGAAAGAGAGTAAGGAAATAAAGAGAGAAGGAGGGAGGAAGGAAAGAAGGAAGGAAGAAAGAGGGATGGAGGGAGGAAGGAAGGAAGGAAGGGAGGAAAGATGGAACAGTCAAAACAGACAGGGTCAATTTGACCCGGGAGGACGACAGGAATGTTAAAAGCACAAATGCCATTAAAAAGTACCTTTTTTTTTTTTTACAGAAATATTTAGACATTTTATTTAATGTCTTACTAAGAGGTAGACAAACGATGAGAAGTGACTGCTCATGGGGGAAAATATTGTTTTTTTTGTAAATTAAAGACTCTAGACTTACTCTATGTGAAATATGCCCTAAGATAACTAAATAAAACTGACTTAACTTGACTTGAAGAGGAGATTAGGTGTAGCGTAAAGACTGAAAATGAGGAAAATGTCAGATTTTGTACGGATTAAACAAATGAGATACGACGTGTTAATTAGTGAGCTTCAGAGGTGCTTTTAGGCAGATTTTGTTAACTTTGGTCTGAGCCAGGCAAGCTATTTCTAGTCTTAATGCTAAGCTAACCATCCCCTGGTTATAGCTTTAATGGATATTAGAGGGGTATCAATTGTGTCATCTAATTCAAATACACATATTTACTAAAATTTCACAAAATCTTGCACTGAATAATTGATAGCTGATTTTATAGCTAAGGGTTCTCAGTTAAGCATCCAGCTTTGACAATGATGTGTTGACTGTTTTGCAGCTTTTAACACCTGGAGACAGTAAAGCAGAAAGTATACTCCAAATAAATTGCACAGCTTCTAGCATAGCTCATACTGGGTCAAAGGTCAGAGATTCACATGCTGAATTAAATCCACTGAAATCAAACCGCTCAAAACACAGAAACTATCCATTTAGCTACAAGTTCCAAGACCGACAAAGGATGCATTTTTAATATGACACTGACTTTTCACTCAGAGAAACCATGTGTTTCTGAATGCTTCACGAGCGAGTCGGTGGTGCACTGAATTTTTGAACACCGGCCTCACTTTGTGTTTGGTGCTGCACTCGGAGTTTTCATTTTCAAAGAGGCTTTAGAAACCAGAATGAAGCTTCTGACCTGGATAAAATAATACAGGGGGGGACTACAGGAAGAAAACAAAAAGGGGACAAAGAGATTAGAAGTTCATTGTTCCACGGTTTCTATTGACTGAGTGAAAGGGCTGTCGGCTGCTTTACACTGAAAATCTTACAAGATTACCTTTTTAAGGCTTGTATTAAATGTAATACAAGCCCATGCTCAGCCTTTTTCAGTCAGTGTTTACGGGCTACAGCTAAAGTGATATAGCACAGAGCGAGATACAAAGACTGAGAATAACAGACAAAAACATCAGCCAATAATGCATCACTACAAGAGCTGCTACTCCGAGGCTACAAAGTAAACTTGAAAGCTCCCCAAGAAAGTGAAAGCAATCGAGGTTAATACCCCTCACAGCGCTCAGTGATGCAACACGCTTGTTCACAACGCTGTCATTGACAGAAGTGATCAGATCATTTTCTTGACTAATGGCTACTTCCCATCCCCAAGGAGAAAGCAAATCCGTGGGTGATGCATGTGCTGTTCCCTGTCGTCAGGGACACAACTTTGATCCGATTAATTTATTCAAACAGGACAACTGTCTGGGACAATCATCACATGGAAAGCCATCGAACTAATATCATCTTCCTAATCAGTGCGATTAAAAATGTTCTATTCATGGAGACAAGCTGCTGGGAAGAAATTTTTGATAGGGACTAGAATCAGTTTGTAATTGATCTGTAAATACATTGTTTTCCTATACAGGTTTAGATGTTTCTTTAGTCATATGCATGTCATGATACAGTACAGTGCTTACTACTACCACAAACCAATTCATATGCTTTCTATTCTTTTTTTTTTTGAGCATATCCTTAAAAAAAAAGAGAAAAAAGATCAAAATGGTTGATTAGTTTCTCGAACAGAAAATTCATTCATTTCTGCCCAAGAGTGACTTTTGTTTCAGAATGTCGTGAATTTAAAACATCACACAGTAAGTGGATCATGCAAATCAGTCGCTGCCTTATCACATTAAAGCTGGAGCATGGTGGCTCTCAGCACTGGTGGGCCACTTGAGGATTCCTGAAAGAGTGCTTTACTGTTCACCCAGGAATAGAAGTGGTAATTATTCTTCCACCGTCTCTGGAGAATTTCTATGAGTCACTGGTATATGTAAAAATTGTTCCAGTGAAGTTGCATTTATAGTGACGGCAAATGGGTAGCAGCAAAGAACAGTGTGAAGCCTTTCCAGTTATTTTGTGAGAGAAAAGATACCAACCTTTCATTCCAAATATGTTTAGTATATCATAAACTGATCCTGCTTTCATGATTTCAGGTCACAATTAAATTATTTGTTTGATAATTGGAAAATAAGCAATTAATTGGTTTATTTGTGCTATACAGCAGGCAATATTGCTCATATATGCACAAACACCACAATGTACAGGTGTTGAATTTGTATCTGCGGTCAGTTTGCTAGATTTTACTTCATCCTCATTTCTGTCTGTTTAGATTATTCAAGACTGACCGATTGTGACTGACGAACCAATCCTGTCGATGTTGTTAAGGATAATTTATTTGTCAATGGTTAACCTCATCAGTGGAGAAAGTATACAGGAGTCCAGGATGTTTTACGCTGACAATGTTTATTGAGATTGGAGAATCAAACTATTATCAATACACCCAATTCTGAGGAAACTGTCCTCTGTGGATAGTTTTTAAGCCTTCACAGATAGTACAAATACTCTATGCCCATAAATGGTCATACTCAATGCATGTACAGTAATGGAATTTGCCTACTGGTTCGTTCTTCTACAGACAAGGAAACGCACTCACCCATCTGTATGTTTAGGGAGTCAGATAGTCATATCCTCTGACCTTGGTTGCCACAGCAATGCTGCACCACCATTATCTGATATCAATACCGCAGACAGTTGCCTTCACTGTCTCAAGGAGAGAAACAGTATGTCTCCCTGCCAAGATGATAGCACAGCCTTTACTGTGACCTCAAGGCCCATGCTTGACCCTAAATATCAACAGTTTTCTCTCAACAAAAAACTGCAATGGTTGTTCAAAGCAGTTCTGCCTGTAAGTAGACAAAAACTGCTTAAAGTGAGGCTATGGAAGAGTTTTTGCCTCTAACTTTACTTTTGTCTGGTATTAGCTACTAGCATTTTAAGGAGGCTAATGTTAGCAAATTTTAGCTTGATATTGCAATTTAGCAGTTCACTAACTTCACCAATGTGAGACTATGCAAGAGTTTTTGCCTCTATAACTTTAATTTTGTCTGGCATTAGCTGCTAGCATTTTAAGGAGGCTAATGTTAGCAAACTTTAGCTTGATAATGCAATGTAGCAGTTCACTAACTTCACCAATTTTTAGCCATTTTCTCTATCAAGCACAGGAAGATGTCAAACTTAATCCCGCCTACAAACCTCTGATTAGTTCAGCTACTTTTCCAGAGGAATAACTGACAATAAGCAAAAGTCAGATAAATTTGAATCACTGAAAAGAGGCTATTGAGCTGTGATTTTATTGAATAAAACATACTAGACTTAATTATGATTCATGAGGTTTGACTTTGTGTTTGCACAACATCTTTGACATGTCCTAAATTCTCCAGGCTAATCTATGAAAAACCAACAGTTTGAATGAACACAGTCTAAATTAACACCCTGATAAAAAGAAAATCAGCCTGAAGCTCAAATAAATCTTTCCCAAAACATAAAATACATCAATGTAAATATTGTATGAGCTGTGTTGTTCAGTATGAAGATTATCTGTAGGTAGCTAATTGTGATGTTGAGAAATGTGATGCCTTATCCGGGGGCGATTTGCTGTGGGAAAGTGGTGTTGTGGTATTACACCCACAGCACTTTCTGACCCAAACATATGATCTGTGGTGTAACACACTGTGCTGCAGGCGTATGAATACTTAAGTTCTACAGTTGAGAAAATGTTGTGCCAAAGGAAAGGCTTATCTGACAGCAAGGTAAACCAGTGAAAATATTGTAGCGTACACTTTAATGAATATAGGGTTCTTTGTTATCTTAGGTGGGCCTTTTTTGGTGGCTAAAATATTGTTTTCTGCTGCCCCTGTCCACAGCAGTACACTGTTTGCTTCCCTGCCAGTACTTCTGCCTACTTCTCTAAACTGACTCTGGATACCTACTTCATATTACACTACTTCAAAAAATGCAAACTGTCCCTTTAATGTTTTGTTGTATATGTTCACATCTCCTATGTGTCCACATAAAAAAGGACAAGGCATGAACTTGGCATCACATCTCAGAAAAATATCACACTATTTGATAAATTACACTTTAGAAAAATTGATTTAAAATGTTCCCACAAATGCAGTATTAAAATTCAAGTTTCCTAATTATTTTTATTAAAGTTTATAATCATTTGTATAAATGTTACTGTAATAGCTGCAAGAGAAAGGGTAATATAGTTCATGGTCTGTATCGCCCAGTGTGGTTCAGAGTTATTTTCATGAATAAAAACATTTCAAAAACATCACCAACCATCTCCCGTGATTTTTTCACAAACTGCCTCACCATTGATTTCTGCAAGTAGATTCATTGTTCAGAAAAGGAAGAGGCCTTTCTCTTACCCCCATATTGCATTTCTCTCATATTCCCATGGAGTCTGCAAAGCAGAGGTCACAGCTGTTGAGAGTATTTGCACTGCTGTTCTCTATTCTTGTAACTTTTTTGCTGTTTATTCCACAGACACAGCAGGAAGTGCTTTCACTTCCAAGCTCTCTATTTTCTCTGAACCTACAATCAGCAGATTCTTGCTGTCCCTCCAAATCCACCATAAAAAAAGATATATAAATGTTGTGTTCCTTGTCTTGTCTTTTTTTTTTAACAATCTCCTTTCTTATAAGCCTGACAACTTTCAGAAAGTTGGAGTTTGTGTATAACATGGACTTTTTGATCTGGTTTACTAGATCTGCGGGTGCTAGCTGAGCCTACAGTTGGGTGATAAGAAAGTGAGGAACAGCAGATTAAATGGACTCAGGGTTCAGCCTGAGGGTGCAGCAGTGATCATTGGTCACTGTCATCCACTAAGTCTTCTTTTTCTGTACTGCCTTTTGTTTAGTGCAATTGGCCCCTGTGGTCCCTCTGGCACAGACAATAATAAATTCTTAAAACAGCGTGATGTATGTGATGCTGTGCTATCTTCTATGATGCTCTTCCTCAAATGTGTTTTTATCCTCTGTGATTAGTGGACATTCGCCCGGAAATTGTGATCGCACAAAAGCAAATAACTAAAATCCAATTACTTTACAAAATCAAGCAGAGTTTAAGTTAGATGGATAGAAAGGCTCCACATGCTGACAGAGAAATAAAAGGTTCTTCAGATGCAAAAAATAATCATGTATTTAACATCTTAAAAGGTGACAAAATGTGAAAAAGAGGAACACGACTGTCTTCAGCACAACATACAGCCATGTCAATTTAATTTACTGTGTCAATGTACAGTCCATAGAAACCTATAATCAGTGTCTGCATGAACACACATGTATTAAAAGGCATATGAAAAAATGATGGGCTGGCACATCTCCAGCAAGGCATGCAGTGATGGGAAATTGCACAGAGGACCCCTACAATTCAGATGTAGGAGCTACCATGTAAAGCATAAGCCATGAATTAAATGCACTACCACATTAAATAACAAATGAGAGGTAACTAGTCTCTCACATAAAGATTATTGGACTCATAACAAAAATAAGGCATTTTCTTCTACTTAGTAAAATCATCAACTCTATGTGGTTTAATAATCTATTGGATGGCTCAAAGTAAGAACAATTTATGGACATGGACATTTAGGGCATTGTCTGATGCTTTAGACTGAGGCTGTCCTTACTATTTAATCCCAGAAATATTGAACTTTATTTTGTAAATCCCAGCAACATTGCGCCGTTGTGTGTGTGTGTGTGTGTGTGTGTGTGTGTGTATAGTATCAGGAATTTATGTATATTGCAGATTATTTTACCTACCATTTTTCACCATTACTGTTTCAGTTTTTGAATTTCTCCTTAGGGGGATCAATAAAGATACCTTACCTTTCTGACAGTTGCTGAAGACAGTTGTTAATTCAGTGTGCTTTTCACCCTTTTGCAGTAATCTAATTTATAATAAATAAGAGGTTAACTGTGTGGGTTTTTTTATTGACATATCTGCAAATCTATTTCTCATTTCTTTGCCCTGTAATATTCACACATGGGCAACTGAAGCTTAATCAGCATTCTCACAGATTTATTTTGACACTCAATAGTAATCTTGGTTATACAGTATAATGTAAATGTCAACACTTGTTTTCACTACTATCTTTCCATAACCTTCAGTAAGTGTTTTAGTAGCATATAAACCTAAACCACATTCATTGTCTGAGTCCTGGTCCGTGGTGTCAAAGTCCTGTCCTGACCACCTCCGTATGACTTCTATAGTGAACATAAAACTTTCTGGATTGAAAAAGAAAATCACTTCTGAACATAATCCAGGCAGCAGTTTTCCTCTGAAATGTTTTCGGCAAAACATTCAAGTGCTATAAATGTAAATTTTGAGGAGAGTGTTGCTGATGCTGTAGGTTGTGGCCGATGTGTGACATTTGTTTTCTACTTGAGTTCGCATGATTCACCTCATGCTGTCCAGCTTCCTCCCATATAACAATAACATGTTGTTGATTGTCTTCAAGTAGAAAGTACTGAAAAATAATGAGCAGATGAGCTAGAGGAGAAAGTAAAAGAATAATCTGTAAGAATGTGTCTGTTTATCTCTTTTATCCTCACAACCTTTTATTGTGAAGTTATTTCCCTGACTTCAGCCCAGTATATACTGGGACAAACTCCAACCCAACAACATGGGAGGGATTAGAGAAAGTAAATGTGCTTCCCTGTATGTGATTGTGTGTATGTGTGTATGTGTGTGAGTGCGCATAAGCATGCATCTGAAAGATCAAAGAGTGAGATCAAATTCATCGAGTTGCTTTTCTGTCAGGCACTAAACAGTCCTCTCTCAGCATCCCACCGTGTTATTGGAAACAGCCTGAAAGACAGAGAAGAAGGAAATAGGAAAGCTCTATAACTCAAATTGCCACACAGAGAGTGCATCTCAAATCGAACGTGATCAGATAGAGGGAGGACATTACCATTTCTATTACAGCTATTTTGCCTCCAGCAAAGCAGTCCATCGTCCGTCTCTCTGAAAATAATCTTTTTTTTCTTCTTCCCCACCAGTAAAATAAGGCCGCTTTGTCATAGATTTGAGAGGAAAAAAAAAGTGGAGTACATTTATAATTCATAGAAAATGTGTGATTGTCAAGAACGTGTTTGCATGCATGTTTGTGTCTCTTTTTGTGCAGCCAAGAATACTATTTGAGTCGGAGAAGCAGCGGTGGAACTAGTAGTGAATGGGAGGTCCACCTCAGTCTTATGCTCCATTAGCAGTCAGTGTGTAATAGTACGGGGAGACATGTGTTCGGTACAGATAACAGAGAAGTGGCTGAGACTGTGACAGAGAGAGACAGCCCTAACAGACTGGCCCTAATGTTCCAGCACCACTGACATGTCTGCCTGGTTCTATCCCACTCTCTCCCTTTTGAGAGCCCGGCCCGCTTCAGATACCTGTAGGTATGACGGAGCCGGAGAGAAAGCTGGAGAAAGAACTGAGAAGGCTCTTTGGGCTGTAAATTATCTGGTTATATTCTAATTATTAGGCCGGGCTCTGACTAATTGATTTAACAACTCCTATGCAGATCTTTTCCTCATTCAACCCAGAGCAGCTTTTGGGACTACTGGATTATGCAGAGAGCACCAAAGCCTCGCTGTTGCTTTATTCACATTGAAATCTAATTCATATTAGATTTCTGTTGCACCACTGCTTTTGGCAATGCACCCACATGGATACACCTAAACAAATTTTGAGTGTTAATATTTATGGCATGAGTATTAAATCAGGAAAGCCATAATATTGAAATACGGGTTCATGGTGAGGACAAAAATAAAGTTTGAAATTCAGATGGGTTTTTTTTTTTTGATTCCTGGATAAACTTTTTTCAAG
Organism: Scomber japonicus; assembly: GCF_027409825.1. NCBI lineage: Eukaryota > Metazoa > Chordata > Actinopteri > Scombriformes > Scombridae > Scomber > Scomber japonicus. The sequence continues at coordinate 6,906,531 of NC_070598.1, forward strand.
TGTCAGTTAAGATCTTTTTTGGTGCAGTATTAAATTTGACATTTCTTCCTGTTCACATGAAAAGAAATGAGAACTTAGAATGAGAATTTCAGGTCATTGTCAGGTCATCAGGATGGAAGCATGAAGTAGCACAACAGACCTTCAATATTAAGAACATTTCCTATGCTGAAACATGAAGCTCTATCTTATATGAATTAAATGACTGCTGGTAATATAACATTTTTGTTATTATTCTTGATCCCACAAAGAATCAACACTCCCGTCTCTGTGGAGATTTACAGATTTTCATCCGAGTTATTGTCCATATGGTTGAGTCTCAGTGGCTCTCGGCATGGGCAGCTCCTGGCTCATGAGCTCCTACAACCCTCTATGCCTAGACATAGCAAAGAGAGCCAAAGTCAACATGTATCTGTGGAAGATCTGACCATTTAGAAAGCCAAAGATAGTGATATTTTTTCTGGATCAAGGCAGGGATAAAAAGTGACTGAAAACTGTTATCTGTGTCTATGATACAATAATACCATCTACCTGGTAATATTTTATTAGGCTCTGATGCTTTCAAGTTATTTCTGAATTTTGTTTCCCTGCTTGTGGTTAAAAACTCGGTCAATACAATAATAAAATGTCTTTCTTTAGGAAATAGTAAATGTGCATTTTAACAATATTGGATTTCTTCAGGTCTACCAATTCCACCAGACCAACATGAAGTATAATGTTCTAACACTATAACCTGAAACCTAATCACCAAGTTCTAGATAGTTCTTTGTTATTTGCAGAAGTACACTACTTAGAGAGAGCTAGATCTTTAGTCAATGGTGATTTTCTATGCTGAATTTCGTACTGAACAACAAGAAGATTAGCCTGCAAGATCCCCCTCAATAATGGCAAATTATTCACTTAAAGCAACTCTTAGCTTTCTGGCATTTCACACAGCACTTTGAAAAAACTTGAACAGCAACAACCCCTCCCCCGCACTCCCTTCCCTTTACCTTTCTATCCCTTACCTCATATCATTCACACCAAATGATATGATTGATCAGAGTTTTCACAGAAGCATATGAGAATAGGATAATGATGACTTTCTATGCTTGGTGGTCTCATTTTAGAGTACCATTACCTTATCAATAGCATTTTAACCTAAACAAAGAAATGTGTAAAAATGTAACAAAGGTAAGGATCGCTTTAAAGTGCTGTGAAAAGTTTGGTCCTGATTCTATTTTCTGCAAAGGTAACCAACAAAATTGATTTCCAGTAGCAAGGAAAGTACATTCTTCTTATTATTCTACCCTTCAGTAAATGTGGTTGTCTTTCAGGGACAGATCTAAAGAAACTGGTTAAAATCTTTCCAGGAAATTTGGCAGGCAGTAGACCTTGGTCCTATTTAAGGACTTGCAAATCTCTCTGTGCACTACTCTCTGCTCTGCTGTATTACAATGAGACAATAACCACAAAGGCAACAAGAAATGATCTATTACAATGGATTATATCTCAAGCAATGCATTTAGTTTCTTTTCGTTGATTCTTATCAAGAGCCCAAAGTCCCACCCTACCTTTGTGTTAACTTAGAGGCTTTATATCATTACTCTTCTCTCCTCTTTATAATTTAAGCTAAACTCCAATATAATGTACCAGTTCATGAAATCTGAGCATCAATGAAATGCCAAATATTTTGTCAGTATTCAACACCTACAGCTGTCAGCAGTTTCAACAGCTTTTCTGTGTGTTCAAACTGAATGTGAAGCAAGTTTTGACCTTGTTTCATGTGCATGTTCTTGCCAACTTGTATTGGCACATCTTCACACCAATTCATGCCACCAAGACTCAATTCATGTGCACTCACACACACTCACATTTATCTATTTGCATTTTTCCTGTCTTTGTATACAGTCATACCACATCTCAAATCTGCAGTGCATTCAGTTTGAACACACCAAACAGGCTGAACACACAAGAAATAAAATAAGTTTACTTTTTTGTGGCACAAATTGGCTTGTAGCTTGGACCATGTCCCACATTTGGAACAAAAATAAGCTTCATGTTAAAAATATTGTTGTGTTTTATGACCGTGGAACAGATATTATTGTCAAACTGACTCTTTGGGAGGAGGGTATTGACATTACTTAGTTCATAGTTCCTGTTTTTGCTTTGTCTGCTGTTTTGTATGTATCCCATTATTCATCTGTGTTCTTCTCAGAAACAATTAGACGAAAGGTCATTTTGTACACTGAAGAAGCACCAAAATGAGCACAGCACTTTTCATCAGTTGAATCAGTTTTTTTCTTCAGTAATGTTCTTGTGCTCGTGTGTCATATCTTTTCTAGGAAACTGACTCATGACGGCAACTCTAACATACTTTACCTGGAGGATACTGAACTCATCTTCCATTTTCACCTGCAATTTACCAAAATAAAAGTAATGCTTAGCTACCTTAGCAACCAGCACTTTCACAATGCCAAAGGAGGCTGTTTTTACAATGATCGAGTACCTGAGCAGTCCCGAACCTAAGACGCATGAGTATACTTTAGATGGATTACTGTTTTGCAAAGTTAAACTAATATAGATACACTGCACTGAAGTTCATCTAAGGAGACCAACAGAATGAAGAAAACAGTTAATGATCTTTAAATGGGAGCAAACAGATACACTGAGATTCTTGTTTGCCAGAGGACATTGTGTTTGATTAAATTTCCATTTGCTGTACATGAAAATTTCCATTGCTGTTTACATGTAGTTGTCCTTAAAGGGAGTAACTCTGTCAAAGAAGCACATATTATTGTTCTGCAGTGAAACTAACAAATAGAGAAATAGTTTTATTACAGTATTATTACTAATATATGTAACAGAATGCACTTGTCTTGGTGCTTTTAATCAAAGTGCTTTCGAGCTGCAATGATGGCAAATGAAAGGTAGTTTCAAGGATGAGCGCTCTAATATGTATTGTTCCCCTTTTTACCTTCATAAAAGTGGACTTTCTTTTCACAGAGCGATGGTGAGTGCTCCTTGATGAGAAACAGTCTGTTGGAGGCCGTCGCAGTTCAAGAGTCAGGGCCGGGTCACATTCATTAGCAGATACAGAAACAATTATTCTGAAAGGATATGGGTCAAGAATAAACAGGTAAAAATGTGAGGGCCAGGGTAACGGAGCCACTTGGTTAATTGGCGAAATCCTTTAAAGTGTTGGTTATAATTGGCTTCCAGTGACATTATTACTTTGGCTAGCTCTTTTTAGACTAAGTCGGAGTGAGTGCAAGGTCGACATTTCGTTAGACTTCTCAATGAAAAATCTAACTCACACAAATGAGCCAGGTGTCCACTAACAATGCTGTAGAGAGGAGTAGAAGTTTCATACAGTATCTCATTGTGATGGTTGACATGGTGATCCAGGTTAATTGTTCCCAAGGAGGATCCCGCGCCTGTGATGTTTAATACAACATAAGTTACATGATGAAACATGTCAGTTTAATCAAAGGGGTGTTGAACTCTTCTTGGCTATGAGAGTTTTAAATTGAATCGCCCATCTCAAAGGAAGAAAATGTGTCTATGCAAACAGTCTGAGCTGCCAAATGTAAGATTTGTTTGTTTCAGTGCTCACTGAAGCACAGCTAATGGCTTTTTCCTGTTTTAAAAGTGACCGTGCAATTGGGGAAATGTGCTTGATGTGGCCAAGAGTCAACAAATCAACTAAAACTGTCTAGAATTGTAATTAACAGAATACACAAATTTGCCTTGAATAGTGCTGGAAGGGTGAATTTCTTGCTATCAGCTCAATGTTTGTGACCATCATTCGACATTTGACTTGAAGTGTTTTTTTTTGCTCCTTGCATATCAGCCAAAGGACACGTAAAGCTTTTCTAACAATGACCAAAGGAGTTAGATGACAATATTTATGATTTTTATTTCTCTGCAGTTGTTTCTACAAGTTTTAAGAGCACAGAGGCTTTCTGTTAAATTAGATCTGTACTGCATCAGTGAGCATAACACTATTCTGGTACACAGTTTAGCTCATAAGTCACCTCATAGACAAAGGGCCATTCCACAACACACAGTCTATCATTTTGTAGGTGTACGTATCGTAGTTTAGACATTATTAACCGTCACCTTTTGTACCTTTTTATATATTGGAGAGCTTGACACGCAATTTTTCCTCTGATGCTTTAATTTTCAGTATCATGGAGGGATCATATTGCTCAGCTGCAATTCTTTGGTGTGATGCATGTATTTCCATGCAAAGTGCACTGCAAAGTCTCACCTTTTGATCATGACTGCCTCGACTTTTATGCCTGCATACATGTACTGTAGAGTTTAGACGACAGGATGCATTTTTCAGACTTTCTTCCACTTTCTGTCATATTTTACTGGCATGGATGGACTACACTAGACTGTAAAATAATGAAAGAAAAGCAGGGTTTAGAAAAAAAACTTTTAGTCACAACAAAAAGAAACATTTTTGCTCCTAAGTGTAGCAGCATTGTGATAAAAATAACAGTGTAAATGCATGAGGTTGGTTGGTTGGTCTCTTTCGTCATCCTTTTTTGCCAGAACCATGAAAAATTAGCTTCTGGTTTAGCCAACACAGATTTGGTGCTGCCGGCTGTTGTTGTGGGTATAGATAGTGCTCTTATGGTAATTGTAGATGCTGAACAAAATAAGCAAGCTCCATCTGCTTTGCTTTGGAAACTGAAACAAAGTATACACATCCTGTATTCTTTAAAAAAAAAAATCATTTTCAATCCAAAGAGAGCTGTTGCTTCCACACCAAACAAAAACAGCTTTCCACTTTTCACTTTGTAATTCAAAGTACCAGCCACTATGTTGAGCTCCACATATCTCTCCTGCTAACTCTGTGGTCCAATCTGATGTGTCAGAAAAGGCAAAAACAGAGAGGAGAGTGGGCATGGCAGAGCAGAGAGACAAAGATAATGGGCTTTTAACTGGGTGAGAAATACATCCCCAAAGTTTTGTTTCTGGCTTCGGCACAGTTTTACCGCCAACCTCCGACAACATGTTTGGATCTTTTGACCATCAAGAAATCCTTTTTTTATTTGAACCCTTTATGAACTCAGTTTTTGTTTTCTGTGTGAAGGAAGATAGAAACTGCAACTGTAAAATGAGCTTTTTTTTTCTCTCTGTAAAGTTTCAAACCAGCGTCCAACTCATTTCATACAACTCAAAGTAGCACTGATGTTTTGAACCCACCACATCTTAAACAGTAAAGATACAACAGGCAATAAACAGAAATGTCGTCTCCTAAACTTTTGCAAGATGCAAACAGCTGATTCATCAATGATTCCTTTCACTAGCAAGACATCTTTGACTTAGTCCAGACACAGACTTGCAGAAAGCACATTAGCTTGGACAATAATTTAATTTGACCTTTGATCCAGTTAATTATGGATTCCAGTTTGATTAGCTGCAGCTAATATAAACTACTGCCGGAGATGTCATTTCATCTACTGACAAAGAGAGGTCAGTGGCTAAAAGTGAGAAGCATGCTAGTGAATGTTTTCTATATTGCTCTTAAAAATAAAATATTCTGTATGAGCATTGTTAGTGTTGGAGCTGGAATGGTGGACAAAATGATTTGAACCTTTTTCACAGTACCTTGCCATTAAATTCCCCTACCTTAGGATACCTTAGGTCTGCATTCACTTATAAGATTTCCTTTGTTTTTAAATGATGTCACATAGGAAACACCTCTCCACTCTCTCTGTTTCAAAGAACATCTTTGTATATTTTCCTTTATAATTTTGTTTTAAACCTGAAATACAAACAAAGCAGAAACAATGACACTATTAAGCCCTTTTTTTAAAACCCCATTTTACATAAGCCAACTTCTAAAGTGCTTACAAGCTGATAAAGCTTGGTAAAACGGTGCACCAGTTTATCCACTTCTGAATGCAAACCAGCTCACACAGTGTGAAGATGCTGGATGCCCATTTTCACAACTGGCATAAATCTTCATGCGCATCCCTCATCCAGATGGAAGGATTTGGACGTATGGGAAAGGAATGAAACAAAATAAGAAGAAGACAGTCTTGTCAGTCTTGGAGGAGAGTGATAGGAGATGATTTCTGGATGAAGAGTACGCTGGAACGGATGTGAATGATGAACAGGTGTAGAGAAGATAGGACCCACATGTGGAATTATTGAAGCTTCTGAATAGGAATAGGTCATTTTCATCCAGACGCACTGTAAGCTGTCAGAGGTTCCTTTCTCTCTTTGCACATGGGGAGACAGATAATGTGGGTTTATTCACACTTCTTGATGTCTAATTAAACCCCAACAGAGGCCAGTTCCTGTCTTCATCAAAGACTCTTCGGTTCTCACTCCATGTTATTACTTCCCAACTTTTCATCGCAGTATGCGGTAAGAGGCATTTCTAAGAGGTGGTCAGGACTACTGTGTGCATGAATCATATTAGCATGCAGTGTAGCATGCAGCGCAGTCTCATCAGCTTGTCAAACTAAATTACAGGTGCAGAATACACAGTGAATCATTCCTCACCTCACACTGTCCTCCCTGGTCTCCAACTGCTTCCTCTTTGTTTAGCCGCGGTTCTCTATTGGAGATTCATCCAATCAATGTAATTGCAGGTGATTGTTTGACTCAATCCAGTGCCTCCTTACAATCACAGCTACGATCAATGGCCATTGCTCTCATCTTCCTGCCGTCGCAGTAAAGGATTATTCAGGCGCGCTACAAGAAGAGAAATTATTTTATGTGAAGATTTATCTGATTATTTCTGAAGGATTAAGCGTTTTTATACCTGCAGACAGCGGTCTCTGTCTGTGGTATAGTGCCTTTATTACCTTCTGTGTCATGTCTTATGAATTGACCACATTATTTAACAAGTCATACATTAAAATGTGGATTAATATTGGAAATCAAGACGTCTTCCTCTTTTTTTTTTTTTTAACCTCTACTGTCTTTTCACATTCAATAATATTGGCCACAAAGAATGAGGTCTTTGTCTTGTGAAAAATTTGTCTTTGTAGTTTTTTCTGTTTTTTAATGATTCCCCTCATCACATGAGGTGACACTAGGATTTATAGTTTAGAACAAAGGATTTTACTGACTCAGCATTACATGGATACAAAGCCAAATCTGGTGAAATACGTGCATCTTTTTCACGATGAGCTTCGTAATAACTCAAGGAAATTAATCAATGTTGGTTGTGCTAATTATGAGCCAGTGATTATGATCAATAAAACTATGAACTTGTCTGAAATGATGAAAATAGATGTCAAAAAGTGGCAATCAAGCTAAATATTTGTCATTTAAAGCTGTGACTCAGATATTTCTTTGCAAGGAATGAAAAAAAAACCCAAAACTTTCTATCTGCTACATTGATCATCTGTAATTTATTAGATTTTGTATTTGCGAATCCTCTCATTCATTATATTCTTTAATAAAGATGAACTTTGATGCCACAGACAGCTACATCAGGGCTCTGTCTGAATTCTCCTGCAGAATGCTGACAGGCTGCTAATCCACCCCCTTCCCCACCTCCACCCCCCCCCCCCCCCCCCCCCCCTCCCCCCCCCCACACACACACACACAACACTCAACCCCCCTCTCTCATATCAGCTTCTTCTGAAATCACAGCTTAGTTTTCATCAAGCGGGCTGGTGCATGGTAATGAGCTTGGCATTTTCAGAGCCATACTGATACAGGTTGTTGTACATAACACCGAGAAACTTCATCTTTAACTGAATGGGTGATGTATTTATACAGACAGATCTCTATTTTTGTTTTCTTTTTGTTTTTTAAATTGCAGGCATCTTTTTAAAATGAGACCAGTCCTCTGGAGGTACCAGCTGCTAATGGATTGAATAACCAGAAATAAAAGCAACTATATAAGGGGAGATAAGTGATTGGGGCTATTTTAGGAACATACTGAAATGTCAGAATGTAATACGACTGGCTGTGTCTGTGAATCATTCCCGCTCTGCCTCCTTTCTTGCTCTCTCTGAATGCTGCTCTTAGATAATGACAGAAAATGTGTAGGGTGTAAAGTGAGCTTTGTTTCTGCATTTCCAGGCAGAGCAGTTGTATGTCTGCCTTCGCCTCTGCCACGGTGCTGAGCAGTGGCGATGGACCTAAGCTGTGCTGATAGATGACTTGGCTGCAGGCTGCTAGGCGCTGGTGCTCTCCTCTGCTCTCCTCTGCTCCCACCGACGCACCGCGACCCTCTAGCTGAGGCTTAGAATGCAGCTATTAGAGCAGTCCGGAAGATTTCACGAGCTCATTATTGTGAAGTGTTGAGCGCACATGCATGCAGATAGACACCGGCTTGTGCACATGGACACAGTGATGGATACATGTATGTGCACACAAACACAGTGGCCACTTAGGATAGAGGTGCTTGAGCAGAGAGGGCAGGATTTACTGGAGCTTCACACACACAAAAAAAAAAAATCAGCGTTAAGGCTATACAAATAGAGCACAGTCACCATGGTGTGTTTGGAAACATTTCAGAAAATTGTCATCATTTTCCACAAAACTGAGACAATGAGACAATTTTACAATTTGAGAGCACTGGCGTCATTATAGAGGAGGCAGATCTGCAGCAGATTTACACCTCAGGCAGAATGGGTGTTTAGGACTATAACAGGTGCACTGTCAGATTCTGTGAGTGTTAATTACGTTTGCCTGCGTTAAGTAGAGCTTGTAATTCTGTTTGCTTCCACCAATAGCATTCCCAGTTTCTTTTGTATTCACTTAAGTCATGTAGAGAAATAGATTCTGTCAGCACTGAAAAGCAAGTGTTACCAAAAGAGCTACTATAATGTTATATTGTTTATTATGCAGGTCAGTATTAATAAAGCTTGCTCTAATGGGACTGTAATGATAGAAGCTGCTTACAGTGGTACCATTTAAAATCATAGCTGTTGAGTTTTGCTAATCTAGTTTAATCAATGGGTATCAAAAGGCATGTTTTACTACATTAATGATTTTTAATAGATAATTAATAGTAGATTAAACACAGGTAAACAGAATTATCCCTAAAGCACATACAATACAATACAATAGCTCATAATGAATATGTATGAATGTCAGCAGAGAGCTAAAAGTGGAGAGTCGACCAGGAAGCATTGAACCACAGAGCAATTAAGGGTCTAGTGTCTTGCTCAAGGAGACTTTGAGAGAAGTTGACCCTCGCTGGGGAACCAGGGAGAACCTTTAACATGAAGCCTGGCCCAGTCATGACCATTAATGCAGAAAAAAAAGTCTCAAGTCACTGCAGTGATATATTACTGCATGCCTAGTTGTAAGCGTATTCTTTTTTTTAATCTTGATCTTTTACTGCTTTAATTCTTTCTCGTTCATCAGATCTACACATTGATTAAAATATATAGTCATGTACAAATACTGTTTTGCAGAGAATGTAATGCTATGTTTTTGCAAATGTCAATTGGTCCATCACTTTTTATGGTCCACACTTAATTAATCGCTAAATACTTGAAAAACAAATTACTTTTTCACCTGGCTCAGCTGTACTTTGTGTCAGTGCTAATTAGCGGTACTTAAATTAAGAACATGATAAACATTATACGTGCTTAAAGTTAACATTGTATGTCAACATGCAGACTTACTACAGTTAAATAAAGTCATTAACTCTAAGTTAATAAATCAGTTAACAATGTGTAATTGAAAAAAGTTTTACTCATAGTGACAAACCTAGAATTATCATCCACCTCTGTAGTTTCTCAGCATTTAAGTGTGTGAAACTCATCATTTTGGTTTGTCAACACCCAACTTCAAGCTAATTAACCTCAATTTACAGCTGCAACATGCAACTAAAGCTGTGAACACATAGTGGAGTATTTGAGGACAGATATTTCTCTTAGAAAATGGTGAAGAGTAAAACATAGCTGATAGTTATTTAACACTGGTGGCCAAATTAACACACCAAATAAAAGCTAATGTTGCTTCATGTCTTCTGGATAGATTTTAAGCAACTGACCCTGAATATCAGGTTGGGTTGTGACTCCTAAATCACCACTTATCCCAAATCTTATAACAATCTACATTAGTCCTGTGATTGGGATGCTTACACATCCACCTTCACCTCTGTAGCCTATGTCCTTTTTATCTTTAGAAATTTATTTTGTAGGAGACAAGATTTTTTTTTAATTCAAGATCTCTTTATTAACATTTTCTCATTATAACAAATGTGCAGTGCTGGATAGCCATTACAGAGACATGAGATGGGTGTGGGTACATATCAATCACACCATGCAAAAATAATAATAATAATAATAAATAATAAATGTATAAAAATACACAAAGAATAATAAAAAAATAAAAATAAAAAAATAATGAAATTGAACAATGTATAAAATAATCCCTCCCATGTCATTGCCAGATTACTAGTCATAGCATAAGATCACTGTTCAACCAAAAGCACGGAGTGTGTAACAAGTGAGCAGCATAGCTGAGCTGTACTCAAGGGCCAAACCTTTAAAGGGTCTGGAATTCTTTTAGGAAGGGGCCCCACACCTTCTGAAACTTCTTATTTGAATGCTGAAGTGAGTGTCAAATTTTATCCAATTTTAGGCAGGACATGATATCTTCTAGCCATTGCGCATGAGTGGGAGGAAAAGTATCCTTCCACCTGAGCAGGAGACAAGATTTTTTAATCAAGAAAACTAACAATTAAAGATAAACTGCCTTTACCTAGCAAGTCATTTTTAGGCTAAACGACTTTACCCATCATGCAGTTGGGGAGTTGTTGGTGTGATGTCCAGCTTGCATTCTCACACTCCTGCTTTTTATGAAGGAGTAAATCTAATAAAAACATTTGAATACTCCATAAATAGTGCATTTTTCTGGACAGGTGGCAGCAGAGTTTTTCAGTAAGCACAGCATTGCTTGGCTGGGGCTGTTACAGTTGTAGCTACAGTTATGATGAACTAAGCCCCAACCTGTTGTGGACAGTAAATCCGTGGCAGCTTCCACTGTAGAGACAAATCAAAAGGGAGTGTTGATACATTGTGGGAAAACAGGTAAAGTAAGGAATTTGCAATAAAGTTGCTTACAACCTGGGATGTGTGTAGATTATTCCCTGGCTCCTCTCCAAAGTGTCACTCAGCTCTTTGTTGACTTACCCAGCTGTAATGAGAAACACTCAGCCATGGCCACCCCGTGAGTCCAGTTAGCTTTTTGATTTATTGAAATCCACTGCTGCCCTGTGCTGAGTCACCAGCTCTGTGGTGAAAGCTCGACTGATCCTTCACAGCTCCTGTCCCTGCTTTCACTCTACTTAGTATCATCATACTGTCAGACATTTTTCTCTTGTCTCCGCTGTGGCAAAGGGTGCAGTCATTTATCTAGAAAAGCCGCAATTGACAGTGGACACTTGAGTTCTGGCGGCTGGTAAACCTTGTTACACTTATGGATCCACTGGGTTGAATATATTCATCTGCAATATCAGCAAAACATATATTGGGGGGAGTGTATTTATTTTCTGCTAAAAACCAATTTTTACTGTCCTTTTTGAGTGTGAATGCCAAGTAATTTTCCACCAATATACTTAATGTATCACAGTCGGTTTCTGATCATAAAGCATGTCAGCCCCACTGGATGACATTAGTCCTGCTGGCTCTGGTCATTGTACAGACTACATCACATAGTATTAATTCAAGCTTGTCAGTAGCCCTTTGTAATTCATCCTGAGCTTGTATTTTTAAACATGTGAAAAGCAGTTAGCCATAACTAAAGATACATAGGGGAGGAGAGGAGGGGAGGAGGGGAGGAGGGGAGGAGGGGGTCAGTGGAAGCCCTGCAGAGGATTTATGCTTAAAGGCAAAATTTAGCTCCAATGCAGGAAGGGAGTGTGATGGAAAAGTCGGCGAGGAGTGTGCAATGAGTGGAGTACTAGAAGATGCAGGGTTCATATCATGTCAAATGAGCATAGACTTATTCAGTATCCAACCATCCAACCCAATGCTTCTCTAATCTACTAAGTGGTTTAGTTGCATAAACAGTAATAACTTATTCAGGCTTTGGTTGCCATGAGAGAATATTAGAAGCAAAAGAAATGGAAAACATGAACTGAGAACATATGGCAGTTAAATAATGATGGTAATGAAGGTATAATATGATTACTGTGTTAGTATTTTAATATAAAAAACTAATACAATCTATCTGACATTGTTGCATAGTAATATGATTAAATACAAACTAATAGTAACTAGAGTTTTTTGTTATTATTGCAGCCAATAAATGCTTGATTTTCATCTGCTTTTTTCAAAAATTGCAATATAATTTGTAATGTTTTATGCAGTAAAATTGAGGTATTTGGAAAAAAATGGCAAACAAATGAATAATAAATAATGCTACTACTACCAATCAAGAGTCAGATGTAATCTCTTCCAATACACTGTGACATCTGTTGATTTGGCCATTTCATGTTTAAAAGTTTCAGTAATTAAGCAAAATTTCGAGCTCTTGCATTAATTATTGTGTTTCCTGGTGGGACTGTTTAATTCTAAGAAATGACACCGCAAATATTGCCGAAATTTGGCTGGATCACAATTTCCTGGAATGACTAACAAGCATAAATTAACAATGATGAAAACCCCTTTTTTAATAAACTATTTAAAAACATACATGCATTCTTCAGACACTATGAGGAGATGTGACAAAGAGATAATGTCCCTTGATTGCTATATTTTGAGCATACTCAGTTTTGCATAATGAAAAATGAAAAAAAGAGAATCTGTATATTACCAACAGACCATTAAACATGGAATTAGATATTGCGGATATGAAATAATATCATTGAAATCAACACAATGGCAAAGAGCAGCCACTTAAACCCCCCAGCAATTGCAAACATGCTTCATTTACCAAATTGCCCTTTGACTGACATTTCTGATGAATCATTCATTAGGCATAATTTTCTTTAAAACTACTGCTCCTGTTGGTCAAAGAGGTTATATTATATTGTGTGTAATTTCAGTATTGGCCCACAGATATCAATGTTAAACTCTGACCTAAAAATATACTGTATATTCTATATAAATACTTCACACCACTGTTTATCTCATAAAATCCCAAAAACCAGTAGCTCATTCCTTCTTAATCCCAATTTCATGGTCTACAATTCTTAAATGGACCTGCATGTTCGTTTAGCCTCCAATTGGTGTTTTTAAATCTTAATAGCTGCAGTGGTGAGATTGACGCTTCTATCACGCTGTTGCTGAAAGAATAAAAGCATGATTATTTCCTTGCTTTATCTGTTCTTGTCTGTTATGATTCAATTTTCACCACAGTGCAAGTTCTGGCAAAGACTTATACATTTACAATCCTTATCAGAGCCTCCTTTCAGCCTTATAGGCCTTTGTAGAAAAATCTCTGTCTGCACTTGGCTCTTCCACTCCGCTCCATCTTCCTTTAGCCTGCATCTCTGGAACATTGATGATAATCGCTGAAACTTTAGACACATGCCAGCAAACATCGCAATCTCTAGGAGCCCTGTTTTTCAGTGTTGACCACATAAACATCCCACTACTATCCTGTATCCTTTGCTTACACAAGTTGTCAAGTTGTTATTAATTGCTTTTAGATGAGATACTTGAAAGTCTTCATTTGTTAACCTTCATTTGTCATAGACTCCCCAAGCTGATCCCAGGCAATTACTCATTGTTGAGGATGGGAAGATGAGCAGTCCATAATCAAGCAGCTCAGAGTTAAGAAACTCCTTGTGATTGATAGCGAGTTGTCATTAATGGCAAAATAATAAAGGCACAGCGAGCAACAGGGATGCCTGACAGGCAGTGGAATTGAGGAAAAGATGAATTAATTACACATCTTCTCATTGAAATAGTCTGTGAACTTGACTCACTCATGATAAGGGTTTCCTTTTCGTCCTTGAAAAAGTTTTCTTTTCAAATTCAGCGACACCTCTCACTGAATCAGACCCTCGGAAAAATTATTGAATTCAAATATTGTGTTTTGTTTCCTGGGCTAGCTGAGCTTTACTTGAAAGGACTGTAAACATGGGCAAGGAATCCAAGCCGAAAAAAGCCAAAAATCCAGAGGCAGGCAGAGTAACAGAGGTTTTTAAATTAAATTTGGTTCATCACTAAAGTAAAAGAAAAAAAAAATCAGTTTCTTCAACCAAAGGCAAGCAGTATCCACCATGTTAAGACAGACAGCTGTGAGGTCTTTAAATTCTTGCTAAACAGCTTTCATTTTATTTTCTTCTGTTTTTCCTTCAATATGGTAAATTCTGCCACACCAACACTGTGGAAATTGTTGCCTCACAAAAGCCACAGCATTTTCTTCCCTTTAATTCCTCATAATCGGTCTGTGCTGATGTTTTTTTTTCTTGTTTTTTTTTTTGGAGGGTGTCGTGGGTTAAGGTGGGGGAGTTCCATCAACAAACAAACACACAGTATTTTTGCACCATGCTGCATTTACTGTCAATGTTGTGATTTACTCAGGAGGAGGTGTTAGGAGAAACAGTTCATTACAATCTGAGAGCACTGTGAAATATCACCTTATGCGCTTCAGATAGACAATGACTGAGTGCCAAACTGGTCCCCTGGGGGGGGGCTGGAAAGGATGAATGTCAAAACACGTGAAATCAGGCTTTAATTTTTGGCAAAATTAGATCCTGCAATACCTCCAAATGCTTAGCGGCACATTCGTTAACATCTTACACTGTTATCCATCTTTATGTTTTCCTAAATTATCAATTGTGCTATAGGCGAGATCCCTCCTGTGTTGCTCTCAGTGTGTTCTTCTCATTTGAAATTATTTATGATTGTTTTGTGGAGTTTGTGGAGTGACTGTACTGATCAATGGACAATGTTGTATGTTGTACAGATGTTAAAGCTCTCTGAGGCAACATCTGTTTTATTTTTGAATTATAAAGCCTGTCAGGATGTTGAAATGAAATATTACATTGAAAGGTGTATATTGTTCATTAGTATAAAGTAATGTTGGTCTTTTTTTATCTGAAACAAAAAAAAAACAGAGAAAGAAAGATAGGCATGACATTTCAGGGAGATTAAACTTCTAGATAATCTCTTCAGAACTCTTTGTACTCACATAAAAATGCCAGTGTTGCCTCCATATAATTGTAAAACTTTTCCTGGTGCAAAGACAATGTAAGCAGATTCCATTCATCTTTATTATTGTATGCACCACAATTCAATGCGAGTAGCTCGATTTGGTCAAAATTGAGTTAAAACCAGACTTTTTAGTGTCTATTTAAAAATATAAAAATCCAGAGAAATGTTTTATTCCCATGACAACAGCAGGGAATTATAACTAAAATACAGTGTGAAGAGTTAAAATAAGACTGCACATTGTTGTACTGTATAGATACTGCTTTCTGGCAGTGAAATGGTGAGATAGCCACGGTTAGCCT
Source organism: Scomber japonicus (assembly GCF_027409825.1). Taxonomy (NCBI): domain Eukaryota; kingdom Metazoa; phylum Chordata; class Actinopteri; order Scombriformes; family Scombridae; genus Scomber; species Scomber japonicus. The sequence goes on from NC_070598.1 coordinate 6,921,916, forward strand.
TAGGTAACGCATGAAGTACTTACTTATTGATCTCTCCTGGCCATCATCTGTTATTGAAAAGTATCCTTTTTTGCTGAGCTTGCAACTTCAGCTTGTTAGTCCACATAGCTAAATGAGGCGGTCAGTGAAAACAACCATGATTGGGGAAAAAAAGCTGCTAAAATGTAGCTAGCTTAGCAGAGCAGTAGCTGCCAGCTCAGCTTTTAACTGATGAAATTCATGTGATAATGCCGTTGTTCAGCTATCTTTTAAATCACATTATATTCAATTCATTCATTTTTCTTTTACTGCTTATCCTCTTCAGGGTAACAGGGGGAGCTGTAGCCAATCTCAGCTGTCATTGGGGAGGTGGACAGGTCGCCAGTCAATCACAGGGCTAACATTTATAGAAACAGACAACATCACATTCACACCTACGGGCAATTAAGAGACACCAATTAACCTTCTCTGCATGTTTGTGGTCTGTGAGAGGAAGCCAGAGCACCCAGAGAGAACTCAAGCAGGCACGGGGAGAACATGCAGACTCCTCACAGAAGGGCTCCAGCTACACCCAGACACTCCTGCTGTGAGGCAACAGTACTACTCACTTCATTTTATTCATTATATTCAATTCAGTGCTAATATTGAGACAGACACTACACACTTCATCCCTATGAGGTATAAATAATCAAAAATGTGGCTTTTTTTAATCACTGTTGAAAATTGCACTACTTTCCTCTTTATGGTATTTACTGTGGATTTGTCTTCTTCCATTCATTTCTTACTTTATTTCTTTTCATAATTTGTCATTGTTTTCATTACATGCTTTCTACACTTACTTAGTACAATTCTTTTTTTATGTGATTAAGTGTATTACCCAGTGAGTACAACACAATAAGTAAAAAATAAATAATACATAAAATAACTAATACAGCAGTTAAGCAAGCAATTTGCAACACTATTTTCAGTACAAATGCAAGTCATCAAAACACAGTGTGGACATTAAAATTCATGAAAAATTCACCAAAGAATGCAAAGATCAGAGGTTAACAAAAGAGACAAACCAACAAGAAACAAAAAAACCCCCCAAAGATCAACCTCGGTTTCATTTCATATTCAAAAATCCAATAAGAAGTGAAAAAAAACCCCCAAAACAAACAAATATACATACAGAGGCTTAATTAAAATAAGGTAAACAGATGAAATCCTGGCTGGTGCTCTTTCTCACAGTACTGGCTCAGGAGGTAGAGCGGTCGTCCTCCAATTGGAAGATCGGCTCCTCCAGTCCACATGTCGATGTGTCCTTGGGCAAGACACTTAACCCCAAATTGCTCCAGTTGCTGCGCCAACAGTGTGGTAGATCCTGCCATCAGTGTATGAATGTGTGTGAATGGGTGAATGACATGTAATGTACAGCGCTTTGAGTGGTCGTAAAGAGTAGAAAGGCGCTATATAAATACAGTCCATTTATATATGTACAGATTTGTACCAAGGCTATTTTGAGTCACTGTCCTCCGATGCTTGATTGTTTTGCCTTGCTCGAAAGTAGCTTTGGATAAAAGCAGGTAAATGCAACTGGACAAGATTATGTGAAGAACCAAAAGCAGATTGTAGTATCTACTGTACCTTATTTTGTGCATTATCAAATGAAGACACTACAAATTTTTCTATTTCTTACTCAATTTTCTGGTCAGCCTGAGAGCTTAAAACCTTATTTTTCCTCTAGTAACTGCTGCTGTACATGTATATTGTTCTTTGCATAAGGCAGGATTTGTGAATACCACTTGATGTTGTTAATCATCGATGCCTCTAGCTACGTGGAAAAAAAACAACTGCAACTTCTTATAGTAACAGGTTGTGAAGTGGGGGGAAAAGAAAGCGTAGCAATGAGCCTAACAATTCAGAATCATGTTTCATTGTTCGCTGATAGACGTTAAGAATCCAGTGTCCTACCAGAGACCCACTAATGAGCTGTTGAGGTTCCTTGAAAGCTAAAACCCCCCCCCCCCCAAAAAAAAAAAAAAAAAAAGTCAGCAGAAACAACAGTGAGTTTACACAGAGTTCAGCATGTGCCTTTCATCGTGGCATGACAAACAACTGAGGCGCAGCGGGGGGTAAAGCAAATAGTAATGCGTGTGCCAGGAAGGAGACACAGTGAGGAATACAAACTAAGATGGGGAGCCAAAGACTTGAGGAAAAAGGAAGGAGGTCGAAAAGGAATCTGTTTCAATTACTCTGAGAAAGGTCAACTGCTGATGATGAAAGATTGTTAAACACGAAATGAGAAACCACATTATTAATAAGCCATACTGTACATTGACATAAGGAATATTCATGAATACTAATTGTTGAAATGAAACACACCGTATGATGCATAATTCATTTTGAATGTATCCTCTCCCACTCAACTTCTCTATTTATATTTCCTGGATGTTTTTTTCCCCTTGATTTCTATACAGTGATACAGTCAAGCTCTTTGACTTATGGGGAGAACAGTTATGAGGAGATATACCAATTATTTTGACTTGACTTGACATGTAGGTCACACATACAGTCTAAAAAAATCTTTGTGGAAGAAAGTTGGAAGAAGTGGATCATGGGTAGAGCTTAAATTTAAAAGATATTAATAAAAATGTATGTTAAATATTCAGTATATGAGAAACCACTATTATATAGCTTCATTTGTATTTGGGTTTACTATATTTATTAGGTCAAATATTTATTTATTTATTTTTCATTTGTTTTAAGAACTGGATGTTACAGAAAGGTACAGATGATGTCATTACAACTTCAAATCAACCCCAAAATTTGAAGTTGAAGGACTAAGTTGGGGGCAAAAAGCAGACGCTGAGAATTCCTGACTGCAAAAATGCTCTACACGTCCCATAATGCCATTCAATAGCATTGTTCTCCCATATTTAAAAACTGGTGGAGTGCCCCTTTACTTAGTAGGGTTGTATGTCTGTGTATCACTAGCAGGCACATACAGTATTAATAGATTTCTCCAGACAACATGTGATGTGAGGACAACAGTCATCTTTCAGTTCATTCATTTAGCAGTATGCTGACTTTCTACGAACTCATTTGCCTGACAGCTTCGAATAAAAGTGTCCAAATACCTCAAAACAAAACCAATTAACAAAAGTGCAGATTGTGTCTGGGTCTCAGAGCACAGCTGTAAGACGACATACAGGACTAATTAATTATCATCTTATTGGAATGTGATCTCAGCCGTCTGCTTCTCACATTCATTAGCTGCCTTTACGTCTTCCACAGAAACTGTAATTAAGCACCCTCCTCCTCAGAAAAACAACAGGATCAGTCATTTAAGTGCCCCAAAATGACATTTTAACATTCATGTGACAAAGCCCTCAAAGCCCTCTAGGAATGCCGTGAGGAATTATGAACTTGGGTGACATTACTATAGGGCAACAAAGCCCGGAAGGAGGTGGATACAGCATGGAAGTGGCAGCACCGCTCAGCTTTTCTACTTTCTATGTCCTAGTGGTCACTCATGGTACTGCAACAACAAAAAATCTTGTATTATACATTTATTAAAGATTAATAATGACTTTCACAGTTTCCACATCTGGAATGAACACTACATATGAGAAGAAAAACTTGCATAACAATACAAATGTTACAAGAACCTTAATATAAAGCGTTACCGAACACAATGGTTGACAGGTCATTCATAGATGAGCTATTTTAAAGGGCATGACACACAATGCAGAAGCAAACCCAGAAGCTAGAGACATTTCTTTGGCTTAAACACAAGGTGAGCAATTTTGCCTTAAGCGAATATGTGCCATCTTTGATTTAATTATGAGGATGTGTTGGACACATGGGTCAACACGACATCAGATTATAATAAAAGAGATTGCAGCTTGTTTCCCATTTCCGATAAGACAAGGCACCAAAACATTGTCATCCTGTTGATAGGAGCATCAGATCATAACATGGCTTATGTGTTGCTTTGGAGTGCATGGGCCAACAATGGATTTTCTTTAATTTGGAGGAGTATGTGTCTTCATCTCACAGTTATGATTCACTATATTGCAGCAGTGCATGTAAAATGATGTGAAAGGCAAACTGTGAATAAATGAAATATAGGAAAACAACTACTGTATATAAATTACATGTATAGATGCAGCCCAAGTAAAATGTAACATGGCATAGGTTTGGCACCGTGAAGCATCCACGAGTAACTGACTTGAATCTGACTTTCATGTGTTGCTGCATGGGTTGAGATTTTTTCATACCTCATACTATTGGATCATATAACCATTTCAAAACCCATTTCATAGTGTCAAAATACCTTTCTTCAAACTTCAAGCATTTTTTTTTTTTTTTTATTTTATTTTCCTGAAAAATTCACGTCGAGGAGCCACAAGGTTTTCACAATAGTTCAACAAAAAACTTACTGAGAGGGAACTAGTGATGATTTTTTCATGAAAACATAGAAAATAATTAATTGTTGCTCGGAGGCTCCTGCTGATAAAAAACAAAAAACAAACAAAAAACAAACATCACCAGACAAAAAGAATCTTAGAAATACAAAAGGAGAGTGAATTATTCCTAACACATAGTAAACAGAAGTTGTGCATTTATGTGATACAGTGAAAAAACTATATTTAATTCTTTACTTCCTGTTTTTATGTGTACATTAAATAGATGTAGAGAGTGTTGTCCTTGCTAATTGTGCTCATTTTGCTCGGGTGCTGATGTCGGTAGAAGGTCGACATGTAACAAAAACAAAGGGTGAGAAATAAACTCAAAATCAAAATTTCTAAGTCGTGGGGTTTTGTCTTTCTGCTGGCGAGCCGTGGCAGTTCTCAGCTTTTAACCTCGTAGCCTTGTTCACTAGCGGGTTAAACATCTCCAAGTCAAAGTGATCCTATGTGCATGGAATAAATAAAATTGACAGCACTTTCTGACTGTGTAATGTCGGTTGCAGCTCTCGTTTGCAATTCAGTCTTGCCTCCCAGTTCCTTAACTTTTCCCTCATCTGCTCTCAGTATTAAATTTAATTTCCAAACAAATGTGAATAAAGCCTGACTACTTGGAAGTGGCTGGAGAATTAAGCTGAGAGTGATAATTAGATGCAGGCAACGTCTCTTGTGTAAGGCATATAGTTTGGAAGCATAATTAATATTCATGTAGTTAGCATATAAGCTACAAATCCCTGTTGAGTAAGTGCAGCGTTATTGTCACTACTGGCTTTTTATGCAGAGAAACAAGTAGAAAAAGAGCCTCTGTCAGCATTTTTGTACTCATTGTAGTGCTTATAATCCGAAACTGAAATTATGAGCTGCTAGTTATCTGTAAACAAAGTGAGATAGGTCAGAAATCCGGTCTGAGAAGGTTTCAGATCCATGCTTCTTTTTTAATGTAGCCAATCAGCACAAATAAAAAGGAGAAGAAATCATACTGCATCTTTTAAAAATCAAAAAATTAACATCAAAGAAGCTTGTTTCAACATCTTCAACATCAGAACAATGGAAAAAGTGACTGTAAATGTTAACATCCTCAGAAAACCTCCATAAATGCCCCCCCCCCCCCCCCCCCCCCACCAAAAAAAAAAAAAAAAAAAAAAAAAGATTTCCTGTTTGCCAGTGTAGGTAGCTCACTAATCTGTTTGTACATCACGAACTGTAATAAATGAGCATTCATTCATTAAGAACCTCATCATTAATTAAGCGTTACATGCTTAAATGGAATTTGGTTAAAATGAGCTTTGTTTCATTTAGACTTTTTTTCAGTTTCCCCACCGAGTTAGTGGAAGAGCCTAAGGTAACATTAGTGTAATAATTACATTTATGATGAATAATTGCATGAATAATTCATTGTTGAGTTTTTAATTGCTTTAAAGAAATTGCTCCTACAAATAGCAAAATAAATGTAATGTGTCTTCACAGAGGGTTTTTAATGATAATGTCACATGTTTGGCAAGTTCCACATATTTATGAAAAAGATGTGGAGTACAGCTACAGCTACGATATGACTTTTCTCACCACTAAGTCGCTTGTTTGGTTTTGAGTGAATTGATAGTGTTTCTCCATATTATGTTCTATGTGCTATGTATTCATGTACTTTAGCTTGTAAGGTCATAATTAGCATCCCTGTGTTGTAATAATGGCACTATCACCCCTGGCACTTCAACCTCAGGACATAACATTTACTTTTGAGACAAGAGACAGATTTGTAGTCACACTGTGGGCACACAAATTAAAAACCGCACACTGAATGTCATTTTATGTGTGGTTTTGGAAATTTGTAAGACCTTCCCTTCCTGGGGTCAAAGTTACTTAAATAAACTTTGTGTAAAGAGAGTAGTAACAAATGATTCAGTCTAACATTAATCTACTGTATTTACACAGCAAAAATGGTTCAGTTTTCTTTTTGTATTAGTACAATTACAAACAATAAGACAGCATTGTATTATACAGCACAAAACGCATTACTGTACACTCACAAAAAGGGAAAAAAGACACACACACACACACACACACCCACAGACATATCATACCATCTGAAATCGGTTAAGGTTATTTTCAAATGCTATTCTCCCTTTCTCCAATTCATAGCTTTGTTTTATATTTCAAAAGACAGTTTCTTCTGTATAGCAAACAGTAGATAAAAACCATGACACAGATAGTTTTTTCACTACTATAAAGTATGCTGTATTTTGGCTATATATATTTTTTGGGTCATACTATATTTTCCCTTTTCGCACTTTTTTATTTTTATATATATATATATATATATATATATATATATATATATATATATATATATATATATATATATATATATTTGTCTTTATTGTACAGGTTAGTAGAGAGAGAGACAGGAAATGGGAGGCAAAGAGGGGGCAATGACACGCAGGATAGGACCGCTCGGTGCGGGATTCGAACTGAGGTCACCTGCAGTGAGGACTGTTGCCTGAACACACCTCTGAACTAAACACCGCCCCTTTTCACACTTTTACAGAAACCAAAACATTCAAGTGAGAAAGTGGTTGCAGTAATTATGGCTCGGGAGCAAAGGAAGACATCGGTTGTCTATTATAGAGTGTCAAAGTCCACACAGGGTGTGAATGGGCAGGTCAACAAAACATGGGACTTTAGAAAGACCACAGTTAATAGTGTTTTTTGAACTGTTCCTTAACTGTCCTCAAGATTTTTATTATTATCATTACACTATATTATAACCATGATCATGTATTTTGTTTAATTTATATTACTTATTGTTGTTATTGCAGTATAGAAACTTAAAAATCTACAAGTTCTGAACTTAAAATCATGTCCAATATAACCTTGATCCTGTACCGAGTCTTCATGGCCCTGTAAGCAAGCCAGACCGTAGCACCATACAGTAGGCAGTTTATTTTAAAGCCAAGAGGTTCATGGCACACCAACGGATGATGGAAGCTGGTCAGCTAGCTGCAAACCTCACATGCCAAAGACACAAAAAAGGCCATTCACTGCCACATGGAGGTTTAATGGGAAGGAACAATAACGGGCACACACCCTTAGACTCTCTCCTGCCCTCTGTTTTTCTGCAGAATGTGTGTAAAGAAAACCTTGCACAGTAGCCAAAAGTACTACTGGCCACCGTGAAACCTCTTTTTCGCTATCAGCTTCTGCAGGATCTGATTAAGAAGGATGTTCATAGCTTCTGCCATGACCACTGGGAGCTCTTCTCTCAGTCACTTTTCACCTCCAAACCAAAGAGCCTTGAGTCTGGCTGAAGCAGCAAACCTTATAACTTTGCTAAGAGATTAGCCTCAGGAAATACACACATAAATACACAATCCACATCCCCCATATTTGCACCTTTTTTTTTTCTTTTTTAGCAGTAAGTTCCCAACAATCTGCAGTTCCTAACTAAGACATACCATAACTTATCTTTACTCTAAATTAAGAGTTGTCAGTGGAATAAAATTCAATATCAAAAAATACACTCAGAACTGAATCATAGCCCATTACATATATACCATGTAGCATAATGGATTCATTTAACCATATATTTCCCCTCATAACTGTATTTCTCTATACCTAACCCTACTTTTCCAATAGCTGTATAAGTAAATTATTAACTAGTGCACATTGTATGCTTTGCCTCTGCAACAATAGTGTCAATATTAACTTAACTAAATGAAATCAGTGCAATAATAAAATAACCAATACAAATAACAATCTACCTTGACTGCATTATCGCATGCAGGTGGCAATAAACTCAAATATTTCCATAGCACTGAACGAACATCAGAGGAAATAATTACTACCTGCATGATATGCATAAGAGGTAAAAAAGTGATGATTGGAATATTCTCTTTGTGGGAGATTAGTGAAGAAAACACAACAGATTAGATTGTGTATTGAAAATATAATAAATGTGTGCTGTGTGAATTAGCGCTTATCACATCACACCAACTCTTTGATAAGACTCTAATCTCAATGGATTTGATTGACTTCAAACACATCGGACCAAATGACAACAGCAGATATGTATCAATATATATACAATGCTAATTAGGTTACAGTTATGGATAAGAAAGTTGTCAATAGAAAGACAACATCAGGATTGGGTTGGGGAACATGCTCTGCTTCAATGGTATGATGTATAAAAAAAAGTATTATAAATGAATTCTTCAAAAACATAACTGACTTGAATGTAACTCCACTCAGGTATGAAATTGAGAGTAATCAGTCTAATGAAGTTTTGTTTCCAAATTTAGCTTTTTGCACCATATGCTGTACCACAGTATCATGTCTTGCCTCAAGTTTTAGCTTTCATTCATTCATCAACACCAAATGTAGCTTCAGAAAATGTTAGTTCAATTTACCTGAACAAACAGCAGGCGAACTAATTAAGCCATCAGGGTATTTATATTTTACCAACAGCTAACCTTGCTAGCATCAACTGCGCATGTTAGCTTGTGTGCTAGTCTGATAACATAGTAATGATTACAATAGCTTTATGCTAACAATGTACGATTAGCAATGCATAAAATAAGTAAAAATAAAATTAACTACAGACACATGATACCACCTTTACACCCAACATGAATGAAAGACTTCATGCTATATTTGTGTTGTTGCTAATAAAATATTATGTGTCATAAGTTACAGTATTTTATAGAAATGTAATGAAAAGTGTGACCTGAGGATGAAACAGCCAATGTAGTTTCACAGTCAAATGGTGGACAGGTATTTATACTTTGAATTCAACTTTAACTTAAGGGCACAATCCTTTGCTCCTGTTTTCTGCTGAGTTAGATTCTTAATTCTCAGCAACACAGAGGCATCAGAAGTAACAAATCACAAGTGACAAATAGTTATGCAGAGGTCTTTAATACATCAAAATCAAAGGCATCCCATGCAGATGTTTTTTTTTTTTTTTTTTCAAACTAGCAGGCAGGCGTAAAAATAGGACACATTCAGGTCTTGAATACTAAATAACTCTCTGTGCATTTCATAACTGGCCACTTTCCAGGGGACAAATTGACAATTTCAGGTGATTTTTTTTTTCCTTCCCACTACATCCACCACTGACAAATAATGACACTAATCATTACATAATCTCACTTTCCACACAGTGTTCAGTCTTATCCAGCAGTTGCTTGGCTATTAGGGGGCATTTGGGAAAGGGCAGAGAGGGAGAGGAGGCAGCTAGTGTTTGATCATGTCCATCAACATATATTTTCATACTTTCACCATCTCAAAGATGAAACACACTTTTTTTGTTACTGTTTGGAGCACTTTTATCATTATTCTTTGTATATAAAAAAACAACTCAACATGCAGCAAGTAAAGAGATTTTTAAATTACACATTAAAAGCTAGTGAACTGATATAATTTTTGCCACACGCAATGTTTTTCCCACAGTCACAGTTGGACCAATTTCATGCGCCTGTGATCAAACAAAATGCATAAATGGTTTAGTATCTGCAAAAACTACAATAAGATGTCTGTCATTAGAAACCTTAAAGCATAAAGCAAACTGAGTGCTGCATGCTCCAATGTGCAATGCAATAATACCATAGAGAAAGGCCATGGCACCCACAAGAACAGTGACGCCACATGCAAACAGATTAACTGATGTGTACTTATGTTAATTAATTATCAAAAGGGCATGTGCAGCACACAATACGATCTGCCCGTCTCAATCCCACAATGCTCCTGGCTGTGTAGTGGCCGGTAGTGTCCTGCTACTTTGTGGTGAAAAGGTCATCCTGCCTGAGTCTCTGTGGGAGCCTGTGGCACTCACACCAAAATGGAAATGTCCCCATGTGATGTGATAATTAATCTGACTGCTGTTAACAAGGTAAGTACAGCAGATGAGCGTGCATCTGTTCACAGGGGCCTTTCTTCTTCCTCCTTCTGGTTCCTCCTTTTCAGTGTTTCAGTTTGGATGGAGAAGTGACACCGTTTACCTTCCTGTTCAAAATCAGTCATTGTGTTCATCAGAATATACAACCCACTCTGATATCAAAATGTGTAATAGGAACGCTGGTCCATAGCATAAAATGTATTAGTTTCACAGTAACGGCTTTAAAATTGTACAATGAAATTTAATATTCTTAGTGTAATTGCAATATTTTAAGATACTTTCGGCATTAAAATGTGTTTTCATAACATTTCTAGCAAGAAAAGTACATTTGGTTTTCATAATCTTCATTCAGTGAATGTATATGATTTTTATCTCATCAATTATTACGAAGATATTTTCAAGCTTTCTATCGTTGCTATGGTGGTTGCTATGGTTGCTGCTATTGCTGAAACCACATAGCTTGCATGTTGTTTGAATCATTCTTTGTGGTGTGTAGTTACCTGAGCTGTCATGTTGTTTGTGTTGTTTTATGTAACTGCTTGATTTTGTTCTTTCAATAAAAAAAGATTAAAAGATTTTAAAGCCACTAAAGGGATGAATTAAATTTTAAAATCCAGAATTTGAAGCTTTGCGATTGGCTGACCAGATGACCACCTGGAGATATTTTCCTCATTGTCATCATGTTAAGATTTTGAATTTGAATGATATCTTTAACATTTCTCAACACAAAATCACAAAAGTGTCCTTGATAACTCTACAATAGGTTAAGATAACTACACAATGCAAAGACAGTGAATCATACAACATGCAACTACATGGTTTCAGCAATAGCAGCATCCATAGCAACCACCATAGCAACGATAGAAAACCTGGAAAAATCTTGTTAATAATTGACATACTAAACATCATATACATTCACTGAACAAAATAAAAACACACATTTCACACTAGACATGTTATCAAAACATATTCTTCCTGTTAATGTTAATTGGAAGTGTGTAAATCAGCAAAGTTTTGATTACATGTCTGACAGGCCATTTGACTGTCTGTGTGTGTCTGAACCTTTGACCTGCCAATTCATACTTCTGTTTACCTCTCTTGACAAGACATCAAAATAAGTATTACATGGAGGGGAAGGAATAGACAGTGTGAGTGAATATAGAACGCCTGTAATTGGGTCTTATTTCACAGCCAGACAACACAAACGGGGAGAGCCTTGGTTTGCATGAGAATTACAACGACCGTTGAATGCTATTTTGATGAGAATGACTTTGACTATTCAACTCCATCACTTACATAGCAAGCAAGTAAACGAGTCAAACAGACAAACAACCACATGCAGTTCATTGGGGCATAGGTTAAAACAATTCTGGCCATTTGAAAAGAATATTAATCAAGGCCTGGGATCTCTGTGGCTGTGAGCTGGCATCGAAACACTCACGATGAAGTTCTAGCAGAAGCAGTGATGATTCCTGTACAGATAAATAGATTCAGATAAATAGATTATTGAGCCTTATTAAAAGGAAAATTCTGGTATTTTTCAACAAAGGTTTTATTCTCATAATTGTGGCCATTCTGACTAATGGGTGATAATCATTTTGCACTCTCCATCTCCATTGTAGAGATTAAGACAAGGTAGAGCAGTACAGGCCTCCTCAAGCTTTCTCAAGCCCTAAATTTTACATCAATTATTTCAAACACTTAATCTCTAAGTCTGATTGACATAAACAAGGAAAGCTCTCCAAATCTCTTTGTATAGTGATGTACAGTGACAATAAAGACTTTCTATTCCATGAGATTAGCTAAACGTACTGCGGGTAACCTCACATCTAAAGGGAAGCTGGTGCTGAAGCTAACAGCTACAGGTTAGCTGGCTATGTGGCTCAAATCACACAGCTAACCAGCTAGCTAGCAGGCAATTTTTCAAGCTGTTTTAAAACTACATTCTGTGTCCCATAGCATGATTTATGAATTAAACAGAGATCAACAGATGTTACAAAATGTGCTGACATTCTCATATGCCTTGTAGTGGTGGTTAAACAACTGGAATCTCTCTCATATAAGTCTCCTCCTTTAGATTTGGTGAAAAATGACCACAGGACCATTAGCAGTGTCTTGAGTTGGCTTGAATGGGGTTTTGCTGCCTTTTATAGTTGTTCCTCTATTAGTTGTCTTCTTTTATTAACAGGGAAGAAGCAACAAAACATTAGGAACATGTTACAGATGTGTCATATATTGGATTTATAACTAAGGCTGGGAGTTAGTTATGGTTAGCCTTTTCTACTTAAAAATCATCATCAGTCAAATTGAGCGTATAATAAATACTGTAGTGACATTCCCATACAGTTTTCTCCTTGCTTGTGTGCCCTGGTTTTAACAAATATGGTCACCCATCAAAAGGAAATGACATATAATCATCCCACAATAGCAAATAAAGGGGAGCTACTTGCATGTTCACTTTTGGTTGGACTTGTCTTTTCTTTTCTTTTCTCTTTTGCATTTGCGTCTCCCAAATCTCTACAAAGGAGGTTACAATCAGTTTCAAAAATTATTAAGTTAGTCAGCGCACAGCCACAACTATGAGAAAATGGAAGAGAGTTGGAAAAATCACTTTACTACCAATTATACAGCAGAGCAGAACTGCAATCATGACAAGAAACCCTCACTTTTTTTTCTGTAGGTGTAACAACAAAGGTGCAACAAGTTTAAAAGAGAGAGGAAAAATCTAATTATAAAGAAATTGAAATTGAACGTAGTGTTGCCGCTTTCATTCTACAGAAATATTTAAACATGAGGCTTCAAATGAACTAATCAAGTCTTCCTTTCCGAGCTAACATAGACTGAGATTGTGCTCTCCCTTAGCAATATAATATTTAATGGGACTGTCATTAGTATGCAGATACTACAAAGGACTTTGCCTGCTCTATCAGAGAGGGAACCAAAGTGAAATTTGAGCACTGCATTATTCTTTATGGAACACCATGTTCCTCTATCTTTGTTCTTCTGTCTAACCTTCAGCTGTGGCGTGTGAGATCCCATGCTTGTCTCACGATAAAAGAATCTCATTATGACAGGAGGGATGTTCGTATTCTAACAAGATACTGTGGCTTTTAATTATTTATTTATTTCTACATGCCGGCAGCCTCTGTGCCTGTACATTTTATTTATACACTGAAATTGAATGTACACAGTTATATAAAGTCGCTGTTAAAGCCTGTACAGGTTTTTTAAATGAGATAAATTGACTTTCTCTTTCAGATCAGGAAACAGCCATACAAGTCACAAATGCTGACCTAGATGTATCAGCAGACCTTTAAGAGTTACAAAACATAAGCTCTTAATTCATGATCTATAATCTTTTTCCTCAAGTCGTATAAATAGAGGAAAGCCCTTTATGTGGAACTTGGTAGTTGTAATATTATATTATGCTGATTAGTAAAAGATCTCAGGGGACATATTTTCACTTCCAGATTTCTATTATACTACACTATGAGCATGCTGCAAGATCATTTCTGTTACATTGAACTTGACATTCAGAAAGTCACACTTTATCTGTTTTGGACTTAATATGTTTGATTTACAATCCGTATGTCTCAATGACTTTGCCCAATATAATATTTGATGGGACTTCATTTTTACCTTGGACCAATATCTGAGTTTTATTAGATGGAATTCAAATACCAGACATATTTGTTGTAACTAAAGCATGCTGTCAAACATCAGAACTTCAAAATGCGGTGTTTTCATTTTCTTCTGTTTTCTTTTTCCTTTAATGAGTAGGATAAAATATCTTGAAAGAGCCTTTTTTCCCCCCATTGGTGTCTCAGTTGCCTTTGAAATTTTTCGCACTTGATGAACCCTCTTTTGTGGTTTATAGCAATCCAACCTAATAGCTGACAGTGTAAAGGCCTATTCACAACAGAAAGTGACATATATAAAAAAAAATCATCCCTGCATTTTTGTGAAGTATGTGCTTGTAGAGGCTTGGTGACATAGTGACTGCTTGCAGGGCTAGTTAATGAACTACAGGGCTGATTAATCAATGGCTAACATGATAGCCAGCTGGTATATGCTAATGCTAGTCAATCACAATCTTCTCACTGGCATTTTGTTTACAGGATTATACACCATTCATTTATTTTTATTGAAGAGAGTAAACAAAGTCTCCAGGGGAAAAAAAGTTTCTCTTACTAACTTTTAGCTTGTTTGCAAGAGGACAATAAGTTCTGACAGCAATTCAGAAGACGTATATAAACCCTTGACTCTTCTGTCTTCTGTCTGAAAACTCCTTTTTTTGGAACAAGTTATAACCCCACAGAGGAGGGTCAAATAGAAGTGGATGGTGCAACACAGCTCTAGTAATAAACTTACGTAGCTCTGTCCCTTTAGGCTCACTGGCTCTTCATTCCCTTGAAAGGTCACCACTGTCAAAATGGCCTCCTGATGGTCAATGGTGTGAGTTTATGGGTCAAAGGTCAGCCAAAGTTCAACTTGTCACACAAAATCTCAGTTTTTACTTTGCCCGCATGAGTGAATTCACCAATTGCATCAATTCCATTAGAATTAATTGGTTTTAGCATAAACTTTGGGCCTTAAGGGTAGTAGAAGTCTTTCGGATTAGCTTGTTTTGCAATACTTTTCTGTTTGCAATACTTTTCTCTACATATTCTATGGCTACACACATGTGATCAAATACATAAACCTTTTAAATGGATGAAATACATAGCTGTTTGTTTTCTAAATAACTGAAATAAAGCTACAGTTGGTCTTCAAACCTGTTAGCAGTTAGATGTGTCCCCCCAGTCTGTTGGTTTTCAGTATACATATTTATAAGACCTCTGAACATGAAGACTCTCTGCAGGGTGACTGCTATTCATGTGGGTCAGTCAGCTTTGACAGAGTGCATCCACTGACAGGGACAGAAGATCGAATGAAAATGAAGGTGCCACAAAAACAGATGGAAGTCTGATACCTTAAAATGCATCGGCTGACATTTTGCTGAGTGACCCGGCCCACACAAGCACAACTCCAACCTCTAAAATATGCAGAATGCTGAAAAAAAATATGTTTCTGCAATGATTCAACTAAAACCCATAATTCAATGTTGATATTGGCGAACAGGGGTAATGTAAAACAGGCTTTCAAGAGTATTTTCATTTTGAATTATTTGTTATAATCCTTCCACCTCAAGCTCTAGATTTATAAATGTTACCCATTGATTGTAATGAGCATTAAATCCCCTTACAGTTATGTGTGCACACTCCATTTATTTTTGATTAAAATATCCAGTATGATTTCTGCAGTCTCCTTCACAAAATGGTAATTAAAGAATGCAAATCCTCTCATTGCTTTAATAAAGGAAATTAATTCAGTCCATAGGTTCTTTGTATTGCCACAGGATC
Source organism: Scomber japonicus (assembly GCF_027409825.1). Taxonomy (NCBI): domain Eukaryota; kingdom Metazoa; phylum Chordata; class Actinopteri; order Scombriformes; family Scombridae; genus Scomber; species Scomber japonicus. Next base: position 6,937,635 of record NC_070598.1, read on the forward strand.
CCGTGCACTTTTTCCACATGTTGAAGTGGACCTCAGTTGTGTAAAGGAGATGAGCATCATGTAATGTTATAGAAGATTCATCCGATTTCATCATCATTCATCATCAGACAAAACAAAAATACACAATAGAAAAGAAAAGGGGACAATATGTCATATGTTCTTATTGAAATTATATTTTTACTTTGGAGAGCACATTTGCAATTAATTACTGAGAGAGGTCATAGACATTGGTGCTTTCTACTGTAATAAAACTCCTTTGTATCATAAGAATAACTGAATTGCCAGTCATGCATTTGAATAATTTTCCTTTCCATTCTACATTTCTGTCTTTTAAACTTTATTCCAACGTATAAATAATGTAGTAACAAATATTGATTAATGCAACTCGAGAGGAAACACTCTGTGAATGTGTGGAAAGGCCCAAAAGCCCACATGTTTTGAGCTCTGCCTCTGATTGGATCTTTTATGGCCGATGGCAATGTGTAGTTCTTGTATGGTGCTGTGCTAATGAGGATTTCATTCCCAGCAATGAATTATGATTCACTTTAGCTTCATATCTTATTTAATTTGTGAAAGATTCAGGTTAGCACAGAAATGAATAGAAAATATGTATGTTTTATTGTTTGCTTGGCTGTGTCAGTGGCGCTGATTGCACAGAAAGAGCACTACACATGTCAAAAGGTTGATATGATTGATACTTCTTATTTCAGATATTCATAAAGGGCATCCCTTTAACCTAGAGAGTCTCTTTCTGATGCACCAGCATGTCTGATAAACAGCACAGACCTGAAAGCTGAGTGTGTATCGCAGTAAACATGACAACATCTCCTGTGTTTATGGTCACGTATGTATAAATCATGTCAAGTGTGACATAAATTATTACTCATCTCTCTCACTGCAATGTCTTAAAAGTTATGTAGTATTAAAGTGGCAGAAAGGTTGATTAAGGCCTGTTTGTCAATACCAATGTCATGCATTAGTCATATTTTATAATAGTATGTGGTATTTGATCACAAGGAATTGTACTGGCTGGGGTTTAATTGCATCATGTTCTTTGTCACATCAGCTCAGCCCACGTTTGGCACCTATCTCTTTACTATCCAAGACTTGAGTCAGACCTCTGCAGCTTTCTGAATAACCTTATTGACAGTGAGTTAGGTCATAAATGCCCCTAAGCATTGATAATTACAGTCCGACATGTCTCACACGACAACACGCTGACCGTCAAGCTTAGTTTATGGGCACAAGCACCAATATGCAATGACATTGTTGACATATCACACCAAATGAGATACAGTAGAAAAACCAGCACAGTACAATATGTTGCCAAATTGACTCTGGTGGCTAAATGAAAGAAGAGGTAAACACACTCGGTGATGAATGTGTTAGACTTTGCTTCAAGGAAACTTTGATCACTGTTCTTGGACACCCAATGTATTTTTTAGAGACTGTAAAGCATTTTACATTGTGCCTCCCCAAAGGCTTGGATGTGATCTGAAAAGAAAATTAAATTAGACAGTGCTTAAGGTGGGAACAGTGCACCAACCGCAGCTATGATGAATGAATGGTGACAGTTGTCTCCAGCGCTGTGTGTTACATGAACTTGTACTGAATTTTGTCTGACAACTGCAGTCAGACGCTAATGCATCAATAACACATTATTACTTTTCTGTCTGGCGCAATCACCAATAACCTATATTTCTCAGGTGTATTTATTTAGCAAATGAGAAGTAGGAAAATCATGTATTGCAGTATGAATCTAAAATGCCATTAAAAGCTCCCAAATAGAATCACCTCTTTGGCTTCTGGACCAATAAAAGAAAAAAGAAACCCTGATAAATTAGACAAAATAACCAAAACAGGCAGTAACCATCCCTGCTATCTATATATAACAGCACATTCAACCCAGTTTCAGCACCATGGACAGTGCTGGACAATATAAAGAGTATGATAGTGTTGTTTGTTGTTCTACATTATGCTGCACTCCCTCAGCTTCAGCATCACGCACAGGGCTAGGTGACATTTGTATGACACTGTTAATAGTTTGTTTTAATTAATGCAACAAACCTTCCATTTCAGCACCATGGACAGAGCTAGTATGATGCTAAATATATAACAGCATGAATAGTTTGCTTTAAATGCTGCAAGGAACGCTCAGTTTCAGCACCATGGACAGGGATAGGCGATGTTAAGAGTATCACTGTGTCCAAAATGTGTCTAGTGTATCTTTTAGTGTTGCCGAAATATCTTATGAGAATGCGTGAGAATTGTTATAGGCTAACCTCTGCTGCACTGTGGGACTCAAATTGCCCCACAGTGCTGCATGAAAACTAGTGTACAAACCAAGAGCTAGCTACCATCATACAAATTTAAACAAATACTAAATGGATAGAATAAGCACTAGTTGTTTTGCCATTTTTGCACATTATAAATTCCTTTACATAGACTCATGTGTGCAGTGAGAATAAGCGAACAATCTGACAAAGCCTATTATACTGCTGTTTGGTCTAAATTATGCTTCATTCCCTAATGTTCAGCCCCATAGACAGAGCTGCTTGATGTAAAAAGTGTTTTTGTTTGTTCAACACCATAAACATTGTAGAGACTACTGCACTAGCTTTATTGTTCTGCTCTCCTTGTTTCAGCACCATGGACAGAGCTAGATACTGTTGGAGAGTATGTCTGTATCCGAACCCATTCACTATTCACTATTCACTATTAAAGTCCACTTTATAGTTCACTCAGCAAGTTTTAGTGTTGTCCAAAATGTCAAGTAAGAATTATTTAAACCTATATAGCGGACTCAAGCTACTCAAACCCAGTAGCACTTGCAAATTAGCATCATGTATTATGCAGACAGAATTAGATGTTAAATATAAATAAAAGCCATATTAAAGAAGATGTTTAAGAAGATGTCCAGATGTTTTTTTTATTCATCCATCAGGTATGTTCCTCTACACAGAAAGCTCTTTGCAGTGAGTATTATAAATAAGTGAATGATTTGGCAGTACAACACTGGTTTAAATGATGGTATATTTCCTTAAGATTCAGCAACATGAACGGAGCTGGGTGTTGTTAATATGATATCTTTGTTTATCTCTTCTAAATTGCTCTTTCCTCCCTCATATTTAGAGCATTACACAGAGGTGAAGCTATGGTTTCTCTTCAGTGCTCTGCACCGCCTCAGTTTCAGCACCATGGGCAGAGCAGGGTTGATGCTAAGAGTATGATACTGTTGCTCATTATTTGTCCTGCCCCCTACATTTCAGCACTATGGACAGCGCTGCGTATATAACGAGTATGATACCGGTGTCTTGTTTATTCTAAATTGGGCCTTAATGTACGTACATACGTTGCACAACTCCTGGTGTAATAACCAACCCGTATGTCCCTTGATTTCTCGTTAAGAGACAGAAACCTGCACTGTATGCTTCCTGTGGGCGAAAATGAAAGCATGTCTGGATCCCGCCGCCGCGATGACACCGACTGAGCTCTGCATCTTTAAAACAGAAAAAAGAAAGCAAAAAGAAAAACACACAGGCAGCTCAGTCATAACTGTGGGATGATAAGGACTACCTCTTTTTACTTTTGGAGAGAGCCAAGCCGTTAGGAGAGCATTCAGGATCAGCTGTTCAACACTGGTCTCTCATTGCTGGAAGTCGGGGCTGAATCAGTCACATGACAGAACTGGAGGCAGAGATCTAGAGAAAAGGCACAGCATTTCGGCTTGCACCGCCATACTGTATTTTGAGCCATATCACATTTTTATTGCAACATTTTACTCCCGCTCGGTGAGTACATTTCCAATGGCTTTTTTTTGTAAGCATTTTTTGTCTTTTTAATTGCCCCCTTTTTTATTTTTCCTCCTTTTGCTGGTGTTTGAATTGAGCATTGACATGGTGGTTTTGAGCGTTTTTCACATCCAGGCTTCAAGTTTTTAGCATGCAGTTATTCTGATCGAGAGTCCCGAGAGGGTAAACGGGTGCGTTATCGGTCTTGAGAAAGCCTTTACTTGCTTGCAGTTTTGTTTCGAGGGTCGAAACCAAGCAGCTTTTGTCAGTATTGAGATTTTTGAAACATTTATTGGTGGTTTTGAAACATTTTTATTTTTTTGTTTCTGTCGACTTTTGCTGTTGCTATGCTTTGGTTTGCATTTTGCAGTGTTGTTTGTTGCCTTCGAGTTTTGTGATTTTCATGTCTCGGTGAAATCCCACCGATCAGACCCTTGCTTTTACTTTGTTCCCTCTTTTCTTTATAAAGAAGGAGTCATTTTTAAAGCCCGATGACGTTTTAACGTGATACTTTTCTTGCAGCTGAGCTCACAGGTTTGTTGTTTTTGTGTTTCTCTCTTTTTTTTTACGATTTCATTATACTTTTGGCTGGTGTCAGTGTTCAAGTATTTTTGGATGTTATCATTTTTTTGAATAGATGATGCTGGGTGGACAAAGGGAGTTTTGATTCTTGGGGGAGTTCAATGCGTTTTTGTTTTCTGTATCAACGAGGATGAACAGACATTTTCCCTTTTGCAGGTATATAATATGAGTGGATAAGTGACACGTTTCTATATGTGCAATAAAGAAAAAGGTGACAGAAATATGCACCTGTGGCTGACGTGTTATTTTGTAAGGCTGGCCAAATTGTTCCTTATAGAGATGGCATTCTTTATCAATGTTATCTGAAGGTTACCTGATCTGATCGATTTGACCGTAATGCCTCATTTAAAAAAAGAAAAAAAGAAAAAAACAAATCCCCAAGAGATGTGATCAACAATTCAACAACAAGGATTGGAAATCACACGCATTTTGATCACAATGTTTTCTTTGTTTTGAGTTCTTCTTTACCAACAATCAAGCCCCGTCGCAGCTGAGGAATAAATGTAAGTAGCTACATTCAGGACCTGAAGGATGCACTGTAACGACTGTAATGATCTTCCACAGATAAAGTACATCCAAACTCTATCCATATGTCAACCTGGAGGTGCAGAAAAAAAACAAAAAAACAATTAAGGCTCTCTTTGCTGCAGCAGGCGTCTGCAGTATGCTACCAAGTCAGTTGTTGGGAACAATAATTAGGATAACCTCCGTTTTCACTACAGTATGTCTTGAGTAAATTATTGTGCTACACTTAAGTGCCCTTACTTATTGCTGGACAAACTCAAATCGGCTTTTGTGGGCCTAGATTCATAAGTACACTTGGATTTGTCAAATCAGATTTTGCAGGAAATGAATAAAGCTACTGACAGGACTGGAAGAGGACTTAGAGTGAATTAATCCTTCAAGAGGCAGGTTTAACTTCAGATTATTGGTGTGCTGCAGGGAAATGCAAACACGAGTAAATAGATATCATCCCGTCTTAGAGAAGGGCATTGCCTGCAATTAGTTACTGAACAGACATTCCAGTGTTTTCTGTTTTGTAAGCTATTCTGCTGAGTGTTATGTTCTGTAGACTTGATGGTTTTGAGCCACTGTAACATTGCTGTGTGTCCATAGCAGTGTGCAGAGGAAACTTCCAGAGTTAGGTCTTGGAGATGAAGAGTCCCCAGTCAAAACAAAGTACTGGAACTAAACAGAAGCCCACAAGTTTTAGTTGACTTATTTGGGACTCATTTAAATGATTTCTCTGTAACCCAAAGTTCTGGCTATAGTTTAAACTCACCATTCTGAGAATTTAGTCCAGGATCTCATCAATTTGCTTCATCCATATGTTTTCAGTTTAACAGAACACAGGTTTTGTCAGTGTAATATTGTAAGCCTATAAAATATATGAGAGTGGACCATTAAGTCTGAGTATAGACCGTTAAGCCTTAGTGTCATTAAACAGGCAGCCATAGTGTATCAAAATCATAAAGTGGTGACATGGAATATTAATAAATATCGACTGCAAAAGTGGCTAGGCAAATTTCCATTTTTTAATGAGGCAAACATATCAGAGCAATCAATTTAAAATGTTTCATTACTGTACTGAAAAGTTGTTATCGTGTATTGATTTCTCTTCCTCCTGCTGAATCTATGCAGGTCATAAAGCAGATGTAGATAAAGAGCTATAGCAAAAGGTTTTAATGGTTTTCAATTTAGAATCAGTATCTACAGTCCAACAAGGAACTGTAACATGTTAGTGTTAGAGATGCATACTGTGCTTTATAGTCTGAAGATTCAGTGCATGGGTGGATTGCAGGCCTCCTTAGTCACAGAGCTGTCATTAAATTCCCACAGTTAAACCAGAGTTTTGGTGCAAACTTGCCACTGTGTCTTGCATATATAAAAGGTTCCTTTACACAGTTGTTAAAATAACATCTCACATTCTGTCCCTGATTTGATTCAATTAAAATTTCAGCAACTTCCTCATAGCAGCACACACTTTCTTCCTGTTTAGCTATGCAGAATGGGCAGCTCACAAACAACCAGCTTCTATAGTATGTAAACAGTAGCCTTGCAAGGTTTCAATAAAACACCTTCAATAGCATACCTTCAGTTGACATAGATTCAAACATATATAAAAAAAAAGAATCATACATTCACTGGATTTCAAACCTCATCTCAGTTGCATAACGACACAGCGACATTTCCTCACGCCACTATTTGAGAGGTGTTACTGCCATGCCGTCACAGTACGAGCTCCTGGACATCTCTCCTGCTAGGCATTATGATAGCTTCTATTACATCCTGCGGTGTTGTGTCTCCCCTCCAGGCAGGTTTCCTGTTATCTGGGCCGAGCCAGACTTGCTCAAGAGACTCGCAGAGAAATATGATAGCTCATGTGTGGCTATACCTCTGCTACCATGAATAAAACATCTCGCAGGAGCAAGTTGTGTATACTAAGCATGTGCTTAACTATAGGACGTGTGTGTTTGTATGCATGCTTGTTAATCTGAAGATAACTGTTTATGCAGTGGGGGGGTGCTTTGGCTAGAATTTGTATCCATCCCATTGAAACAGCAGTTTAGGTTTCAGCATAACAGAGTCAGAATAGTTGAAACATAATGTATACAGTATATATGTGGAATCTTGCATCTTTTCAACATATGTTATATAATTATTACAGGGTGTTGGATTTAGTAGCACTGTAAGCATAGATACATGTTAGAAGCACAGATGTATCTTCTGCTCTGTTTTGCTCATTAGTGAACGTTTTACTACACATGCAGTGTATACTTAACAACCAAAATATGAACTAAATAAGATGAGAAATATGGAAATATGTGGAAAAGAGCATATGTCAAGTTGACTGCTCTAAACATTGTTTTCTTCAACCACTGTAAAATGTTTGAAAAGGAATCTGAAACAAGTTCTCAGAAGCATTTGTGGAGCTTCACTGAGTGTATTGGTCCTTTCGCTCCATGAATGCACACAAGTAGTTGATTTTTTTTCCCCCACCTAAATGGCCCTTTTATGACTTTGCATTAGCTGAATGTAGGTAGCTGCAATGTCAATCTAAAGTTTACACTTTCAGACTTCACCATTGTACATCTCATTTAATCCATTGCTGAACCTCACCTTACCTCTTAATATCTACCATCCATATCAATCTAGTTCAATTATAATATAACTAGCCATCTTACATAATGATTGTAGTATATCATCGTTATACCAACATTTGTTAAATACTTTGATGTCTGCATTATTAATGAAGTATGCCTACCTAAAATGATGTTTAGCTTCTTTGACTGAGATACTTAGGCCTACTGATAAATAATGTTTCACTCACATTTATACTACAAAAAGCACCGTCCATTACTGCATTATCATTTATCTCTGTGTCTTAAGGAGACTATTAAAAAAAAGTACAGATTAAAAGTCTTTTTTAGGTTAAAAAACATTCAGTCTCTATGTTTTATAGTAGCATTTGCAGGGCAATAAAGAGGTAGAATCAGGAGCTTAAATGTTCGCAAATCACTGTTTACTGCTCCAGCAGTGTAATTGCTGTAAGCACACAGCTTTAATTGAAAGCAACCCAAATGTGCTGATTTTTATCAACTCAGAGTTTCTTTCATCTGTACTTTGGCAGCTGGACAATCAAATGACACTGTTTAGAGAGATTATAAGGGTAAAATCAAACTGAAACAGTAAGAAGAACCAAACTAGGCTGATGTTTAACTCTCTTAATGAGGCATTCTTCTCCCGCTCCTCCCCCCTTTCAACAGATAAACAGCTTACCTTTGCCACGACTCATTCTGCAGAAATGAGTGTTAAGTACTTCACTGTCCTTTTTCTGAGCTGTTAATTTGATAAGTGGAGGGATCTCATGCTTCATATTCTGGGCAATTAAACCCATATCTGAAGAATAGGGTCAGGCTGAATGACTTTCCACTGTCTATTATGGGAACCATTTGAGTTACAGCGCATCACTTAAGTAAGCCGTCTGCTCTGAGACCTGAGACCTGTGTTTTTAGAAATGTAGATGAAATCAAAGTTTCCTTCGAGTTGTTTAATTTAATTAACATTTGGACTTCAGTGTGTTCAGTGTCACTTGCACAGATGTTTATAGAGACATTTAGAGAAAGTAGTGACTCATAACTAACAGTAAATTACTATTCCTTTATGTTACCTTTGATTAAAAATCTATGAAACAAGATAAAGTAAGAGTAAAAGTTGCATGCATGTGTTAGATGTGAAAGGGTAACTTGAAACTGTATTAATGCAATTTAAAAATGGCCAATTAAACAGCAATCGCTTCATTAGCCCTTAATCACGGAGGAATGACTTTTCCTAGTTTTAGAGGGAAATAAAGTTGTTGGTTAAAAAGTACATCTTAAAGCCTAAAAAGGCAAATGAATTGGAATATATGCAAAGAAAGTAAGTAAGAAGAGTTCATGCTGTTTCGCTACTTTGTTAAGGTATTGATCCAGCCAACCTGATCGCTTCCAGAACACATCTGTTTCAGGTCGAGTTAACATATTCAATACGATTTTTCTTATCACAGCGTTCATCAAATTACATTCAGTAGCAGCATCACATGGCAGCAAAACACTTCAAATGAGTTTTCAGATTACATATAGATTGTGTATTGTTGTCCCTGAAACCTATGTATATTGTTTTTCATCTAAGTAAGGGAGTAAATCATTATTAATTCACATCATGGCAATTTCTGCAGCAGCATCTTCCCTTCTACCCCCCCTCCCCCCTCCCCCGTTAATAAACTGTTATTTTAGAAAGTGGTAAGACTCACTGTGGGTCTCACACTAGCTTGTTTCCTCACATTCATTTAACTTTTTTGGCATATTAAAACCTGTTTTTTTTTTTCCACATGCCGTCCGCTGAGCTTAATCATTAAAGTTGAACCCTCAGGCAGGAAGATGACCATACTAAAGATGACTTGCCGCTCTTTTTCTCTCTTTTTCTGAGAATAATGGAAAAAGTCTCTGCTTGAATATATATACATAGGCATGGAAATGTGGCTGAAATGTTTTGGCAGAATGATTCAGTTTTGCTCCATAAAACATCATGAATATTATAGAGAGTGCACATTTACACAAACGTCTCACACAAACATGCATTAGGAGCAAAAAAGATGAGCAGAATTGAACAGAGGCTCTCTAGCTTTTTCAGTATTTGACTCAAAAAAACAACAATTCAAAATAGTTGTCTTTCTTTACTATTGATTTATTATTTTATTATTTATTTACTACCTGTGACAGAAAATAATCATCTTCATTGTCATCCTCACTATTTCAGATAAGTTAATGAAAGTGTTTTAAGGAAATTCCTAGAGCGTTGGTTCAACACTTCTGTCTTGTTTCTACATAGTACCAACCAAACATGAGTAATATCCCATGAGAAGGAAAGCTGATCAACTATTTAGAAAAGAAAATATATTTTTTTCCTCCCACCAAGGTGAGCAATTGTCTTCAGCTCACTAAAAAAAACACAAATTAGGCACAAAAACCTACACAGCAGATCAAATAGAAACAAAGGGCACTGTAAAACACAAGCTTTTAGGGTTTAAATGCTGATTGCTTTTCAGATTAAATAATAAAAACATTCTTGGTTGCTAGAGGCAACCTAAAAAGCATATTTAATTAATTGAACATTATGATGCAAAAGCCAACACGGGCAATTTCATATTGACCATGGCATGAAGATAATAAGCATGTATGGGAAATATCCATTTGGGAGATAATTGTTGTTTACTGGTAAATAAATAGTTGAGAATCCCTCATGGCAATAAGGACACAGGACTTTTATTGTAGTCAAATTATTGGTAAGAGACAGTGTCAGTGCTCAGTGTCTCCAGTGCAGAGACATGGGTTTAAACAAACAAAGATGACAGCTTGATCCGTGCTTCTCGAACACATATCTGATATGTCCAAGTGGTTGTGTGATGTTCGCTGAGTCGGGGAGAGAAAAGTAAACAAACAAACCTGAAATAAAAAAAAAAGAGGCAGAGGAGCCGTGTGAGGCCTTCCAGAGCAGGTGGCGTAGACATCCAGATGCTGCAGAGAAGCAGCGAAGCAGATAATGTCCTGCCTAGATTACCTCAGGGACACGATTACAGTGGAGCGTCCTCATCTGGGTCAGCTCCAAGCTGGTTCTGCAGGGATCAGCTGTTCTCACTGACGTCCTGCTAGCCTCAGCTGTCTCTCACCTGCTCGTGACCAGCCTGGATGCATTGACACACTGAGATCCGCTATGATGATATGATGCCCCACACTGTATCTACTGTATGGAGACAGCCAAACCAAAGCTATTAACAGCAGGTGATGGTGTTTTAAATAAATCTGTGAATCTTAAAACAGCCAGAAAGAGAAGTCAGAGGTTTACAGCTAGAAAAAGAGTCACATCACAACATCACAAATATGAATCATTACCAGTCTGGACAGTCTGTGATCACTTTATAAAAAAGATGCTGAAGAGCGGAGAAAAGTAAAGTATTTCATATTGGTTTGCTTTGACTGGACAGAGTGCTCACTGTCCTGCTGTGAAAGAGACAGTTTGGACTTCAATACTGAGTCTAAATTTGTCTCTGTGTGGATAGAACTGAACCTGGCACCAAACTTTAATTTACTTTCATGCTTTACACTAAGGAGGCGAGATGGTTCCCTTAATTTCAGCACAATATATTAAGGTGATTTAAACTGATGAGTCGTGTGTATTTACACTACACTCTTGCTTAGTGCTTAAATAGAGCTTAATAAGAGCTTGCATTGGCTTCAAAAAGTATTCCGACCCCTTCACCTTCTGCACTCATAATTATTATATTATTAAATCCCAAATGGATTAAATTAGCTTTTTTTGGCAAATTCATTCTACAAATTGAATTCAGGTGAATTCTGTTAAGTTTGAGTATTAAAAAGTTCTCATTGTCAGAGTAATTCAATGTAAAGACAAAGATATTAAAAATTGATGCAATATACCACAGTATTAAGTACAGAGAAATGAACACAGGGAGAGAATTGTGAGCTGTGCAACAAGAAGGAGGGGGCTGCAAATCCATGAGCAAGCTATCATTTATCATTTGTGTATCAGTGATGGAGGAAAGTTATACATTTAGAAATATCACAAACAGATATTGCAAGGAAATGTACCTCCAAACAGAGAAAATGAGAGATATTTCAACACAGAGGCATCTTGACTCACATACTCACAAGGATCATGACCTCAATTTTCAGTGTCTGCCACGAGGAAAGCACAGGTGCACTCAAGGAGAGACGGCTAGCTACCTGTAGCTATAGCTAGCTATTGAGTTTGTGTACCCTTGAGGGCAAAAACATGTCCACGGAGCAAACCTTTTATGTTTCTCTCAACAAACGGTTCACTCAGGGGTAGCGAGGGACTGTTGGTGATGGTGAAAATGTATTCTGCTCCACATTCAAACTTTGATTGAGCCTAACAGGGAATCCTTAACTGACTGCAGCATATAGACAGACCTGGGGGCTTTTTATTCAGAGAGGTTGACACAGTCATTTAAATGTAGTCTAATCTTCATGGTGTTATTTTGTTCAGCAGAACTTTTACTAACTAGGAGTGTAATGCAAAAAAAGGGCTATTTCACTTCATGCATGTTATCACCATCTTCTCATCTCTTGGTTTATCAGTATGTGGCACAAAGTGAGCCCAACCCATATATGTGATAATCCCCTTGTGTGTTTGTGCATCCCGAACTGGATTGCACACAAACCACACTGAGATTAAGAATGGCAAATGTCAGTCTGATTGCACTTAGGCTGCAAGCACCCTCTGAGCTAAATCTGAGTTTCAAAACAAAACCAAAAAAAAGACAAAAACATCTGTCTCAGTCAAATGTTACTCTACTCACCACCGTATTTATGGGTAAAAAAAAGAAAAAAAAGAAGTCCCATCATTTAATTCCCCACTTAGCCTGGAAAAGCAATCTTCTCCTGAAACATTAATAGCTTGTTGACGTCTTGCAGTGAGCCACAGTCTATCAGGTGGTGTGTGTAAATAAGGCTTCATTCTTCACATTGATTTTTTTTTTCTCTAGGTTTTGACATCAGAGGAAATCAAGGAGCTCATTGCTGTATGTACTCTCAGATACAAGCGAATATTTTAGTCTTCACTTCGGTTTCCATCGTTTTCTCTTACAAACATTCCACATTCATCACTCTGTAAAGACATGCTTTAGACTTTTGCCTTTTTTATTGTACTAGTTTTTTTTTAAAGTCTTCAATTTATGATATGGCTCCTTTATCAAATAAGTAGCATTATTGGAGTGCATTGATTTTACTTACTTATAATACCCCTGCTTCTTTATGGTAATCTTTTCCTCTGTAACACTTTTAACACAGCACATTTAAAACACAGTTAAGAGTTTCCAGTTTGATTCTACATATCCTATAAATGAGTGAGTCCCAACCACTTTGACTTGTGACCCATTAAAGCAAAGCATGTTTTACTTGTGACTCATCACCTACAACCTTTGGTCCTCCAAAACATGATTTTTCCCCCTCCTGTAGTACCTGACTCAAAGTAAGAAGCTTGAAGTGGATTAAATTCCACAATCATCCAACAATTCACAATAAACAAGTAAAGATTAGAGGAATATCTTTAATGAACATCACTCCCCCCCCCCCTATCATTTCCTATCCTGTTAATTGTCTCATGATTTTAATTGTCTCCAAGTTGGAAATCAATGCTACAAGTATTATCAGCAGGGCTGGATTTAGCTGCTAGGGGGCTGCAGGGAAAAATTTAGCATTTGGGACCCCATTCAGCCCCCCCTGTGTGCCACAACTTAGTTTGGTTATAAATTGATTGAATAACAATTTATTTAGAAATATGTGCTATGTACTGTAAGCACAACTAAAATCATTGAAACTCAACCTGAAGGCATTAAAACTAGATATTGACACAAGACGGGGCAAGATTAGCAAAAATAGGGGTGTCATCTTTCCATTTGAGTTTTTATTCATCAGTAAATCAGAATGTTCTTGTTTGCTCAATGTGAAAACATATCTTCCCAAAGGAGACTGTCTTCAAAAGAAAAACTCCACAATAGGTCATAATATCAGTTACCCAAAAGCAAACTATTTGAGTGTCAGATGGAGGGGCAGTGGCTCAGTTCAGATGATGTATTGTTCATTATTTGGAGAAGGTTGGATGGATGCAAATATTAACCCAACAGAGGACTTTGCCACAGGAGACCGTTGCTCGTCTCCCACGTTCAACCACCAGTGTTACACTTCCAACTGCAAGTGAGGACGGTATTTTTAAAAGGCGTAACTACAATTGTCTCTGTGGTTACTATTGTAGCCATGACGACAAATGTTGTCCAACAAGTCGTAATTTTAACCCACAACTGATGTTTCTCTACCTTTAACAACGTGATCAGTTCCAATCACACAGTGAAACTGGGACGTTTGGGGACCCTACATATTTGGGACTATGGGGCATTTGCCTGCTTTGCCCAGTTGGTAATCCAGCCTTGTCCATTTGCACCTTCACATACTTTAAAAGCATATTAAAGTCAATTAATAGTTTGACAAATTGGCTAATACACATTCATTTTCTTGCCAAGAGTTCCATAAGAAGATTGATAATATTCTAATATTTGTCGGTTAAATATATTTTAAGGCTACAGCCAGCAGCCTTTCATTTTACCTTAGCATAAAGACTAGAAATGGGGACACAGCTGGCCTGGCTCTCTCTAAAGGCTAAGACATAATAAGAATAATGATAATATAACAAAAAGTGTATTTAATGTAGCACCTTTGACATAAATAAAATTCACAAACTCACCTACCAGCACCTGTCAGCTCACTAATTAACACATGATATTGTGTTTTGTTGTTTTAATCCGTGAAAAAGAACAAAGTGTGAAAGCAGCTAATTTTAGTTTTATGGAGGATTCTGTGCTGGACTTTAAACTAACCAGACGCTGGATGTAGCTTTTTATTTAACTTACAAATATGGCAGTCTTATTGATCTGCTCATCTAACGCTCTTTAAAACAAAACAATTGTGTATTTCCCCAAAATATTGAATTATTCGATTAAGAGTATGTTGCTCCCAGTGGGGGAGGACAAGTTTGCTGTGCTGCCGTAAAACTCTTAAACATATGAGTCATTTGAGGTTAATTATTTTTTGAAACTGTATTACAAAATAAAACTTGTATAAATACTAAATGACTAAAAATAATGAGGAAAAAAAGCTTAATTAAAAGCTTAAATTCCGATCATATTTGAAAACACCTACAGTACTATACCACATTACTTTTCTGGACAATTAGCCCCATGTACTTGACACAACAACAGTCTAACTTTATTTGACCAGATAAAATAGACAAAAGATTCTATGTTTATATCATTTTTATTTTATTTTTTTCTATTTCTGTTTATTTTTCACAGCCATGGGGGATTAACTGCAAGGAAAATCCATTTCTGTCAGTTTCTGACTTGTCAGAAGATGACAGTGACTATATTTGTCAGGGGTACATGTAAAGTTGATGCAAGCCACAGGAGCTCTGTAACGCAGGTACAGACACAGTTTCTCCATGTGGTGCAACAATGACCTGGGACATCTGCTAGTGACTCTTCTTATTATACTATACTCTAAAAGACACCTGTCATTGACATCATCAGGGTATACAAACATAATTAAGTAATCAAGCGGACATATTACATATGTAAATGACATTAATTGCAGACATGGGTTTGAAATATTCATTCAAATTAGTCACATCATTTAGGCAGGGATCTCTTTCTAGGGAGTGTAATCATCGAACTAATTAGGTCAGTCAATGCAAGTTGAAACAATTTAAAAAGCAATTTCGGTTTCCAATTAAGAGAATGGAAGTAAT
The DNA here is from genome assembly GCF_027409825.1 of Scomber japonicus. Classification (NCBI taxonomy): domain Eukaryota; kingdom Metazoa; phylum Chordata; class Actinopteri; order Scombriformes; family Scombridae; genus Scomber; species Scomber japonicus. Next base: position 6,952,886 of record NC_070598.1, read on the forward strand.
ATAGGATGCAAATGTGTGAAGCAATCGTAAAGGATAGAAATGCTTGTTGAGAGAAGGAAAATCAACACAACCACAATCTGACGGACTAGTAGTGAAAGGAATGTCATCATAATACTTGAACTGTAGCTTTTATTCTTTTTTATAGTTGTTGGTCAAAAATGAGTGTGTTTGCTAAGCCTGACAGTCTGTAAGGATTTTTGAAGGTATCTCAGGAACACTTTTCACCGCTGTCGTGTTGAATAGTGTTAGATGAAAACCAAACAGTCTTCCACCTTTCTCATACAAAACAAACCACTTAGGAGAGTTCATAGCCAGTTGGAGAAGTGCACACACTGTTCAGACACACACAGAACAAATAGACCTGATGCACTCAGCTAACTGTCTAGTTCAACACATGTTACAAGGTCACCGTTTGATACTATGATTACTTTTTTTTTTTTTTTTGCTAAATCTGAAGCAAACATTTGACATTGAAAAAGAAAATTACAAACTGACAGGATTTCTAAATATGAATAAAGGCAAACAGACAGTTAGCAGTTTGTTATGATGTGACTACACATTGGATATGAACAGATAATGCGCTCAAGGCAGTTACTTACAGCATCTGAATCTTATGCTGTCATTTTTTGTCTTTATACCAAATAAATCTCACACAGACATCAGGATTTCTGTAGTTCACTGAGGTTAAATATTCATAAATCTGTTCAGAAATGTGCATATTTTGTCTCATAATCCTCAGTCAGACTTTTCCTTCAGTATCAAAGCAATCCAGGTGACTGTACAGTGTTAACAGTAGTAGCCGAAGCAGCAACACTTTCCATATGTACAAATAGGCAAAACATAAAGAATTGAACATATTTTTCAGTTCAGTATTTCAAGATTTCGGGGTTCATCCTCAAATCCCCAATGACTTTTTAGACCAGATTTGTTGTGCAGTACATGCAGGATCAAGTTTTCAGCGTTGTCGTACCGGTGTTATTTTTACTTCACGGTCCCACATTGAAGCCTGGCACCTTGAGCAACTTCACAGTAGACAGGAAACTGCTGAGCTGATGTTAGAAACCATCTCAAAAGTACAAAATGCCCAAGAGATTTTCAGTTTTTTGTCAACAGCTTTATCTTCTTTTTTTTTTAAAGATACTTCATCCCATTCTGTCCTTCCAGTTTTGTTTTGTTTTTTTAAAGAAAACTCATGTGATATGGCCAAATGATATTCTGATCCTCTTTCTGTTACTCATTGCCACCTAGACCAGAAACAGCTGCCCAGTTTTAGACTTAGTTTGGAGTAGTTGGAAGATAGGGTTCAAACACAAATCATGAATACATGGTTAAAGCACTATATTTTGTATATTTTTTGCCGCTAACCCTAACCCTAACCCTTAACCCTTTTTTGCTAACCCTAACCCTAACCCACCTAACCCTAAAAAAAAAAAAAAAAAACGGAGACACTAAACTACTGCCATACTTCCTCCACCTCCATTCCACACCACACTTTATAAGGACATGGTTAGCCCAAGTCTGTAGGCTAGAGCTCTAACCTTAACCCTAACCCTATGTTCTTCCACAACCCCTGAACCCCAAGCCCAGAACCCCAACCCCAACCCTAACCCACCTAACCCTAACCCTAACCCTAAACCTACAGTATATGTACAGTATGAGTAGAAATGACAGTAGAATACTATTGAACACAGTAAGTGAATGAATGAATGAACAACTTTAGCTATAGGACTCTAGTCAAATTTGGTATCAATCAAATAGAAATATCATTGTAACATAAACAAATATATATATATATATATATATATATATATATATATATATATATATAATAAAAACTTTTCATCCTACTGTATAATTTAAAATGTTTGCAAAATATTGTGTTGCTGCTTCACCCTCAGCAAATTTACAACAGGAGCACGAGAACACTGATGAGATGGTATGATGAGACTTGTCCTCATGGTCTTTTTTTTTAAATCTTTTTGGTGCATATTATCCTCATTCTCAGTCTCCTCTCTTCCCTCAACAACACCCTGCTCTCCATCCTAAAAGATCTCAGCAGGCGCCCGGTAAAAAAAGACAGATGCTTTGTCCATTCATTCAGTAATTACATTCTACTGCCAGGTCTTTGCAGGCTGATTATTTAGCTGTCTGTCTCGTTCTCTTTATCTATTGGCAAGCCACTTCTTCTGTGTTAGCTCTGATTCAGGCGCTCAGGACAGCAGCACATTCGCTGATAAGACTAACATCCAGAAACATCATCCCAGCTGCGTTAAACAACGAAGAGGGCTGAAAGTGATTGACCTGCCAGATTTAGGTTTTATTTGAACTTCCATTTGGGGAAATTAGAAGGAGGAAATAATAATAATTGCTTTATCAAAACTGACAAACAAAATCTAAATGGTTTAACTGCTTTGATTGTAATGAATTTATTGTAGCAAAATGATATGGGGAGAAGCTAAACAGCAGCATATGGCAGGTGATTTGTGCACAGCTAAAGCAATTAATCAATGTATATCGCCTATACAGTCACAGTACACAATGTTTACTGTGGCTTGGCATCTTAATTCAGAGAAAACATGAAGTTAGACCTCCAGAAAAATGGTAACAAATTTCTCTAGGCTTTATTTTTCGCTTTGCTTTTTCTTCTTCTCCAATTCTCCCCCCCCCCCTTGCCTTTTATCAGAGAGTCACCAGCTGTTATTGCAGATCCATTTCTATGAAAGCACACAAGAAACTGCCTATAGTCTCCTCCGTCTCTGCCTGTCCCACTCAATCGCTCTCTGGCTTCAGCTGTCTCATCTAAGCTGATTTTCCATCCCTTTCTCTGGAGGAGCCCACTGTTGCCACTCTTTGATTTTGACACACAGATCTGCCAACATCAGCCCTCGGTGGCACAAAAGGAGAGCGGTGAGGTGCTACAGTAGGTGTTGAAGAGGTTGAAAGTGGCTTGAGATGCTATTAAAGCGAGGTGTAGTGACGGGGAGTTAATGGCAGAAAGGAAAAAAGTTGGAGGTGATGCCGCTGTGATTCACAAATTGCTCAGATCAATGTTTAAAGAGCACATGGTGTAATTAGTGGGAGTCTATTGTGCTCATAAATCTTTCTTTTGACTCTTTTATGCAAACTCTACCAAGGCAGGCATGGGCGTTAAACATTCAATTGCCCCAGCAATAACCACCAAACAGCTGCACTATACTGTATCAGACAGCAAGTGCATTAACCTGTCTTGTTACTTACTGCTGTGGCAATAATGAGAAGCAATGTGGGCACACTAGCATGGAGATGAAAACTCCACATGCATATTAGGAAAAAAGGAAAATAGGAAAGGCACAAAAAAATAATGTGCTGCTTTAGTTTTTATTCTTTCTCTCCATTCTCTATCAAGTTCTGGCTCACACACGTCCTTGTTCAGCCACTCCACTAAAGTGCACAAGTGAGAGGAAGTAACGAAGGTCACCTTAATAATATCCTGGCTCCAGCCTCTTAGTGCAAAAAAACCCCCACCAAAACAAAACACAACAAAACATACTGACTGAGTTGTTTTAATCAATTTCAGTTCAGAGGCACCGCAGGACATCAACAAGCTGGCAGCTGATGGAAGCCCATTGCATATTCTTTGGATAAGAAGCAGAAAGTGTGACTATGAAGATGACATTGGCTCAACATGAAGTACAATAGCTCTTTGTGACATGTTTGGACAACTTTCTTGTTAGCTCAAAGTGAAAATATATCTTGTGAAAGGAGACTGTCCTCAAAAGAAAAACCACACAATAGGTCATAATGTCAGTCGCCCGAAAGCAAATTATTTGAGTGTCAGATGGAGGGGCACTGGCTCAGTTCAGATGATGTATTGTTCATTATTTGGTGGAGGTTGGGTGGATGCAGATATTAACCCAACAGAGGACTTTGCCACAGGAGAGTCACACTTACAACTGAAAGTCAGGACAGTTTGTTTTTTTAAAGCATAATTTTCTTCTAACCTTGACCCTGTGGTTGCTATTGTAGCCATGCCAACAAAGGTCACCCAGCTTTAAGGAAGTCGAAACTTTAAACCACACCTCATGTTTCTTTACCCTAAACAAAGTGATAATCTTACCCCCCCCCCCCCCCTTAATCAAGTGTTTTTTGTGCCTAAATTGAACCAGCCCTTAACCACAGTGTTTTTTCAAATCATAAAATATCTTTATTTTTTGGAACAGTTAAAGAAAGCACAGGCAAATAATAATGTCCTGCCAATTACTGTCGATAGGGGCTCCAGATTAGAAAATGTTCCAATGTGTTATTCTTGAGTGAGCCTTATTTCCAAACCTGCTTGTCTACAGATGAGGGGGGTTAAACACAAATGCAGAATGCTGTGTATAAGCTACATGAAGAAAAGCCATGATATTTGACATTAAAGGAACAAAAAAAATAGTTTTCTCTTGCGACCACAGGACTGTAGTGTTGTGAAAAAATAAATAAAAATCTTTTATGACCAATGTCATAAAGCTGGGATCATAAAAATCTGCTAAAAGATCCTTAAGTGTAGGCTGGAGAGCACATTGGAGGAATAATACAGATCAGGTGGAGGGTAATTACATTTTCTGAGTGGTGTGTGGACACTTATTAATAAGGTCAAGGTGACATAGCCAAAAACTGGGCCTTACCTTCCAAATATCTAGAGGATTTGGACCTTTATTGAGGTCACATGTTACTTCAAAGCAACTTCCACCCTCATCAGAAAATTTTGACCAGACGTCAAAAGGATTGACGTGTTTTAATTACCAATCACTTGCTTTATTTCATATTTTACTCATTTAGTTAAAGGTAGAGTCAGTTATTCTGGAAAAAAAAACATAGTTGATATTTTAAGTGAACACCCAAACAAACACACCCCTCCCTTTATGCTCCTTCAATAGCTCCGACCCTTCATATTCATGAAAGCACATTGCCAAGGCAACGACCAAATGAGAAATATGGCAGAATCCATAGCAATGAGTCACTCTCGTTCATCTCACACATTATCATGAGCGGCGGGGGGGGGGGGGGGGGGGGATTGTCTCAAGTGAGCACAACAGTCCATCTACACGCTTCCGCCTCTCTGCAGCCTCGCCACTTCTCACTTGACCTGTGTTTAGTGTCTCTGTCCACTGGAGCAGCCGTCTGTCAGCTGGAGAGCTCAGAGGACAGCAGCACAGGACAAACTGCCTCCACCAAGTTGACTGACACCAGAAATTTACTGAACCAAAACAGTTTCTACGTCAGCTCCACGGAAAGAAATCTACAGTGTTTTTATTTGTTGATTCAATAATACAGTTGATGAGTTGAAAACACATATACAGCTGGATGTATGTGTAATTTAAACAGCTGTCTGCTCAGATTACGCTTCACTGAAGGTGACAGAAAAAGACTTGGAGCATGTCTATGTGAGACTGACTTGGATTCAGTCTGGATTGATACATTTAATATAATAGAGGCAAATCAGTTCCACTTTCTACATCTTCTTTACTCCCTCCCCCCACATCATTCAATGGGTGCTGGAGTCAGGAGACTGTCACGTCCAGACAGCTGCTCTGATGACTCCCCCCCCCCCCCCCCCCCCCCCCCCCCCGGTCATGTGCATAAGCATGAATGACCCACTGCTGCTGATTGGCCGGTGTAGTTTTGTGTGGCTCAGTCCAAGCCACTGTGTCTACATGCCCATCTACAGAGCCAGGGCTGGCTATGAACACTGGATGATTTTCAGCACACACACAGAACAGACAGCTGAATTTGATAAAAAAAAGTGTTTTGGATTAGAATTGCTGACTCTACTTTTAATTTATTAGTTATACTAAATGTAAGACATAATGTTTTATTTAAGTATTTTTTGTAGACCTAAAATAATGAAACTAAAATAAAATGAAATTCAAACACAACATTGAATTTAGTCAATTAGAGCCCAGTAATTTAACACAAACCTCAATCTAACACACAGCATAGTTCCACCTCATATCATATTCACTGCATATAACATTGCAAATAATAACCCATTCAAGAATATTCTGCTCAGGATTAACACTGCTATAAAGATGATACATTAGGAGCAGATAATGGTGAATAAAGTCTTTAAATCTGTTGCTTAAAGCAAAGCTATGACATTTCTATTCCATTATCTTTTAAGATTATTGGCAAGCACGTCCTGATGATGAAATAAAAAATCCCATCACCCCAGGTGAGGACATTATAGGTTCCATTTACTATAATAAATACTGTCATAAGGAATTATATCTTCAATATCTTGCACTGACCCATGGTGGGAGAAATTATATCTAAAAGGTTGTGAACGCATCCCTAGTCCAATCCATAACTCGACTTGCAAGCCATGCTTGTGCTCTACATAAAAAGCTTTGCTCTGTTATATAACTTTCGATTTTTGACCCAATTTCAACTCTTGTGCAGTATCACTCAAACAGAGAGAATGAGAATTCATTGTATGTGTAGTGATGCATACAGTCCTGATCAGAGATGGCAATTCTGCAACCCACATTTGTAACTACTGCAATACCTCATTTCCCCAACAAACTGTCTCAAAAGCGAGGCAGCAATGCAAAACATTTCCAAGCAGTGCTGAATCATGCTGTCTCATGAGGGAAATCAACACATTAAAAGCAACAGAAATACTCCATGTAGAGTCTGAAAATGGTTTTCCATGGCCTTGTTGTTCTTTCAAGTCTTGTCTACTGCTTTGAATCTTTGCCAGTGTCAAAGTAATGTGTCAGGATGTGTCATTGTCTTATTCAGGCAACACTTTTCAGAGGAATCTGTTAAGGGCTCCCAGTTTTTTGAGGGGCAGGATTGGTGGAGTGATGTGCAAACACCATCCGGAGCCTGTTTATTTTTCAACAGCCCTGCGCTGATTGTATTTTGAGTGACTTAATAAGTGTCAAGAAATTTGGAGAAACTTTGCTGGGTTTGACACATCACGCAGTAAAGGTCAGCAGAAATTAGTGGAGTAGGAAGGAAACTTAACCTTTCCTTGAGTTGACTGACAGGGAGACAGAAGTAGCTTGATTGCAGCCATTGTGTACTCTTGTGTTTGATGATAATTACATGCCCTGTTGTTTGCCCAGCAGCATAAATATTTCATGAGTTCCTAGATTTAGAAGGACTGAAAGATTTTTCTGTCCTGTAGCACAAACTAACTTTAAGATATCTGTGCGGCGGAGTTGCAGTGGGTGTTATACAATACTAATGACTTCCACTGGTAATGACATTTGTGGCTTTCTGCCCTGATTCTTGCAAGTGTGTATAAATGCTGAGCAAGGAAACAGGCCAGTTCATGTCCAAAAAAAAAGACTAAATTACTATTTTGACCTCAGCAACCACAATTGCCTCTTTTTAAAAAATGACTGGATCACAAAGTTCACCATGCCGTGAAAAGTAAAAGTTTAATTGCAAAGTTGTGAGACATAAAAAAACAATATTAACATTCATATCACAACCATTTTGGAGTTTGCAGTGTAATTTGACTCTATAAACACCATCCTTCCCTAAGTGGCAACACAAACACTATCTCTACTTTCCTATAGCATTATTATATTCTCCCAAAAATGATGTGTTCTGTTTCTGAAACATTACCATTACACTGTATGTCAGCACGGCATATTTGCAGTACTTACCGACACACTGAACTGCAGAGTGGCAGCAGCATTCCTGTCTGCTGCTGTGTGTTGTTCAAAGAGAATTCTTTACGCCAGCAAGATTTGTGTCTGCTATATACAGCGCATAATAAACATGACCCAGCGGCACAAACGAGCACACTTCAGCACTTGTATTGATTACTGGTGGAGGGATAAAGAATATAGCATCTGTAGACACAGCTGGGTTTTGATGAACATTCCCTCTTTGGAAACTATCTGAGAAATGCAGCTGAACATTAAGATCCACCCCCTTTCTGATGCACTGAATGGTATCATAGAGGCGTCTTTGCAAAACATCCTTAAGAACAGCGTTTTATTGTCATAGATTGTAAATTAAAAGCATTAAAATCTTCTTTCTGTTTTACCTACTTTGTCTCACACTGAGGAAAAACCTGCTATGGAGCCAGTTTAACAGAAGCACAGAGAGGGGGGTTGTAGCACATTCATGACTCTTTAGGGTATAGCTTTCCATATGCTTAATCACAAGTACTAAATTGAAATGTTCACAGTGACCTTACCAATTGTTTTATATGAGAAGTCTGACCTTGTGAGCATGTTGAAGGGGTTTAAATTATAAGATGTTCAAGAAAAGGAACAAAAAATACATGTTTTTTTTGTTTTTTCTTTTTACAATTCTCAGTCAAAAAGGATAAACCTCATAAACAATCCATGACATCCTTAAAAATGTCACCTCCTTAGAAAATGTTTCACTTCTCACACAATGGCGTGCAGAGTCTTTGCCGCCACAGGGCAAGCCAATTGTGTTCACTGTGATTATTCAGACAAGCAGTGTTTTCAGACTAGAAACTGTCACTTTTTCAGGTGATTCCTGATTATGTTGTACAAATGATGTGTCAACAGTGTGCAATACAATTTTTTATACATGTTTACTGACAACATCTGGGTAATAGATGCATTTAATATAAATGCTGTGTTATTAAAATACATATAGTTACCTTCAATATATGTATTCCTGGTTTTCAAGGCTACACTATACTCAAATGTCACAGTGATCATCATGTTCTCCATATTTCTGATTACTGTTTGCGTCCTGCTCAGAGACAGGCTGAAGTTTCTCAATATTTGAGGATGAACACATTTTGTTTTTTACCTGCTTGAAAAAAAGAAATGAACCTTTACACTGAAGTGGAGACAAAACTCTCACCTCTCAATTTGAGTGCCAATTTAGCATAATCCAAGTTTTAAATTACAAGGCAGACACAATTGTTTCTTAACTGAAAAGCTAAAAGCAAGAACAAACCAGTGGGGCCACAAACAAGGTCAACAGAAAAACTCTTACTGACCTCTTAGTAACTGAAAGGTTATTTTTTGAAAAGCATGAGACATACTGTATGAGGATTGTGGTGGTTTTCAAATCCAAACCAGCAATCTAAGGTAACAAGGGCTCCATACTCTATGTTAATACCAGCAGACCAACATATTCTATGTGGTTAAAGGGAACATATCATGCACACTTCCAGGTCTATTTTTATAGTCTGGGGCTCAACTGATATATCTTTGTATGATTTTACAGGTTTAAAAAAAACTCCTTCTTATTCCAGTCCTTATGCAGCCCCTCAGTTCAGCCTCTGTCTGACACAGGATGTTTTTGCTCCTCTGTAGGCACTACATTAATAATCAGTAAGATTTCACCTTTTTTTTGTTATTCCTTACCCGAAATGGATGCATCTTAAATACATCTTAGAGCCCGATTCTAATCCAAAATATGCATGTGGATAATATGGATCAACCTTAGTAGCCTTACCAACAAAGGCTCAATCAACAATCAAACAACAACAATCAAATGAAGTGTCGAGAGCACACTGAAGCACTGGCTTTTAATTTTCTGGGAGCTTTTTTTTTTCATATGTTCATCTCAGATTTGAAACTGTGACCATATTCAACACAGATATCCAACATCATAACAGTATTAAAAATAACAGAAAATTATAAATAAAAAAAAAGCATGATATGTCTCCTTTAATGTTTGTTAAACCACGTCACTGCAGAGGGGAATGAAATCAGATCCATCAGATTAAAGAGTAATAGTAAACACATCTGTCAAACATTACAATGAAAACATTTGAGAACGAGAAGACAAATTGTTAAAGAGACCATGTACTGTATGTCAAGCTGGAGGCTGAATGAGTGCTACAACAATAGCCTGCTGCTTACAACTCTGTTACAACTCTAACAACTGCCATAAAATCAATACTTGGGCATTTTCCCAACTCGCCGACTGGCCTAGTGCCAGAAAACAGGACGTGACATGGAAAAGTGACATCACCTGCAGAGGTTGACGACAGTGAGCAGGTGTCACCCAACCGCATCCTCATCCAGCAGCATTCATGTGCCATGGCCTCGACTGATATAGATACAGAGGATTACCCCACCTGACATCAGAAGAAATCCTTTAAATGAAGGACACAATGTTTTCTACCCTGCATCAACAAATCCAGTGGATGGGTTCTGTTTGTTCTGATATCTTCCCACCTGGATGACTGAGATGACTCTACACGCGGCCGTTGGACTATTCCTGTCCAGTGGTGATAAATAATAGGCTGTTCGACCGACTAGTTTGTCAAATGAAAAGCAATCTGCAAAACACACTATCTATTTATCCTCAGGAGTCTTGAAGATGTTTGTGTGGAGTCATTTTTTTATGTGAGTATTTAGAGTGAAAATAAGACATGATTCACTTTGCTTGTGCGTAGCTTGACTCTCCAGATGTTTGTATAAAACTGAAACATTTTTAGAAGGTCATTGTACAGGATTGGACACATAATATACAGATCCAAAGAAAATCTTCAAGTGAGTCCTTAGTTTGTGAAATCTACAGAAAGTTAAAAAAAAAAAAGAAAGGGAAAAAAAAAAGCATCTGTATTGTTTGTTAGTTTTTCTTAAAAATCTTTTAACATGCTATCAGGACTAACTCATACTTCTCAGCCAAACATTGGATTTTATTTAACCCTCCTTTTGTCCTCAAGTGAAGGGAGGGAGGGAGAAAGGAAGGAAAGAAGGAACGAACAAATGAACGAAGGAAGGGAGGAATGAAGGAAGGAAAGGAGGGAGGGAGGAAGGGAGGAAAGGAAAGAAGGAAGAAGGAAGGACAGACAGAGGAAATAAGGACAGAGGAAAGAAAGAGAGAAGGAGAGACTGAGGAATGAGGGAAGGAGGGAAAAAGGGGGGTGGAGGAAGTACAGACGAAAGGATTGAAAGTAAAGAAGACGGAGTCAATTTGACCCGGGAGGACAACACGAGGGTTAAGAATCATATTAAGGAATAGTTTTGCTTTTAAGATGTATGCACATGTGATTTGTAAGGGATTTGTCACATTCACCAATGATTCACCTCAAGTTTTCTTTTACTGTAGGCAGAAATAAAAACCATGAATGGTCCAGATATATCATATGAGTCATGTACTGTACAGTCTGCCTTTCTTCACAAATGAAACACAGTTTAAGATAAGGATTATAATGTTTTATTCTGAATGAATTTGAAATGTGAAGGAGAAATCATCTACAGTACAATAAATATAAAAACCTTGAATACATACATTTTTAAATTAGTATTCTGTAGACCATTTCCAGAGTGATTTACAAAGAGGTTCAACATTTTTATTTTTTATATTGACATAACAACTTATACAGTTCAGAAGTTTTCACACTCTGACAGTGTTCTTATGCAGAGGAACATCCTCTATTATAACACCTAAGAGTGTAACATCACCTTCTGTATAATATAATCTAAAGGTATTGACTACCCACACTGTTAAATGTGTTATGTCAGCTGATTTCTGACAGCAGGATTTAAAGCTTAATGGTGTTACATTCTTATTTTTCACTCTCCAGTAACATTTCTTTGAATGAAACTTGCCCACAAATGAAGTGGAACAGGTAACTCTATATAACAATTTGAGGGCATTGATTACATTAACAAGTAACTCTCTCATTGACCTTTTTAAACCTACTCATTGACAGGTGAGAGCATTTTGGGACATTCGCTGAAACAACAGATGCTCACTTTTCTTCAGGGGACTATCTCTTTTAATACTAATGGTTTTTAGAGATGTATAAAATCATGCACAAGACATCAAGAATATTTCCATTTGATTCCATTTGATGGAAAGCTGCAGCCATAAAAAAAAAAGTCTCAGGTTAAAATAGCTCAGCGTAAAAAAAAAAACATAGAGCCCAAATGAAAAGCTTAAGTGAGCCAGCGTGGAATAAGATGATTTATCAGCCGTGAAGCTACTCAAGGGGGAGCTGTTTGTGGACATTAAAACACTCTATCAGTGAAACAATGACATGAATTGCACACTGAATGATTATCTATAGATCATTGTGAACATTTAAGCTATTGTATACTGTATTAAGCCAATGGAAAGCTGTTCCCTAAAGTGTCATCATCATTGTAAACTGGGCTATAGGCAGTACAACAAAGCCATTGTGGATCTCTGCCAAATGATCAACATATCCTATTTTTTTTTATATAAGTAAAATTACACCAGTATACAAATTGTCACCTGTCTAAACCAAAGTGGGCAAACTAAATTATTCATAGAGTAAGAAACACATTTTCATTTTATTAATGTTGTCCTGAAAGTGACATTGAATTTCTATCATCAGTATCTTCCCTTCATATTCTTTTTCATCTCCTGTCTATTACACCCAAATACACCTTCATCAATAAGCTCCCGGGTGAGTCATTAAGAGAAAGTCATTACATGTCTTCTGCATACTGAATAATAGAGCTGGCGGTAGTCGTCTTTGTCATTAAAAAATGTTATTAACCAGGATGCGACGATACCAAGTGGATTCAGCAGGAAACTCCCGGATTCTCAGTGAAAACACTTCAGTCATAGCTGTGTTGGATTCAGTCATTTTATAACAAAAAACACAAGACAACTAAATTGATGAGCTGATGTTATTAGGGATGATATTTGTACGCCTGGCTTTCATGCCAAACCTGCAAATTGCTGCTCGTAACTGAGTTTGTTAGGATGACTGTTTGTATCTCCAAGGATGTAATGAATATCTGACGTGACAGCCATGTCAAAAAGACTAACAGACACAGATTAAAAATAACAGGACATGATTGCCTTAAAATACAATTGTCTCACTGCCTTTATAACAGCATCTGTCTAAATACCAATCACTCTTTCCATTTTGTTGTTGTCCTACTGGCAATATTTCTGCCACTATTTCAGGTAAGCAGGGATCGAATTTCCTTACTGTCACCATTAATAAAGTTAGATTTGTTGTACTGTGCATGTATGTTGCATATATCAAAATTTGACAAACTGCAGCTCTGGGTTTTCTTTTTTTTTTTCTTGCAGCACTCATTAGAAAGCATCATATTTTTGTCACAGGAAAGGAAAAATCCTCTCAGCTGCAGCGTGTATGTGTGTGTGTGTGTGTGTGTGTGTGTGTGTGTGCTGTCACTGTCTTTTGAAATAACCACTGTGCTGCTGTCATGAGTGATAGACTTGAAAATGTATGTCATGTTGCCAAGGACTTCTGATGACTAACTTGGAAGACAGGCAAGCACAGAACACACTGCAAGCCACTGAGCTATGGGAGAAAATGCTGAGGTTTAAAACTACCGAGTGAACAAAATCCCACATTATTGGCTGATTTTTTATATTATTATTATTATTATTATTAGCTGAAATATATATTACATAATACAACATAATATATCATTTTTAACAAGCCACTGTTAATGTGTAGATTGATTATTTAAAGCTGCTGCTGGGCGATGACCCAGCAGAGAATTATCACCTACTGTAACTCTGCCATGTCCCTCTGCTTTCAGCTAATTGTTTTTTTTTTTTTTGTTAATTTTGGTTTTCGTTCACACTCGCTTCTCTCATCAGTGAAAACGCTCCCTGCTTACCCGCCCAACACCAAATGACAGACAGACAGTTAGTGACTAGTTTGTGATCAAAGCATTTAGTCATTAAAGAGCCAAATGTTTCCTGGTAGAGACCAAAATAGAGCTGAAAGGGAGAGTTAATATTATACCTATATTTCTCAGATGCCCAGAAACATGACTACAAACCAATGCTAGTGCTCATGTCTGCTGCTAACAAGTTCAGTTTATAAGGTAATGTGTTTTCAGCTTGCTGCACTGTAAAATGGCCAAAAAAATCAATTAAAGCAGCTTTTAATTGACTTGTCCAACCTTTTTCTTAACACTCTGTTTGGGACACTAAAGAAGCTATGCTATTAATATTTTCTGATGGTGTTTATATTGAAAAACTTTGAAAACATTACAGGACATTTTCATAAGTTTTGTTCCAAAGGCAAAAATGGGCTTTTAACACAGTAATATTCCCAGTATTGCCAATATCCAACACTCTAAGTATTAGCTAACACAGCATGTTGATTTGATTACACACCACATGCTACAGATACAACATCTCTGCAGTCACTCAGAGATGTTGATATATAATGTAGATGCTCGGGGAGGGGTGCAGTGCAATAGGTATCAGTTGTGATTTAGCGTGAGAAGGAGCGGAGGTGATGGAGAGAAAAACATCAGGCCTGTCTATGCTTACTTCCGAGCTCTTCAGAGAGATGTGAGGCAGTAAACACTAAGCTGCCTGCAGCGCTGTCATATTATTGGGTTAGCCATGAAGGGAACCCGGGTTTAATCCTCTTCAACTCTGCAAGGCAAAGCAGAGAATCAGTGTGCTGTGATTATCACATGACAGTGTTTATAGTTTTATTAAAGTAAATCCATAACTTTGCAAGCAAGCAAATCACATGTGATGAGTGAGAATTTGATTTTGAGGTGATTCATTTTGCAGTGATTACAGGATTGTAAAACATTGCTTTCAAGAGGCAAAAGAGAGAATCCACAAGGGAAGCTTATTATTGTGTAATACTTGTTATTACTTCAGCAGCATGACAAATTAACAGGATTCACTCTTCCATGACAAAGCGGTTTATCTATGTATTTTAACCTCCCTGGGGCTGGTGTGGCGAGGCGAACCGCCCCGTCTGTCATCCGTTTCCCCACGATTCTTTGATCATTTTGTGACCTCTCCGCACTCCTCTTCCGCCATCCTCCGCCCCGGAGGTTTATTCACATGATGATTCATCTGGCACTCTATCAGCATTAATAATGCAATCTGACAGATGTTGTATAAGGCAGAGCGTGAGGTGTCACTCACAGCCACAAACAAGTGAGGAAATGGATAACGTGATAAGGTTTGAGAGGGAGACAGAAAGAGGAGGATCAAAGGTTTAGCAGTTCACTTCACCTTAAGTCATTTTATTAGTTTACAGATACAGAGCCCCTAATCCTCTTGGATAAGATTTCACTTGTCACATTTTTTATTTATTTATCCATTTACAGATATTTTTTGGGGGAAGAGTCATATTTATTCAGAATGTAGGACATGGAGATGGATTTTATTTTAGGGATGATAAGTATCTATTAAACCAACACATTACAGTTGTCTAAGTGCAGCTAAAAAACAGCCTGGATGATGCTTTCCATTTAAAGGTGGCCAATCAACCTCAAAGCATCATTCCCATCATAGGAAATTTTGGTTGGCCATTTGAGTGTTTGAGTTCATGCATTGCTCTTAAGAGGATGTAAGTGTTCATCTGCAGCTGGTATGCTATTATTACACGGTCTGGCTTTTGCGCAATGCTTTAAGGCTTACATGTCATCTGGTGTGGCTCTAAAAGAAAATGAAGGGTTTCATTCAGGTCAAGAGCTTGAAATGCATTTCTCTGATATTCGGCTTCTTCTTGACAGTTTTTATTTCTAAAACCAATATGATTCTATTCTCAGATATGATGTTTAAAACCTTTTAAAGCTACTTCTGTGCCTTTTGTGATAGCAGTCATTCCGAAAAAGTAGGTGCCATCTTTTTCAGTTGATTGATGTTTGTTTTTTTCAAATGAAACCCTTCAGATGCAAATGATAATCCTGATTTCTCAACCCCACCACTGAGTTAGTATTTTTTCTTATGTATATTTGTTTTGTCTCATGTAGTGAAGTTTTGTGTGTAAAGCAATGTGCTGTGTGCGTTTATTACTCCAAAAGGAGAAGAAGTGTCGAGGGCAGCAGACAGACTCCATAAGCCTCTTGTGCTTCACAAAAGACAGCATGTGCTGTCAAACTGTCAAAACTTATACTTCAAGGATTGTGATCGGTCCGCCGTGTGAGGCTCTCCATCGCTTTAATGTCTGCCATATTTGTGTACAAGCGTGTGTGTGACTGACTTTATGTATCTGTGTTCCAGCTGAGTGACTATACATGTATATATTTGTCTGTGTGTGCATGTCTGTTTATGCACATGTCCTTATGTGTGTATATTTTATTAGCTTGTCACCATTTGCGTGTGTATGGATGTTTGTGTGTGTAGATTGAATATGTCTTCTTCGACACTCTGATCCATTTTACTGATGTCTGCAGCTGTTATTCTGCATGTCAGTAGACCTGATAAATGGAAATATGCTGGGGCAAGAAGAAAAAACAAAACTGCTACACTTCATGAAGCATGGTGACGGCTTCATTGCCCAGGGAGGCCTTTGAGGATTCCCATGGGCTCCAACTAGCTAGTGCTTTTAAAACTCTGTAACTGTGCTTTTGCAATTACTGGTTTGGAGTAAGTGAGCCTGTGGTTTGACTAGTTGAGAATAGGTGGAATTAGCAGCAATTACTACCTGCTGCAATTTTGTTTTGAGACACACAAAGAGAGAGGAAGAGAAGTATCAGCCCCTTCATCAACCGTATCTTATCGTGTTTCTGCACATCTTCCAGATTCTCAATTATTTAGACATCAAGTGAGCTCTGTGAAGAGTAGGGCTGTCAGCAAACACTGAGACTGTTTTAATTTGACTTTACTGTTATACTATGAACACTGTGCAATTAAAGGGAAATGAATTGAGGGGGCGTGATGAAATGTCTATTTACAGACGCAGAGGGCGGAAGCCTTTATTTTAAATGGAGGCACCACATGCAGCCAGCCAATTAAATAAAGCTGTTGAACAATCAATTTCCATCCAAGTTTCTGTTTCAATTTTTCAATTTCAATCTTCTTGTGCATGACACTACTGTACTAATGTAAAGACTTGCTTTGGATTTAAATTGTTAACATGAGTTGGTGAGAATATGTGTCATGATCTTTGTAGTAACAGTGTTGAGGCTCTTCGGAGACTCCTGGGTTACTGAAATCCAACCCTTAAATGCAGGGCTGATAAGTCTCCTTTGATTTTTGAGAACTACGCCCTTCACTACAAGAGGCCCTTCACTACAAGAGGCTACTTTGATATGCACATATTAAATTAAGAGAAATCAATTGAATTGAACACCTAGTGAGCTCTGCTTTTGTCTTGTATTCATTCCTGCCTGCACCTGCAACAAATATTTTACACATACCTGTACTGTATATGTCTCACATCCATAGGCTAAAAAGGAGGTCAAGCAAGGGCATTGATTATTCTTGGGTTACTGAGAGCCAATCATACATATACAAACATTCCCACAATGTTTGACCTTCTTCACCTGTTATAGTCTGTGTATTTCTGCAGACTGGATCATATTTATTATGTTTATCTGCATGTTTTTGAGTGAGATGGAGGGAGTAGGGTTATAAATGTAATGAAAGCTGCATAAACCATTCCATTCAGAGTATAACAACAGACATATCCCAGTTTCTTAACAGATATTGTGTTGATGTAGAGCCATTTTGTCATAGCTCACTACACAATGAGCTGCAATTTTCACTAAATGAATAATCCTTGAGATTTCCTTTATATGAAACCCTATTTATGATACCATGGCCAGTTTTTTCTTTTTTTTTCAATAGCCATGCAATGTATTTGCATTCAGTAAATACCTCTCTACGCAGTGGTTTTCATTGTATGTCTGAGCACATCCTCTCACAAGTGACTCAAGGATAATCACAAACACAAATACACATATGTGCTGGATTTTATATGGAAGACAAAAACTCTTTTATGCACACTTTGCACAAAATTCAAAAGTTAATGGTCCTAAAGCAAGAAATACTTGATACTTTTAAATAGCTAGTGATTTACATAAAGTTTCTCTTGGAGTTTTTTCTTTAAGTATGAACAAAATTCATACATTTGAGTGTTGTAAACAAATTCAGTGATTAAGTTGTTTTTCTGTTGCATTTTGCCTCTCAATGTGTGTTTGTGTTTGCCCCCAGTGGTCACTAAATGTGTCATTTCAAACAAAGCTCTAGGTGAATGCACTTGTCAAATTTACTAGGACTGAAATCCTTTTTTTTAAACAACAAAAAAACAATAAATGCATTGTGGGTTTAAATCACATTAGATTTCAATGTCTGTATCAAAAATGCACACATCACCTGGCCATTGAATTAAGTTCTTTCTGCATCTTTAAGACAAACAGTACTGCCAATGTCAATTTGTAGGCAAATATCGATTGACCAGCTCCAGAAAGAGAAACTGAACAAAGTCCTTATGTTAGCAAATCAATTTCTGTCAAGTTGTAACATCCAAGGCCATTTTTCTCCAAATAAGTTCTTGAAATTGCTGTGATGCACAAGACAGACAAGAGGTAAGATTGATCTACTGTAAGCCATACAATGACTGGAACAGTAGACCTCCAGGATCGCCAATAATTCCCCAGTTTACCTTAATGTCTGGGTTCGACCTCTAATGGTGTATTCGTTTGACTGATTGGTTCTCTGGCAGTTGTAATTACCAAATGTCTTCAGCCAGGGGCTTAGTATTTCACACAGGCGAGGGACAGACTTTGTCTCAATTAGCTTTCGGTTTTATCTCCTCTGCCTTTCTCTACACCTCACACCTCAGTGGCGCCGACAAGAATGTTTGTACCTGCTATACACAGCGGCACTATCAGTTCAATCCTTGGCATGACTTTGAAGATAAGTCACCGAACCATGAAGAAGCTTTTGAAGTGTTGGGGATTCTTTGAAGTTTGCAATACAAGGTTATTTTTCTTCCTTTTTTCTTTTTTTTTTCTTTGTCGATGTGTTTCACAAAGTTTCTGATATGCAGATATTACCTTTGAACATTTAGCCTGGCAATAAGATTGGGGGGAGCAGTTGCAGGCATAAACATAACATGATGGAGATTTGTCTTATCAAAGTCCATCAGACAGGTGTGTCAAACTGATGTCCTATCATACAGATCCCTTCACACAGAACTGCCAATGCTGCTTTCAGTGATTAGCATCTCCATCTTTCGGAAGCACCACAGCAAAGAGAATTATGTGGATACTCCTCTCATATTATCTCTAATCATGTTCACATATTGAAGTTTTATAAGTTTTACCAACTGGTGCTTTAAGACCCTTCAATTGCAAATTGCAGCAGTTCTGATTTGTTTATTCCTGTCATGTGTGGAGCCATGAATGACTACAATAAACTTCTCATCCTTTTGCACTTGGCTGGCAAAATGATTATGAATAAAAATGAAGTTGACATTGGAAACGGCAAAGCAGGACAACCTGCTCATTGAAGCCTGATGGCCACATAAAAAGAGAACCAAGGCCAAATTTTCTTGGCCAACTCTGCACGATGTAAGCTGAGTTTCCCTGGCTGCTTATGAAATTAATGAATTTCCGGTGACTTGATTGTTTGTGTTGCTTGCGGTGTGAACGTATGGTCAGAGCAGCTGCACTTCACAGCAGACAGAGAGCATGACTTTGCCTCTTGGTGTGTCCAAGTCACACCACCAGCAGAAATATGTACACTCATAAACCTAATGGCTTAGTGGCGTGCGTCTTCTCATGAAGCAGATTTAGTGGCAGGCGGTGCTACAGGGAAGGGCAGCTGCTGCTGAACCAGGACTCTGCTGACACATAGGTCATGGCAAAGCTACAGATGGCTAACCAGCCCCTCTGTGCAACACCACCAAAGAAGAGGCAATGCCAAATATATGCTCCTAATAACCTCTTGGAATTTGACTCAGGAGGAGAAGAGCAAACAGCATTCTTGAGCATAACCCACAGTAAGAGTAAAGAGCATAAAAATTTCAAAAATTAGCTTGTTTTGATTATTTTATACAGATAACATTACTGCTTTCTGCATAATAATTCCATAAACGAAACCTGTGAATTTTGAGGTCATTTAAATTCCACTGAAGCAGTTGCCAAGCCTTTGAAGCCAAAAAATTGCCTGTCATCCTTTTACAATAGCATGGCGCGGCTCACAGGGGTGCCCATAAATAAGATATATCCTTCTGTGAACTGTTAATTGGAGGGAGCTGAGAACAAGATTAAATGAAATGTCCCCTACTCTGACAAAACATACTGCTGTTTGGCCACATGACTGTCGCAGATACTGAAGCCTGTGTTGCAGTTTGTGTTTTCATTACAGGCAAACACTTTCTAATGCATAGATTAATGCTCCTAATGAAGAGTTGGGACTTTGTTTTACCTCTCCTGCAGAGTAGATGTTAACAAATGCTAATTCGCCCCCATTAAAAATTTGTCCCAGCTGCAGCTGCAACTTAGTGCGCTAATCATGACACATCCAGATTTTAATGAGGAAAGCAGAACGGTCAATGGTCAAACACCTACCATATAAAACCTTTACAACATCACAGCATGTTTTCAACTTTTTTTGTATGTTATTTGACATTTTTATTAGTTTGATTGTCACTTTCAATTGATTTCAAAGTACCAAATAGCCACTTTGTGCATTAGACAATTACCAACAGTAGTGTTGCACCTGTTTTATTGAGATTTTATCCTGTTAGCTTTAATTAAACACCAGATTTTCTACAATAGGCCTAAAGGAAGTCATACATCACTATGTGATGGGGCAGCATTTGCTCAGGAGGTGGAGTGGATCATCCACTAATCATGGGTTTGGCAGTTTGATCCCCAACTCCACCTGTCGACATATCAAAGTGTTCTTGGGCAAGACTCAGAACACCAAAAGCTCCCGGTGGTTAAGCCAGTACCTTGCATGGTAGTTGTCTGCCCTGGGAGTGTGAATGTATGTGTGAATAAGCAGCAAATTGCAAAGCGCTTTGGATAAAAGTGCTATATGCTTGCAGCTATTTACCATTTGTCATTTACAAATCGTTAAGTGCAAGTAAAATATAGTCTTTCCTAAGATGTATCCAGAGAAAGCTCACAAACATATATTTTTTAAGGAGGGCATGACAGGCCATTCGAGCTGGTCGTGTGCTTTATGCTGACTTAATATAATAATATATATTCCTGGGTATAAGATTTAAACGTCTTTAGTTCCAACTAATATATATAAATATGCAAGTGTTGTTATACAGTAGTTATTGCAGTTATAATTTTAGCTACACTGATAGTTAAAGTGATACAGCTGGTATCAACTGTCATATATATGTATTTTAAATCTGTATATGATAAATAACTGGGGTCATGTAGTGGGCATAGATATAATAACATAGGAGAAGAGCAGGCTGCAGCCCTCGAGTAAAAATAAACTGTAGTGGAGCTTTTCGTTTCAGCATTTTTCCAAAAAAATGAAGTGTGAAAGTCAATGCAATAAGCATGAACGTTTTAATAATGGAGTGTACCATTCAGTGTACCGTCCACCACATTTCAGAGGGGGAAAAAAGGAATTCAAAACATCTAATAAGTGCATAAAACATGATACATTGCTATAGTAACCAGTATATGACGTACTTAGACCCAGCGCCACCTGACCTTAAGAATGATTCCACTGTTGTATTGCTACTTGTCGGAAAACAAAGGATTGTAAGAGCTGTTTTCCGACAGTGACTATATTTTTTTTTTATTTCAACCTAAAATAACTGATGTGTCTGATGTGCTCATAAACACCCTTACTGTATTTGAGAAACATATGGTATTTGTCTGCTTGCCCATTATGAGGAAATGGGAATATCCCACCACACTGAGGAGAGAAAGCTTTTAAATATCCTGTCGAGCTGTGTCCCATAGTAGAGAGGAAGCTTTCAAAACAGTCATGCAGAGTGGGTTTTATATCATAAAACACCCTGGTGCTATCCTTAGCAATCAAATTGGATTAAGAGTAGACAGAGATTGATCTATTCTGCGCTCTACAGCTCACTGTTTGACCAGATTAGTTTCAACTCTGTGTAGCTGTATACCACTGTGGGAAAAAAAAAGAAATCCTGTCATTGCAGTTGAAGTGTTCCCCTGTCCATCACAAACAGTGGACTCCCCCAGGACAATAACAAATTCCACTCGTATATCATCCCATGCCTGCCATGCCTCAGCACACAGGAGTCTCTCCCATCACGTATTACCAATTTCCCCACTGCAGGTGAACGAGGGCCAACTGAGAAATGGCTCCATTTGCATCTTAGCTAATTGTATTGTTGCTCCAGGCTTTCTAAAAGTCAATGAATTTTCCGAGAACAGAGTTCACGAGGAATAGAAAATGTTGGGAGCTGCAAAGCATAGAGCCAGTGTTTGTAGTGAAATGAGCTTTGCTGCAGGGAAGAGGAAAATGCCCAGCCGAGGAAAGGCTGGGGTATTGGAGTCAGATAAGATGTATGAGGTACATCTACCAAGATCATAAATACAGTAAACCATCCAAGTAAAAAAAATTCGGTAAAATATAAGTTTTTTTTAGTGAAGTCACTTTTAATGTATTTAAAAGTTTTATGCTTGAGTTTATCTCATGATACATTGAGAAGACCATAAACTCTCATACCAGAATATGAAAACTTGGAGTACGATCCTACCAACTTATGTACATATTATTTATTGCATCAAATTAAATATTTCTTAGGGACATACTGAGGTCTACTGGCTAGGCAACAGTGGCTAGGTGTGCACACGAACCTTAAATATTATGATATAACTCAAGGTGAAAGTATTCTAATAATTACTTATACTTATTTTGTCCACACGGGGCGCAGCAAAAAAAGCAGTTCAAAACTGCATTTCCATATTATTGCCCCATGAAGTTGATATTATAATGATAATAATAATAATGATAATAATAATAATAGGTGTGATTTATATAGTGCCTTTCACAAACCCAAGGACGCTTTACAAAAGATATAACAAACAAACAAATAAACAAAACAAACACACAAAAAAAATAAAATAAAAATAAATACATAAAAATAATATCAAGATTGAGCAGAAGAAGAGGAAGAGAAGTGTTCATTGAAGAGAAAGGTTTTTAACTGGGACTTGAAAATGGAGACGGAGGGGCAATCATGGAGGGATTGTGGGAGAGAGTTCCAGATGGCTAACATGTTAGCAAACAATTGCATATTTACACATCTAGCAAACATTTCACACATCTAGCAAACAATTAGCACATCTAGCAAACATTTAGCATCTAGCAACTTTTAGCATTGTTTGTTACACATGTTAGCAAACAATTGCATATTTACACATCTAGCAAACATTGAGCAACATTAGCATTCATTTGGAGTTGTATTTCTACCACATGATGAATCTAAGTCCATAATTCAATTTCCTTTTTGCTCTGTTTCCAAGCATTCCTGAGTATTTGGCTCTTTAGCGGCTAAATGCCTCACTGTGTTCACCAGCCTGTCACTATCTCTGTCTGCCGTTTGGTGCTGGGGGAGGTCGAGGCGATGTTGACACCTGATTCTTCACATTTGTGTGTGGATGATGGTTATCAGTGAGGTTTCAAATGCTAAAACAGCCTCGGTTCCATTACTGTGGCTAGAAGACAAAAGCGTACACCCTCTTGATGTCTCTTCACACTTCTAATCTAAAACACACTACACACAAAAGATTGCTGACTCTCCCACCAGGAATGGCTTGTTATAGTCATAAATAGTGATGTTGTATAAATGTCCCATTGACTGAAATTCATTTTGCATTTACAATGTTTCAAGTACCCTCGGCTGGCAAAATTACAGTTGTCCCTCTTTCTTTTATAGACCCTCTCTGCTGTAGCTGTCAACTTACTGAGCTGAATCCGGCCTCGACACTGAATGCTTTGACACATAAAGCCAAAGGGCAGCAAGTGATTGAAAGCACAAGAAAAATTAAGTTTTATCTTTCTCTATCTTGTAGACTAAACTAATTATTCAAGAGGCAGAGTAGGAAAATGTAATGCACTTTGTGGCGTTAATTGCTTTAAGGCTATTGTCTTGTTGATATTGAATTGAATTCCCACAACTGCTCTTTTCTTTAGTCTTTAGTTTAGATTCAGACAAAATGTTCCTGCTGCATACAATTTGTCGCTATAGAGAAGAATATGTTCAACCTACGATCACAGTCTTTACAAAAGAGCACAAATGTATGGCTGGTTGCATCGTAGAAAGCTCTGCAGCTTACAATACAAATAGAGGCATTGATTTACAAATAGAGGGGATTTTTTTTTTCTCGGTTGTTACCATTGCTTTCACAGGCAGAGACACATTTTAAGACAAGATATAAATGGAATGGATCCATGAGGCAATTATTCAACCTCTGCAATACATGGCAGCAACCACATTGGAAAAAGGTGTATACGGCTACCTTTCTGTGTTCTGTTTCACCGAGCAGCATCTCCAGCCTTTTCCTCAGCCCGTCAAGCTGCCTTGGCAACAATCAGAGCAGAGTGGCTGAGGCATAGCACAGAGAAATGTACAGTGGTGGAGTGGTAGGAAATTACAAAAGGAATCAATTCAATGAGTTCCCTCCCTCCATGAAAAAATGTCTATAAATCAGGCAGGTGGCCAGACCCAAACAACAACCTTTTAAGAGCCTGTCTACCAAGGCACAATGCATTACATAGCAAAGTAGAACTCAGTGTTATGGCCACTTCTTTACTAAATCCTTTCTTTTTTTTCCTTTGACCACTATCCCAAAATAGCAGCGCTGTCAATCACATGACCTTGGTGCATTTTCCGCCGACCTTATCCATATTTATTTATTTCTGGCATGAAACTGGGTTGCCTTTTCATACCATATTAGAGGCAAAGCATGCCAGGATTTTCTATAATGCCAGAACAGCAAAGTGTTTCTCTGCAAAAGGAGACATCCACCTTTTGAAAAATGTGACACCTATCTGACACGGCCACGCTGGCATGAAAGTGAAAATGAAGACTTATCTGTCTTCTGCTCTTTACTGACAAAAAGGCAGCACTCTAGAAGCTGTAATCATTTTTAAAAAGCAGGCTTTGAACACCAGGTCATCATTTTTCTTCTAAAAGCAGTTTGCAGACTGCGTTACGGGGATGACGCTCTTCTTTGTGCTTTTTTGATGAGAAATGTCAAGTTCTATGTACTGTCAATTAGACTCCCAGTGCCTATCACATCCTATGTTGTTGTCTTTCCATGTTTTTCCATGACACTATCACCTCATAGGATGAGAAGCTTAATGGAGGCTGTAAATAAACTTAACAGCAAGGTCAGCAGAAAAACCACTGATGGAATAAATTAGTGTCCTGCTCTAAAGAAAACAACAAAGAAGACAACATGAAATATAAGAGTAAGGGGCAATAAAAGGGCTCCGTGACCGTTACCCACTACTGATTTATCTATTGAGAGAGGCAATCTAACGCTTCTCCACTGATTTGTCATGTTTCCTGTGTGCTGCCCATGAACATCAATACAGGGAGGTTGTCAGTTCGTGTGTTTAAACTACCGTTAGGTGGTCATAGTGGTGCTCATTTCAGTTAGCACACACATGTGTGTGTGTGTGCCACATTAATTTTCAGTGTCTGCTGCTGATAAATGTCAAGGCCACTTGAGAGATGGTGAACAGCAGCTTATTCCCACACACATACACACACACACACACACACACACAAAAACAACACACATCGATGCACCGCTGTAAACAGAGAGCCCATAGGAGTCGTGAATCGTCATGCACCTGTACTGGGTGTTGGATAGTCATGGGAAAGCGAATAGAATTAGACTGTAGGTGATGTAATGCTAAAAAAAGGGCTGCCATGAAATAATATGTGTTTATTCATGAATGAGCAACTGAATGTCGAGTGTGATCTCAAGTCTCAGGTGTAAAGGATGCCTGAGAGAGAGCCTCTCTTCTCCATCACATGTCTGCTCTTGAATTTCCCGGTTGACTGGACAGTCTCCTCCTTCGTCTACCAGTGCAAGCGACCTCATGACAGATTTTAACCATAACTCAGTGGCGAATTACATGCTGTTTCTGAGATTTTTGACATAATCACATTGCCATGCTTTAATTAACCGAACAAACCCAGTATAGGATAGCACTTGACAATAAAACTACATGATGTAATTGGGGCGAAACTGACTCCATACTGTGTCATGTCAAAGTAGCTGAGCTGTAAGGATCTTCAGCCCTTTGCAGTGGAAAATTAAGTTAGATAAACTGAAAAAAAAGAAAGAGTGCTAGTGAGAAAATGTGTGTGTGTGTCTCTGCGTGCGCGTGTGTGTGATATTTCAACAACATCAGTGTTACCTTGGTTACTAATCCTATTTAGTGAGGATTGGATCCATTATTCAGGTCCTTCGTCTCAAAGCTGAATAGTGGTTATCACCGTATGTCAGGGATGGAGACTCAGACGAAGCAAATATTGAATATTCAGTGTTTTCCTCACATTATTTCACAGTATTTAATGTACTAAGTGTAATCCATTTTGGAATATAAACTGTAATGAAAACCTGGATTTCTTCAGCTATAAGAATGAAATAATGTCTGCATTAGTAAGAGGATCAATGGAAGGGCAAGGATAAATATGAGGGCTACTTCCACCCATCTACCTATTTGTCTATCTATCTAACTGTCTAACTATCTAGCTGTCTATCTGTCTGTCTATTGTATGTATACCGTTTTTCTAGGGCAGACATAACATTGCCACAATTCTGCAGCAGATCATCTTTCAGCTAACATCCATTCAGATTATGAAAAGGTTACTTAGAAATAATTGCACGGAAGGCCTACAAAAGCTGAGGCTAATGTACGTGATAACTTGACAACACAAAAGAATCTGAATAAAACTGTAACATGAATTACAGCCGAGGCATTCTGTGATCAGTGAAACGGCACACAAAGCATTAGGGATGCAACAATATGGGTATTGAGATAGCAAAGCGTTCCCACTGACAGCTACTGTATTTGGTTTCTCACAAAGCAGAGAAAAACTGATACAACACTCACATGCAGTTGTCCCACTCAGCCATCCAGTATTTGAACCATGCAAAAATGTGGATTAGGTAAGCAGTTGACTGGCCAGTAACCTTACAAATGACTTGGATTAAACTTTATGTATTAACCAAGTATGTAATCCAAATTTAAATTGATTGATTTAGATTCCAAGAATAAATTCAACTACTAACCTTGTCTTTTCTTTAGGAGCTGGAATTAGCTGGAGTTGGCCTGTCCAAAACCTCTAAAGCCCTGTCCCTCCCCTCCCCCCCTCTGTCTGTGTCCCAGGAGGGCAACTGGAGGAGAATGACTGGTAAAACCCAGACCAGCAACGTGACCAACAAGAATGACCCACGTTCCCTCAACTCCAGAGTCTTTATCGGCAACCTCAACACAGCTATCGTCAAGAAGACAGACATAGAGGTCATCTTTGCCAAGTACGGCAAGATAGTGGGTTGCTCCGTGCACAAGGGTTACGCCTTCGTACAGTACTTGAACGAGAGGAACGCCAGAGCGGCAGTGGCGGGAGAAAACGCTCGTATCATCGCTGGACAACCTCTTGGTGAGTCTTTCTGTAATTGCTCGCATGGCAGATGCTACTAAAAAACATACGAGGAGGCAGATACAGTCTACAGCATGAAAAAAAAACCCAAAAAAACTTCCCCTTAAAAAGAAGAATGTTTCGTCAAAGCTTGTTCTTTGCTAGAGGAATGGATTGTGTCTCTCGGGAACAGAAAATGCCTCGGGCAACTCTCAGATTTTTAGTTTAGAACCTCCCATGGCTCCTTAAATGCTGAAGTGTCTGTGTTTGTTGTCACGCTGTTTTGGAGGAAAAATCCCTCCAGAATTTGTTAACTGATCCACTACTGAATGTAAGCACAGTTTGATTTTAACATTTACTCGGCAGCAACTCGCTGCAAAGTATGTCAAAGTTCTCGTGGTACACTACTTAGAGCAGAGCAGAATATGTTAAGTGGCATGGGATGTAGCTACAGTACGCTGTGCGAGCATTGATTTTGTACTTTTGTGCTTTGTAATGGATTGTTTTTGTGGATCTGGACTCTGAAGTGTTTTTTTTTTATTCACATTTGTTTTGCTCATTACTTCTTTGTACTGTGCTTTGTAATGGGTTGTTTTTGTGGATCTTGACTGTGAAATGTTTTTTTTATTAACATTTGTTTTGCTCATTGCTGCAAAAAATATTCGGAATATTGTGGAAGAATCACAAGATACCTTACTGGACAATTTGAAGAAATTCTGCAGGTTTTTATGCAGGTCTGACTTTACCTCCAGCAGCATTCAAGTTTGCCCTGTCTGGACATTTAGGCTTGAATGCACAATTAGATTTGTCTATGAATGGCCTCATCGTGGGGTTTCTCTTGTTAAAACTTTGAAGCCAGGGGGCGAATTTAAAAGATGCAACAGAGCACATTCCTCGACATTACATTTAGAATATAATTTTAGAGCGATCACGACTGGATAATACTGCATATAGACAAGAAACCTTTTGATTATAGTCTGCAACGTGTTTGGTGTTTCAACTAGGAGACATGGAGTTTAATGTGTGGAGTGCAAATATCACTGGGTTATTGTATGTTACACTGTTAGAAAAAAACGATAGTAATATATTATTGCAATGATATGATCAAATAGAGCACTGCATGATGGCGGTCCAGTCAGGAAACGGCAGGGATCATTAATTTATTATAAATTAATCCTAACATGAAGGCTCTGACCTCAGCACTCCCCACAAGGATACACCGAGCTTCACACAGCAGGGATTGTGGAATGACGATAATATCTTCTCCCAGATGGGAATGTAGATTCAAAGCCTACATGTGGACACTGGGGTGGTGGAGGTGCAGCTGAAATACCAGATCTTTGTAGTTTCAACCAGGGAACATGAGGTCCAGAGAGCAAAGAGTGTAGATATCACTGGGTGTCAGTATTGTACAGAGAACAATGAGATGTTCAAAGACAGCAATGACTGATGAAAGTTCAGTCAGAATTATTATATGAATGTAGAGTTGATAGTAGACATCTAAGCTCTGACCTCATCATTCCCCATGTGGATACACCAAGCTCCACAAAGCAGACATGGTGACATGATATGACTCTTAATTAATACTGGTGATGGCATCTGTCCCATTTCACGGAGTGATGGTTCAGCCGTGGTTCAATCCGGTGTCAGGCAAAATTGGCAATACACCCAGGTAGTCAGTCAGTCAGTGTCAGTCTCATGTTTTGCCTTGCCTATATGTGAAGAGTACACGCATACTGTATGTGAAGGGGCAGTACCAGCACACCCAGCAGGGAGGATGTTACAGTTCTGTGGTTAAAGTCAGCTAAGGTTTAGGCACATAATCCACTTGGTTAGAGTTGGGGAGAGATCATAGTTTGGGTTAAAATGATGTTTAAAGTTTAAAACACTTTCTTGACTCATAGTTGGAAATGTGACACTTGCTGTTGGAAGTGGAAAGCGAATGGTGGTCTCCTACAGCAAGGTCCACTAAATCCAACTAACACCTTCATATATAAGGTGACAAATTTGACATATTTGTCACCTTATATATCGTCTGAACTGCTCCACTTGACAGGCTTTTTGAAAGTTGCACATGCGTGTACTTTTCACACCTTGGCTAAACGTGACACTAACATGCTATTCTCTAGTGGATCAGTGGGTGCATTACATGATTTGGTGTGATACTGGGCTGCATGGTTTGAATGGTGTGAGTACCATGTCTGCACGGGGCATTTCAGCAGGTTTGTCAACTTACTCCAGGCTAAATATGACCTTTTTAACCACTCATACACTCTGCCACTATACAGTATCCTCATGGCAAAGTTTGGTGTTAGGGTTCGTAATGACAGGAATAGTTATTTATGTATTATATATAACAAACACAGCTGAGGTAAACAAACCCAATTAAGTGAAATACCAGGTAAAAAATAAAATTCCCCAGACTGTAACCTTTTGTGGTGTGTTTGAACACAACGCTGGAGCTGACAAAATTTATGTGCAGATTACAAGCGAAGCATTTACAGGAAAAAGATACAGAGTTGATTTATAGGTTTTTGTGTCACCTCTGTTCAGCAGGACAGGATATATATCAGCCTCTAATATCAAACCAATAGTCTGACTTGACTGCCCCAGCTGCTTGTAAAAATCCACCTGGCTGCAAAGAGACCCAAGTGGATTCTTCATTTACCTTCCTAGTGTTAAAGTGATGTTGGCTGTTTATCAAGGGCTGTGTGAGTGAGTTTTTAATTTCATTTAATTCTTTCTCTCTGAAAACCAATCTTACTAAAAAAAATATATATATATATATATATATATAGCAATAATGAAGGATTTTTTGTATCTTTTTCTTACGATTTCATCACGACAGAAAAACATCAACAGCAAGTAATGAGCTCTCTTCGCCTGATTAATGGTGGCTAATGCGTTTTTTGCTCCTCAAGTCTCCCATTAGTTTGATATTTGGCGATATGGATGCTGTAATCAGCGAATAAGCAGCAAAACACATCAGTTATTAAAACCCAGTCACAACCAGAACCATTGCCAGTCAGAGCCAAAACCATCACTGAGCACTCTACCATATCCATAATAATAGCATCAGTGATTTATTCGTGACTTCTCTGCAAGTGTGATTGCTTGTTTTTGGTTGAGAAAGCAAACATAATGGAAAGTATTTTCATAAACTCCAGAGTTCATTTCAAATCAAATCTTGCAGCAAGACAACCCTGCCCTCATTGTTATCACTCAATCTACAAGTCATGTGGCGGGGGTATTACTGGGAAATTCATCCTTAATTGACAATTAAGGACAACCTCAGTCTCATCCTCCCCTATGATGGTTTTTATATTAACATGGCTAAGAGAGGGATCTGTCATCCTGTTCCAAAACGTTTCATTAAAGCGTTATTATCTGCAAGTCGATTGTACCTCAATTTCAGAGATCACATCTGTAGGTAAGCTAATATCGCGCCGTGTACTGAAGGAACTGCTCTCGAATATGTGCTTCTAACCATCACTGAACATGTTTACCGAGATCATCCACCGCCCACGTAAAAAGAAGCAGAACATGTTGTCGCTGAGGCATTGCTATGTTTTTGAAAAGCATGCTTTTTCTGCTGGCTGTGGTCACTGGAAAAAGAGGTCAGTGGAATAATCACATCATACTGCGACTGCACAGATCCACTTCTGCTGCTCAAGCGCACTGGTGATGACTAATCTGTGCACTCAATGATACACAAGTGTCAAAGGTCATAGCCTGATGCCACCGCAGAAGATGAGACTGTCACTCTGTGTGTATCATTTTGTGTGTGTGTGTGTGTGTATGTGTGTGTGTGTGTGCGAGCGTGGATGAAAAACAGCTGATGAACAAATGCAGAAATTCTATAATAACACAGCTGGCAGCATCTTCCTCCACTCGCTGCTGAGTGAAAAATGGATGCTCCATTACCCTATCAAATATGAATAGGAGTTCATGAGATCACATCTAGGATTGTGAGCATAGCAATCATTACTAAATAGCAGTATATTCGATGCTATTCTGAATGGTGTAAGTACTGTATTTCTATGCAATTCATAGTTACAAGCATGAAGACATTTCTCTATAACCACTTCACATAAGCACGGATGTTGAATATTTAGTCTTGGAGGGGCAGACGCGAAGAATGAGTTCTTCTGATGCTTCTCTTCACGGTGCTGAAACCTTCAAAAGAGAGAGCGTAGAAAGAAAAATGCCTGTCCAAAGATTAAATACTTTAATCTTGTTCTCCAAAATGTTCTCATCACCAGCCAGAATTGGTTTTAATGCTCTCCAGTTGCGAGCAGCTCTTCCATTTCCTATGTGCATTAAATTATAGAAATGTTGTCAATCAACACCAAAAAATCAAGCAGACTGAGTATGCGTACTAAAATCGCTGAGTATACCTCATATTGTTGCTTTGGTGTCCCTCGCTCCATAATGTTAAAACATTCAAATCCAAACTGTGTCCCAGATGATGCAAGAGAATATGTAAAACATCTGCACAGTTTACTGTTTTAGGAAGTAAATGAAAAAATAATACTTTTTATATAAGCTTCTTACACTATACAGTACTTGCAGGCATTAATCAAACAGTTTTGAAACGCTCCTGCCAACGTAAAATTTGGAAACATAAAAGAGAAAGCCAAATGTTTGTCCAAAGATTAAGTGTTGTTATGTTAGATGTTCTTGCAGAGTTCTCATCCAAAATGTAGTTTTAATGTTTTTCCAGCTGTGAGTAGCTCCTCTGTTCTCTGTTTGCATTAAACTATGGGACAATCCTGCCAGTCAACACTGAAAATACAACAACAAAGCAGAGGTTTATGTAATTCACTTTGGTGTTTGTCTTCCTCTCATGCTGAAACATTAAAGCTATACAATGCATAACTATTCTGCATTACAATGTCTAAGAAGTAGACCTGTTATATTTTTTGTCCAGGTGTTTACTTACATTACCTCAAATGCATCCAACAATCTTCAAACCAAGAGAAATGTATTATTTTAATATTTGGTTATTGGTCATTTGGTAACCTATACGTGGCCTCATCTACCAAAGAGTATAAAGGCACAAGATGGTGGGGGGGGGGGGGTTGACATGCAGCAAAGGACCTCCAAACATGTTGCTTTATGTGCATGCTCTGTGCAGCTGATGTGCAGGTCCTTTAATGTTTTGTAACTGTGATTCGGAATTCACTTATTCTTGCATTTCTTTATTGAACATTAGTGTCAATTACAAGCAAAAACCAAGCAAAGCCAAAAAGATCAAGTAAGTTTGGTAATAGCAATAAATACCAACCAATAATGACATCTGTGAGTAGCCTAATTTGAATGCTCTACATGTTAAAACCCTGTTTAAAATGTGCATGTTGTATTGAATTGGCACACAGGACCAGTCACTCTTTGTGTCTCTCTCCATGGTGCTGAAACAATCAAACCCAGTCTCTCTCTCTCTCTCTCTCTCTCTCTCTCTCTCTCTCTCTCTCTCTCTCTCTCTCTCACTCACTCACTCACTCACTCACTCACTCACTCACTCTCTCTCTCTCTCTCTCTCTGTGTTTGTGTCTCTCTCCTTATTTTGATCTCCCCCAAAACTAGTTTTCATTTCACTACAATCACAACAAAGTCACTCAAAACGACGTCAGAAAATGTTCCAACCATTTGAGGTCAGCTGCTCTGTTGTAGCATACGACATGTTAGCTGCAAACATCTCAGTGTCTCACTTCTGTGTGGATGTGTGTTCCCTTGCCTCTGGCTAAAAGCTGACTGGGGGGGATTCTCCGTGACACACACACAGTGACATGATGATTGCTGGCATTCATGAACCTCAAATGAATCTGAGCAGATTTCATCCTCACCCACTGAGATCTATCTGCTGTATCTTTATGGTCTCACTCCTCGGTGGACTCAGTGGGCTGCCATGGAGACAAAGACTGACAGATTTTTTCACTCTGAGCTGTCCCAGCATGTGCTGAGCCTCCATATAATATTGGCACTGTCTCTTGAAATCCATACAGCACACTGACAGTATATAACCCATGGGCTGTTTTAACATTCAATGCTGTTTTGCACCTAGTCTAAATCAAACTTTCGAAGTTTTATGGGATTTTCTGAGGAGTTATAGTTCTATAAGTCTGCTTTGATGTATTTGCACCAAATGCTTTGTGGTGCATAACACTCTTGCCCTTTATGTAATAAGATTAGTATCAATCCTTTCTTGTTTTTCTCAACTATAGAGGTGGTTGTTTCATTTTATCCGGATGTGGCACTGTGTGCTTTTGTGTGTCTGCCTCGAGGCAGGAGAAATGTGTGATTGGCAGATGCTGATTGAAGCCCTGATGGAAAAGGACAATGAAAGAATAACAGTCCATATTTTTCTTATAGAGGCCATATATGAAGATACAAGTTGCTGTGCAACCTGGGAGACGAGGAGAGACTAAGAATGGCAGAAAGAGGTTAATAGCAGAGAGAGGTTGAACAACATCTCTTGAGAGTATCAAGAACACCTGATAATCTTCCCTCTGTTGATGCCTGTTTTGAGTAGTCTGACCCTCCCTGAAGAGATCTGCATTCTCTTCCACCTGGAAGTTTCATGGTTAAGGTCCATCCCATTACAATATTAATGACCACTGTGAAGGATAATGTGTGATGGATCACCAATCATACTGCCTCCAAATGGCATTGGCAAGAGTTAGGCACATAAATAATAAAGTGATTTAGATGCAAAATCCATCCTAAGCGGATTACAAAGGCAGTGGCACTGCAATCAATCGTCATTTAGGGCCAACATGATGCATAGCAAGCAGCACAGGACACAGAAACTGAAATATACTGAGAAGAAGGGGAAGACGGAGCAGGGATAGGTAGAAGCAGAATGTGCAGACAGTATTGCTTCAACTGTGGCCACAATAATATTCTGGCAGTGTAAAAATACACCTGCTGGAGGTGAATGTTGTATTTCTGGATACATGTTAATGTAATGTTTAATTTCTTTGTGGGTAACTCAACAGATAAAGATGATGTCATTTTGGAATATTTGGTGCATAACTTTAGTGAACTTTGATGGCATTAAGTTTTTACCTCTGTTATAGATGAGTTGACTCTGTACAGTTTTGTGCTGTCCTAGATGTAAGCTAGTATTTGTTACAGAAATGTGTAATGTGTGATGCTGCTTATGCAATCTAAAACTGTGATCTTAGTCCACCAAGTGCTGATTTACAGTTTTTGCAACCAAAAATCCTACAATGTGAGCAGGGGCAATTCTAGGATCAGACCTTTAGGGGGGCTCGGCTCCTAATGAGAATTTGACATGCAATGCCCTGCAAGTGTTCAACCCCCCTGCTAAACTACTCATTTCACTGGATAACGTTATTTACAACAATAAATATTAATACTTAGTAGAGTGGTCTACTATAATGTGTAATAATAATCAGATTTCTACAGAAAGGAACCTGAGATAGTTCATGAACCCTGAGGGAAAGATTATATAATAATGACAACTATCCAAAAACCTGTTAAAATAAAACCATTTGAACCTGTAGTATAAGTGTTTGTCCCATCTCTAACAGACAGGCTCGCAAAATAATTATAATTGTAGAAAAAAATGTAGAAAAAAAACAAACAAACAATTTTCAGGGGTGCTGAGATCAAATTTAGGTATTGTTGAGCGCCCATAAAAAGGGTCTAAAATAGCCCCTGTATTACCCCTTTTCCACCGAGCTGGAGCCAGTACTGGTTCGAAGCTAGCCTGCCGCAAAGAACCGGTGCTTAGTCAGGCTCTGGCTCCAAACCAGCACCAGCTCCAGCTCAAAAGGGGAAAATGTGACTATAGCTATGAGCTCCATTTACACACCAACCCACCAGAATACAACATGAAATTATGTTTAATACACTGAGCAGCTAGTGTAATGCTACAGCAAAAAAACAACAACATGTTTTCTTTCCTCAAATCCACTTTGTAGCATTGTCATTCCATGTCACCCTCTTTCTCCATGGCTATGATTTCAGCTTCACAATACTCTCATCCTCCTCTTCTAAGTTTTTTTCCCCAGCATTATAATGGCCACAGCTTGTTTATTGTTTTGCTACATGTACAGATGGATGATGCAAGTTGAAACATATCTCCACTTGCATGTTATAAAGAAAAAAAAGAAATCATTGCGCTATGATTCAGCAAGCATTCATCACACCATCTGACATGCCTCAAAATTGATATCGTACAGCTGGACAAAGAATGAGATTGAGGCTTTATTGGACATACCTCGCACATTGTAACATACAAGCCTACAGGCACCTCCATTTGGCCTCAGCTCTGCAGTATTAAGAAGTGCTAAAGCCATTCTTTATACTGAGCATTTTGCACAGGTGTCCTTCTAAATGTCCTGTTGAGCTGAATGCAGAAAAGGTTTGAAGGCATTCTGGAAGAAAAAAGGTGTATGAAATGTATAATTCAAGTGAGGCAAAACAAATAGCAATATTTCCTCACAAAATACATGTAACTCTTTGAATGCACTATCTATCACAGGGATGATATAGTGAGTATCCATGGGGGGATTTTTTCCTTTATTTCTATCCAAACCAATCCTCCTGTATCTTCTCCACCTGGCTGCTGTGATTCTCTCTGTCATTCACCATTAGCATTCAGAGACTCACTCTCACTTTGAAATTTGCATAGATAATTCCAACTATGTCTACAATAACTGCACGTCTCAGTAACTTCATTTTGAGAGCCAGGTCTGGAGGCATGAACAGCCATGTGTGAGAGGCCTTATGGGTTTTTGCAGTATGCAACTAGATGGGCCAATTCTTCTTGATCCACTGGACTGAGCTTTGCCAAAACTAACCCCATAAGGCCCCCTCTGTGTCTTTCATGTCCCTGTGTTTGCTTCTCAGGCTGTGAGAGTATTCAGTGTGTGTGCATGTGTGTGTCTGTGTTTGTATGTGGGGGCTGTGTGTGCTTTGCAGAGGGGGGATACGTTGGAGAATTACGATTTGTGCCTCTCTCAGAAAAAAGGATTTTCACGAGAGCAAAGGCACTTCACGCGAATTGTAATGTCAATACATAATCTATTTCTCTCTCTTTCCTTTCTATTTCCTCTCTTGCGTCTCTTATTCCCTCTCTTTCTTCCCTTCCATATCTCTTCTTGTCCTTGTGGGTGATTAGAATGCACCCTGGTTGTCTGTCCTCTCGCTCATTAATCACGCTCGGAGAGACTGGGCCGGACGTTGAATGCACAGTTGGCCTGACCCAGCGCTTGACAAAAGCATCCATAACACCAGGTACAGAGTAGGAGCGCAAGCCCGCAGCCATACAATAACATCAAGAGTATACCCAAGCCAAGAATTTATTTGAGCTGTAATGTATTCAGAATGTAAAAGCATGTTTCTTTTGTGGAAACAATACTGAAAAAAATTTAAAGATTGTCATTGTGCACTTAATAGGCTTTAATAAAGCCACCCGGGAAAACCAGGAAAGCACATTTCCCCGGCTGCCAGGATCTGTTTCTGTCTCGTTTTCTTTCTTTCTTCCCTTCTTTCTATCTATCTCTCTCTCTCTCTCCTTCTTTCATACATTCAGACAAATGCTTTAGTGGGGCATGAGCCACAGTTTGGACAAAGTGAGATGGATTACTGTGTGGATTTTGGCAGGGAAAACTGCAGCTAATTCTCTGATTAGAAACCTGGGTTCAGAAGGCAGGGAAACACTGAGCTGTGTATCAGAGTCAGAGCGCTGGACTCAGTGGGCAAGCTGTGTGTATGTATGTATGTGTGTGTGAGTTTTATATGTGTGGGGGTTTGCATATACTCATGTAGATCTCAGAAATGTATGTTTTGTCTGCATTTCACTGATGACATATATGTAGTTATTTAAATGCTATGATAACATGAGCACAGTATTTCACTCTCACATTCAGTGTTTCATTCTCCATCATCTCTACCAGAGTGCAACAGGCTAGTTAATATAGTACAGTTTTTTCTTATGCACTTAGCCAGCAAGTGTGCATGAGCAGAGTGCCCTTGAGCAAAAGAAAAAACCTGCTAACTCAGCACCAGCAAAATGAAAACTAATACCTGCCTAGAGCCACCACATATTCCAGTGAATCACATAATCCCAGACTCACTTTATTTAATCATAAAAAAATCAAAAGCACAAGATTAAAACCTTGTTATCGCTGCCAAGTTGGCTGACAGCTCTTCTAAAGCACAGGCTAACGCTAGACAGCAATAGCAGTTTTTATTGTTCCTTGTACTGTTAAATATGTTCACACATCAATAAAGACATATATCAAAGGAGGAAATACACCTCTTTTTATATCATGATAAAGTCTGAAACACAAAACATGATGATTCTTTGTTAATTGATTGTTAAATGTATGTGATCAAAAAACAGCCTTTAAAAGCCTTTAAGTCTTGTTCTTTGCAGTGTAATGTCACACAGATGAAATGCTGCTAATGAGAAAGTCTGCTTGATACTAACAAGACTGGTTCTGTTTTTCTTTTCTTTTTGAAAGCAAAGCTACAGTCTTGCATTACAAAGACTGATAACATTATTGGCAAACAAGACATATTATCAGAGCAAATGTTTAACACAAATGTACTTCAACCCCAATGTTGTGTTCCTCTTTAACATATCAAAAAAACATACTTATCATCTTGCTGTCATGATACTTCATCTCCTAATTTTAAGAGAATTTCTTGTGAACCTGATTTTGAAGTTGTGATGTTTCAGAAGTTGGCTGAAGGAAACTTACAACAAAGTTTCTCCATATAAGTAGTTGGTATTTACAATACACAGCACCACCTCCATATAAGTCTGTTTGGATTTTTGTTCACAAGAGTTGAGTTAGACCTCTCTGGAGCCTAATTAAAACTGGAAGAAGTAATATCAATATGTACATTTTTTGCAAATATATATATATATATATATATATATATATATATATATATATATATATTTGTTTATGCATAGCACGTACATCATATAGAATGAAATGTTTTTTCTTATTTGTCAAAATAACAACCTTTTATGGTAATTTCTGTATTTTCTCAGCTTCATTAAATGTGCACGCTCAGTTTGTGGCAAAGGGAACGCTTCCTTTTGCCACTTCACTACTTTTTTATATACTGGGTTTTAACAAGGTCAGCGGAAAAGAAAAAAATGTATGTATTTGACAGAAGAAGAAAAAAAGAAAAATCTTGCAAATATGATTACTATTTTTACAGCAGTGGAGTCAGACCTAAAAACAATGAGAAAGTAAAGTCAGTGTCAGCAAAACACAAGAGCCCCCCATGTTAACTTTGGAGAAACACTGCAATGCAATTAATTTGTAGGGTAGTAAAGTCTTTTAAAAGTTACCTCCCTCACCACTGTTCATGACAGGATCTCACGTTCAATATTGATGCTGACATGCATCAGTAAGTAAAAGACACATCCATCTTCATTCTTGTCTTCATGTCTTTGAGCTGACCAGCCAGCTACCTCATTCTCAGTCTGAGCTTACATTTCTTTTTCCTTTAGCTGACTGAGGATCTTTGATAGCAGCTTCGAAAGAAACTGATGGAAGACCAGTCTGTGAGAGACGGTGAGAAGCAGGATTAGCTCGAAGCCTAACAAGCATCCTGGCTAAGATGTGTTCATTAATATTACATCCATCTACAGAGAAAGTGAGGGGGAGAGGGAGGGGGACACAGACAGAGAGGCAAAGTGGCTTTGGACCACTGAAGAAGAACGGAGTTGGATAATTGTTCCCCATGCATAATCAAATATGCCTGTTTACTACTGAGAGCTTAGGTTCATATTTAGGGCATGCTGATGCAGGCAGGATGAATGGATCATTTGGGTGAATTTGTTGGTTGAAATCTACAATCTGTGCTTTCATGTAATGCAAAAGATAATACAGTACACTAGATATGCATGTTGGCACGCTGCCTGTTCTGATTAGACAACATATTTGGAATAAGCACATTAACTAAAGAGGCTTGTCTTCACTCTGACTTTATCTGTAGTGTCTTTGCGATGTGTATCAAGAGTAATGAGCCTTTTGTGTGGGATTAGTGTTCTTACAGATGCTGTACTGTATATGTGTGCATGCTGAAAAGATAATTCTCCAATAAAAAAGCTGTGTATGAGTAGCAGGTGTGCAGCCTCGCTATGACAGAGACCACTGCGGTGTGACCTTTACACAGAGCATCAGCCAAACAGACAGACCTTCCTAACAGACCTGACACACTCCCCAGGGAATGAAAAATCTGCCCTTTAACACTTCATAATAATTGATCCAGTCGGTCATGTCTGTCTCTTAATTTGTGCCGTAATTGTCGATACGCACCTCAGGCTGAACAACAAAAGAGAAATGTGGGCGACAAAAGGTGACGTATTGTGTGAGTAATGGTTCGTGACTTGTGATTACACATGCAGTGATAATTACTGTGACCCCAGAGGGTTTCTGTAGACCCGTGCTCACAGGGCTCTTCAGCGTAACCCCTCTGACTCCCACGCGTACTGCATGAATTAAGAATCACTGTGACAGACTGGCTGGGGAGTTCAACCCCCCTGAATGAAGATGGACAGTATAAACATAATAACATTAAAAACAGCCCATAGCCTCGCCGCAAGCAATGTCTTGCTCTCTCATGTGTTTTCTTTTCCTCTCACATTTCCTTATTTGACTTCACATGAATCCCTCCTCTGTCTCCTTGCTATCTCACGCTGCTTTGCTTTCACCCTTCCTCATGCCTTCATTCTGGTACTCTCAAGGCCTCTTCGCAAATTACACTGCAAAGCAGTTGGCTTGTGAATCATCACATCCACTTGTTAGGCCAGAATACTGACTCACAGCTCAAGGACAGAGCCCGTCCTTCGTTCAATCAATCAATCAATCAATCAATCAATCTGACTTTATTTGTATAGCACCTTTCATACAGGTTAGTGCAGTTCAAAGTGCTTCACAGATGACTGACAAGCTGATAATAAAACAGAACAAGTGTAGACTGTAAAAACAACAAAAAAGACGGGAAAATATAAATGATAAAATGTAAAAGCCATAATAACAGTGATAATAAGAATGTGAATAATACATTTAAAACATAAATACAATAAAATAAGTGACTAAAATGAAGTCAATCGTGTCTTTAAACCATTATTGATCAAAAGCCAGGCTGGAGAAGCAAGTTTTAAGTTTATGCTTAAAGATTTCAATACTTCCAGCTGCTCTCAGATCCTCATCAGACTTTTGTAGCAGTCAGTTCAGAGCATAAAAGCTCAAATCTGCTTCACCAAATGTTTCAGTTCTACATTTTGGAACAATTTACAGAGTCATGCCAGAGGACCTGAGGGGCTGTACTGATTCATACACTGTAAGCATGTGAGACATACAGTACATGCCAGTGCAAGACTATGAAGTGCATTTAAAAACAAGTATAAGAACTTAAAAATGAATATGGAAACTTACAGGCAGACAATGTAAGGTCTTTAAAGCACATGTAATGTATTCTCTCCTTCTGGTCCTGGTCAGCACTCAGGCTGCAGATTTCTGAATCAGCTGATGCTGATTTATGAGTTTTTTGGTCGACCAGATAGGAAAGCACTACAGTAGTCCAGCTTGCTCAGTATAACAGTGTGTCTCTGTATCACTCAGAAAGAGAAATGGTTGCACTTTCGCAATATTGTTGAGGTGATAAAAAGCAGATATGGTGACAAACCCAACATGAGCCTTAAAGTTCAGATCTGAGTCAAAGACCACGTCAAGATTTCTCGCTTGTTGGCTTTGGGGTAAGTCCAAGTGAATTTGATTTTATTACCAGTTTCTTTCTCTAAGCTTTATAACTTCTGACTAAAATTTCAGTTTTATCCTGGTTGAGCTGTTAATGTAAAATACATTTAAAAAGGGTATCAATTGATCCTATATCATAAGAAGACACAGCCGCATTTCAATCAGGAAAGACAAGTGAATGGAGAAAAAAAAGATCTATATAATAGCAAAGATAGAAATGATACTCATAAAACGTCTTTGGCGCTTGGACTCCACAGGGACATCATCCCTTAGCAACAGTGAGATAGATCCCCCCATAGAGTCCAGACACTGGTGGTAGCGGTGACTGATGACTTCTGATGAAACTGATGGCTGATGAAATGATAAGACTGATAACCTTGCGAAGCCTGGGCGGAGATGGGGGAGGAGGCGGAGGGGCACAGATAGCAGCTGTTTGCCAGACTAATGTGGATAAAGCAAAAAAAACAACAACACCACAACAGCAACCAGATGATGGGCTAACAATGAAGATGTGTTGCTGTGCTATTGGAGAAATGTAACCAGCTTATGAACAGCTGATACTCAGTCTACGGCCCCCGGCACCGACGGCTAGGAAATAGAGTGAGCATGAATGAAGTGTGATAAAGATATGATGGTATGAGGAATAAAAGTACGGGCCTAGTCATGCAAAAGACTGAGCTTTGGCTAATCTCCATAAAGTTGTTTGTCATCAGCATAATTGTGTGAAGGGTAAAATATATAGATTAAAAAGAAGTTGCCCTCATATCGATCCTTGAAGAACCCCACAGGTTATTTTAGAGGTTTTGTTGCTATCAAGTTATTATCAGTTACAACAAAGAGCTTCCTGCTAAAAAGATAAGAGGAAAAACAGTTCCAGATAGTCCAGTGTGCTCACTTAGTCTATTTAAAAGAAGTTTGTGTTCATCTGTATCAAAAGCAGTGCTCAGATTGAGTAGTACCATTACTGAAAGCTGATTAGCATCTACCTATGTCCTGAAGTCATTTACTAGGGCTGTCTCAGTGCTATGATTAGCCCAAAAACCAGACTTAAACATCCACAACTTATTGTTTGAGTAAATACAATAGTTGCAATTGAATGTACACTAGTTTTTCTAAAAAATATGAACTAAAATTGGAAGATTGGAGGTTGGTCTGTAGTTGCTGGGTGTCAAGAGGCTTCACAAGGACCGTCTTGAATGTTGTGGAGAAGACGCCTCATTGCATCAATTATTTAAAAAGTGCAAGGACCTCCTCAGACACATTTTTAATAAAGGAGGTCAGGTTTGAGTCAAGGGTGCATGTGGAGGACTTCACTATACTGTATGCTGGATGTTTCTTTAGCTTGTTATGGCACTGTGTAGTTGACAGATATTAGACCTGATGTTGGGTGTCTTCTAATTGAAACGCATCACAAACTCATCACATTTATAAGCAATAAGATGGTTGCTATGGTCTGTAACAGGGTTAATGAGGTCATCGATGGCGTTAAAATGCACTGTGGTGTTACTTATGTTATGAGTTTATCAAGCTAGAAAAATAAAATTGTCCTGCAGTCGGTTTAATATTTCTGATAAAAATCTCTTCACGCACATGTATCTTAGTTTGGCAGCATCTGCATGCTCTGCCATCCAGCAGTACCTCTTTAATTTAGTGGTTTTCATAATTCTTCCATGACATGCTCCTCATTTTAATCGTTATTTTAATTTTAAGTGGTGCAACAGCATGAAGGGCTGCAGCCATCTTATTGTTAAATGCATTAACGAGACTGTCAAGTGAGGAAGGAGTAGATGTAATCTGGTTTCTTGGCAATATGTGCTAAGAAGTTTGAGGTCACTTCAGGGGTAAGACAGTGTTTTATTTATTTTTTTAACTCTATATAGAAGTTGGCAGCGTAGAATAAAATGCATTAAAAATAGACAGGAATGGTCTGAGAAAGCAAAGTCAACAACAGCTGGAGATATTAATTCAGCCTGTATGAAATCAATAGATCCAATATGTGACTTAATGTATGAGTTCATTTATGGTTTCACTCATTAACATGCTGTTTAAAATCCATATACTCTAATAAAAAATGTATGCACTTTATCTGTTATATAATAAAAATAAATATTAAAATCATAGTTAGTATGAATGCAAGTGAGAAATTCAGAGAACTTGACAAAAAAAAGTAGAGAGGCAGAGTTTTGGCAGTCTGTAGATTGTTACTGTTAACAAAAGTGGTGAAGAAGAAAACACTCAAAGGTCAAAGTCTCTACCCTGCAGAGTTTCAGAGAGTATTTTAACTGTTCTCTCACTTTTCCTTACTTCTCTATAGAAATGGGACAATACACATTAAAACTGCCATATTTATTTTTGATGGAATATGGACTATGTTTTTTCATCAGCAATTTCATGCACACAAG
This sequence comes from Scomber japonicus, assembly GCF_027409825.1. Lineage (NCBI taxonomy): Eukaryota > Metazoa > Chordata > Actinopteri > Scombriformes > Scombridae > Scomber > Scomber japonicus. The sequence continues at coordinate 6,996,316 of NC_070598.1, forward strand.
ATTGTTAATGACAGTGCTGTGAGGTTTGTTTTTCAGATGAGGCATTTTGTCTTGATGCATTTTTATTTAGAGTGTACATCACCAAGCTAAAAAAAAAATCATAAAATTCATTCAAGATAATAAAAATTCTTGGTATGTGAGCAGCTAACAATCTATTGAGGCAACACTGTGTCTCCCAGCTAAGACTGCTCAGAGACACGATCCATACCTCTAGGGGGGGTTGTCTGAGCTTGAGGAAGCTGTGGGCAGAGGGGAAGTGTCCACAGAGGCACAGGTCTTTTTAATGATCAGTCATTCGCATGGAGAAGCTGAGACTGCTGCCTTGGGCTTCACTGTCCGGCAAAGGTCAGCAGAAGCATGATGATGGTTAACTACCTCGAGTTTATTGCAGTCAGCACTTCTTTGCATAAGCTGTACACAGACGTAAGCACCCTGACACCATCAAGATACAGTTTACAGTCAGGCTATAACCATCCCAAGGTACTTGCAGCTCTGTTTAGAGCAGTGGTGCATGACAAAACTAGCCACTTGGCCTTCTTAGACCTCAAGCCTGTGCTATTTTGGGGAGTGAGGGGAGCAGAAGGATTTCTTCTGTGAAGCCTTTAGTGATGTCTCTGCTTTTGCAAGGTGCTTTAAAAATAAAGTTACTTACCAACTTAACTGAGAGGGCACAAATTTGTTCCTGACACGAAAACACGTCTAATTGACTACACAGTAATTAAGCAAAACATCTGGTGCATCATCTTGATATTTTTACAGCCTCCTTTTTCACAATCTACTTATCTCAAAGCTTCTCTTAAAACTCAGCTCCCTGTCCTTTATCTTTGTCTCCTCCTTTGTGACTGGTACGGATTTAATTAGGGAAATCAGTGAGGGATAATGATATCTACCTGAATTGACCTCTTTAAAAGAAAAAAAGAAGAAAGTGTCCCATATATTTTGCATATTGAGTGTAGATTTGATTAAGACACCAAACTACCTGCTTGCTTGATGAAACTTGCTTTGAGTAGGAGGGACAAAGAGAATAAAAAAGGTGCAGTGAGGAAACATCAATTGTAGCTGTCAAGGGGGAGGAAGTATAACACACAGCTGGCTGCTCTGTGTCTCTAAGGAGAAATTGACAAATCCAAGCTTTATACATGAAGGGAGGGGTTGTCTTCAATAGATAACCGCTAGTTCAAAGTGCATTATTGACCTTGACAGCATCCTTATTAGGCTGTGGCCTTGGTGGAGAAGTACAAGTGGTAAACTAGTTGCAAATTAAATGATTATACAAAAGGAGGCACAGCTAATATGAGGAGAATTTGTACTCATATATTGCATTCATAAAAGATGTGTACTAGTGTAATGTTACATAATGCAATATCAGTACCAAATCCTTAAAACACAGAGTGTGTGAACACACCGACGTGGGCCTCTGCAGCTGAGTTCTGGGACTTTGCGTGCTTGAGTTGAGAAGTGTGTCACTGTTTTCTCCGTAGCCTACCTGTGTGGCAGAATTATTAATGAGCTGTGTCTGTATTTATGCAGCTCATCTAACAGGGGAAGATGGGCTGCCTTCATTACTCTGAGTTGTGGGAGCCGTTCTGTCAGATGAAATTTGAGCCCCTGCCAAGGCGAGCACTTGTTATAACAAAAGGGGAAATTCATCAAGTGTTCATTTGGTTTGAAATGACGGGTCAATACAGTGTCAATCTCGTCTCCTCATGTTTGGAGTAAATGGAGATCATGAAATGAAGAGTATGTGTCTAAAGAGGCACTTTCTCACTCGGTGGTCACTGAGCACCACACTGTGGCTCTAAGCAGTTATTACCACTTGTTGGCTGACACCAGTATAGGTGAGCTTGCAATTGGGGCTCACATTGCAACATTGTGCCCCTCAAAATGTTTAGTTTGTCCTCCTGAAATGCTACTTTACTAGGTGAATTAATTTATAACTTATAGTAGTTACTTATTGTCCTTTTGTCAGCTTTTTCAAGGAAAAGGGGGCGCACAGTACAGGTCTTGCTCTCTGTAATCATTTAATTCAGTGCTAACCAAAGGATCAATTCCAAATATGCAAAATACATTAAAGCAAAAATGTATTCAAAAGTTAATCTGAAGATATTATCCCTCTTTTGTTCTCCTTCCACAGTATTTTGATCTCTTGATCATGCAGTGGAACGGTCGTTAAAAAGAGGCACAAAATGTCTTTAATTTTGAAAGATATCTACATGATTTGACACATTTGGTCAATTTTAAAACCTCATATTACCTCCAAATTATCTTTCACCCTGTTAAATGACACTGATCCACTCATGGGACCCTTGAGCCTCTGTAACTTATACTCATTCTGACTTTTTGGTATTGGATTTAAAGAGTTGCCTCTGAAATGAGACCACAGTTATGAGCAGTAACACTTTTCATTTTGGATACATTATTTTGGGGGCTTGTGCACAAAAATAGTGGTTCTTTGTAAGAGTTTAAATATATGTTTGCACAGGAGGAAGACTGTGGATTGTGTCCCCTGTCACTTATTATTGAGATTGTGGAATTATCGCAGGGTTGATGGCTCGATTCCCCAACTCCCTCCATCCACGTGTCAAATTGGCCTTGCGCAAGATGATAAACCCCAACTGCTTACATGGTAGTTCACTGAGGAAAATTATGAACCCCTATGTATTGTACCAAAGTAAGTCCACACTAACTTTTAGGAGAGTACATTATCAATTATTACAGCACAAAGTTTGGGGGAGTTATTTGTGTTCACCGGGTCATTCTCTGGTCATCCTCTATCCTGGGAGCAGTAGGTTATGACCCGTCTCTTTCAAAGCAATTCATCTGTCTGCCTACTGAGGTTGGCTGGGATAAGCAGCTGTCTCGATAAGACTGGCTGTGTCCTACGGTAACCAAGGTCAGGTGGAGATATGCTGTGCTTTGTGCAGACGGTCACACTCATCTCCTCACAGAATGAATTGCATGTGACCTTTGTACAGGCTACGTGACTTCACTTAACTTCAGTCAGCATAGCGGCCTGTTCAATACCCAAGAGAGACACAGATGAGTCAAGACCAACCTTATTTGGACAAGCAGTAGGGTTAAGGGTTTGGTGAAGGGTTTAAATACTCTTGTCCAGATGTAGTCAACAGAATTGAGTTGCACTGCATCGTGTTTTCAGTTGTAACAGTAACTCTGTTCTCGGTTGATCTTCAGTAAATGTTCCTGTGTAAGACGTTCACTTAGGTTAACCAGCTCTCCATCAGTTCTTTCACACAATGTGTTACTTTAAATGAGGTGCTACAATCATGACTCACTTTGTGTGTGTGTGTGTGCTCTGACACAGATGTATCTTTGTGAGGACCAGTCTGAGTCACATTGAGAGAGTGGACATTTAATAAGTGAGAGGCTGTTTGATGGTTAAGATGCAGTTTACGGTTAAGGTTAAGTTCCACGCAGTGTGGTTTGTCAGTGAGTGTCCTCACAAGTATAGAAGTGTGCACTGTGTAGAAACTGCTATTACACATTTTCAGAGCTCCTCACAGTTCAGCATGAATGATTTTTCAAATGTTTTGACCAAAACGATGCATAGTTCTGTGAGTTATTTGTAGTATTTGTTTTGAGTTTTTTCCTCAGGCTAAATCACCAGCAGAACTGTTTTGCTCTGTTTTCAATTTCTATTCTTAAAGCTGCTCAACAGACCAAGCACAGCTGATGTTCATCTCAAATACAGAGCTAGCCAGGTGTTGAGGCACTTGCATTTTATGATGATCTATGAAAAGGGTGACACCTTTGGGAAAGATTTTGTACAACACTGACTCCTACAGGAGAAAGGAGTTATCTGAGAATACCATCTGTAAATTTCTGTATGTGAAGGAAAAGAGTTTTAAGGTTTTTTTGTGGCATTCTTGTTCAATTAAATTGTATATGTAATTGTAATTTAAATGTAAAGTTTCTTGCTTGAAAGAGTCTTCAGAAATCCAAAAGTCTGTGATGTTTGCTGCTGTTTCCTCCTCTGGATTTGGCTTTTTTCATTCAGTGAGCTGTGTGTTCATGCTGCCAAGATGTTTGTGATCTCATTTATGTCCCTGAACTGTTATTTAAAGCATCTCTTACAGTATGTGACACATGTTCATTCCTATCAGTCCATTATTTTAAACATGTCTTCACTTCAAGCCATAGCTGTCAATCTGCCATTTGTCATCTGTTGGGTATGAATCACTCTTTTCTTTGGGAGTGTCACTTTTTCTAACTCATAGCAAATAAATAGTTAATCTCACACGCAGAAGGTAGAATTAATGAAGTGAAATCCATCAGCATTGCTTCTCTTTTTTACTCCCCCTTTTGGTTAAAATCATTCCAGTGGGAAATAGCTTGGCTATTGTGGCTCCATTACATCCAGGAGACATTATTGTCTGTGTATTGGGTTTTTCTAACCCATGCCGCCCTGTGTGGTTTATATTATCTCTGCCGACTGCGGGTGAACAGCCGTGGCACTGATAGCGTCTGAGCTGAATTAGATTTGGCAGCCTTTAATGCCTGTGTGAATAGCAATTGCGAATAGTTCAACATTTGAATATTTCTTAATGTGATTCTTTGCACTCTGCTGACCCTGACAGATGGAGAGAGAGCAGGAAGCAGAAAGAGAGAAAAAACTGAGTGAATGAATGAGTGAGCGAGACAAGGAGGAGGGAGGGGAAATATGGCAAATGAAGGAAGTAGGAGTGAGTAGATTAGATCCTAAAAACAACACAAATAAGGTCTTGAGATGATGTGGGTTGGGTGCATGTAAATCATGTGTAGTGCATGAATACAATAATCTGATTAAATGAAGGTACATAGTGTATTAGGGGATGGATGAGAACAGTGTTTTCTTCCCAGGCTTTAGTAAATAATCCCTCCCTGAAAAACACAATTAAAGTAGAGTGTGTGTGTGTGTGTGTGTGTGTGTGTGTGTGTGTGTGTGTGTGTGTGTGTGTGTGTGTGTGTGTGTGTGTGTGTGTGTGTGTGTGTGTGTTCTTATTTGTTAACTTGCTGTGGATCATCAAGTTCATCTGCCTGGACAAGGATTTCTTTTGCATCATTAACTGGAGTTTTTGTCCACAAGAAAAAAAAAGAAACGATTCCCACTGTCTAAAAAAAGATTAAAATCTGATTTACAAACAAAATGTCAGTGAATGCTGTATGATCACAGAGATGTAGTAATAAATTGTATTTATGGGACAGTTTATGTTGTATTTTTGAAATATTGATCTGGCAACAGAGGGCCACTGAAACACTTTTTCGGCACAGGTGCCTCACAAAAATGTCCTGGCTTTCAGTGTTGGCCTTGGTCACTTTTATTCAATTCTTCTGTTCCCTTTATACTTCCTTTATGCACTTCAATTTTTAGGTGAACTGAAAGAGTCTGAACTTGTATGAAAAGGTGTTTTTTTCTCCTTTCCTGTCTGTAGTTTGGTCTTGTAAGGGACTGCCAGATTGGTGGTCCCCTGCCTTTGGCTCAAGACATACTGGGAAAAGCTCCAACCTCAAATGACCCTGAATAAGCAGAAAGGGAAAATGAACAAAGGAATGAAGACATTTTTTCATGTAAATGCCAGATTTGAAGCCAGGGAATTTAAAAATAAAGACATGTGTTATGTACAAACCAGGTGGCATATAAGATGACGTATTTACAGAGTTGGCTCAGTCACATTGATTGCTTGAAGACACAGAATCTGCGGGAGGTTTATTTGACTGTAGAGTTTAATCAGCCAAATATGAAAATGCACCCAAGCATATAAAAATCACCAGGGCTGCTATTATTGGATTTAATTATTCACTGTGTACAGAGTTTATCACTACAGTCTGTCCCTCTGATGTTCATCTCATGAAGCAACTAGCTATAAGCATTGCAATAAAGAAATAACATATGTGAAGAATTTGTATCTTTAGTGTTGAGGTTCTTGTTTCCTTTAAATCTCTCAGTTGGAAGCGGCCATTGTTGTCATGCTGTTTTCTCTCCACTAGAGTGTGCAATTTTCCTTCCAAGGTTTGAGTTGATATCCACACTTGACTCAGAGGGGTGCTTTTGTTGAAAACCTGTTGAAATGTTTCCTGTAGTACTTACAGTGACCAAGCTCTTTGTGTGTGTGTGTGTGTGTGTGTGTGTGTGTGTGTGTGTGTGTGTGTGTGTGTGTGTGTGTGTGTGTGTGTGTGTGTGAAGGATCCTTGTGAAACTCTTTAGTTTTTAAGTATTTTTCCTTTGCTCACAGCAGTTTGTTGTTCATCCTCCTTGTATGAATTCCCCTTTGAGCACAGTGCCCCCTTTGAGTAATCGCCTCCATTAATCTAAGCTGCATGTGTAAACTCAAAGAAGGAGAGTGGGGGAATTATTAAATGTACAAGAACAAGGCAATAAAGTGGCACCGATTTATGATCACGTGAGTTTTTGTTTATTTGTCAATGCAACAAATTTAAATGAACAGTGTGCAGCTCCATAGAGAGAAAAAAACCTTGGTACCTGAGGCTGTTTGTGTGCTTCTGACTCCTTAAGGTTGACACTAGTCTGCAGAGTTGGACTAAATCCAAACAGATGAGTCGTCGAGGCTTGGTAAGCACGGCAAAGAGAGACCATTTGCTGTCACAGACTGCTAAGCAGTTGCGGCAGTTGACACACTAGATATGTTCGCAATTACTCAGTGCCAAAAGCAGTGGCTCTCTAATGAGCTGAGAGAGGCTGTAAGTCATAGGCCAATGAGATGTGATGGCTTGAGCAGATTTATATCCATCATGTAGAAAATCTTCCCCGGTCATCCAGTGTATCCCTCCATCTCAGCTATAAATGAGGGTCATTTGTTAAAAGGGAGTGTGTTTCAAATGTCAGCAGAGATTGTCTTAGAATGCAGAACGCTTTGGTTTAGATTGATGCATGCACATCTTCTCGGAAGATCTTCATATCTTTAAAAAAAAGAGTAATGATGTGTTTAGTGCTTTAAAGAATGAGGTTACTACAAACTCGGGGTATATTCTTCTTCTTTAGGCAAAGACCACATCCAAGTTAACACCGCTCCAGTTGGGTTATTTCACATCAATCTTACTCTCATATTAAGAAAAATACATGAAATTACTTTTACTGGATCTAACAAGCCCGTTATGCAGTACAGCAGGGGAAATAACCACTACTGCTTAAGTCCTCAGCGGTGATGGGTAGTCACAGTGTAAATTTGACAGTAGGGTGGTCCTGTGGGAATATGTGTATCAGAAAGTTTATTACTCTTTCTCACATGAAACACATGGGATCTAAACTATATAACAGTTGGAGCCAAACTAAGAGTTAAACAGCATGATGGAGATCATTAAAATTAGTTCGAGCCCATCTCTCTGGAAGCATCAGCGCCCCCTGAGGAGTTCAAGATTGAGACATTGAATATTTTTAGCCGAACTGCAGTGACCTTGGGGTTTGGGGCCGTGAGGGAAAAACTTCAGCTAGTGCCGAGATTGAAAGAACCGCCTTGACATTTGGAAACAGTTGATAAATCAATTTCACCACAAGGTTTATTTAGTTCTTGATCATCATCATCTGCTGTGGAAGATCTTTGAAGCCAACATGAACGAGTCCTTTAAATGATTGGGAAAACAAATCTAGTTGTCCATGTGGCATGACTAAAACCTCAGAACTGCAACTAAATGGACCTTGTGGTTAGATTGTACTGTCAACTTTAGGTGGTGCAGTTTTTCTCCAACTTGTTTACAGCAATTGAAGTTTCACATCCAGCTTGAAAGAATAAAATGAAGCTCTGGCACAAGACGACTAAAACCAGCTTCACAAAGGAGCATTTAATTATAATATGTTTCTTGAAATGAAAATGTTAAAAAAAAATTCAAACGAGGAGCCTTGCTTTGCTCAGAGATTTATTCTGATGCTCATTAAAAAAAAGGGCCTTGAGGCAGGTGAGAGTATTAAAAACAGCAGGCCTTCAAAAAAATCAAATTTTGAATGCAATAAGTCACAGAACGGAGCACATCAAGAGAGGCATTATTAATTATGATAGATTCAAATGTCCTCACTTTGTCATTTTGATTGCATGCGTCCTCTTCTAATGTTGAGTTTGCTTGCTGTATTATTCCATCATGGACAGCAGATGTCCCTGCTTTACTTTAAAATAAAAGGTAGATTTTTTTTCTCCATTGTTGGCTGCTGATCTTTGTATTATGTTTATACCTTCTTTTTGTTCTCATCTTCCACAAAATAGTAAATATAACTAAAAGGCCATTCTTACTGTAAGTGGTTTTGACCTATAGCTCAGTGTATAAACCAGAAATCATATCTGCTGTATTGATTCATTCGATTTCACCGAATTCACTATAAAAAAAAAAAAGAAAAAAGATGAAATCCATCAAAGTGAAAAGCTAAAAAAAAAAGATCATTTGTCATTCTGGAGCATGTGAGAGCAGCAGCAGTTTCAGAGGAGAGCAATATTGATTGAATTCCTGCTACTTCCATGCAGTTGGCTTCAGAGTTGTTTGTTTCTACTGCGCAATCTATCTTGGCCCAAATAAAAAGCGTTGATATTCAACCCACACAACAATAATGTAATATAGTGGAATGAATCGCACAAAATAAAGATCCAGGCTGCTTCCTTATCCCTGTCTCCTTAGCAACACAATCCCCTTTGCAAGTAAGATGAGATCCACCTTTTCTCAAGTGTGCCCAGAGGTTGTGGAGGGATTTATTTTTTATTTTTTAATGACACTCTGTACACATGTGGAGTAGGATAATAATCAGGCCATGGATGAATATATAACAGCAGAGTGATTAGCTGCTAGATGCTGCTGCTGTCTTGCTTTAAATACAGAAAGGGTCAATCAGTGCTTTGTATACGCAGGATTTGTGTCACCTTGAAGGTCTTAAACAGGGCTGGGTTTCAGGGTTTAACCTTCTCTTTTAAAGGTTGGATTGGGATAAAATATTAAGCAAATTAACTTTCTTACAAACTCCTCAATTCAATTACTTTGATTTAAACTTAGAGTGAAAGCTCAATCAATTGTGTTTCATATTGCCATCGGTTTTTGGTCTCCTTATTTAAATGGCAATACATTTTGGCATTGGCATTTCATTGTGCCGAAATCTATCACATTTACATCTCAGCACACAAGAGTGTCGACTGAGGATTGCATTGCTATTTTTTTTATATATTTCATTTTTAAAATTGCATGACCAGATTACACGTTGAATTTTGGATTGTAAAATGCATTGCCATTTGAAAAAAAAATACTTCCCTTGACGCTCACAGTGAATCAAATTATCCACCAGTAGAAAGTCTGAATAAATTTGAAGCATTTTTGAAGAATAGTAAGTAGAAAGAAAAACACTTGGAGGTCATAGTTCTGACCAATTTGTTCTATTTTTAGACAATGCAGATGGAAATATCTCAACAATGATTGGAAGGATTGTCATGACATTTATACGGACATTCACTTCTTTATTACTTTGATCATCCTCTTGGCTTTCCCTCTGGTCCCACTAACATTGACATTTGTGATTTCAAGTGAAAGGTCTTGGCGGTTATTGGTTGATGTAAGAGCTGCTTATGTAGGATGATGTAAAATGAACAACATAGCTGAAACCTGATCCTTAACATTTTACAGGTATGTTAAAGCACAGATAAACCCTACAGTGTGTGGTGTGAAGATCTACTAAAACTCTCACTTGTGTACACTGTAAAGTTAAGTATTTCCACAGTAGCCTACCTCAGTTTATCATCAATTAAATCATATTCATCATCAATTTCTGATGTTAGTAATGACACTTTTTATTCAAACTAATCAATCACTGAATTGTAACAGTCTATGATTGATAAGTGAGGTATTTGCCTCTTTTTTTAAAATTTAGTATGCACTCCTTTATTAATTAAGGGATGATTCATAATTTTCCATTTCAAAGTCATGACTTGATCAATATAGATATTAATGTACCTTATAAAAACACAAGAAAAAGGGGAAAAATATGATGAAAGAAGAAATTAAATATTTATATTAGCTAATCAGGTCAGAAAACTTTAATTTATAATTGATAATAATCTTAAATTAACACAAACTAAAGTCAGAATAACAAAGAAGTTAAACTGAGACTCCACATTCTTGTCACCTTCAGTGGATTCAAGCAATGCGTTTCTCCTAATTAATGACATTAAGATGCAGATAAGATGAGCTTTTCAATCGCATCGGTTCTCTAGAGGTCATGACTATTTATTTTCTAATATTTGTCTCCTAAATTTTCTGGATTTGTGTACGAACTGGCACTCCGCTTTAACCCGGCCCCCCCTCTCCCGTCGCGGAGCATGGTATGATCCTCGCTCAAGAAGTGCCTCCAATTCTCCGTCTGAAGGGCTAATTTATTTCCAGTCAGAAAGTATCGCAGCGAGCCTGAAGTCCTGACGCCCCGTGTCTCTAGCACCTGAAAGAGGATCTGAAAGAGCGCAAAGCTGGACCCCTACACAATGACCATGTACAAGGGGAAGCGTCGCAATCATCGATGTAAGTTTGCACAGCGTCATTAAAGGGGGCTTCACGTCCTGATATATACACCGAGGACATTTTCTTTTTTTCTTTATGCTGATGTCGCGGTGTGTTGTTTTGCAGAAGATACAAGTTGCAGATGTTTATAGCCACAAACACGCATCTGGATCGCCTTAAAAAAAATGCGGATGTAGGGCCTGTTTAAGTTGAATGAATTTGCATGAAATGTGGTTTTATGCAAATACTGTTTCATTGTGTCAAAGTTAAAGGCAAAAAAAACCTACATCGTGTCTGCCGGGCTGTCTGCAGCTTTTGTCTTTTTTTTTTTTTTTTTTTCTTTAATCTTTGCAATGGTTACCTTACCCCGACCAAAAAAAAAGGAAGCCAAGTAACCTGCTGCGCTCTGGCTGATCATTTCTGCATCAAGATATCAGTTTTCAAAAAGCCATCTGTGCACCTGCTCAGTTATTCATTCTGCTGAATTTAGCATATAATGAAATGTGTTGACTTATCAAGGCTGTTTGATGTGTTTGTTATAAATAAAGAAAAACAAGTCATTTCAGGTACGCACTAAAACATTCAGGCATAAATATGATACTTGTATTTAAATTGGAGTTTCAATATGATGATTTGTCTTGCTGGGCTTGACACACACACACACACACACACACACACAGTAGGTTTCTAATTCAGTAAACACATTATGATGCCAAATTACTTCACTCATGTGGTGACAAGGAAACTAAAAGGTTTTTGCTGTCAGTCATAAATTGAGCCCGACCAGTGAGGTAATAGTAACAGCTGAGTGGATTAGATGATCAATTGATTAGGTGACAGAAAATTAATTGGCAACTCTTGTCATCTTTCAAGTAAGAATCTTAACCATTACCTACTTCAAGATTCTTAATTGGGATTATTTGCTGCTTTTCTCAATCTCATGTGATAGTAAGCTGAATATATGTTGGTTGAGGACCATCAGACATGAATCTGAAGAGGTTCCTTTGGTATTTTAGTCATTTTGATGGTGAAGATTTGTGATTTACATTATAGACAAAGTAAATAACAAGCAGAATTCATCAAAAATTAAAGAATAAATGGCTCAAATTATGTGATTCCAGCCTCTCAAGTGTGAATATCTCATGGTTTCCTTTGTCTTCTATACCAGGAAACTGATTTTTTTGGTCTTGGACTGACAAAACAAGGCATTTGAAGATGTCACCTTTGGCTTTAAGAAGCAGTGATCTGATTTTTTTTTCACCATTTTCTGAACAACTAATGAATTCATTTGAGAAAATAATCGTTAAAGAAAATAATTGTTAGTTGCAGCCCCATTTAAAGTCAAGATACACTAAATATGCCACTGATCAATACCGCTTAACTGTTCCTAAATATAAAAAGTCAGACAAATGCAAATATAATTGCTCTCTTAACAATTAAAGTGTGAAAGCACATCACATTGCCAGTTAACTAATGTGCTGTTGGCTCAGTACATTACAACACACTGTGACTTCCCTTTTGTCTCCTATACATTTGAGTTGTGATACAGGTTTAAAAGCATTGTTTTGTGTTGGATTTGCTCTGTTCTAGCCCAAATGCAAAAAATATATATTGTGCCAATGCTGAGGCTACGAATAGACTGTGCTGCATAACTTTCTGGATGCACATCTTGTTTAAAGACAAGGTGGGAGTGAAAACCAAATTTGGACGCAGTGCACAGAACACTCAGTGTCAAGAGACGGCAAGAGGAGGCAAAAAAAAAAAAAAAAATCCAGGAGCTCTGGAGTAAAAGAGCGAGGGAGATGGTGGCCAAGGAATCTGTGCTTGTAGGCTCAGGTTGGAGCAGTTGAGCCTGTTGGAGAGGTTGTTCTGAACTATTCTGTCAGCTATTCAGCCAGAAACACTGCAAGAGACTGGTAGTGGTTACAGGTCCAAGCCCCTTGTGTTTAAGAAACAGCAGTAGTAGTGAAGTGAAGTGCTATATTTGAGTTAGATTTATCTCTAGAGCAGGCCGTGAATCTGTTGATGTTGATGTCGATGTGTTTTATTAGACTCCCAGGTTTTATTATGTACTGATACACTGATCACTTTAAGCACCTTGGTCACCTCCTGCTCGTACACAGCAAATTCATCAGGCCTCTGCAGGAGTGGAAACTCCCACAAGAGCAGATTTAGTGGCTCATTGGGTTGAAGCATGAGCGCTTTAAGCAATGGAGTATGGAAGATTTCTTTTTTTATTTTTTTTATTGTTGTTGTGGGATGATTGAAATTTGGTGTTGGGGAAACACTTTTCCCAGGAGCATATAGTGCCGATTCAGCAATGTTAGAACAGTGGATGAGTGAGTGACACATAACTGTAAAGAGGTTTGCGTAGGTGTAATGTTTGGATAGAGTGACTTTGAGACTATGGAGATTTATTATTTATATCTTAGCACCAGCAGCTCAACTGTGTAACGATGCTACATAGACGTGGTACAAATCTCAAGTGACTGTGTATTACATAAAAATTGATAAATTAGCAAAGATGTCTGTTATTTGTTATTGTGATATGAACAGCAAGGTTTATTTTACTTTAGAAACCACATAAATATATTGTCTCCCAAAGCATTTATTGTATTTAAAAGCAATTAGAGTTTAATTTACAGGATGTCCACTGTGGCATATTGTCACACAGCACAAGCTGCTATTCAACAGGCTGTTAAATTTGTAAGCTTGTACAAAATTGCTTTTTGTTATTCGTGCCAGGGCTCACAATGCCAAAGAGGAGCCACACTACAAACTGCACTATTAGCAAAATGGTGCCAGTGCCAAAAAGTTGAGAAACAGCGAGGGGAATGAATGAAAATGACAGTGAACAGAAAGCTCATGAAGATCCTGCTGGTGCTTTCAGCTGCTAGCTTAGATATCATACCACCGCTGGTCCCACAGCAGGAACCGCCCAAGCCAGAGAGCACCGCTGATGGGTTTATGATGCCTGTATTAGTGACCTGCTATAGGGGTCGGACACAACAACAAATGGAAGAGCAGATATATGCCTGGCTTGATGTCAGAAGAACAAAGTGAGGATGTTTTGTCTGCAGGGAAGCTAAAAGTTTGTGGCATTCTGAGAAGATATCAGGAGTACACTTGACTGAACAATGTATAAATGGAAATGTTTGTGCGCCAGATGTTATGGCAATGCTCACCAAACAGCGGTGGACATTTCCCAGGCAAGTCAAGAAGACACCCTGCCAAAGCAAGTGGTGGATATGCAGTGCAGCTCAATTGAGAAGACAGATATCGCACTCAGGGTGATATACACCACTGTAAAGGAAACCATGTCATTCAAAATGCTCATGCACCTTTATGAAGATGTAGGTCCTAAATGGCCCAGATGTTGGTGAAGTCCATACACCTGACAGAGCTTGTGCAGAGATAATTGAGTGCATGGCCTTCAAGTAGTGGCGCAAATTTCTTGACGTTAAAAATATTGAGCTTCTGTTAAGCATCAGCACCCAGGTCCCTCCTTCTTCCTCTCTGATGCTTCCTATCTGCTACAGCCCTGCCTTCTAAGCCCCCCCCCCCCCCCCCCCCCCCCCCCACATAGGAAGGCTCGCCCCCCACAGTAAGAGAGGAAACCTGTTTGACCCAGTGAGAGCAAAGCAGATGCTGCACGGGGGAGGGGCACTGCCGAATGAGAGCAAAGCAGACTCTGCATGGGGGAGGGGCACTGCTGGGTGAAGGCTGATATATGCTTCTACGTAACCTCCACGCCGTTGTGCACCTTTTCGGAGTTCTGTGCCTCTCCACCACGTTGTGTTTTGTCGCGGTGCAGTTAACCTGAATGGTTCTCAGTGTCTCTAGTCCCTTCCCAGGTATGACACAGACAATTTCACACTTTATTTTCTGTGTAATGGCCACTTCTTATTTTTTCCTATGACAAGTATTTAAAAAAAAACTTGCTCCACAGCAGATTGAACGTCGACCCAACGTAGAAGCATAAATAGCCTTGAGAGTAGAGCTGGGCAATTAATCGAAAAATAATCGAAACCAACATTTAGAAACTCCAATCGACTTAATCTTGCTCATGTCAGTTAATCGTGGTGTTCACTGTTGCCATGACAGCAAATGTTGCATATTTTTAAGGAATTTAAAACTTGTCTCTAGTGATCATTTTAACGCAAACCATGATCTTTACATAGTTCTAATCAAGTAAACTAGACATTAACCACAGCGTCACACCTTAAGACATCTTTATTTTCACTCACTTTTACGCAGCAGTGTAAAATACTAAACTAAAGAAACTGAAGATACATAATTGTTCATCAAGAGTGGGGATAATCGTTCATTAATCGTAATCGAGGTTAAGGTAGGGCTGCTCTATTATGGAAAAAATCATAATCACGATTATTTGGGTCAAAATTGAAATCACGATTATTAAAACGATTTTTTTTAAACTTTAGAAACATGCTGCATTTATTTTCCATTCTGCTTAATTCATTTTCTCTCCCAGCAGCAGCCTTTTATCTGCCACTTGACACAACACACAGCAGAAAATGTGCGGAGATATTAGTGCTGAGCGAGTTACCATGACGATAGTTCACACAACACATCCTGGTTTTTAATAATTAGTCAGTAAACTCAGCTTTGTCTGACGCAGGCTGGAAACTCTGCACTTTTATTTACAGTTAAAACATTTTGCCGTGTGTTTCAGCTTCTGTCAAGCTAACGGAGCTGTGGCGGCTTCCTGTCTGAGCTTTTCAAAATAAAACTTTTGTTATTGAGTGCTATCTCGTTATTATTATTAAAAAACATTTCCCCTCGATTTTATTAGTTTTGAGATCGTTTGGCCCCTAAATCATAATCACGATCAAATTTCGATTAACTGAGCAGCCTTAGGTTAAGGTGATGTTGATTCCTTGACATGGTGGAACTGAAAGAAGGCTCCTATGCCAGATCAATCTACAGTGTTCTTTAAAGTCTTTACGATGTAGTTTTGATGACTTTTTGAGGAGAAATCTTATCAGCATCTCCACAAAAGGACTTGGCTGGTGTTCAGTCTGTACACTGCCTTTGCACACCGACTTGAATTTAAAGTTAAAGATTCGCTCAGAGAAGTAGCTGGCCGCAATAATTTGAATTTCTCATCTCAATGTTGCACTCAGTCTATCATCAATCATCAAGGAATGTGAGATTAGTGCAGGAACTTTCCTTTGACTGATGCATCACTTTTTAAAATGATGCATCAGGAATACAAAGGCATGTAGAAGCGCCTGACTAACTTTGGGTTGGCCTTGATGAAAGATGTCCTTCATGAGTTAAAGACTCTTCAACTTAAACAGGAGAATTAATTAATACATTTGATCTCTCTGCTGCTCCTCTCTGAATACTTAAAAAGTCCAATACATG
This sequence comes from Scomber japonicus, assembly GCF_027409825.1. Lineage (NCBI taxonomy): Eukaryota > Metazoa > Chordata > Actinopteri > Scombriformes > Scombridae > Scomber > Scomber japonicus. The sequence continues at coordinate 7,012,177 of NC_070598.1, forward strand.
TGAACTAGTGAATGAATAAAAGACTAATTGACTAATATGAATTAGCTTTAATTATCTTGAGGAACATTTTTTCAGTCCTTTTTTTAAAAAATCCTCAAATCATACAACAAATAAATACCAATAAAAACACAACCGTTCATGTTCTTGTATAGATACTTGGATAGTGGCTGAGATATGCCAATGGGACCCCCCTCCCCAATTGTCACAGGGTATTTCACACACTGGTTGAAGGCCATAAATATTTAAGATTTGGCAGCTCAGGAATCTTTGGAGATCAAATGGGGTTCCAACCCTCTGCATCACTGGGATTTGTCTTCTTTACCCTTGTGTGTGAGTGTGTGAGTGTGTGTGTCTTATATGTTCGTGTGTGAGTGTGTGTGTCTTATATGTCCGTCTGTGTACAGTATGTGTCTGCTGTGTGTTTTCTCATCTTTCAGACTTGAGAGACTTTGAGACTCGAGACACGCTAATCAAAATCAATCACAGAAAGAAACCTCCTTCAGACAATCACTCTTCAGACCTTTTTTTTTTCTCTGCAGATTTTTTTGCTCCAAACGTCTGGACTTAAGTTGTTCTTGTTTCAGTTGCAATTTCTGTCTTGATTGAAGGGCTGCAGCGCATGACAAATAAAATGTTTCTTTCTATGCTGCAGATGTTAGTTTGTGGCTGTATGTGTGTGCTGTGCTGCTTATGGGATGGAAGGATGGAGGGATGGAGGGAGGGAGGAATGAGGGGAGCACAAGAGGCAAGCTGTTAGATCTTTTGTCAGATGTCCTCCATGTATCTCAAGCCATGTGTCAAGGGTAGTTGTATTTGTGTGTGTGTGTGTGTGTTTGTCAGTGTGAGTGTCTAAGACTGTTTTTTTATGCCTTGCAGACTACACTTCTTTTCAGCTTAGCCCCATTTTGCCAAAAAATTCAGTTTGCGTGTCCATGGGAAGGAATACATCATGCACAACACAATCTTTTGGTAGAGCTGTTAGTCGGCTGCTCTACTTCTCTTGAATAAATCACAAGCAATTACAGAGTATAATCTGTTCCACATACTTTAGTTGCCACCTAAGATGCAGTTAGTAAAATTGAAAGAATCACCAGTTATGTCTCTACACCTTTTTTTATTTTTGACAATGTTCAGCATCCACATCCCACATCCCACTCTCCACTGTGTTACTGGAAATGTGATTTTTATCTGTCAGAAAGGAACCTAATGAATCTCCTCCATCCATGATGAAATAATGTGACAGAGATGTCACAAGATGTCGCTCCCCCAGAGTCTTCATCACCCCCCCCCCACCAGCAGCTCAGCTTCTCGCGTCGGGGAGCAAAGGCTGTTTCGGACTGTGTTGCCAGGAGAATCGCCAATCAGTGTGACATAGAGACGAGCATTCAGTCTCACACACACACACACACACATACACTGACATCTCCACACATACGTACGAGTGTGTGTTGAGCGTCGGTGTTGTCTCTGCACGTATGTATGAGCAGAGACAACACCGACACTCACAAGCACATGACATCTTATTATCATCATTCCAGCGTTGCGTTAAAGGTATGGGGAGGAGAAATTTCACAAAATGGCAGATTTTTTTGTTCTTATCTTGAAGAAGAAGAATATTTAGAGCAACAGGCTTTGGTGGAAGGCGTGTATTAATATTGGATCTAATGTGCACAGTTGACAGGTACGACCGCAGTAGTGTACCAGTCGGCAGAATCGTGAAATTAATGTCTGTCAAGTGTCATGGCAGGCACAGTGAAATAATTAGAGAACTTGCTCGCTCTCTCGCTCGCTCTCTCGCTCTCTCGCTCTACTCCCATCGCAGCGTTCCTCTCTCACATTCACACTCACACACCTATGTAAGGAACATGAGTTTTGAAAGGAAAGTGCAAAGTTACATCACATTTTCATGCATGTAGGGCAGAAATACGCCTGTCAAACGTCTCTCATTCAGTGATTCTCTTTATTTCCTGGTTTAAAATTAAATATAAATGTCCTGGTGGGAATTGTAAAGCAGAATGATGTAAGAACAAGTCAAAGATTTCTGTTCTAGGGTTCTACGCCGAAGAGCCAATAAAGGCCTATTTTTAGCTGTGAAGAAAGTCCGTCGGCGATAACCTGATTATCAACGGTTGTCATGATTGTTTCTCACCGCAGAGTATCAGAAGAAAGCACTTGTTCTAAATTCATATGTGTTTTGAGGACTAACTGCTTGGTGTTTGTTTTCCAATGGGTGCATCGCTCCCCACCGCTCCCCACCGCTAAGCTCAACGGCGGTTTTCTCGTCGGGTTGTGTCCGTCCGTCCGTCCGACTGCTCCAATCTTCTGCTTTTTGAAGTGCATCATTGTTGACTCATGTGAGACTCACTCACTGGGTTTTACAGGTCACACAGAGGGATGTGATCTCAAATGGATGCCATGCCTGTTATCTGTTATGCTGGTGCCTGAAGGGGCTGAGGATTATGTGCTGATCCCCTTGGACTTTGGTCCATGCAGCCGCAGAGAAGCACTGAGGCAGGGCAGCAGACTTAAAGTCATACTTCAGTGTTTACAGAACGAGCAATGCTCCAGTTTAGTAATGGGATGTTCACTGAGATGCTGTAGTCATATATAATAAAATGGGTGTTTAGTGAGCTCTGGTGTGTATTATAGAGTGACGGGATGGAAGAGTGGCTGTGATTTTCAAGGCACTGATCATCGTTTTCGTAGCCAGGGGAGATGATGAGGTTGGAGAATATGTACAATACAGAAATAGAGCTGAAATAATTAGTCAATCATCAGAAAATGATTGCAACTATATAGAAATTGCAGTGGTGAGAGCCTCTGAAATTGCTGCCTTTAGACAGTCAGACAAGACAAGCAATTTAAACATGTCAACTTGGGCTTTGGGATATTATGATCAGTAATGAATTCATTGTACTGTAGCCTTATATGTAGAAGTGCAGTTAAATCCATAAATTATTTTTATTTTTAGGTATGAAATAAGATTAGATTAATTAAATATCAGATATTTTCCCTCATTTGGCTAATCGATTAAATATTTATGAATTTACCAGACAAAAAAAAGTCAGAAGTATTAAGATATGCAGCTTTTCTGTTTTAGATTCATGTAGATTAAACATGTTTGGACTTTAATTCTGACACAACCAAGGGGTCTGGGAACATGTCAGTGGCATTTTTACATTATATTTATATATCATAGCTGATTTTATAAATTAAACATTTAGATCAGTTAATAAAAAATGTAATCAAAACATGAAAGCAATACTTGTAACGTGGAGCCGGCTTTTTTTTGGGGGGGGGGGGGGGGGGGGGTTTGCATGTCATGTCACAAAGTTTCTTTCTTTGAATAAATTCTTGCTACCAGGACACAACCTTGGTGTCTAAGAGAAAGGAGAAAGGATTTTTGGAGTTCAATGGAAAAAAAAAAAATACACCAGTGTGTTGAAACTCGTGTCACCTTGAAAGTTGTGAAGGTGCAGGCTTTTTTTGTTTTTATGATATCTGGAAGTCTGAAAGCCTTGGAACTTTTTGTCCTTTTTTTTGCAAATAATATAAATGTTCCCGTCACTGTGCTTCAAATAACATAGTACATTATTGATATGCAATTCCTGGAAAAGGAATTTAGAAATGGATAAGATACCCAATTTAACAGGGTTTATATATTGTCATATCACCCAGTCGGAGTCAGTGACATGAAATAACCCATATACTGGATTTTAAAACTGGGTCTTAATGTAATGCAAAGGAATACGATGTGTAAACCAATATTTTGAATTCAAACAGAAAAATGTAGGGAGCCATATCACCTCACCTTGAACTTTGATTCATACCTCTCCTGAACAGCCCTGTTTGATGTCTGATCTTCAAAGGTTCCTAGAACAGCACCTTTGATATGCAGATATTCCCCCTCCCGTCTCACTCCCCCCCCCCCCCCCCCCTCCTGTAATTAAACAACAGCCATCCACGGCATTTGCCTGCTGTGAATCTCTTGTGGAGCGATGTCAGTAAACAAGCTGTTTTTCTGCAGGTGTTGAAAATGTCCCAGAGTCTTGATAAAGGAAAAGGTAAACGGTTGTTTCAGTATGAAGGGGACCAAAGCATCTGTGACCTTGATCGAGGCCTCAGCAGGCACAAAAAAAAAAAAAAAGGAAGGACAAGGTTAACGTCTGGAAGTGAATGAAATTGTGAGGTCTGATTCAGTATGGAGGAGGACAGCTGATTTTCCCCTTCTTCTTCTTCTCCTTGAAAATCGAAACCTGTCCAGCACAGTAAGGATTGACTGTCAATGGTGATTTTGATTGTAATTAAATCTGTCAATTAAGCCGTCAGTATATACTATACCTACAATATGGCCTCCATCACTCCTTTGAAATACATCAGAGAAGCAAAGATAAAAGGCTCGTCTGGAGTTTTATAATACACAAACCAGCAAGAGCCTAGCCTGCAGATCATGATCGGTACAAGACTGCCGCGATAGCTTGATTGAGTCTGGCGGGTCTCATGTGGCATTCGTGTGGTGTCAGAATAATCCGGGAAATGAGTTACCGAATGAGAAAATTCATGTCGATGCCCCCTCAGGTGGGAACAACAACTCGGAAAGTTGTAGAAGATTTTGGAACACGACTTGATGAAAGTTGACATGATGAACACAGAAACATGGCAGATGAAAGTAAATGTTTGGTTGATGGCAAGAAACTTTTAATAATTCATGTATGGTTGCTAGTGTCCATATTTATCTCAACTTTAGTTGCTAGTTTGATCAAGTAACGGCAACAGTTTGATGCTGTCAAAAAAGATTCTCAGTGCTGCTGTTATCAAATACTCTCTTCTGTATTCTTGTACTCTGAGAGTGATGGTGAAGGGAAAGTTAAAATCATTCTGCTGTCTGAAATGAAGCTGAGATCTTTTTCTGGGATCTCTCCTTCTCTCCACCATGACAGTATTATGAGTAGAAAATCCTGTAGGTTGCCAACCTCTTCATTTTATCTGGTTGACTGATGTTATTTAGTTATTTCCTCCTGGATCATGACGTATAACTGGAGCATTGACTATAGTATCCATCCAATCCAGTTTTAGGCGTAACTTTTCCCCCAACATGGCTCTTCTAAACTAAAAAGGCCCACTCACAGGTACAATTTCTTCCAAGGCTTTTCATATGGTGGACCACTACCTCATCCAGGTTCATAATCAATAATAAGGTTGATAATCTTCATAATATATATCAGTATGAGTTCACTCAATTAATCCTCAGTTAATCCTATCTATTATGGATAATGTTCACGTTGTTATCAGAACACCTCTGAAGTATGTATGTAGGTTTGTTGTGTGGTGTCCATATAGAGCCCACCATTGTAAGAACTGCTTAATTGGTTGCATTCTGCCTAGGAGGTGGCTTCACTGGGTTCAGCTCATCTTTAGATGTGTTTACTTTAATTGCCCTTCCTTTTTGAAACACCTTTTGGTTCCATGTAGATCTTCATATGGACATATCCCTTTTTTATGGGCCCAGAATTTTCAAAGAAGTCAGTGGCAGGTCATTCCAGTAGAAAGCTCCATGTGACTGAAATAATCATTCATGGATGGATGGATGGATGGATAGATGGATAGATAGATAAATAGATAGACTTTATTGATCCCAAGCTGGGAAATTACAGTGCAGCAGCAGCATTTTACACAGTGACAATAACAACATATAATATAAGAATATAAAGAACAAACTATACATAATAATAAAATAGCAAAAAAAAATCCTCTTTTTCTGAGATCTATTACCACTTTCCGCTGCTTCAAGACTTCATTTTCTCATCTTAAAACAACCTGTTTGTTTTAATTTGTGTGTACCTACAATAATCTGAAGACAGACTGCTTTAGTTGCTCTTTATACTAATGTAATTAATTTATGCTACGGGTCATTGTATCCAGCTTTTCTTGCACAACAGCTGAGGGCTAGGGAGGGGGGGGGTGAGCAAGCTGTTGGTATAATGTGTATTTGCAGTGTATGTTGGTAAAACAATGCTATGTATTTTCTATTTGGATGCCCTTGAAAATGAAATGCTACATCTCAAGGGGTTATACTTTCAGTAAATTCAATGTAATGATGTACGGTGTATAGTGTATAGTGTATAGTGTTGGGTTTTATATGAGGCAATTCCTTCATCTCAGACCCCCTGACTTCCTCCCAGAGTTGTCCAGCCTCACATTTCAGTGTGGAGTTCATGTGAAAGACAACCAGGCTGAGGCCAGCGTGAAAAGTAATTTCCTGCATCCCTACCTGTTCCTTCTATACATCTATCACCTGCTGATTGAGCTCCTTCACTTTCTTCAACAACAACAATTTGCATCATTACTTTGTTCAATTAATTAAGACGCTGGGGAGATTGGAGCCAGAGTTCCTCATTCGATGAGGAGATGATCAGCATATGCCTGTGTATTGCACTCTCTCCCACCCTCTTTCCCATTCTTCCTCTTTCTTTGCCTTTTAATGTCTCATCAAATAGACATAGGTGTTTGCAAGGAGAGAATGAAATGAAAGAACACCCAAGTGAAAAAGTGACAAATGTGTTGGAGAGCGATCAGGTCTGGTCTATAGGGAATTTTCTTCTGTTTTTGGAAAAGAAAATATCACATTTCTCATTCCTTGAAGGTCCTGGCTGATATGTCTGAAAGGCAGTTTATTGCAGTCAGTCACCTGGTTGGTGTGCTGCATGTCTGCGATATAACTCAAAAGGGGAACGGCAAAGCTTTTTAGATAATCGGGAAGACAAAAGACGCTTTGCACCTTGATGGGTGACAAGGTCTTGGTAGTGGTTAACAAGACTGTCCCATAAATATCAGTGACTTAGCTTTAGTGATAAATTGTAATAAATCTGTAATGGTTGCTGGTTTGTCATCAAATCTGCACTAAAACCAACAGCTGTGAGGTAGGGGGAGCCACTGGTTGCATTTGTGTCAGTTATATGCAATAGTCTCACACTACGAGCACATCAACGGCCACAGATAAGAATTAATTTCTGATTCTGATAAAGAACCTTTAACTTCCAGATCCCAAAATAACCCTTCTCACTTTGCAATTTCATTATATATTGATCGCATCTCAAAATGCCAATGTCGATTAAAAGCACCAGTTTTTATTCCTCTTGTTTCATTCTCAAGATATTCTCCCAAAAATGAACTAATTCTACTCTCAAACCTAATTAATGGTGATTTTTTTTTAAATTCTTTTTTGTCGACCTTTTGTGTCATTTAAATCCCTGCTTGCATATTTTTGTTCTCTGTATTAGGAACCAGACATACTGTATTAAAGGGGATAACTGCCTCACATCAGTTGGGGTTTTTTTTGGTCAATTATAGCTTCTGTGCTCCACCACAGCAGGTGTCCAAACAGGCCATTTGCAGCAGCAGAAACGTACAAAAAAGCAGCTGTGCTTTGGTTGCGAGGTTAATGTGAGGAATTTAGACATGGAAGAAAGGTAGTTTGGCATGCAAATTGCTGCTTTTGATGTGGTTTTGGCCATATAATTAGTGTTATTTATAAGGAAGACATCAGTTACTGTTAATAGGTTTTTTCGTCTAAAATGGTATTGAGCGTGTAATGCCTGACATATGTTAAAACAATATTCTTCATCACCAGATTTAAAGAGAAGCCTGTGCAAAATGAGTTATTGAAAGCTGACTGATTGTATGTCATTATTCTAATACACCAACGAGCATAGTGTCTTGCAGAAGAAATATATTTTAAGGAATTTACCCCTCCATCCATCTTCCAACACTGCCCACATTAATACAAAGAGGATCTTTGGCTGACTGAGACACAATCTCTCCATCTCTCCCTCTCTCTGACCTTGTGTTGACCCCTGCTACCCATGCCTGTTGGCTTTCCTCTGAAGCCTGGGGCTATTAGCTGCTTTTCCCTCCTCTGGTTTCCCCTCTTTTTTTCTCTCCTCAGACAGAGGGTGAAAAAAAAGGTAGATCATCTCTTTCAGGAAGAAACGGAGAGAGAGAGAGATGGAGATAAGGAATGAAAGATTGCGGTCTGATTTGTTGTGGCTTCAGCAGGACCGGCAGGTTTTGTGTCTGCTCCAGTAGTCCATTCATATTCATTTCAGGAATATGAAGGTGTCTTCCTGTTCCCCGCATTCTCAACCAAGTCACCCTCTCCTTATGTTTTTGGGTCCTGTTGATTTTCACTGGAGCTCTTTCTCATCCCAATGATTCCCCTGCAATATGTCGCCATATGGCACAGTTTACAGCCTTGATTTATTCAAAACCTCGACTAACATTGCTCTGGTGCTATCCATCCCTTGCTAATGAAAGGATGGATGGAATGAGACTGGCAAAGTTTTCATTTGGCGGCACAGGTGTCGAATAGAAAAGCCCTACAAGCCATCTTGTGTGAGTGCATGTGCAAGGGAATTGAAGGTGATGGGGGGGGGAAATGAGTGGAATGGAGATAGAAAAAGAGACGTTGAGGGATAGGGCGAGACTGAGGGCAGAGCAGGAAGCATGAGCAAGGGTAGTCTGTGGGAGACAGAGATGTAAGGCAACAAATGAGACCAATAAAACACATGGGCAGGTTCCTCCGGGGAGTCACGGATCCTTGTTTTCCTGACAGAGGAACACAGGTCTTGTCTTCAGTGATTACTTACGATCTGTGCCTCTGTCTTTCCAATGCAATTTACCTCCAGGACCCACCTTCCCATGATTCCTCAGCCAATAAAGGTGTTACCTTTTAAATATTTATTCTGGTCTATGTTTTTGTATTTATAGACAAACAGACACCCTCCCTCCCTCTCTGGGAATTAGAAAACAGGAGTCAAGCTCAAATCATTTCGGGGCTGCAAAATTCAAATTGCATCATATGTATGTTCATGAGGCTTCAAGGTTGAGCTGTTTTTTTTTTGTTTTATTTGCTGGCCAGCCATAGCAGTGCAACATACCCTTAGCAAGTAGCAACCCCTTTTGTAAGTTGTTTAGCACCGCAGGGAGCTCCGGCCACCTCCCTCTATGACCAAACTGCAGATTGAGCAGACAAACCGATGGTAAACAGAAGAATAGCTGACACACAACTGAATAATCCACACAGCTCTGGTCCCTGATCCAGTTTACAGCATATTCATACTAAGTCCAGCCCTCAGTGCTACACAGATAGTGTTTTGCTCAAAAATGCATCAAGGGTCCTTTTATTAAGGTGGCATGCAAATACAGTAATAAGCCCCTAAGCCCCTTTTCATGTATGTAGATGAACAAACTGAGATTTAGTGGGAAAATGTGCTGATGGCTAATATGACCTTGATTTAAACCAACTTTTAGAAACCAAATATGTCGTCAGTATTTCTCTATTCTTTAGCAGGCTAGAAAAAAACCATTTGATCATGCTAATACAAATAATAGAAAATTAATTACCAGCAATGTCAGCGTCTAAGACATCAAATGTTGCTTTTCTCTGATGGATATGATTGTACATTGAATATCTTTCTGTAATGGTCTAACAAAACAAGCAATTTAATGGTGTAATCTTGTAAACAAGAACACTGTGTTGGTATTTTCTGTCATTATGTAAATGAAATGTTTAATCAGTTGTTTGAAGAAGTGATTGACTAATTCAATTACAACTGAAAAGAACCTCCTAATTAGGTGCTGTTTGAATTAAAATCCAAACTAATACAACTTCTTTAGGAGTAGCTGTTGTCTAATGCAGTCCAAGGTTTTATTTCAACGTTTCCTTAAAATCATTGATATCATTAAAAAGTAATAACACCTCTATGAAACCTAACATGAGCATAAGGTTTTGCCTGAATGCAGACAATATTGACCTGAAAAAACTATTAGACAATTGATAGAAACACAACTGGCATACTAACACACTAAAACCCAATGATATGTGCACACTTTTTAAATTTTGAGATGACTTTTACAGCAGTAGTATCTAGAAGTAGAGCTAAAAGAATCAGTAGATTAACTGATGAGTATCATAATAAAGTCAAAAGGCAACTACTGTAATTCCCTAGTTTCAGCTTCTGAATTTCTCATGTAACTAAACTGGAAAAGATTTTTTTTAAATATCATAATATGCTTTAGGGAAATTATGCATTTTTCACTTTTTTCTTATTTTTTTTAGACCAAATGATTAATAATTGTTAGTGTCTGCCCTGGATTTGGCTGAACAGAGTACTGTATTTGACCTTTCATGCTGTAGTAACACTATATAAAGAGAAGATCTGAGGTTCAGGATGTATTGATTGCTTGAGATTCAGGATACCAGATATACTTAGTTGGATAGCTGTGGTCTAATTAAATGTTTGATCTTAATGTGTCTCTAAGTAAACCGTCAGATTAATGAGCGAAATCATTATTATCTCCTAAATCTGCTTCACGGTCAATCCCAATGTGCTTCGTCAAGTATGCTCACATACTCACTGACTCATTTGGCCATGCTGCTCTGCGTTAAAAAGTCTGTGTTCTAGCATGTCTAAGTAGGTAGTATACAAACAGACCAGGATTTAATCCTATTTGTCGTGAGAGCAGCCACTGGGAGAAGGAGGCAAGAGTTTGCCAGAAGCTTATTTTCACCCCAGTGCAATTTCACTCCCGGGGATTGGGGCGCTTCTACAGTACGTGTTTGGTGTTGAGGTGGAGATGGGGGAGGAGGAGGGAGAGGGCAGGCGCATAAATTATTTAAGCAAATGTGAATTGCTGGAAGGGACAAAATGATAGTGAGAACATGGCTGCATGCAAAAAATAACAATTTGTTCAAAAAGTGCCTTTTAGAGTGATTCACATACCTATGAGGCACTCTTACCCAGAGTGGCTTAACCATGCCGAGTTTAGGCTGAATGTCTCAAGGGCACCGTGTTGATTGAGTGATCGCCTTTCTGACTAACATGCCTGCAAAAATGGGTTGTGTGATATCAAACATAATATAAAAAGCAGATGATGGGGATTTTCGTCAGACTATGCAGTGTTTGTTTTTTCTCGCTTTTTTGCTTCAAGTGATTCATTTTATTCTGCCTCGTCTGTGCTGTTTATTCATAAGTGACCTCAGATAAGGAGGAGGGGGCTACTTTTATTACCAATGCTCAGTTGAAGATTTTATTCTCATGCTGTTTGTTCATAATTTTGCAAGATATAGCTTCACGTCTGCTTATAGCCATAAAGTTTCTAGGCTGATTTTTGCTCTGTTTTTTTGAGTGTTTCACTTTGAGTCGGGGGTGCTTATTTTGACCCACTGGCTCCTCTCCCAGAAGCCACTTAGACTGTGCACAAAAATACGAGGACCTTGCAGCACCCTTGGCAATGCACAGATAGCGATTTGAAAATTCTGCATCGCTGACTGGCTTGTTCACAAAGCTGTACACCTGATGGTAGCAGTCTTTTTTTTGTTTTTTTTTACACAAAGAACGAAAGAACAAAAATCAAAGCTCCTTTTACACACAGCTTTCTTATACTAATTATTGTTCATGTTTTTGTGTTTTCAAGGATTTCTCTCCTGCCTTGCAACAAGAATTTCATTTCTACAATACTCCCAGTGCACGAGAGCAACATCTCCAGTATCGCCTTAGAAAATTGGCTCCAACATTGCACCTTAACATTAGTGAATGAGTCCTAAAGTGCTGCAGCTTTGTGTGTTGCTTATTTAAATGAAAAGTTCAGTCTTACAGTGAAAATGTCACAGAGCTCCTGGAGAGCTTGCATTGATATTTTACTCTCTTCATCATGAAGTAGTACTTTCATGCTCCCCTGTGTTTATTCACTGCTTTGAGCTACACTGTGCCATCACTACCATCATGAGCCGTCGAAGAAAGGAACTTAATACATATTGAATGAACTCTTGTAATGCCCTTCATTCTATTGGGTAAACTCCAGCAGGGAATATTGATGAATTTATATTTATTCATATTTACTAATCAAATCTAAAACACTCAAACCCCTATTTAGCACTTATTAGCAGTATATAATAAAAAGTTAATAACATGCAGTAGTGGGTTGTTAGCAGATATGAAGACATTGAAATTGTTTTATCAATTTATTTACATTGCAATACCACACCTATAACTGATGTATTAACTGTTAATAAATGATTAATAACATAGTGTAATATAACAGTATTATATTTAATTAGATATGATTACTGGCATGAACAGATTCTTACAGGGTGTTATAAAACATTAATTTACTGGAATAAATTCCTCTTATTGTACTAGATGTCTTGAGGGGCTTTTAGCCACATCTCTTGGTCCTCATCAGCACATGGAGTTCAAATCAAAAAAATAATAAACATTATATTATTACATCACTTTAATTTTCTGTTTTATATGATGACAAGTGTAGTATGTTATTCATATCTGTTGTGTATATGTTACAGTTACGTTACATGAGAAGTTATCATTTTTGGCAAATACAATAAATACTCAGAAACATACTGAGATCAGCTCATGACTACATTATAATGCCTCATAGAGTCTTAAAACCATTCTATACTGAGTGTTTCTATACTGATAATAGGTAGTGTAAAATTAAGCTACAATGGTTAGCTTAACAGAAAAGTGAGAGAAAGCAACGAAAACTAGCATAGGTTTCTCTATTTTACATCACTGTGAACTGAATATCTCAAGGTGTTGAGCTGTTGGTCGGACAAAACACTGTGAAGATGGCATATTGTGATGGACATTTTGTATTATTATTAATAATATGAATAATTGTTAATTGCAGTCTTATATGCTAAAATGGAAAAATGACTGACAAGTGATTTGTTTGTGTTTTTCAGACATAAACATGGCAGGTGAGCCCAAGCCATACAGGCCTAAAGCTGGCTCCAAACGGCCGCTCTCAGCTGTTTACAGGTAAGATTTGAACATGCTCTTCCTTCACATACAAAGGTGCAGCTCTTGTCATTACCCCAATCTTTCACATGCTGCTGCTCCATCTGATGTAAATGTGGAGTCACATTTAGAATATGAAGATTCCTATTATGTTGAGGTTTTTTTTTTTCTGTCTTCCTCTTCTTTTGAACCTTGAATTTCTAATTTAGTTTTTAATACACTCCACATATCCACATATCCCAGCCTTGACTGGAGTTAGTTCGGCAGGAGCCTGTAAAGCTCAAAGGAGATGCTGTTGTATAAGCTTCATTAAGCATGACCCTGATTTTCTGTCCCGTACACATCTCCTGGTCACAAACGGATCAAAGCAGTGCTTGTTTACTGGAGTCTGAACATGACACAGGAGCAGACATGTTTTTTTTGGATTCACCTGGATACCTTTCTATGACAGTTTGTCCATTGGCAAAGTTTATATTCCCACCGATTTACTCCATTTTGAATTGTTAGTTTGCTGCATTACACGTCTTCTTTTATTAATTCATCAGTTTGTGTATTGTGTTATTATGAACCCTCATTTGCATTTCATAGCTGCAGCTGAAAACAGCCAGGGTGTAATATGGTAATTATGGAGCGGGAACGAGAGAGGCAAAAACCAACACTACACCACTTTAAATTGAAATAGTAATACATTAATCCTAATTAAAATTCCTGTAAGAATAGCAAGATTTCAAAAAGGCTCCTTCTTTGCCTCTCTTTATTTTTCTTTCTGAATTCTAAATTAGTTACCATCCTCAGTGTCTACTTAACACTGATTTATTTCTCCAGGTTCTAAAAGAAGGTTTTTTCTTTCGTTCTTCTGGCTGTACATCCCCTCTGCAAATGTTTTTTTTTTCTTTGTTAATCTGTGGTCTTTGCATGCCAGTATGGCTTAGGCTTGCTGCTTAACCTGCGGTGAGCTTTAAGAATAAACTAGAGCGTGTCCATTCGAGTCAAAACAGCTTGAGTTTGATCTGCTTACTTGGTTTTGACAGATCCAAAATGGCTCCTTACAACCCATCGCTTTCTTTTATCTCTTTCTCCCTGCCTCTCTCTGCCCTACTGCCCTTCCCTGTCTCTCTGCCTTTCACTCTCATAGTGGTTATGAATTAGATTACGAGTACTACAGGGATGATTTCTACAGCAGGTATGTATCATTCTCACACTATTATAAAGATTTCAGATTTAAGTAGGGCACAAATGACCGTTTTCTACATCCCGCCCCGCTTGTATTTACTGTCACTAAGCCTGTCAAGCTTTCCATTTTCTCTCAAGGCATATTTGCAGTTTGTAATGATAATAACAGTGGCCGATTTACAGCTGAAAATGTACTCTGGGTTCTTGATTTCAGACTGTGAACTGTTGCTGAAAGACTCAAACAGCTGTAGACGGCTAACTAATTAAACTAGCTTTAGCTCCATGATTTATAGGTTTTTAATTACCGTTGTTCGCCGTCTGACATTAAAGAGTCAGACCTTTTACACCCGACCTTTTAACAAAACAACAATCTTGTAAAAAGGGGTTTTAACTACTAACTTTATAGCTACTTACACATTATTGGGCTGAAAAAGAGAGCTTAAAACTTCATGTCCCAGGCAAAATAGCAACCTCACCAGTTGATGATCCATATAGATGACAGGGAAACGGCATTATTCTATTGAGTAGACCTAGTTACACCTAATATAGAGAGCTGTCATGGCGTAATGTCTGGGCTAATATGTGTTCCATTAGTTTCTGTAACTAAATGTAATCACTCATTCAGTTTTCCCTTTATCGAAAAATTGAAGCTTTTTCCTGTTTTTACTTTACATATTCTAATACAGTTTAAGATTTCACTACAGCATTTGCTATCAGAAGTTGACATTGTCATGATTTTAATGAAGTTAAATAAAGATAAAGATTGCTTCGTGAGCACAGAAAAAAACTACAGCCCCAATGAAAAAAAATGGCAGAACGCTACTTACATCAACGTAACTTGGGTTATGTTATTATCCATAAAGCTTCCAAAGCTTTCTTCCAAAGAAGTAGGAAGGTAGTAGACATCAAAGATCACAACTAAAGGTTGAAAAAACGATCCACTTCCTAGTTGTAACCGCTGCCTCTCTACAAATACATAAAGTGTTTGCTCCTCACGCATGGACGCTACTCCTCTGTTGAGCCATGACAGCCCACAAACATCTAGGACATGATGAAATGGTGTTCATCAAAAGTAGCTAAAAACACCACTACTGAACAACAATATTCCCTTCCATCCTTATCTAAAGATATGAAGCAGTCAAGTCACATACTGTTGACAGAGGCTCTGCTCCAGGGCTGGATGGTGTTACTTATGGCATCATTTGGCTTTAGAATGTTTTTAATTTATAATATAGACTGTAAATTAAATTCTATTGTCGTATCAAATTAATCTCTAATACTTCGTTGTTCAAAAGATGTTGGAGTCTCAAAAACTTCAATCAGAAATCCCCAGTTAGCAGTTAGTTTTATTGCCAGCAGTAGAACCCAGAACCAAAACATGCACAGACCATGTCTATGCAGAAATGTTCTTTTTATCTTCTAATTTTGCTGACCTCCATGGGAAAGCGTCAACTCCCCCATAGTGAAGTCACTTTCAACCAATCTTCTTTCTTTCAAAACAACCGTATCTCATTTTCTTGGCACCATTCAATATGGTGGTACAGTTTTACCCCCTAGCAGATACAATTATTCACTGTTAGTAATTATCACTCAAATTTTACACCACAAATGTTTTACCTCCAGAACAGAACCTGAAAGTTCCGGAACTCCGAAAGTTCAGCTCTCCATTAGGACTAACTATCTCTAATAAAGCCAATAGGGTTCAATACATGTATATACTCAAGTAAAATACAGAAAAATGTAAGAATTCTGCTCTGACATAACCTTTAGGAGGCTTTGCTTACACACTTGTTCATATTTGTCATATTTGTCATACAATATGTTTTTCACTTTCAATATTACAATGAAAGGAAGGCAAACATTACACTACCTTGGGTATTTTGGCTGGGTTTGCTGTAGTTTAAACGTTCCCAAATCTAATAAAGAGCAACACAAAGCTGTCAATCTTACTCTATACTCCCAGTCAATGTGACTCTAAACTAATGTTGATGGTGAATAATATATAATGTTAGTAGTCTAGTTATTCAGCCATGCTAATGAGTGAAGCTAACATCAAAGCTAATGAACGCACTTTAATTAATCTGTTACACTTTTGCTTTTGTGATTTGGGGTTTGGAAAGAGTTGAAAAAACATCATTATCCAATCTCTCTGACTACAGCCCAATACATGCCACTTTAATATATTAAGAAATGCAAAGCTTGGCAGAGCCTGGTGTGCCTAGTTATAGTATGGTAATCTATGATTGGACAGGAGCTGTTTGGGGGGATGGGTTTAGCATATGGTCAACAGGTTCTCTCTCAAAATTTTGACTCTTCCTGTTTAAAAAAAACAGTTAGATTTAATTCAATAACCTTCCCCACAGAGTCACCCTCTGACAGTCAACTTGTGTCAGTGGTGGAACAAATCAAGCGTGCCACTCAAACATGCTGATTAAAGAACACTTGTTGTCACTCTCATTTATCCAGCAGTGATCATAGTGCCTGTTTGTGGAGGCATTTTCTAAATGTCAAACTTGTTGAGAGCTGTGACAGACATCTACTGTCATGGAGAGCAGTCACAAACAGCACTTCATCTGACATTTAACACCCTCTTCTTTTCATCCTCTTCACATTTAAGAGGATATGTGAAGTGATTATTTGCATGCATATAATGGTCTGGATAGTTCTACCCAAAGAGCTTCTTGGTAGATTTTAATTGTAATGTCTGCCTTTTTGTTTATGTGTGTTGATTGAAAGACGGAAAGTAAAACCATACATAGAAAATCTACTTTGAAATACAATGCTAGCAACAGATAATGGGCTTTAGACAGAGGTGAGTCTTTCAACTCCACTAGACAGACATTTTCTGAATGCTGAAGGCTTCCTTATAATAGACACTGACTTATAGAAAAGGTATTAGAGGTGAAGTGTAATATTATAGGTTTTTCTTCTCTTGAGGCTTTTTGACTACCACGGCCGAGTGGCTCCCCCACCCAGAGCCGTGATCCCTCTCAAACGCTCCAGGGTTCTCGCTCCCTCCTCCCGCCGTGGGAAGACCTCCTTCCCCATCAAAACTACCTCCTCTTCCTCCTCTTCATCCTCCAGACCTCCCACATCATCCTCCTCTGGGCTCAAACGTATGTACAATAAGGTGCTTTCTACTCTTGTCTTGTGTTTTCTGTAGACTAGTCAGATTATGTTTTTATTTAATTTTTTTATTTTTCACAGGAACACTGGCTAATTACACTAATGGCATTTTTTCAAAAAGACTGAAGGCGTAATGCAAATCTCAGGATCCATCTGGATCTCATTTTAGTCTTCTGATTAACTGGTGATGCATTATCATGTACTAAATGTAATTAATGTGAGATTGGGGCCATCTCTGTGGAGCTGTGGTCAGCTGTGTTTTCCTAAACGTTCTCTATCTGTAGTATGTGTAATTGGTTACTGTGTTTGTTTCATTGTTGCCTGTCTGGGCCAGTGTTATCAGTGCAAGCAGCTTGGTAAGGTCTGTCAGGAGGACCCAGTTTCAGTTGGTATTATAGAGAAGGGGGGAAAAAGCCCATCTCCTATCCTCTTTTTGGACTGAGTCAATGAATTCTCTCCTCTGTCTAAGCAGTGCTGCTGTATGTTTGGGAGACTAATTTGCCCCTGCCAGTACCATAAAAAATCAGTACTGACTTTGGCATAGATAGATTGGGCAGCAAAATAAGGTTAGCTTGTCCAAACAACAGGGTGGGCAGTTTGAAACACTTGGGCTGTAGGAGTAATGATTCACTTGAGGGGAGAGAGAGAGGGGAAAAAAAGAAACAGCCATCAAATGCATGGCTCATGAGGATGGATGGATGGATGGATTTGTGTTTCCCTCATCAAAACCCCATTTTTGACTTTCATAATCTATTTTGATTCACAGTCAATTTGGACTTTTGGCCCATTTAAGGAAATAGATGGAAATGAATTGTATGAATGGCTTAACAAGCACCCCAAATGTTTCAAGCACCAAGCAAGCTAACACTAACACGAACATCCATTTGGCCCATAGTTTATATGAATGTATTAATGATGCGTGCAGCTTTATAATGGTTTACACAGCTAGAATCATAGGCCTAAGTGAGACACCATCCCAAATATGGTAACGAACCTCCTTCTTGCCCCAAATTCAAGCAGCTGTCTTTTTAAATAAATAATCTTTTTTTTATAAATTAAATACAACCTTCTCAATTTTTGCATTTCATAGTGTTTGTTTGGAACACGATAGGTTCAGTGTCAGAATGTAAACTAGAGTTGTTAGCTGAAAGGAGTTTCATTGATTGCACATAATATGAGATTGAATTAAATTCCTACAGGTATGTGATGTTACGTGAAGCCATCCACTAAAGCAGCACTACTTTAATGAATGGACATGAGTAGATATTTTCAGGTCCAAACACATTTAATAGTGTTCTCAAGTAGTGGAGATTGCTCAGTTTTTTAATGGAAATAGCTCTTATTTGTTAGGATGTCGATGAAAAATATAGATACAGGTTTATTTTTACATTATTGCTGACATTTGTGTATATTGGTGCATTGCAGGAAAAAAAGCAATAAAACATGGCATCTCTAAAGTTCATATGCCCAAGCTGGTGACTTTTCAAGAACTATTTATTTCAGTATGAATTACACCAGCATCACCAGCCCCTAAAACTCTTTGTCCAGTTTAATCTTTGTAAACCAGTGATTCAAGAGATCCTCACTAGCCCCAAGATAAAAAGTTCTGTGGTTCATCATAAGAGTCCTAAAATTAGATTCATTACTCATTCCCTAAATCTCTTTCGTATGCTTATTAAATAACAATGTCATTTTTTTTTCTCCCTTTCCCTTAAAGCCGAACTATCTAAAGATGGCGTGTTGGATTAGGATGTGTATGTTTTCTTTCCGCAGCTTATGTGACTGATAGCACAAAAGGAAAAAGGCCTGGAGGAGCCGATAAATTAGAGACTGTTCCACACTTTCTTATCATCAAAGGACAACTAGTAAGCTGCCCAGGGCGAGCTCAGATAATGTTGGAATCAGGAAGTAAGTGTATATATGTCAGGGGTATATACGCGAGTAGACGTGTGAATTTGTGGATTGTGATTTGCACACATAGAAGCAGGTGATACTGAGGGGCAGATAGAGAGAAGCAGGTGATACTGAGGGGCAGATAGAGAGAAGCAGGTCATACTGAAGGGCAGATAGAGACACTTCACTGAGTCCCACCACTGAGATATCCTTTTATATCTACAATTTTCCCTCTTTTTTTGACTCCAGGAAAGTTAATTTTCTGCTGCTCTTTTGCTTTCCAGTTGATGGCCGCTTCACAGAACAACATGAGATTAGTGTTTGTGCTTCCCACACACATATCCCTAAGTGTATGGCCTTCAGTGTGGCAATATACCCCCCCCCCTTTTTTCTGTCTTTCTCATACACACATGAATCATTCTGCTCCCTTTTTAAGGAAGTAACATACTGAAAATATACCGCAGAGTATGCATCAGCTCTTACCTGGCCGTTGTTTTTCAGCATGAATTCTTCTGAAAGATTAAAAAGTCCTTTTGGGAAATCTAGTTTACCGCGAGCTAATATGTCTGAAAACGTTATCATGCGCAGACATCGTCTCAAACTGTAGATGTTTATGTTTTATGCAACAGTTTAGCTCATTCACAGGAGCGTGCAGACATAGAAAGGACTGCAGGTCTGCATTGAGATGTGGTGTGAGTGTAAATATACATGAAAGAAACTAACTTAAAGAGCTGAATGCAGACAAGATAACCATATTACAAGTACTGTTTTGACTCCATGCATGCTCACTGCCTCTTGATTTTCCAGCTGAATCTTTACAGGAAGTGGTGGGTTTGTTTACCGAGCGCCCATCCCATCCATCCTCTTTCCAGCTTTGACGGAATCTGATAGGTGTCAAAGAGAATTTTATGTTTTCTTCTCCACTTGTGCTGTCTGTTTTTTTTCCCTCCCTTTCAAAAGATGGCACATTTCAGCTGCCGAGGGTTAAGGAATAAGATTATCTTATTACTTTATGGTCCAAATTCTTTAATCTGCTCAGTTCAAGCTGCTAAAAGAGTACGCCCTCGTTTGAGCAGCTGTGAGACGAACCAGACTGAATTAATGGTGACGTCCATCAGATAGAACTTTTTTATTTTTATTAATATATTTTCAGCAGATGTTATTTGCATATGACATATCAAGGTTAAGACTCAGGACTTTGACAAGATAAAGTTACGCTTCATCTACCCAAAAAACTTCATAAATGTATTGTGGAGTGAACACATAGCGTAAGACCTAAAGCAAAGCAAAGAGGGGGAGAGCAATTATTCATAAGGCAGTAAACAGAAGCTGTGGGAGAGAAAATTGTGCCCCTTCTTTCTCTTGCAGTGCTGTTAGTGAGGCAATGATCAGGCAAAGTTGCAGAGAGTGTATGAAATTTAAAAATGCAATCGAAAAGCATTGATATTAGTTAGTTTTTGTTGTTGTTGTTTTTTAAAATTCCAGCTTAGTGTTCAGAAACTAGACTGGATTAACAGACCCAATGTTATTTTGCATCGCAGTACAATACACGCTATGTATTATTCATATTTTATTTCAAAAACAACCTTTAGCAAGGTGTATGGAAAAAAAAAACAGATACATAAATTTAAAATAGTGAAGGAATTGTTATTGGTTTGAACTTGAACATGAAACTTTTTTGATGCCAAGGAAATCTGGACTAATATAAAATGCTAGTTTATATTCTATAGATGAAGTTTGAGGTAATTTCAGTGCACTGCATCGTCGAGTTACACAACAATTCAGCAGTGCTTTATTTAATGGGTCTCAAAATTTCCTGATATTTTAATTTTTTTAAAATAACTAATTTAACACCAATCATTGGGAAAACACAGAATGAGATACTTGTTTATAAGCAGTTGACAATTTCCACACTGCCGAAACCTTAATCCCTGGAAAAATTGACCAAAATCTATTTAAACCCAGATTCGTCATATGATTTGTTGACCTAAGCTACCATTTATTTTGAATTACTAAAATGGAAGTGCACCAACAGTCTCAATTTTCCTTTTAATATTTATCACAAAATTATAGTTTTTGGAGTTTTTTTCCATCACACTTTCTTTCTAAGAAAATGTTAGGAAACCATGCAACGTACAAGTATTACAAATAATTCCTCAGACTCTCGGACAACTAGATAAGCAATAATAAAAACCAAAATGCATCGTCATCACGATAACGTTAATGCTGTCTCATTTTATAACGCAAGACTATTTCCTGAAATGTACAATATGCACTCAGCCCGGCAGATCATCCTTCAGTGTAAACAACCCAATGCCAAACATCTACTGGCAACTGAAAGATAACAGTAGTTTGTTCACACATTGGCACCGTCGAGCCAAACTTGAGCAGCACTGCACAGCATGGTGGACGTAAGCCATGCAGTAATCTTCAAATTGAAAGCAGCAGGTCCCCAATTTCAAATGGCTAACTTTACAGTTGGCCAGAATAAGATGTTCTTCCCTTTAAGAAAGAGTGACTCAGAGTTATGATATGCCAAAACTAAGAGTATTAAGAGATGACAGCATGCAGTCTGTGATAAACCACATTAAATGCCATCATTAAAATGAGTGTACAAATTTAGAATTAGGAGAAACGAAGCCCATCTTAAAGTCGCAGTAAGTGAAGATGTGTGTTTGTCTTTTTTTTTGCCACAGCAGTGAAGACGGACCAGCTTCAGACCATTAAACGGGAGCTCACTCAGATCAAGATGAAGATTGACTCTTTGCTGGGACGTCTGGAGAAGATTGAGAAGCAGCAGAGAGCCGAGTCTGGTGAGGAACTGACAGCAGAATCTGAGCGAGCCGGGGAAAGAAAAGGAAAAGGGGCCACTGAGGGAGGGAAATTAAGAGCACACACCGGTCATAAGTCTTAGTGACATTGCGGGAGATAAGAGCAGCAGAGCTCTCTGTCATAACAGCAGACAGGTGTCAACGCCATGCTGACTCAGTTTATATGAGAGGTCTTTATAGATGCCCTACATTACAGGACAAGTCTGTGAGTGCAGCTCACTGTGAAGGTCATTCGTCGACTTTAACATAAAATGCATGTTCGCACTGGTTTATTCCAACTCATGTGCTTTCTCTTTTAACTTCATGACAGTTGAACACCAAATAAATCACACTAAGGCTTATCTATTTCCAATGATATGCTGGAAATGGGAACAAGAGTTAATCCAGATACAGGAAACAATGAAAAATCCAAGATAGTTTGATCATAAGGTGATAGTGAATGTATTTAACAAGTCAAAATTCACAAGAGCCAGTGGTGGACCGGGTGGAAAAGCAGTTATTACTATAAAAAATTTCCATTTTGTATTTTCTAATTGTTTAAATTTCTTTTTTGATTCACATGTTGGGTCCTGCCAATCAATTAAATGCTGCAGTATTCATTTCAGACCAAGATGTTAAGGTGTCTACAAATCAAAACTCTAAAATAAAACAACAAACTGATTATAGTATAGTCTAAACCTATAGTTTGTTTTCTCTGCGCCAAATAATTGGATGAATTGGTGAACATTTCCCCCTTAATTTGGAGTGCTCTTAAACACATCAATAAAAGCCACGTGTGGTTCAATCCACTAAGTATTCAGATGTGTCTGGGGTAGGAGCAAGAATATGAACACAGGATGCCAGCCGGCTGCCAACAACTGTTCATTTAGCTGATCCCCATCCCAGTACACCAAATCCCAGTTTAGCTCAAATTTGAAGAGTATGCCTAGTAGTTGGGTTGGATCACGTTACCACAAACAAACCACTCAGGATTTTGTTTGGGATGGGACCAAGACCAAATCCTCAAAGGGTCTTGGTGCGATTGTTTTGGTCCACATTAGAGTATGATTTTTGTAAAGTTCCACCCCAATTTGTCCACCTTTTTTCCAAACACAGTACCAGTCAAAAGTTGACATACACCCTCCAATTCACTTGAATGAGAAAGAGAAAAAGATTTACTTTTAATTAAAAACCAAAAAATAATGAGCTCTTACAAAGATGTCATTTGCTGACTTGAAATTTGCATGAGAGATTGCAGCATTCAGTTAAATCTCATAAATAGTTACCATGCCAAAAGCTTGTCTGCAACCACCCACACAGCAACTGTCAGCACCCATGCCATCATCCGTTCATCTACAGTATCACTTAAAATGAAAGTGTATTATAGGAAGGCGTGGGCATAGACAGGGTATACAACTTTCAGTCTTAGTCACTTGATCGTTTGTTGAGGTTAAACCACACGCACAACAAAACGGCTAAGTGTAAAGTGCAACATGGCCTTGAGGGACTGCTAAGGGTCCAATTCTTGGCTTGGTTTATTCACAAATTGAGAAAATAGAAAAACGCTGCCAAGTAAAATTCTCTACTGAGAAGATGTAAAACTAAATTCTTTCCCTCTGCCCTCCTTTCTCAATCAGAGGCTCAGAGAAAGTACGAGGATAACTGCGACTCCTTGCATGAGGAGTCCGTGTCAGAGACGGCAGAAAACTCTGGGGAGGAGGCCGGCGAGGGTGCGCTGGACGTGGAGGCGGGAGAGATGACCGATGGAGGCGAGGACGACTACGACGAGGAGGGCAGCCACCATCTGGTAAGAGAAACGGTTGACAGGGTCTGACAGGGAGGGAAGAGAGCAAGACACTTTGGGAAATCTCAAGTGGGCAGACTGTCTTCATCTTCTGAAAGTTAATTTTCCAGAATTATTCATGACCATAGATCTTAGAGAGCAGGGCTTCACATGAGTGAATGGTGAGGGCGCATGGACTGACAGTTTCTCCCTGTCGACCCCGGCTCAAACAGTGGAAGCATGGGCTCTCAGCTGGCCCACACATAGGCATAGACGCCTGCTCACACACACACATACACACATACACATACCACCAGCCTGTAATTAAAGCAGACGGCTGAAAGAACATACAGCATTTAAGAGCGGACCTGCATAGGTTGGCGTATATCTGATGCTGAAGTGGAGGATGAAGAATAGTACATAAGAGGTTTTCTTTTACAAGGTCACTGAAGAAATGGCACTGGTATAGAAAAGCCAACAAACAGAGCATCTGAGCATCTGTGGTGAATATTGAGGTATTATTTTGGATCGTTTGAAATATTTATTTGGTGTATTAAAAGTCAGAAA
Source organism: Scomber japonicus (assembly GCF_027409825.1). Taxonomy (NCBI): domain Eukaryota; kingdom Metazoa; phylum Chordata; class Actinopteri; order Scombriformes; family Scombridae; genus Scomber; species Scomber japonicus. Next base: position 7,036,347 of record NC_070598.1, read on the forward strand.
ATAAAAAGATGCCCAAAGCCCAAGGTGAATAAGTAACTCAAATCACCTTTTTTTTTTTTCTTTTGTCCAACCAACCATCTAAAACTCTGATTTTCCATTTGAAATAATATGAGCTAGAGTAAAGCAACACATTTCTCACATCAGACTCGAATCGACAAATGTCTTAAAGGTGATTTTTTTTTTCTTCTTTTAATCGACTAATTGTTTCATTCCTAGTGTTGTCACATTGTAAAAATGATTCATACTGTTCAGCATTGCTCATTTGAATGATTTTTGACTATAATATTGGTGGATTCAAGATTCAGTTAAAATGGTTGGGGAGTCTCCTTATGCATGGTACTGACTAGTTTAATTCACCTACTTTGTACTACATAAAATAGACAATTGCACTCACATATTACACTTAGTTTAAGGAATGAGGGCTACATCTAACACCTTTTTTTATTGATTAATCTGGATTAGTGGATTAATCCTTTGGTCTATAAAATGTCAGAGAGTGGTAGATACAGTAATCCCCATCACATATCTTAGTCCTCAAAGTAAAGATTTTCTTTACCAGAACAGAAGACAAGAAAAAAGTAGCAGCCAACCCTCAGGGAGTTTTTCTTTATTTGAATGGAAGGATAGAAGATGGTAAAGCCCACCTGATTTTTATATAAATAAAAACTGACTTGACTTAATTAACAAGAGTTTATAAAGACTGTATTTAAACATGTACAATCAGGTGACTAAATCATACCTACATTAGTCTTATACATTAGACTGCATTGTAGATTAGTTCACCTAATTTTGCGTTTTTTAATATAGAACTACTGTTGAACTAGAAGTCTTAAAACAGCCTGGTGTCTGATGAAGGCTAAGGTCTTTAATGAAAATAGTGTGTTTTTCTACTATTATGTCTTCTGAATATTAAAAAGTAAAGGTTAATTTAGCAATTACACGAAAAAAAGATCTAATTACTGTCTTCTTTACACAGTTCTGCTCAAATGTGTTTCCCTTTAACTTAATTAATTAATCTTAATAATACATATATAATGAAAGCTATATGCATACTGGGGGCTTTAAAGCACCTACAGTGCCCCTTTTTACAGTATATAGTAGTTATACATTATATTTCCCCCGAAGTATTAATTAAATGATGCAACCACTCTGCTTTGATATCACTGAGATAAAATAAAATGCAATTATCTTTGGTTTCATCTGGGTTTACCTGTGCCAAGCTTTCTCAATTACAGTATATTTGTTAGTCATTAGCCAGGTGAGCATGTGTATGGCATCTGTGATGAAAGCTCTGTGTCCTCACTAATGGAAGAGATTATTTTTCAGAGACATGGTGGAAGATTTATTTGTTTCCTGAAGGTCACACTGATCACAGATTGTGATAATGTACTACAAAGTCTGTTCTTTAGGTTAGCATGGTTGCTCTTGTTGGGCGTATATCAGCAATGACCTTTAGAGAGGAGATTAAATACAACCTGTGTGCTCTGTTTAAAAGGCTATTGTATGCATGATTTTAACTTCCCCCTCTTTGCTCTCCTTTTCAGATAGAGAACCACGTATCAGATATTGATAACTGAGATCAGGTAAGAGGATTTTCTTTTTTTTCAATCCAAGTGTCAATAACAGCAGTTATGTGGTTGCTCTTACAATCCTGCTAAAGGTCCTGGAGGCTCTTACAGCCAGTCCTCATTAAAGGCCTTACATCCGGTCCTCATTAAAAGCTGTAACCACTGAACTGTGTCTTGAGCATCTCTAAACATTCGTTAATCATTTCCGAAGTCATTACCTCCATGACATTTGGAAGACCAGCTTCACTGAAGGGCAGCTAATGCCGAATTTGACAGAGGGAGCAATAATGACATTCCAATGGGCCAGAACTACCCATAAACAACATTCATCTAATTGAATTGTGTGGAAGGGGGTACCAATGGCGAGGCCTAAGGTAAAGAGTTTCCTGCCTCTCGCCTCTCGGGGGCTGTGTAATGATGCAGCCACATCATCAGTTGGCTCAGCGCTGGCTTGCTCAACAGTGGGGGGTACTAAGCAGTGGTTTTTAGTTGCACCCTACTGATGTAACCCTGAGTTCAGCTGTGTTCAAATTTGCTTTTCCTTCGCTAATGAAAAGGAGATCTCAAAAAGTGGCTTTGTTTATTAAAGACTATATTAACTTTGACACCTGATTTTTGTTTTAATCTTTTGACAAGAATGAGAATTACTTTTACATTGTAGTCATTTAATTATTGTTAGTGTTAAATCGGATAAGTCGACAAAAACAAGAAACCTATTTTACTATTTCGCTAACCTTGCACTAGCTGTGGACTCACAATGTTGGAAGGACATGAAAATTAAAAACATACAACTGGGACTACTACTGACCAAAAATAGGCTAAAATGTCTTAAAGGAAAATAGACAGTCATTCACTTTCTTGCCGAGAGTTAGATTAGCTCATGTAGACTATTTGTGCTAACTACTGAATGACGCTTGAGCAAGCAGCTGCTTAGCTTAGCTTAGCATAAAGACTGGAAACAGGTGGAAAAAGCTAGCATGCTTCTGTCCAAACCTTCACAAAGAAAACCATATTAGCTTATCTCGTTTGTTTAATCTGTGCTAAAACTCAATTTTAATGACAATAAATGAAAATCCTTTAGCCTATACCAGTAGCCTATGAACACAAAAGATAACCAACTGAAAGAAGTGTTAGCATTACATCCACATTCACAACCCTTCCCAGTGTTTAGTTTAAGATTTTATAAATGTTCTCAAAATGTATGTTGATCTTCATGTTTTACATTGTTTGGGCAAGATGTTTTAAAGACAATTTTCAGAAATATTGTATATGAATAATAAATCTACAACTTTTTTCCCTTTCTACAAATCTAGAAAGCCTACCTATAAAAAGATTATACCTGCTGTCATTGTTTTTCTTTTCAAGAATTAAGCCTATTGTTAATTAGCTTTTGTTATGGGAAAATGTTTATTAATATTTTTTGGCACGAGTTTCCACTTCTGAATACTGCTGTAAAGTTTATTTATGTTCATGAATACATTTTCTCTGCTAACACCACACCTTTTTCTCCCTTCATCTTTATCTCCCTGCTGAGGCGTTTGGTGTCCCAGTTCTCCCAGCATATTAAAAAAAAACCACACACACAATTTTCACTTCAGCTTTCCATTTCCTTTCCATATGTCTGCCCTTTTAAAATTCTGGTAGTGGCCATTTCACAAAACCTCCTCAGAGCACATACATTTAAAAACCTGAAAATCCCACTCAAGGTCGTGGAGAATATATGAATGTTTTGCTTGCAGGCCTACCAAGGATAGAAAATCAGAGTGGCAAGAACCTCAATAAGTCATGTCCAAAAGGATTAGAGAGGCAGTTCAGGCTACCAGCAAAATATTTCTGCTTTTCCCAAGATATTTCTGAGGCCATTCAAAATGGACAAGCTTTAAACTCTGCTTAATCCTCATCAGATTTACAGCATTATAAATAGCCATCGTGTTTTAAGGAGGAGACACAGTCCTATAATGTGTTTTTTCATCAGCTCTCTCCTTTATCTCGCCAGGGTGAGGAAGCAGACACCCCCAGTCCGTGGTATTAGAATTCATCATCACCTTCAAGAGACAGAAAATGATCTCTGAGGGGATCAAGACACCCATTCTGGACTGTAAGTTGTGTTCAAGAGATGCTGACTCACATTTAGATGCCCAACTGTGCAGCACAAGCCGAATGCGATGTGCTCTCTAAAGAAAATGTATTCAACACCCATTTTAATGCATTGACTTTACCTCATGGATATTTTGTGGAACTTATATTTCATTGCAAGAGTCTGACAGTATAATGCGCTAATCCTGTTCCTGAGAGAGGCAGAAAAAATAAACGACAAGTGAAGGAAATGAAGGTTTTTTTTCTGATTTATATATTGAATTCCATTGAATGAAGGGAATATGACTTTGTTGATCAATTGTTACTGCTTTTATGAAATGTGTTTGCACTGTAATTTCACAAACTGTTTTCCACTGAATTTCTGTTTTTGCTCAAAATAAACAACCATCAGAACAATCTTCAAACGCAGTACAACATTCAGATAATGAGTGAAACATGGTTTCCGTCTGGTTTCGGATTTAACTAAGCCAATAGCTGTGAGGATAACTTTATCCAGCTTTATCCATTTATCACACAAATGCCCTGTGGGGCTGTTCCATCGTATATTCCAACTCCTGCCAAGTTTCAGAAGCAGAAAGGGCTTCCTGTGTTTGTGAGCCAACACTGGCACAGGCCTCCTGCCAGGGAGCAGTGCCCTAATGTCTCAGTGCTCTACTCCCTGCTCAGCCTGTGCATCCCAACATGGACCACTACTGTTCAGGAGCCAATGCCCTTTCTCCTTCTCCTTTGCTAGCTCCCTGTGAATTCTGCATTGATTTCATCTGATGTAGGCAAAGGAATGAGGAGAAGCTTCTGGAAACAGTCGAAATTGTATTATTTTAAATCAAACGTCACATTTTTAGATTAGGGGAGTGTGCGATCTGTGACTTACTCCAATAAGACAAAATGGCCTTTGTTGCCTTAATATAAACTAAATCTCAAAGTGGCGTTAGGAAAAAAGTGTCCTATTCCTCTTTAATGACAGTCAATACTGAAGTGAAATACAAACTGCATACAGATTAAATAAACTTGCCAACACTGGATCTTTGGTGCAGTTTCCTAACATTATTTTTCACGATTTCTGCCAGTGGACGTTCACATTTATCAGGTACGTTGCTGCTGCCACGTGGAGATGCTAACATCCAAAAGTTTAAAATGCGACTTGAGCTTCAGCTGAGCAATTATAATGAACCTAATTATAAATAAATTGCTGCAAAGTGAATTATGTCACAAGCAATTGGATGTCAGCATGTTGCACTGTTAATTATTCAAGTCAAGTTTGCCCAATGACAGAAGCATGTTTCTCTTCTCAACCTTTCATTTTTACGTTAAAGCCGTTTTAAAGGAGGAGGTAGGTGTTAGCAAGTACTGTACAGCTATACGAGGTGGTGTTTCCAACCTAAAATTGACTGACTGGTGTTTGTCAGCCAAAAAACTGTAAAAGGAGAATACGATTCTGTCATTGTTTTAAGTAACTCGGCTTTTGGCTGAATCCAAATGTACAGACTTTGTTGCACTTGTGGAATAAATGGTGGCAAATTCCCAATTCATTAAAGCCCACAAGGAAGCTCTTGTGGGGGTTTCTGCAGACTTCTTAAGACTTCTAAGGGTGGAGACTTCACTGATTGAATTACGCACTGCTCTTTCCAATTTGGATAAGACACAACAGTATTATTAAAGGTATAATATGTAACTGTTCCACAATATCTTGTCTAAAAACAACTAGACATATGGTATGTATTTTGTTGAGTTATGCATATTATCCCAAATGTTCCCAACAATGATAAAACCCGACAAAAAAACATTCATTTTAATCAAGGTCACAATCTGTTTCATTTGGTTGTCTGCCAATGGTGTCATATATCCTTTGCATACGTCAGCATTGTGGATGTCTGCCAGAATTTGTCATAAAGTGACTTTTTATCCAGTTGCAAGCCACATTTTTACGATACACTTTTGAGATCTCTGTCATTGTTAAGTATATCTTTTAACAGGATGAAGGATTTTAGTTGTCGGACGTCTCGATCGCCAAGCAGCACCTGGAAAAACACTGATTTTTTTTTGCGTAAAACTACTTTATTCAGTGTTTTTACCTCCTTTAATTACTGTGTCCATATGTTTTGGGGACCTCTGCGGATAATTCAGCTCACAGTAAAAACCTCCTGAACAGCAAACACTGAAGGAATCCTAACCGGGAGAACCTGCATGCACAGCAAAGTAGTGATTTAACAATGACAACAACTCCCAAGATCCCACGCTACATTATGATGTCATCTTTTGCTATCGTTTTGATTGAGAGACCCGTAGTGGTAGAAAATGACATATTGTGCGTTAAATTGCCAACAAAAAACTTGCAAGTGCAAAATATAAATTACTTTGACAAAATACTGACGGTAAAAAAGCAGTTTATTAATAGTCTTATCAATAGCTGATGTAGCCTTGCAATGTCCAGAGGGTTGACATTTGAATTCATCCTTATACTGACTGAATATCAGCTGATGTCTATACAGTATTTCAATTTAAAAGTTTAACCATATGATTCATTGTCATTTTTGGTTTAACGGGTAATTTTGCTCAAATTTCCAAAAAAAATGTTAACCTTCTCCATGGTGTCTAGTCAGGTAGATAGTTGTTGATTTTTTGTGCACAGTTTTCAGATATCCGTCCCTGAGACTTGTGCCGCCACCCCAATACAATCACAAGGTTCGTGTAATTCTATTTGTCCAATGTACCTTTCTCTCGCCATTTTATTAGTCCTTGGGTGGAAATTGAAAACTCTGGATTAATAACCTGAATAATGATGTAATGGTTCAAATCTTTCAAAGCTACAAAGCTACAAAGATAAAAGTGCATTTCGCCAAAACCAAGGCAAATAAAACTTTAAACTATCTATAATGGCTGGGTAACACTAAGGGAAAGGGAATGTGTTGTTTGGTGATTTGGTTCAAGTGACCCTTTAAACATACATAAAAGTGAAGGGAAAGCCACCTCGCACAATTTCATTAACACAACAGTCCCTGGCAGTGCTGCCTAAAAAAAAAAAAAAAAAAAACATAAAATACAATTTTAAAAAATGACTGTCCTGCAGCTCATTCTAAGTGTCTGGTGAATGATGATAATGTGTAATATTTAGCACTATTTTTGTATCCAGAAACATGTTTAAGGGAAATGGCTCTGCTACATGTTTATCTTTTTTGCTGGTAGCCTGTTATTTAATGAAACAGTATGGTGATGTGTCAAATATTTTGCAAAAATTAAAAAAAAAAAAAAAAAAAAAACATAGCCTCATTGCTTTTAAATGTTGTACTTTATCTGGGTCACGTTAGGAAATGTTTTGGCTCAACACTGACTCATTCGGTTCTAATTTCCCCCTGTAAAAAAAATCCTTACTATGTTTATTTCAAACGCCAACTAGATTAGAAAGAGACATTTTATTGCGTTTAAAATCATGTTGAAATAATATACTGACAGTTTGTTAGAGTCGTTGCAGGTTTTAACCAGAATCACACTTGGTTTGGGGTTCAGTGTGGGGCTTGTAGAGATGTGTTACTGACAACTGTTGTATAGAAATGTACATTTTTTTGTAAAGATATTTTTATCAAAAGGCATGTTTACTGTATCTTTGTATTTTCAGTTCATGTATAAAAAAAAAACAGTATATCACAACTGTTGTGAGCCTAAAAAAAACCTCATTGTCATTGTAAATAACTATTTGTGTTCTTATCAGTCAATAAAAATGTTTGTGTCACATATTTAACTAGTCAAACTTTAATGATCAACATTTTATTTTTCAAATAAATATGAACTGAAGGACAAAGAAGCCATTTGACTTTATTGTAAAGTGCTCTAAATGTAGGCAGCATAATTATATACAGATGGTTTACAGGCTTCTTTAAATATTTGGTGCATCACTTAGCTGTGCCAGTTAAAACTCCATTCTCCTCCTTCATTATCATGCGTCATCCCTCCGTGCAGACTCCTGGTTTAATCATGATTTATAGTTGATTATGCAGTGCATGTGCTACATCTGCCACCAAAATGACACTTCAACAAGTTATACTACACTGTATTTGAATACGTGTCAAATTAACGTCAGTCAACAGAAAACTGCACACCATGACGGCAGCTTGTCGTCTTGTATTCCACTAATGGGACCAGTCTCGCTGCTGCTGCCACCTTTATATGTGTTTGTATCTTTAGCTGTGAGTCTCTTCTAGATACAATATGATGAGCATTTTACTCCTGGCTAATTGCATCTCAAGTGACTGCGAAGATGTCTGATGACCTGCACCTAATGAAAACAAACTAGTATTGGATCTTGTGTTCAGAACTGTATTGGTTGACTTTCTTCACTTGCACAAATACTTAATAGTGAAACAGCATTTTGATCCAGTTTAACCAGAACATTACTTTACACTCCCCTTGAACCACCTTACAGTATATAGAAACATTACTGATACATACATGCTGTCAAAATTCACATTCAAGTTGTGATGAATTGCATATCTTATCATGCATATTTTCAGGTATATTTCTATATTCCTTTACTGGAATATCTTATATGTATTTATCTTATACTGTCCCTTTTTTGCAACCCCTCAGTTCAGCCTCTGTTTGAAACAGGCTGTTTTAGCTCCTGTCTTCCAGAAATGTTTTAGACAAAATATGATATAATGAAATATGTGAATGGACAATATGAACAACAAGCGGAATAACCTTTAAAACAAAGACTACAGAACAGACAGCTTTTTTGGGTGGGTGGGTGGGGGGGGGGGGGCACGAAAGATGTGATGTTAGTTTGATGTGGAAGTAGAGGTAAAAATGTTCAGAGTAGGATGAAGCCCTCGGTTTTGACTTTCAGGTAGCATTTTTACAAATATTGATCTCATTTGCAACTTATGTTTAACATAGACAAACAACATTATACAAGTATCTAAATCACAAAGAGCATATTATGTCTCCTATACGTTAATGTAACTCACTGTCATTTGATTTTTAGGTGGGGTTTTTTTCTTAACTCAGTAGATTTGGAGATGGGTTTCAGTAGACAGTTTGTCAGTACAGTACAGTAGTCGTTAAAATACTGATAGTGGAAAATATGAACAACAAATTCATTGTTTCTTTGCATTCTGCCAGTCATGTTTTTAACAGCCCGTGGGAAAAGTTATCCTCCTCTATAGAAGTAATGATAATTAGGTGAGAATCCTATTGATCCATGTGGGGAAATATTGTTTTTGGATTCTGCCTTTACAACAAAATCAGGGTTCAAAGTCAGCTCTAATACGTACAGTCCATACCTTTTTCCTCTTCTTCTTCTGGTTCTGCTTCAGCTCAAGCTGAGACTTGGCACTTTAATGTACAATCCATTATTTTAGTCAAAATTAAATAAACACAGAGCCTGATCAGGTTTGTGGAGAGTCTGTACTCGACTGTGACAAGCTCATCAGATCAATGGCTGACATTATTATGTTTCTCATCTTCCAGCTCAGTCTCTAGGACTATGAAATATTACAACAGTTGGACAGGATTTGTATCCCACATGGACTTTGATTGTGTCTACTTCAAAAACATACATTTTTCCTGTCTTCTGAAATCAAACCATGTCATGTTACGAGTCAAATCTCTAAGGCATCGCTCTGAATATAATGTAATTCATTCATCTTTCAAAACATGAGATGCTTTGTAAAAACATTATGAACAGCTGCTATTATGAAAATAGCAAGTACTAAAAGATGGAAAGCCAAAAGCAACTAAAAAGCTCCTGACATTAAAGCAAATCCTTTCATAAATGAGCATGTATGGTGACTTAAATGATGATAATGATTCAAGCCAGCCAGAGATCTGCAGGGTTTCATGTGTGTGTGAGTGTGTGCGTGTGTGTGTGGCATTAGAGATTCCCTCCTTGTTAGACTACAACATTAATGTCCTTGAAAGGTTTCGGCATGTCACTTTCACTCCGTTAGAGACTCTGTAAAGGTAGCTGGGCAGCAACAGATGGCCGATTTAAAGCCTTCCATTTATCCACAGTAAAAAGGAAATGCAGTAAGGTTAATGAGGGCCAACTGCAATGCCACACACAATTAGCCCACCACATCAAGTCCACACCACCAGTGACTGACATGATTGCACACAGCTGTTCCCATTTAACCCCTATAAGAGAAAACTTTTCACCCCTGCATAATGCACTGAAGTTTATTCATTTATACAGAGATGACTGAGTAAGTAGCTTCTGAAGTGATGAAAAAAAGATATGCAGCCATGAAGAATTAAATTGACTACACAGTTTTAATTCAACAAGTCCTCCAAAGTCAACAACTACAACGATCTACGGTAGCGTTTTCTAATATGCTGCCTCTATTGGTGGCAGTAATCAGCAGGATGACATTATTCACCTGTGCTTTTGGAAAACTTAAAAATCACTATAATGTTAAAAACTATAATGCGATAATGATCTGATTAGGTTCAGGCACAAAAACCACTTGATTAGGGTCAGGGAGAGATCATGGTTTCAGTTAAAATTATTACTTATAACGTGGTGTGGATTAAAGTTACCACTCTATTAAAATGAAGCTACCCTTGTCGTCATGGCAGCAGTAATAAAACAGGACATTTGAAGTTAAAATATTATAAAAAAGCTGTCACGACTCAAGGATGGAGGTACTAAGGCACTTTTTGCAGGCTGGGATCTATCCATCCTCCAAACCATCCACCTCCAAATATGCAAATGTGTCATATTGTTATTGTTATATATATAAATGCAAAATCATCTGAACTGTGTCACTTATCCGGATCATAATTACTACTTACTCAAACATAACTATAGATTGTCTTTTGTAAATGAATTTACTTGTAGTTTTAATCCACTGTAGCTGTTTATTTATTTATTGCTGACATAAAACAGATAAAAAATGTTTATAGCTTTGTTATTACATTAATTTGAAAGGGATGACATCTCTGGAAATGTGGACATGTATATTTGCATTGTTATTCAGTCTCATCCACATTCATAAACTCCTGTATACCATACAGCAGCTGATTCTATTCACTCATTTTAACTTGTCTCTCCTCATTTGGATGATACATTATGTGATCAGTACTGTACGGTTTCACTGTTCGCATTTCCATATAGATTTGCATCTTTAAATGATCTCAACAATAGCAACCACACGGATTACCGGGAGAAAATAAACATCATTTTGAACCGAGCCAAATTTGAAACATGTTTAAAAGGAGCATTTGGTTTAGAACTAGGACACGTTGGTATACATTTCATTTTTATGTCCTTTTTTTTCTCCTATAGGCAATTACAGTTGAAAAAAAATATGTACAATATGAAAACCTCTAATACTGAATCCTTTTTCAAGAGTTACACTTGCTTTATTGGAAATATGAATTTCCCCCAGCTCGCTGCACAAATCTCAATTAACATTTATATTATATTAGCTCAGGGGTGCATGATGAGCATATTTTCCAGGACTGATTTGGAAAAAATATTTAAATAAATCTGCGCGTGTTGCCAATAATCCGAGTATCAAGCTACAAAAGCCAAATAAAGTGTCCCGATTTTCATCTGTGCAGAAGCTTTAATGAAATCTGTAGAATTTATGACAGCAGTGAAGGATGAGTTGTTGCAAAGTCATTAAGTTTGGTTAGAGGGTAGCAGGCTAACATTAGCCTTTAACTCTTTATTGCAGAAAATATCTTTGTTGGATGTATAGCTGATATGAAATTAGATCCTCTCTTTCTTGTTGAGTACAAGACAAATATCTATTATTAACAATTCTGGTGACCTGAAAAGACATTTATAGTATGTATATGTAACACTTTGGTGAAGAATGAAAGATTTTAAATGCTATTCTTCATAACTCATGAATCCACCATCTTATCTGGTTAGTGTTTACTATCGCCACCTATGGGCAGCAACTATGCTTTTCGGCTGTGTAATACCTAATTTTTTTACTCTAACAGGACCACAGAGACCGGAGAGGCAGGCATCACTTTCCACACAACAGTATAGAGTAGATGAGAGATTTATATTTTAGCTAAGTATGGGCAAATAAACACAACAGTTACGTTAACCACATCATCCTAGACGGCAACACGGAGCACTAACCAACCACACAATCAGCCAGCATATTGTTATTCGAGGCCGAGGGGTCCCACTTAACATGTTCACCACATCTAGCTAACCCGAAATTAGCCGCCTTGAATCCTGCAATCAGTCATCAGATATTACCATCACTTGTTTACCTCATGCCCGTACACGATTTCCCTTTCAGTAAAAGACAATTAAAATGAATCCAGGTCTTGATCAAGTGAAGCAAACCAGTGGGAAAAGGGAGATTTGTTTTTCAGCAGTTCAGGTTCAAGTTCTTTTCACACTTTGTCGTCACATAAGAGTTTGAAACAAGCATAAGAAAACCACATGATTTAATTGGGTGTAATGCATGAATAATAATAATAATAGGTCTACAGTAGCCTCTACTGTGTATGATGAAGAATTGAGATAGGTTTGCAGTCAGAGTGTAGTTGAGATAAAATAGGATTAGACTTCTAAATGCATATCATCCATATAGTAGTTGAATATTAAGAGAATTGTGAAAATAGTATATTGCAACTATAAAATAAAATAAACTAAGGCTGTACATGAATAAATGAAACCTAACAAGCATTCAAAAATGTATAGACCTGGTGTTATTTGACACAAGTTCATGTTCTTGTTCAGTTCTGTTAAAAAAGCAACAACAATGAATTCTTTATGTAAAGTTTCAATTTTGAGTTTTGTGTGCATGTGTGTGTGTGAGGGAGAGAGAGAGAGAGAGAGAGAGAGAGAGAGAGAGAGAGAGAGAGAGAGAGAGAGAGAGAGAGAGAGAGAGAGAGAGAGAGAGAGAGAGAGAGAGAGAGAGAGAGAGAGAGAGAGAGAGAGAGAGAGAGAGAGAGAGATTATTACAGTAGGTATCCCTCTCGTGTTATAGTCCATTCTATTCATGATTTCTACATAAAAGATTAAATAAATTGCTTAGAGTAGTATATTAGCCACTCAGAATATAAAAGACAGTTGTTGCATATTAAGTTCAGGCAAAATTGAAAAAATGAAATCATTGTCTGCAATATAAATGAAGCTTTGAGTTACATTAATCAAAATTCTACCAGAATCTTAGTTTTTTTTGGATCACACACACACACGTCTTCTCTACCTTTAATAAGAAACTGTATTAGTGTATTGGTAGAACAATACGAGGATTATCAAGACAACATAAGCCTCTTTCTTTCACCATTGTTTCCAATCACAGCAAGTTTAAAACTGAACCAGATAAGATTGCTGCCATATGGTTGCATCCCAGAATGGCAAGTCAGCATCTAGTGTTTTATATCTATATGCTACAGTACCTCTTCCTAAATTTGTTTTATTGCCTGCGCAATTATACGCCTATTGGATGATATTACATTGATTTAGGAGAGAGGAAGAACAATCACTCCTCCGGTCCTGAGCTGCGAAAGTCATCAGGTTCGTTAGATGGCATCAATCATGGGGGTAATTCAAGATTGAAAAACATGTCACAGTGATGTATAGCGAAGGTAGAACAGAGAGCGGGTTGCATCATAAAGGTTAATCCTGTTAAATACGAGTCAGATGTAGACAGCCGTCTGAAAGGAGATACTGCATGTGTGGTTTGGATTTGCAGTTTCAGCAGAAATAAAATGTCACACGAGAGCAGGAAATCAAAAAAAGACCAGATGAAAAGCTGAAAGTATATCGATCCTTTTGTAGAAAGTAGAATATGATCACATATAGAATATTAAGTAAAAGAGTAGACTTCACTTAACAGGAAATACTTAGTATTGATTATTCAGATTACTTTTATATGCTGTACGCATCAATGCTACATAACATACAGGGAGTGGACAAAATAACACATAACAAATAGCACCGCACCTGTTATTCCCCTGTTAACTTTTATTATGGATAAAATCTAAGTCAGGGATAGTCTGTCAGTAAGAAACACATTTTAAACACATATAACATTAATTATGTATATTTTACATAATTAATTGTCATTTCCATTCAGTCACATGTGATGGTGAAAATTACTGAGTATGGGGTTTGATATGAGTTACATAATTTCATCAATTTGTGTTTAAAAGACACCCTGATCATATTCTGTGTTAACAAATAATTAATTCACAATCGGAATATCAATAAATACAGCCACAAATAATTAATACACAAAAACAACCCATTCTGCCAGTAGTGGTTCCTGTGCCTCGGAGCAGGACTCAGTTCACAGTGAAAATACAGAATGCAGGTTTTTATTCATGTGCAGGTGTTTGTTGAACAGGTAACAGAGTGCAGAGAGAAAACAGCTGCTCTGGCTGTGATAACTGCACACCTTTATTAGTATTAGCACAGTGCACACACACACACACACACACACACATGCAGAAAACAAACTCCATTAAAATGTCTTTACAGCTGTAAAAAAAAAAAAACAACTGACGGCTTATCCAGCTTTAATCAGCTGCGGCTGTCACCACAAACAGACGTTGCTTCACGTGACGCTTCAGAGGCAACGACGTCTCAAATTGTTATAAAAACAAATTTCCTCATGTCCTCTCTCCTGGCATGGTTTCTTTTCGTATTTCCATGCATCGTCAAATGACTAAGACACAGGGAAAAGACAGAAGTGAGTGAAACGTGGATGCAATTAAAAGACTTGAGATTTACCCGCGGACAATAAACTGAGTGGGATTGCCTTGGGGAGGAGAGTAGTTTTAGCACTATATAAATTGATGTACCTTGCCTCCCCTGGCAGCTTATCTTCCATTAAATATGAATGGGAGAGGGACTTGGTATGTATCCCTGCACAGTGGGAGACACAACAGCTTTATCTAAATGTGTAAGATACATAAACCTATATAGTACCCAACTGGCCGTTGATCTCTATCTCTATAGTACACCATGGAGATGAAAGAAGATCATTCCCTTTCAAATGGGTGCTGGCATGGCTGTGGAGAGGTAGGAACTTAAAATTGTGGCATTGCCCTCCAGTGAGGAAAGTAAGGTAATTTAAAGATTGTCTTCCTAAATGTCCACATACAGTCACATGCACATTAGCTTTGATGTCAGTTAAACATATTATTTTGATTAATTGGAAATCACACAAACCAAATTGCTTTAGTCTTGCTAATTGGTTGAAAGACTTAATGGAGTTATTATTAATGGAACAGGCACCCTCAGCCCTCTTTGAATGTGATATGGGCTTGATGGACCCTGAATCTTTATATTGTATTGAACTTATTGTTGTACACTGTTGTTTTGTGTGAAGGCTAACATTATCTAACAGTATGCATATGTAGTATAATAGTGTTAAGTCCCTTGTTGTGTATTTGAATGCAAAAACTATCAATAAAAAAGTTCCCTTAAGCTAATAGAGTTTTCCAGTGTTAGGGATACATTTTCATAATGTGAGACTTGTCTTTATGATACATAATTTTGCAATCTACTCTTTGCCTGACTACTGCATCAGCAATTCAAGCAATGCCTGCAGTACATCTGTAAGTTGCTCATGTATACTTTGCCTTGGAAACTTTCTATAAAAAAAAAAAAAACGATCTCCTCAGACTCTATTAAAGTGGACACAAACTGCTAATTGGTATTCAACCGAATATGACTCACTTGTGGTCCTTGTAATTTTGAATTGCTGTTGTTACTGTCTGCCTGAGCCGTGATGGTTCATCAGAGGCAAACACTGCAAAATTATGTAATACATCATTGAGGAATGTCTGAAAAACATGAAGAGCACTGCTAAAAAGCAGAAAAGACATTTCACATTGGTACTTTGCAAAAAAAGTCAAACCAAGGCCTGAAAAATGAACATGACATTGAATCAATATTTTAGAGTCAATTAGAAAAAATAGTGGTGATACTGCATACACTTCCTGTTATTTTTTCAACCTGTATATATTTTTATTAGATTATTATTTAAAGGTGCACTATGTAAGATTTTGCTAGATTTATCAACAGTGTGTGAATAAATAACAATTTTGATGTCATCTATGTATTGTGTTGCGAAGATATCTTTTGAAGTTAGCATGCTAAACAGCCCTGGCCCATCCTGTCTTGTAATACCACGTTGTACCTCAAGGTTGATAGTGAGTCATTGTAGCATCCAATCTGCCCTCAGTCCAACATTAAAGGAAGAAGAGGTACCACTGCCCCGAGCCCATGGAGGTATTATAAGAGGTGGATACGGCCCCGCCTTGCAAACAATTTTTCCCAGTGGCCACTTGCAGTATTTCAATAAAAAATCACCCCTGAAGCCCCAAAAAATCATTTTCTCCATAGACCACCATTGTAAAAGAGATATCTGTAAAACTGTTGACTAAACACTTACAACTGCAAACAAGGTCAATTTTAACTCTATTTTTTTTTTGTTCCTGGAGGTTTTTATTTGTAAAACTTTCCTTGAGCTGAAAAAAGCAATTAAAAAGTCTGTGATATCACTACAATGTAAAGTCTACGGGCCAAGCAGGAACTTGTGGGTGGGAGAAACACTACCGCGCATATTCAGTGGACACCAAGAAGTAGTCTCCATTTTCAGTCCCAGTATCCAGCTCTTATAACACATCCATACCCGAGCCATGGCAGCAGTGAGCCAGGCTGAAAGCTGCTTTAATTTTCGTAACAGATTTCTGCAGCTCTTTGGCAATTAACGGCTTACCCTAATGGCTAACTCTCCTTAGCATTTTTGTGAAAAACACCATAGCACAGATTCATTGTAAACAGCAAGCTTTATGCTATATTAAGTGAGTTATAATTCTATGAGAGTGGTAGCAGTGAAGTAATGTGTTTGAGAGAAAGCGGAACGGGCTTATTTGTTTGGTGCAGGTGGCCAAATCTTACATAGTGTACCTTCAAAGCCCATTGCTCATTTACACACGCAGCACACATGGAGGATCATTATCTTTCAGTTTGAATCATGCTTCCTACCACCTGACAAATTTTAATCCATTACTCACTCTCCTTTTAGCTCTGGTTCACTCACCAAACCTTAAGAAAAATATATCACTAATTAGCTGCTAAATATTCCACTTCCATCACCAGCTTTAGGAACTTTTTTGATGAGAACATCTGCCTGCTGCAGCTGGAAATGAGGTTGATGGAAAACAGTAACAGTATATGAGCTGTAAAAAACAAAACAATGAGCTGAAAGATGCTAAAACACTCTGTAGAGCTGAGGGGAAATACAGTCACACTACCCATAAAAACACTGATCCATGGAGCTTTGAACAAAGTAGAATATAAATACTGAATGTTATGTTTACTGTAGTCTATCAGACAATGTAATTATTGTTAAAATACAATTCATAATTTAAAACTCTACATGAATAAAATAAAAAAACTAAACAAACAAGAAACTGCCTTTTTTTTAAAGGCAAACAGCCAGCACAAAATGTGGAAAAAGGATGAAACACATCTCCCCCATGCAGTGGAAGATCTGCCTGCTGGAAACAAGACGGGAGTAATCCTCATTACCTATGCAGCTGTGTGGGTTGAGTTATCCCTTCAGTTCTGCACTAATTGCTCTGAATCAATAAACCTGTTTAATCCAGAGGAAAAGTTCTCACATTCAGGGCATCACGATCCTGGGAGCCCTGTATGTACGAGAGACGGGACACATTTATCTGTGTTATGCTTTCCAGAGGAGCGCATTAGGAATCACTGACTTGAAAGAGAGACAGAGGGTGAGACAGGTAGGCAGACAGAAAGAGATAAAGGCAGAAGGATACATTTTGAGTGATCTTTTTTGAAGCGGTGTGGTTTTGCTACATGCCTCAAGGTGTCACTTCATAATTGAATCCCTTTCTTTGTACTGCGGTGAGGCCAAGGAAGCTCGAGGACAGCCTGAGGAAGACGGCTTGTACATCTCCAGGGCACGCGGGTCACGGATTCCCCTCCAACCCCCGTGCTGATAACACTGCATATGAGCAGTATCACCACCTGATAACTCTCCATGGAGACAGGCTTCTAATGGAAACAACTTATTATGCATCTCAATGGGGAAATGATAACACAGCACACATTATAATTGTCACATTATAATTACGAGCAGTGAATGGGGAGAAAAGGGACCCTTCAGGTTTCGTGACTGAATCCGCTCCTGCACCAATTACGCTCTCGAGAGGCCACTGTCCATTCATGCACAGCCACAAATTATGGTCATTTCAGTCCCAACTGTTATCATTTACATTGTGACGAAACTTTAAAATACGGTAAAGAAGATGTGCTGTTTTAAAAGGAAGGAAGAAGTGTGGATTCAGCATTTGACACATGATCATTATGTGTTTTTATATAGAGGATGGGGGTTTTAGAGTGGTGGAGGAAGTATTGGGATGTTTAATGTAGACAAAAAGTCCCCCATTAAAAAATGCACTTAAAAGAAAGAACATACAAATTATTATTACTAGTCAGAAAAATGGATGTTGTATTGTCTTATATGATATTATTAGATTGTTAATACTGATCATCGTCAATACATGAGTAGAATTAATGGTCGTAGGTAGGTTTGAAGCCCCCTCTATCCAAAAACATGTTTCTCTTCTTGTTCCTACAGTTGAATGTTTGAGCTTCGCTGTGCAGAATAATGTATGTTGCAGAATTTGACACTTGAAGGTTGTTTACACATCCATCTGTTGAAAGTGGAAAGTTTCTTCTGTTTTCTCATCTTAAATCGGAGTTTACGCTTGACATGTGACATCACAGCTGGTTTGGAGTCAATCGTGCTCCAGTGTGCAACCTACACAAGTGTGATGTGGAAACTCAAAGCCTTTATACACAATGGAGTTTACAGTGATAGGAGACATCTCATGCAAAGCAGTTAAGCTTGTGAAATGAGCAATTCTGAATTTTAATGAGGTACAAGAAGATGCTATTCATATCATTTTTAGAATAGAATAGGATAGGATAGGATAGAATAGAATAGGATAGGATAGGATAGGATAGGATAGAATAGAATAGAATAGAATAGAATAAAATAAAATAGAATAAAATAAAATATAGAATAGAATAGAATAGAATAGAATAGAATAGAATAGAATAGAATAGAATTGAATTGAATTGAATTGAACAGGATAGAATAGAATAGAATATCATATCATATCATATCATATCATAGAATAGAATAGAATAGAATAGGATAGAACAACACATTGAAACGAAATTGAAAGCAATCCTTGATGGTGCCATAAGTAAAAAAAATAAAAATAAAGAAGGTGTTTATAAAAGAATAAAAATAAATAAGTAATTAGTACTAAAACTAAAAGGAAGGTGAAAACACATAATACACACACACACACACACACACACACACACACACAAGACATTCCATTCGCTGCCATCAATATTGCACGATTCCCCTTAATATTACACTCAAAGTTGTTGATGCAGTTATTACAGGATCAAGTTTTTGCAGCTCTAAGAGCAGTTATTGCTTTAGAATAAAAGATGTTTTACTTCTTTTTTTTTTCTTCCTGCCTGTGTTTTAACTGCTGCCTGAGTGCAGCATTTCAAACAGAGTGTGTCCCGGGTGGGATGGGTCTTTGAGGATGCTGTGGGCCTTTTTGAGACAGCTGGAGCTGTAGAGATCTTCCAGGGAGGGCGGTGGTGACGACCCTCTGGTGCGCTTTCCTCTCTGCTACTGTGCAGCTAGCAAACCACACACAGATACAGCAGGTTAGAACACTCTCTATGGAGCAGCGGTAGAAGGACACAAGCAGTTTCTGAGTGAGGTGTTTCTTACTAAAGATACTCAGGAAGTAGAGTCTCTGCCTTCTTAACCAACACTGTGGTGTTAGCACTCCAGCTCAGGTCATCCTCTATCTATCTGTCTCCTCACAGACCACACTGATATATAAAGTGTCTGTGGTAACAGAACATTTATATTGAAAAAAGCATGTCACGCACAATTTATTTTTTTCAAGCAGAGGATTGTGTATGTTCTGAGGGGATCTTGAACCATTTTATCATTTTATATTATTATTTTTTATTTTATTTAACAGTATATGGGGCAGTTTTTTAGACCAATGGTTCCCAAACTAGAGATCACATCAATCCAAACGGCTACAAGGCTTTTGGATTGATTGGATTAGAAAGAAGAACTAAATTCTGTGACATCAGTTTGTATTCATTATTTTGACTTTTAAATAAAATATTGGATATTTTTGGTTTCAAACTATTATTTAAATGAAACAATCGGAGACGCTTAGAAGGGAAATCACTGTTGTTGCTTAGGGAGAACTGTGCTAATGAATAGACATCTGAAACCAACACTGAGAGGCCTCAAGCCAAACAGGTTAGGAAGCACTGGTTTAATCTTTAGTTAATGCATTGTATTTTGAAGTTGTTTCAAATTCTAATGATGGAAAAAATAAAAAAAGACTCTTTGTAGCTCTTGGATAAATGTGTGGAGCAAATCATGAAATAATTCCCTCTGAATTGTAGTGGGGTGGAAGTATAAAGAAGCATAATACTGCAGTACAAGTATCTCAAAATTGTACTTAAATACATTACTTGAGTATATGTACTTTGGTTTTCACAAAGGTGACATGAGGTTAAAATGAGCAATATGATGTCATAAAGAAATCAAAAGAGTACCTCGAGTGGGTGAAACATACATAATTTGAAGGCTATAGGTTTTTCTCAGTGCACAGCTGCAGATCACAAAGACATAATGTTACTACCTGCACTGCCAAGGTTAGTCACATAAAGCCGATGAATGATTCACTCCTTTACTGTACTGGTCATGAATGTTCATCATACTTTTCCTGACTTCTCCGGGCTCAGAAGAGGAGAATAAAATGAATTTTCCTTGATCCATTCTGGCCTTATTCCAAGGCCGAATTGGCTATTGATCTCCGTCTCTTTGTCTATTAAGGGGGAGCCTTGCATGCCAAAATCGGTCACTGCTGTGACTGCTGCCCATATCTCAGTGCTGATTGATTCTGTGCTGGCTGTGGCTGTCCGTGCCAAACCAAGGTTGATGGGAGAGCGGATGAGGATGATTGTCTGAGGTTGCAGTCTGTCTGGCAGTCGATGCACATGATCAGTAGAGCAGGAATCCACACAGACTGATCTTTTTGCCTCCTTTTAAACGTTACCTGCACCCTCTGTATTTCTGCCATCAGCTGAAAAGGAAATGGATACATAGAAGAAGGTTTTTCCATTCATTCGTTTGCAGGGACTTGGTGCAATCAATACGGGCAGAGTGGAAGGAAGGAGCTGTAGCTCAGGCACTGCAAAGACTTAGACTGTAGTGTTGTATAAGGAAGCAGAAGAAAGGAAAATCCCTTTATTGTGACCCAGTGAGAGAACAGCAGTGGCTTTGATTGCTCTTTTCTCTGAAACAGTTTTCTGAGAGGAGAATTGACTTCCAAAAATCCCATATGAAATAAGCTATTTTTATTTCTGCTCAAATCCAACGATCGGTCGTCATGTATTTCTATAAAATAAATATATTTTCAAATCTTTTCACACAACACACAGATTTTTGAAAGTGTTCTGGCTCCTGTAGTTTAGAAGTACTCCCTCAGTATTCACTCTCAATTTATAACAAAGTCCTGACTGATAATGATAAGACATCTAATCTGATATGTGATATTGTTATTGATTTCCAAGACACAGAAGCATGAAATAGAATTAGAAGAATTGAAATAATTTAAACATAGTCATTTAAATGGGTTTATTTATTTAATCATCTATTTATCTTAGACACTTGGGGGTAGCACATAAAGCTATTGAGACAACACTGTTATATAATGTTATTATGGCTTATCTGCCTACACATACAACAGACACATAGCATTCATTTGGTGTTGTGTTTCTGGCCACCCAATAAATGTAAATCCAATGCTGACTATGACACTGTTTTGATCTTTTGGTAAAAAAAATAAAAACTGGCTCTTTAGCTGCTTAATGCACCACTATGTTCACCAGCTAGTCCCTAAGTTTGTCTGTCCACCACTTTATGCTGGTCAGGCAGCGTATAGTGAGTTTGTCATAGCTTTCTTTTACTGAAAACAGCTGCCTGCTGTGAGCTGAATATGCTAAAATGTTCTTTCAAGCTGAGTGAAACTGCAGAATCTGCTGATGATCGAATGAAATCCTACAACACATAAATGCCCTCAAGAATGACAGGTGGGGTTTTAGATCACTGACCCTCCAAAAACCAAGAGTTGGTGAGATTTATATATTAAAAACACTGGGGTAAGTTCAGGATATGACCATGGTTATGGTGTAGAGAAACTAATGCTGTTTGTTTCCTCTCTCTGCAGACTTTGTGACTCGATATTTCATCCTTTGATCCAGTCTTAATTCCTACAGTCACCGGAATGGTTTGTCACTTTAATCTAATCATGTTGTTTTGGTAGCATTTGCTGAAATGATTAATGTTTTTCTTGAGAAAGGGGAGTCAACAACATTGATACGTGCAGCTTAATGTTACTGTATCATAGCTATACATATCAAGGGTGTAGTGTGGGTGTTGTGAATGTTTCATGTTTTTCTATGGAGCTATTGCGACGGAACATGCATATTTTGTAGTGAAAGAAAACCTTCATCTCTGTTTACTAGGTGTGTTGTTTTTCCTTTTTTTTATTTCTTTAACAAGCCACACATAAGCTTCTCCACAAACATCACAGTTCAAACAAGTGCAATTAGGATGTGTTTTGTAAAAAGCTGTCACTGGAAAAAAAAAGGTGCAAAAGATGTAGCCTTGCTCACAAAACACCCCAGGCAAAGATGACAAGATTATTTCATCTGATTATTATTGAGATGAAAAAACATGTTCGTCAAGATTTTGTTTTTTTCACCTTGAGATGAATATTTCTTAAATTACAGGCTACTACTGTGCCTTTTAGATTCTTGAACCACAGTACCTCATCTGACATTCATCAAAAAAAAAAAAAACCTTAGAATAAAGTACTGCTTTGAGAAAAACAACCCACGAAATGTTTCTCTTGTTCTTGGTTTTTGCTGCACGTCAAAGAAAGACGTTCTGCCATTCAGTGATGGTGTGCCTGTCGAAGCAAATCGGCTGTTTCTAAAATGTCAAATGAAATGGTGCAACCTTTCCGAAAGGTTAAGCGTAACAAGAGGAGCCTTTTACTGTACAAACCCCAGTGCCTGACAATCAGTGTGGCCCCAACACAAGATTAACCTCCCTGAGAAATGACAGGAAGATGATAAAGACATCAGAGGAAAGAATGCAGGCCCTGTCGTAAATTGAGTCAGATGAGTCTTAATCATAACGACAATATTAAAGTCTCCTCCAAAGTATCAATAAATCATGAGTTACACTGAGGGTGCCTGCTGAATTTAAATTTTATCTCCATGCATAATTAGATTTTCCTAAACAGCTGCTCAGGGTATTGTGGAGGACTTTATGGGGAGGTGATGGAGCGAGTATCCAGCGTGGGGGGAATGAGGAGGGATCTAAAAACCATGGCCTACATGCTAGATGAGAATGGCTTGAATACTGGTCTGATTTAATTACTTTTTTAATTAAAAAGGATTCGGTGTGATCGATTTCGAGGTCATCTACGTGTGACGTGGCTGCTTTTGTTTTGACTAGAGAGCGGATGTTTTAAATGAGGAGGGATTAACCGGCTGTACTTGGAATGACTGAATACTGCGGGTCAAATACTCACATTACCCTTCCAATTTCAACACAAGCACACCTGTGATCATTTTGTGGTCTCACAGGGAATAATGAGCTTTGTTTTCACCTTCCAAAACGGTTCTGGGCACATGTGTGGCTGAAACTTATTAATGAATTAACTTTTTGTTCTGCTCTTCAGCTCCTCTAAGCTCTATGGAAGATTTTAGCATCTTTCAGCTATTGTTCTGGATTTACAGCCTGCAGCTTTAATGTAGTTTAAATTTTAGCTTTAACTTAAAGCTTTAATGTTGACTTTGGTACACTGCTTTTAACGCTACCTGCCCAACTCCAAACAATAAAATGAAGTTAGTAACAAGCTTTCCCTAAGAAATTAGAGGAGATCAAAAGTGGTCAAATAATTAATAAATGCCGCTTTAAGCTCTTTCCTAAACAAATATTTCTACCCGTACCTTTGATGTACAGAATGAAGTGATGTTTATCATGTAGCTTTTAAATTGCAGGCTTCATTGAGGCTGTATTATAGTAGCATTTTGGTTGAATTTTAATTAATCTTTCATCAAATTTCCAGCAAATGTAAATGAGCCCCCATTGATGTGTGTGGAATAAACAAAATCTTGATTATGTTATTTTGCTGTAGGGTTGCATAAAGAATTGATTTCCTGCCATCATTAAATATCAGGTTAAAAAAGTACTGCCTCACCACTTGATCCAACTGAATATAAACTAATCACTGTCAAGCAGTTTTGGGTCACTCTCAGCTGCCTCTACAGTCTCAATTTGGATGATTAAAAAATAGCTGTTTTATTTTTTTGTTACTATGATGTGACATTTTAGCAGTCCATTTTCTATGATGCCCAGTCCTCTGATGTCTCTTTTTCTTAGATTTTCTGTTGCGACTTGAGTCTTTGTGGCTCTCCTAACTTTGTCCATATCACTAAACAGTATTTTAGCCACTGCTGCTTGAACTATCCAGCTGCTCACTCTAAATAAGCCACTGTAGCTTCAACAAAATGAATCATTTCAGATACACTTTTCCCAAACTCAGTCCCCCTGTTCCCAAAACCTAACCAACTACTTAATAAAACCATGTTATATCAACAAATGTTGTTCAGAAGTGTTTTTGAAGGCTTAGAAAAATGCATTTAGATCTATGCAGTATTCAGGTTAAGGCCCATTTATGCTCAACGTTAAATAAAATAATACAGACGGAGCCTTCTATCCGTGCTCTGCGTTCATTTCATCTGTATTTCTCAGGCGGGGAGTTCCGGTCCTCTGAAATGAGGCCAACGCGGAAGTAACTTACAGCTGCATTCTATCAAAATGCCACCAGGGGGCGACCGTTTTATGTTCAAAAGGACTTCCGTCTCTATACAAGTCAATGGAGAATTCACCAACTTCTCACTTGATTTCTAACCTTAGTAAACGTTTTCGAAATGTGTTTATGGTCTCAATCGCTAGTTTAAAGCCTTCATCAATGCCGTATGATGTTCATTTGTAGAAGAAGAAATAACAATGGCGGAACTTTTTGAGGAAAGGTTTTGTGAGTTGGTTAAAAACTTTAAACATATCGTTTTTGTCTTTTATGTAAGAGGAACATTATCAATATCTCCTCCACAGTCACCATGTTTGTTTTTGAGTTTGTTCCACCCCTGGTGGATGTATTGGTTAACATCCATGCCAACATAAAGGATGCATGGAACTATTTTTTAGTACGTCCGTTGAGCATAAATGGACCCTTAGGGTTGTTTTTGAGCTTTCAGTCTATCAGAACTTTATCACAGCATACGTGATTCAGTAATTAAGAGGCAGGTAGAGATAACCCATTGTAATCATTAGCAGTTTGCAATACACCTGTGCACACTCTGTTGACAGAAGCTCTACCTCTTGGGAATTGCAGTTTTTATTTGTGGCATACAAGTGGAGCCATTCTTGTTAAAGAACACACAAAAAGGGGTAAAAGAAAGCGAATATAGAAAAAACATACAATTCACATTTGCATTTTACATACAAGTAAAGAAGTAGGTTACTTTTTTACTCTAACTTTTAATAAGCTTTTTCTTTTATTCTCTCATTTATTGCACTCTATGTCCTTTTAATGATTTTAAAGCAAATCATTATTTTATGCTGCAATCTTATATTTAATGCTCTATTCTAGCATTTTATTTCTCTCTTTCTATTTTTCTGTACTTTGTTTTTATTATTAGTGTGGGGGTGGGGGGGTTAATTGTATGTTTTAATGTTTCTCAAATCACATGTTTTTCTGTTTTATGTAAAGCACATTGAGTTGCCATTGTGTATGAAATAAATAAAACTGCCTTGCCTTGCCTTGCCTATTGTATGCTTTTTGGAAAACGTTTTTATCATTCTTATTTTCTCTCATGTGCGTTGGTTTCAATATTTTTGTCTTTTTCTTTGTAATTTGTGCTTTGTTTTTGTTCCTTCATCATTTTTGTTCCTTTTCATTATGTTGTCCTTGGTCTACACTTGTTCTGTTTTCAGCTGACAATCAATTGTGAAGCATTATAAACTACATTAAACTGTATGCAAGATGATATATAAATAAAGTTTGATTGATTGATTGATTGATTGATTGATTGATTGATTGACTGACTGATTCATCATAAATCAGAGATCCCCAGATCTAATAGGAAAACAAAAATAGAACAAAGAGCTATGGATGGGTATCAGACAAGGGCCATCATGAACTAAGAAGAAGTCTGATATTCAATAGAGCTCATTTAAAAGGCTTTGTTAACTGTGACAAGATCCCCCACAAGTTTGTTATTACAGTCAGAATTAGATAGAAGAGAAACATATGTTTGTTTATGAGGGAAAATGTTCTCCGTGTTCAATTTAAAAAATGACATATTGTGATGATTACTTCAGGCAGTTTCCTCTCTAAATGAATGTAGCTATTTAGACTTGTTCTTTGTTGAACAATTGAATTCATTGTTTTACTAATGTTTCGCTTTGTCGGAAATGGATTCTAAATGTCCCTTTCATAAAGATATTGCGCTGCCTTCGACTTTATCCCGAATCCAATCTTGAGATTCCACATATCAATATGCTATGCGCTGTGAAAAGATGCCACAGTGCATATCGCATTTCATATAAATGTGTCTGAGAGAGATCATTAATAGCGTGGCAAAGATGTGCCAAAAATGAAAATGCAGCACAGATGGGTTTTTGCACAGTTCATTACTTAGACTGCCTTCCGAGAAGAGGATTGTGGAAAATACAGTGTGTGTGCATTGATGAGTCATGTACTGTACAGGCAAAAAACGACTGCTGTTGGCTCTGAAGACCATAGGACCGCTGTGAAGAGAGAGACAATACCGACGCCTGTAGAGTAACGTCAATGACATCTGTTATTGTTGCACATTCAGTAAAGAACAGTCAAATGAGGAATTATCTGCAGCGTGGAGTCAATAGATTCAGTATAGATGTCCTGCTGATTGTCCCATTTTCACTTGAGTGTTGATTATTAACAATATACAGGAGACAACAACAATTATTCTTTTTTGTAATGTTAAGCCTTTCAATAGTTTGAATGTGCCATGGGAAAATGGCAATAAGCATAGTGAAGTTAAGACTAAAATATCTCTTTCAATGAAAAATCACAGCCCTTTTTTATTTCTTACATTTTTTTTATTTTTTCCAGGGAGAACCATGAGAAACCTTGAAGGGTTTCAAAATGATCCTGTGAATAATATATTAATAATCTGTGTAGTTTCCTAACAATTAGTTCAATTAGTCATTCATTAGTGAGAGCACACTTCTTATTTTTATTTTTTATTCTGTCCCATTGCTCTGAGTACATTTGACACCAAAATTCTCCACATTTTTTATTTATTAACCAATGTTTACATTTAATTTAATTTCTAAAATATTGGCTTTTTTTTTTTTGGTTCAGTGTATTTCAAGTGGATGATAGACTGAAAACGTATAGATAGTCCCACTTTCTTGCTGCACTGATCCACAGGAGATGGAGCTTTAAAGGCTGATCCTTAACTGATGGAAAGAGCACTGTTAAAATCTCCTTTACTAGCACTGAAACTGAAGGCTGAATCCTTCTTTCCTTTCCTGTTTTCAGCCTCAACATTCTCCTTTAATTGTAACATTGTCATGTATTATTATGTATGTATCATTATGTAACTACTCCTGCTCCCACTGCGTATAAAAATCTAGGAGCTCCAAGTTATATTTTTTTGGGGAATGAGGCCTGTCATTTTCCATGTCACTCTCCAGCTCACACAGGTGTACGGTGTTTGGCTAATTAGACATCTTGGGGGAAACTGCAGGCTTGTACGAAACCGTTTTCCTGGTGGTTCATTTTTAGAGCAGCAGCGTCTCAACTAAAAGCTCCCAGCTTGTAACACATATCTTTAGTTAAAGTAAGAAACTTGTTGGATGCCAAAAGACACCGGTTTAATGGGGGTTTTTAGGCTCTCTGATATGCACTCTCCTTCAACTAAAGCAAAACATCCAAAAAATATTTTGTCTCCTTTACTTTCAACAAAATGCTGATAGAAATGTGACTGACAGATATTCCTTTAAGCTGATACTTCCTTTATGCAAAATATACATAATAATGAGATAACCCAAAGCTGCTATCATCAATATCTTATATTAATTAATCAAAATGAGTGCTGATAGCTTACTTTACAGCATCCCTCAGCTGGAGCATTTTAAGCATCTTTAATTCATTGTTGTGGTTTCATGACCTTTAACTTTACTGTTTTTGTTCTCTCTAATCAGCATTATTTTAAAACACAGCAGGAAGCTGTTTTAAATATAGTCCTCTAACAAGCTGCATTAAAAATTTTGGAAAACTTCTAAAAAACTAAAAACATGTATGTTATCTGGCCAGCACTAAAGGACACAAGGTTAGTGAGTAGCTGGTGGAGTATTTAGCGGCATAAGAGTCACATTTTTTCCTCAGGAGTAGGTGAATACTAAGCGGAAACTACCACGGCTTGAGGCTGAAGCCAAAATGGAAGTACCTTAAAGTGGCAATGCCACCAACGACCACTTCAAAGTCATTATTGTGTCAAATGTGCAAGTGGTCATTTTGGAAATTATTGTTCCATTATTAAGACTTGAGGACTTACGGTAGGCTTTGATAACTGCCGTGTGGGTGTTGATTGACACTTTCCTCTCCTGCTGCTCTCCCCAGCTCCAGGACTCGCACTTAGTTGGACTTTTATCACAAAATTTCAGTTTCTTGATTATAATGCCTGCCCTGTTAGCACAATTTGGCTAAAGTAGCTCATGCTGGCCAGAGTGTGTACCACGTGCACCACTCACGTATTATTATAGATCACACCGCTTTTCTTGGAAAGACCCCATAAACATATATACATAGACGCCGCATTGACTGTGGAGACACACTTACCCCTAATATGGAAGGTCCTGGTCCTGGCTCCTAATGTAAAAGATGGCACCAACCATGAGCTGCAACTCTGGGCTTCAATGCAAACCAATGGGTGATACCTCAATCTTTATACAGGTGGAGACAAAAACAGAGTAAACACAGGACCCAGTGGCCAAAAGCATGACTGCAAAGTGCACCACGTCTGTTCAGGCAACCGTTTGCTAACACATATGCCACAACAACGTAAGCTATGTCAATTATATGTTTAAAGATTGTTGTACTGCTCACAAGTGGCCAAAAATTAATTAAAGCAGATTTAACATAGCTGGTTTTATGAATATCTTTTGCAATTTTTATTAAAGCTAAAACATGTTTAGATTGGATGGATGGATGGATGGATGGATGGATATATATATATATATATACATATACATATATGTATATATATATACACATACATACATACATACATACATACATACATACATACATACATACATACATACATACATACATACATATACTGGACATTCTTTTTTGGTTTTCTTTCTTTCATGTTGATATCAAGTATTGACCTGAAGCTCTCTCAAATCCTCAGCTGCGCCTCCCATTTTGTTTTTGATGTTGCCTGTGTGCACCTTCACTTTCTTCCATTTTAGCCGTCTCAATGCACAGCCACGCTCCTGAAATCCATTTCTTCACAACACCTCTGGGCTCCCTCGCCTCCCTGGGGTGAGGTGAGACCTGCTGTCATCATCTCCTCTCTTCTTGTCTGCAGGTTGAAAAATGTCCCTCTCTCATCTGCAGGGCCTTAAGAGGCCTAACCACCAGTCAGAAAAGACGGGGCTCTCTCATAGAAGCAAACATCATTCAATAGAGCTTTTCCACTCAATATATAGGTGCGAGACTTTTTTTTCTAAAGCCTATTTTAGTGACACTCAGTTTGCAAAGCAGCCAAGCAATCCTTTTCCAGGTATCACTTGTCAATCAAATGCTGTGTGCGATATTTTGCAATCATTTTTCTCTCAGTTTTTCAGCTGATGAAAGTTTTTATAGGTGTTTATATCTGCTCATGCTCTTCTTCTATTTTTTCCATATTTTGCTGCTTCTGGTAACATAAATAGAGAAAACCATGATCGAGTATTTTCCTCAGGAAAGACCTGCCAAACAGCAAAATAAAAGCTTTCATGAGCTGCCTTTCAGTTGTTTTCTAGTTGTGTTTAGAGCCACTCCCAAGTGAGAAGACAGTGATTCAAGCATCTCAATTAGGTCCTAACCTAGTCAGTTTGGGGACATAGACTTCTGAGTGCCATCCTGATCAACATCCACAGAGATGCTGTTAATTGCATGATCCATGTCTCTACAAATTATTACTTTCTTTTGAGTCTATAAATCTTTATTTTTTGATGATCAAAGTAAAGGCCTATTGTATTTGTGTGAAGGTTTGTTTAACAGTTTATTACAAATTGTGATTTATAATAAGATTGTACTCACCAAAGTAATTGCTGACACCGAGACATCAGTGACATGAAAATAGGGGCAAACAGGGGAACAAACTTTATTTAGAGGTGAGCACAGCTGAAATGTCAGAAATAATCTCTCATGTGGGGCATCCTGGAAGCCCAGTGGTTAAGCTGCCATTCTTGGACCGTGATGTTCCCCATTTGAGTCCACCTGGGGACCTTTATTGCACATCATTCCTTTTCTCTCTACTCTCATTTTCTGTCAGCTCTAGCCTTCAAATGTCAAAAATACTAATCAATACTAATAAAAAATGACAAGTACAGAACTTGCCACTGCCAAAGTTGAACCAAGAAGGGTCTGTAATTACCACTGAACCCCAAGCTTTTTCTTCTGGGTATATATCCAACTATCCCACAATTACAAAGTAAAGACTCTAGATTTGTAGATATGTGTATATTACAAGCTAAATGCATCATTTCCCTTAAATGGAAAAATGTTGATGGATCAAGAATTGGAAGGTGGATTAAAGAGATGGCATGAAACATGACAATGGAAAAGATAATATACATTATTAGACGGAAGCAATATGTTTTTGATGACATCTGGAGACCTTTCATATGTTTTTTAAGACATGATGCTAATGTTGGTAACTCGCTTCAGCAGGAGGAGGCTCTGAGGGAGTAGAATGTCCATGTGGTGTGATATAATGTCCTGAGAAACGCTCTTGAAATGCATCAGTGTCATAACTGTTTTCAGTATTTGTTTATTTAATTAAAGTGAGTGTATGCATATATGTGTGTATATATATGTGTATCTGTGTTCAGGCATGTATATACTGTATACCATATCAAGGGTTCTATTGTTATCAGCATTTTTTTTTTTTTTTTGCTCTATTTTTATTTTATTTTGATTGTTTTAACACGTTTTTTCTTATACTTATTTGGTGAGAGGAAGAGGGGATGGGAGGGAGAACAGGGAGAAAAAGTTTGTTGCATGTAATAGTGACTTGCTGTTTGATTTGCTGTAATTTGCAAACAAAAAACTAATAAATACATTTATTAAAAAAAAGAAGTGTCTGTAAACTATATTGGATGTTTCCAGCAGATAGTTTGGGTGATAATTTGGGTCAATTTGGGTGATTTGGTTAAACAGATTCTCAATTCTAAAAAGTATGAATTTTACAAGCCTGATGATGACGTGCCTCACTGTCCAACATGGAGCCATAGTTCACAGTTCAAGTTCAAATACCTGCCCAACGCTCCTGAAGAGCCTCAGCCTCCTTCACCTCCTGGTTCCTCCCAACAGTCCACTGACCTTCTCACCCCAGTCAGCACAGCAGAGCCTCTCTCTCTCTCTCTCTCTCTCTTTCTCTCTCTCTCCACTGAGACTTCCTCTAATCAACAAGCCCTTCACGTATGTCCCTTTCTCTCCCGAATCACAGAGCTGGCTCCCTTATTGCCCTTCGCTACCAACGCTGAACATATTCCTGTCTTGTTACAGAAATATATGAATAACATTTTCCCTTGTGCTTGCCCTAACTACAACTTCTCTATCACACCTTAACAACCGGTTGCTTGAAGTTTTGGTATCTACTTAAAATGTAGATTTAAAAGTCAGTTTTAAATTTCTATCTTTTAGCACAGGCCAGTTAAGGTGGACTGCATTCTGACTTAATCAGCTAGTAACACTGTAAATGAAACTGTGCGAAACATTACAAATAAATAAGAATGTGTTTTTTATGATTAAATATTCATACAAACACAAACTGGATACCTTTTGGTGGTGAGGGATAAACCTTCCTGCTTCACATTCACACTCTTGCTCACATTTGTACGCTAATGTGTAGCAGGGGTGCTATAGTCATCCACAGACTGCAAAATATGAGAAAAATATGGAGCAACTGGGACCAATGACTGGGACTTACCGTGCTCAGGCAGCTGTTAAGAGGGGAAAAATGAGGATTACAACTTGAGTTTATCAACTATAGATTTTTAAAGTGAAGTTTAGAAATTAACCCAGTAACCACAAACTATATTTAGCTGAAGCACCAAACAGAAAATTAGCCAAATCTGGTCCAAACAGTAAACAGCAAGTTTTTCAAGGCGACTGGAAAAGATGATTAAGAACTTGCTGGTATGAAACTGGGACTGATTTTGCAACCAACATGAAAAATTCAAATGATGAAACAACTTTGCTCAGTGAATCAGTCAATTTGGGAGAAAAACAAACAGAACATCGGTAAGATAACATTTCACTGTGTCTTATCAAGTCAGTCTCATATGTAATTAGTTTTAAGATCTTGTTTTTTCACATGTAACATATTGGGAGGGGGGGGGGGATGCTACTAAGTTTAAACTCACTTTAAAGCCCCTGAAAACTTGGTTCTAACCTTATGTCTCAGTTAAATTCATTATCAATGACTAAATAAGCAAAAATTAAAGTTACATTTCAAAGAGAGATACATTTTAGAACTATAGAAGTATAAAAAGCACTGCATGTCTGTCCAAAATACATTATCACTGGGTAAAAAGGACAGGAAGTGCATCACTGAGTGCATACTTGAGTATTCAAAGATATTTATGTTGTATGTGAATCTCTTTAATGGAATATCCAGCATGCACACAAAGGACTTCACACACACATATAGATATCAATACCTTTGAAGACACAGGAAAAAAGTGCAGATGTATTTTCTGTAGGCAGCTCACCAACTGTGCCCCGTTAGATCTTTTAATATACATCACAAGGTTTGAAATTCACACTGCTGCATACACAATTGCTGCAGTAAATGTGGAGAAAAACGAATTCACACATTCAAACATCCAGAAATGTGAATTCAAAGTTGAAATTTGCTCTTCTGCAAGTCAATTTAGAAGCAAACCCATTTAATCTCAAAAATGTTCACAGCACAAATACCACTTTGGTCGTATTTTTAAAATGTTAAAATTGCAAAACATTATGGTGAATATGTTTTGGGAGGGAAATGTACCAAAGGAAGAGGAATGCACTAGCCAGATGTTATAATACTACCTGATTTTACTTGAAATTGAATTTATTTGCATTGCAGTATTGCTCCTTTGAACATATTTTGCACTGCTTTCTGTTTGTCTGTATTTGTGCTCATATGAGTGTGAAAAACAAAGAGACAGTGCAGCAGAGGCAGAGGCAGAAATAAGTGTGCTGTGTTTTTAGAAAGCCTTGTTTTCAGACGATGGCAAGGAGGGAGGGGATGAACAGATGTACTTTGTTCATGCGTCTGACAGGTGTACCAGAAAGCTCCCTCTCTCCACTTCACTGACAAGCAAGCATGCGCTCCTCTCTCCTCTCCAGATCTCGTCTGAGCCGGTACACCTCTCTCCTCTCTCAGCTGTCCCTCGGGCACAAACCGGCCCAGAGTACCCGCAGGTGGAACCTCGCCGGCAACTTGAGCAACATTCCTGAGATCCTATTTTTTTAAAAAGCAACTCTGTGTGTTGTGTTCTCTCAAGTGTAAATCCTATTTCATTCCCTATGAGCCAAACAGCTTGCAGTCACTTGATGCTCTGGTAGTTTGTTGCAGATGGAAAATAGAGCTGCAGAGGCTCGGGTTTGTTTGTTGGCATTTGTTTGGGATTCAGGTACAGCATGTGGCATGGACTTGATGGGGTTCTTGACTGAGAATCAAGACATGCACCTATAAGCTCACAGTGGTCAGTCCCAAGCTTTGGCCAGCCTTAATTCCGCTAACTATAAGCAGCAACTCTGGGCTTAAAAAACGGCTCCAATGCAAACACATGGGTGACATCACTCCTTGCTGCTTCCATCTTTATAAAGAGTCTGTGTAACAAGGTGAAGAAATCCATTAAAATTACATTTAAAAACTAAAAAAAAAAAAAAAAATGCATTTTAGTAGAATTTGATGTAAAAAGGCTAAATGAAGAAGCTGAAACATAGTTAGATGGCAGTTAAATAAGTTGTACGTTTCCCAAATTAATTAAACAAATTAAAATGTGCAATTAGATATTTTAAAAAATGATCACTTTTCAACCCCAGTCAGCACAAATGGCAGCATCAGTCGTCAGTTTGTTCAAAAGCTTCAATTGATCCTCTTTAAATGTCTGTCCTCCTGAAAAGCGACCTCTAGTGGTAATGTGAATAATGACTGTCCTCTCCAAAGCAAAGGTGGAAAAAGTGTAAATTTGTGTCAAACTTTGGCAAATGACCTATTTTGTCATTAATACTCTATATCTAAATTTAAAAAACAGGTTAACTGGATTTACCTATTTTGTTGGTAAATCAAGATCACAATTCCTGAGTTGTCATTAAATAGAGATGTGTTACTGTACGTATACTGCAAGAAAACACAATTCATAAACTGCAGTCATTAATGTTTTCTCGTCTGCATTTTAAAGGTTGTTTGGTTCTTTTGTGATTTTTCACAAACCTGACACTGTGTCCACATCCGTGTAAAGTCTTAAAAATTCTGTTTGTCCATTGACCTTGATGTAAAATAACTGTGTCTAAAAAGAAGACAAAGAAGAGGAAATAAAAGAAAACACATTTACTTGCTGGCATTGAGAGAATCAAGACCATTTTCAATCATGGCCACCACTTAAATACTTAAATTAACTCAGCAAGGAGTCCTCTTGATCGAGACTCTTCCGATGGACCCCAGGTGATAAGAACAATACATGAAAAAGCTTTAATGAAATCTTAAGATGCTGAATCACATCAATTTCAAAGAAACACTTGTGAGGAATCTGAAGCTAGAATAAAAGCAAGATTCAACATCCCACTGATAGAAATAAAGCATCTAGTCAGATAAACTACTTTTTGCTTATTTGAGTTGCAAGAAAGCAAAGTGATTGAGATCTAGGAAAGATTCTCAGATGATGATAAAATGACAATAAAAGTTTTATGCTGGTTTTATTACATCTGCCAGTCTGTCTGCCAGTGATAATACTGCCATTTGAGTGGAGAAATACCCTGAGCGTAGGTTTAATCTTAGCTTTGGAGGGACAGATTCACGATCAAACAGCAAATCACACCGGGGGAACAGTGGCAGCCAAAAATCCCTGACTTCAACAGCAAAGATTGAAGCAAAATATACAGATTCACATGAGATTAGTCTGCAGGCATGAAAGCGTGAGGAGAATTTTAGGTGACTGTGAAGGCACAGTAAGACATTGCTCAACTGAGCTGTGGTCTCAAGAGCAAACTTTAATCACAATTTGAATCTTGGCTGTCTAACTTGTTGGCAAAGTGCCTTAAAGACATTAAGGGGAGATTCAAAACGACTAGGAAAAGGGCTCCATTTTAAAAGTGGAGGCATTACATGTGACAAAAAAGTACTTCAGTAAAGAGAACTTCTAACATGAGTAAATAAACATTAACAGCATCTCCATTTGTTTTTGGCTCATGCTGAATTATGAGAAATCAGAACTGTTTAATAGCCACACATCATATCTATCAAAGCTAATAATTTCATTTCAATGGTCTTTTTTGACCTTTAAAATACCATAATCACACCCTTGTCAAAGTCAGATGGCTTTCTTTTTTTATGTCAAGTGTGCTTTGCTTTGAATAGTTCACCACGCTCTCTTTTGACACGGCAAATAAGACCGAGCTGTCAGAAGACACATTAATCATTTAAAAGCATATTTCATTTAAAGCTGATAATGTATTCATTTTAGTATTTAAAAAAAAGAGAAGATAAATGGAGAGAAGTTTAAGAGAAGAATATATATCGCCATCACGTCTTAGAAACACTGATGTCTTTGGGTTGATAATGTGATGACCGCTGTGATCAGAAGTGGCTGTAAAAGCAAATGTGCATAGGCAAAAAAACACACCAACACACACACACACACACACACACACACACACACACACACACACACACACACACACACACACACACACACCCCCAAACACATGGTTATTGTGTCCGTCTCTCTTGCACACACTAACACATTGATTCTTATTTCTGTCACAGGGGGAAGTGCAGGTGTTGTAACCTTTTGCTGCTAGTCTTGTCAGAGTGAAAAACCCAGCTGTGCGATGGGAATGACATACTGCAAATAGGCCTTCAGCTTCTTATTGGCATTCAGTGAGCCCAACACTCCTCTCTTTCTCTTTCTCTGTCCTCAACTCACACACACTCAAACAGAGATCCACTTCCCTGCTTGTCACCATGCATATTGATAAGCCCATCCAGAGCACCATCTTGTGGACATTTCCAGCTCTGGTGGCTGACTAAAATGTCACTTTTGATTCCATTCAATTTTGCAACTGACTAATGAGCTTCAGTCAAAAGTGTATGGTTAGGTTTCCTTTTCTCTCTCTCTCTCTTTTCTAATTATAGAAATTAATTCATGAAAATCAATGTTTACTTCTCCATTATAAAGCAGCATCATTAGTATTGTCTGTCTCTTGCTCTTCTTGGCATTTGTCTCCGAAAGACCTACTGAGCCAAGTTGTTATATAATTCAATGTCTTTAAGTTTGGATCAAAGAAATCATTTTAGAGCAGCTCTAGTATTACTTTTTTTTTTTTTTTTGCATGACTAACGGCGACAAAAGCGACAAAACACACAAACATTCGCTCCCACCCACAGATCCAACGACCCCCTACCAGCTCATGTAGATTACATTCAAAATTCAATGTGCATGTGCTGGCATGATATCTGTCTCCCCAGGGTGTGTGGTGGTGCAATCCCAATGCCTGTGCTGTGGTGCAGCCATCTGGATCACAGTAGGAAGCACCTGCTCGCAGGCTGACACCTTAACACTGCATCTGCTACACTCTCCTCGCCAATCGTTTCCGACTGAAAACCTTTTCCTCTGGACTAGAAATAAATGTTTCTGGCCAAAAGGCATCGATTGAACGCATTTAAGAGGAAATCTGTCATATTTGTTGAGATTTTAAAAACAATAGCTGAAGGCCTATATGAACATTGTAATCATTCTCACCTGCTCATAATGGCTATTTCAATGATCCCCTCTGAATCTGCACACAGTGCGATTGGAGACAAAAACCAAATAAAAGTGATATCTTCAACAGTTATAGACTTTTTAATACAAGATTCCCTATTTGAGTTCCCCAGACAGAGTTTCTCTGATGAGCTGACCTAAGTTTGGTGAATTTGGTACTAAAAAGAGGGTAACTGACAGATATCCACCTGATTTGACCATGTCAGACTGATGAAGCCGCACATCATGCATGTTCAAATGAGTACCTGACTACTATTTTAATACAGCCTTGAAGCAGTGAACCTATCCTTTAATGTTTAGTTCACTCTTGTCTACCTTGTTTCCAGCAAAAAAAAAACTCAAATTAAAACGGTGTGTTGCGGTGGTGGTATTTAGCTCAGTGGGTAGAGCACCCGCCCCATGTGTTGAGGCTACAGTCCTCACTGCAGGCGACCCTGGTTCGTCATTCCCCCCTCTCTGCCTCCCATTTCCTGTCTCTCTCTCTACTATCTACATTAAAGGCAAAAAAGCCCCCAAAAAACATACTAAAAAATAGAAGAATTAGATCTAGTGGGCAGAAGTCAGTATGTACCAAAAACAGAGAGGGAATGAGATGTATTTGTTAAGTGGACGGAAGCATGGCATGGTGGTTACAGCTTTTTTCACAATGCCCCCAAATGGACCCCTAAAATAACCATTCTGTCATTGCAGGTCAAAGCTTTTCAGTACAAACAACCTCACTGAATAACATGTTCACTCAAGTGGATTAAAACCGCCACTCAAACAGACACGGCTGTTACTGATAGTCATCTTCACCTTGAAAATCTCAACCTCAATTTATTTATGTCAAGACAGTCAAGTACAGGTTTGTTTACCAGCCTCACACGTGCTTTTTCACCTTGCTCCAGATTTATTGACCAACTAACTCAGTTAGAGGTCGCCACGGAGACAAGCAATCAGCTGGGCACCATGGATGTATTAAGAGAGCACTGGCGCACCCGTGACCTCCAATGCCATAGCTGTATGCAGCAGCAGACTGATAATGACCAGCTGTTCAGAGGCAGGAGTGGAAAAATCTATACTTCATCTTCAGGTGCAATTCTAATCGAAATGAGAGAGAGAACTCATGAAATAGAGCTTATAACTACAGCAAAGGGGTAGACTAAGAAAAAAGAACAGACAATATGACAAACAGCAGGTGTGAATATGTCCTATGTGCTATTATTGTGTTCATTACATACACTAAAATCCTGCGAAGATTCATGTGGAATATATACAACCTTTGAAGTAAATACTGTCATCATATAAGCAGTAATCCAAATAACCTCCACACAAACTCAGAACCATGAAAATCCTAAAAAAAAAAAATGTTTTTAAAAAACACCAAAGGCTACATAGAAGTGGAAAAAACATTTCATTGCCTGGCAGAGCAAAACTCAAGGTGGATATAATGAAGTGCCAGCGGTTATATAAGTCTTTTGAAAATGTTCAGTTTTTTAAATGATCGTTATAGTTGAACTTTAAATGCAGACAGACTCAAGATAAGGGAGAACAAGACACTCATATCAATATCGTTTAATAAGGTAAGTCAATTAGTTGGTCAATTAGTCAATGAGCAGAAAATGACTTTCCATATATTATATTATATTATAAAACCATGCACCCCTCATGCATGTTAATGGAGAGGACAAAACTGTTCAATATAATGGACTCTAGTACACCAACACCACCCACAACAACCTCAATAATAAAGATAAAGTAGAACTTTTCAAACAATGGCAACAAAAACTTAAAATTTATAAGCTTTGTAAAAAGTCGAATTTATGGCAGAGCTGCTGTATTGGATTGCATGAGATTGCACAGCTGAACCTAATGTTATATACATGTGGTTTTGGGCAGTCGTCCAGAGAAAAACAAGCTGAAGCTCTGGGAAAGTTTTTCACGATTGAGATTTTATAGATAAATAGTAAGAAGTCGTCAATAAGAGGAAAGAACATAATTAGAGTTGCTGCAATGAATTAAAGCAGACCATCTCTACACAAAAGAATAATAAATCAATAGAAATGAAAAATATCCTATAGTCCTGGAATACAATCTCAATATTACAATTGACGGTGCACAAGTCTGTAAATCAATGACATTTCTCAGCACTGAATATACCGAAAGCTTAAATTCCACGGTTTTACTGTCATGTTATAAGTGTAAATTTCAACTTATCTGCAGTCCTCATTTTGGCATGAAATGTCAAAATGCTTCGGAGGTAAACTGACAGCTCCTCTGAGGCTTTAAACATCCAACATGAGCACAGAGGAGTGGATCACTCTGCCTGTATATCAGTGTTTATGACAGTCTTTCTCTCTTGATACGTTATAGCTGAGAGAAGAGTTGAGCAGCGCTGTCAACGTTCACAGATTCCTTCGGTGGCTCCCTGATGACCTAATAAGACCAAAAAAAAGGAACAAGCACAGTGAAATTGATCACGATGATTGAAATGCTGGATGATGAACGGAACTTTAATTGTCCAAAAATTTGCTGCATTACCTGTGTTTGTTTCTTCGGTTCAGGTGCAACCGATTTCGAAACGCTCTTCACATCCCTCTGGACTTCTGTGAAGATTTGATTGAGGTTCTCCACTTTCTCATTTTTCATGGCATTGATCTGTGAAGGTGCACAAATTACACAAGAGCAGGTGCAGCAAACACCGCATAACAAGGGAGACATTCCAAATATGTGTGAAGGAGAGAAAAAGACAAAAGTGCGGGAAAGAGATCTTACGTGTTTGAGTGTTGTCGTGACAGGCTTTGTTTTGTTCTTGTTCTTCAAGTGCTTGTTTGCCACTTGAAAAACGTTCTTCTGTTTTTTCCCTTTTTGCTTATTCTTTCCCATGTTGTTACCTGGAGAGAGAAAACAAATCAGCATGGTTGCACACATGGGGAAAGATTTCATTTCTGTAGCTTGGCCTATGGCTGTTATTTTTTCCATTTATTGGTTTCAAACCCACAACTGCTGTGTTTGCCTGCTCAAACAGGCAGTTTTCACTCTGATCACACAAGCTTGAGGCTTTGCTAATCAATACAGATGCTCAGATTGTTCCTGGTCCTCCACTTGCCTCCTACACTCAGTAGGCAACTGATTAGCTACACCAACACCTCATTCAGTGTTGTGATTCAGTCAGTGAATCACAACACCTGAACAGGGTCAAGAAATTCAAATAATGAAGCAATAAGTGTTATGTAATTGAAGTGATTCTGAATGCAGCATGGATTGAGAATTTTTTTTGCAAAGAGACAGCCAGACTTCTCAAAATTTCATGCACAACAGCGTCTAGACTTTTACTAGCAGTTGCACCATAAACACAAAAAAAGAAAAGAAAAATAAAGAACCCTCTCAGTTTGCAGTCCTCAGGGTGAAAAGTAGGGATGCTCTCCAAGGGTATCACAGACAAAAACAACTGTTTAAAACCTGATGCTCTCAGCTCGAAAGGAGACCATCCTGCCTTCCATACCTTGTCAGCTGGCAGAGAGGACTTACAGTGGGGAACAGAAGCACCACTGTGGAAAAACACACATCTAGCCAGAGCACAATGTGTATCACAGTGGCTGAGTCTGGTATATAAACACAACTCTGCAGATGTTTTCTGCCTCACAACTACTAGTAATGCTGTTGTGCAGGATTGCTAATACATGCATTGTGTTCCTTTTGTAGTAGTAGTAATTGTAATAATAATAGTCATAATAATGTAGTTTAAATCGGATTTTATACATGAAAAATAGGCGTCACAGCTGCCTCGCCTTCAAATGTCCTAAATGGAAAACAGGAATCCTACTGACAGCCAAATGTAATGAATACATATCAAGCTTTTGACTGGTTTGTTGGAGAAACTTTAAAATGACTCTTTACGCTTTATACGTTTGGGTAAAACTCACAAACGCTGTTCTGTCTCACTTTACTGACAGTATGGGGCTGTGTGTCTTATATTTTCACTATTTTCTACTGAAGTTGGTTCATTTCACTAAAAAAACATTACTTTGACAAAAGGAAGCTAAAACAACGTCGACTTAACAGTAAAATACTTATAGACAGACCTTATTAGAAGAGCTGTTTGGGTTGTTATCCTCATGTGCTGACAGAAACGTGCCTTCTTTACTACGTCAATTGTGTGCGACGCTTGTCGACTTCCACTCGGACGTCACGACTTTTTTTTTTTTTTTTTTACCTCCACCCGCATTCAGTGAAGAAGACCCGCCCTACTCTGCCTCTGATTGGTTAGTAGGCCTACTCATTGT
This sequence comes from Scomber japonicus, assembly GCF_027409825.1. Taxonomy (NCBI): domain Eukaryota; kingdom Metazoa; phylum Chordata; class Actinopteri; order Scombriformes; family Scombridae; genus Scomber; species Scomber japonicus. Next base: position 7,077,741 of record NC_070598.1, read on the forward strand.
CTTCGTTAGGTAGTTTGTTTTTTTAAATCTTTTTTTCTTTTCAAAAATCATCACTTACAATATGTGACATTAAGACAAACAGATCATTTGAACTAATGATAATATAACATGACTCCACTTCCAATAGGATGATAAGCCTACCTTCAACACATCAACATACGGTAAGATTGATGGAAGAAGAGGAAGAAAAAGTAGAATGATGATGATGATGATGATGATGAATGAGGATGAAGATAAAGATAGAGAAGACAACACTATTGTTCATTTTTACAAAATTCACGTTTGTTATCGATATCCACAAATCTTTAAACGTATTAATTGATGGGTCATAAGGGGTAAGATGGTTATAGGTCAAAATATCAGCCAATTAGAGGCAGAGGAGAGGCGGGTCCTCGCTGAATGCGGGTGGGAAAACATTAACGCGTCACTATTTAAAGGTCCCATATATTAAATAGATAATAGATGTCCCCACTCCCCAGTCCCCCACACAGTTTAATCTATCAGAAGCGTCTGTCGGGTGATAGAATTGGAATTCAGAATGACGTCATAGCGAAATGAATGGCAACACATTGTAGTGCAGTTGCTGCAGAATAAAGAACGTGTCACAGTAACCAAACACTTAAAACCATGAGATATGTTTGAAAGAATTAGATGCCTCCAGACTCCAGATGTTCCGGGCATAGCTATCATTTCAGTCTAGAAAAGACACGCCAACTGAGAGAGTAACATAAAAATAATACATCTGCCTCACCTATAAAATAAATAAGAAGTGATGCAAGTACAATCTGTTGTGAAATATGCCACAGACCGTTTGGCAACATAATAATGCAATCGTGATTGGCCTATTTTTACAAGCTGTTTTAGAAATGCACCATTCACATAGGCTATAGTTTATCTCATTAGATTCCCATAAATAAGCATCCATAACACACCAATCCCATCAATGAAAATGTGCACTGGGAAAGTGCCTGACAGCATGTAGGCTATGTATGCACTATCCCTTGTCAGTATGTATATGTATAAGACTATGTAATTTCCATTTGATTGGGTTAAGATGGGATCATAGTTTAGTTTTATTTATTCTTTGCTTGCCTCTGAAGTTGTGTGTATGAAGAAAATGAAAATCCTCCAGCTTGTAGTGTCACTAACACACAGCAGGTGGCAGCCTCACACCACCACAGCCGCAGTGCATTACTGTGTCCATAACAACCTCTATCATTTCCCAACAATGTCATTACATTAAAAGGTACATACCACATGGATGCAGTCAAACGTTACTGAGTTGATGCTACAGAGGGCCATAGGGTTAAGCTTCATAGTCAACAGAAGGATGAACTGATCCCTCACCTTATGCATTTTCTTCCCTGTTGCATTTTGGAAGAATTGCTGCAGTTTTAAGCCACGCTTTGTCATTATCCCCATTAAACTGACTTAATCCCCCTTCTTTGCTTAACTTTAAACATGTTAAATGTGTGCATGTTAGTAATAGGCTACATAAATCAGTGTATGATTATAGTGTGTTAGTATTTGATTTTACCCTTTTTCAGTGGACAGAGTGTATTTATTTGCTTTAGAAAAAACTGATGTGAATGCTGGAGCACCATCAGTGAACAAAGTAGGCCCTCAGTTTTTCCCTCATTGGCAGGACCCAAAGAGGCCAGAACCAGCCATTAACTTTGCTTCAAATAAAGTCATTTACACGTTTTTCACTAAAATAGCCTATGTTTTTTTTGTTTTGTTGTTTTGTGACAAATTAATTTCTAACTAAATGTTTATGGTTATGATAGTCAATAATTCACACTCTTTACTTTCCCCAGTGATAAGAATTTGATAAATGTGATAGCCCATTTATGGACCTATTTTGGTTTAGTGTGCCCTTCTATAATTTCATAATGACTAACTAACGAGCCTGCTTTTCAAGGTGACTTTAACGCTGCATACTGTCGCGTAAAACCGCTACTTCCTGACATTATAGGCAATTTAAACCCGTTAACTGAACGGTGAAAATGCGCTCAGCTCCAGTCATATGCAGCCTGTCAATGAAGCTTGACGGGGGAGAGTGAGTGAGAGAGTGTGAGAATGTGTGTGTGTGTGTGTGTGAGAGAGAGAAAGAGAGAGAGAGAGAGAGAGTGAGAGAGAGAGAGAGAGAGAGAGAGAGAGAGAGAGAGAGAGAGAGACTCTTCATTGATCCACAGTGTTAAGGTCCATCTAAACTCCTCCCGGTAATTGCGCGGACATCATGTGGCCAACACCAGCCTGAGAGACACACCACACACAGGGGACCCTATATAAGCTCTGCAGCTGTCAGGTGAAGGACACTGACTGCTTTGCTCAAAGGGGACGACTCGCTTTAGGGGATTACAGCTCTAGATACTCATAGACCCAAACTGTAACCATGTCTCACGCTTGGGGATACGCAGCGGACAACGGTGAGGCGCTCATTACACATATACGCCATAATGTAGGGGTGACATTACATAGAGGAATGTTGAATATCAGTGGAAAGTGTGGCTTAATGGTTGGAAGGGCAGTGCATGCACGGGTCACTGCAGAGATTTTTATTTCTGCACGTATTTTGGGGTGATTTTTACGCGCGTTTTAAGCACATCACACATCCCCAACTGCGCAATTTATTCAATGAATGAAACCCATATTACAAAACTAGCATTCTAATATTCATCGTGTTACCTTTATATCATTCTAGGACCCGAAAAATGGTGTGACAATTTCCCTATTGCCAATGGACCCCGTCAGTCTCCCATTGACATCCTACCTGGTGAAGCATCTTTCGACGGAGGGCTGAAGCCGCTCTCCCTGAAGTACGACCCCTCCACCTGCCTTGATATCCTCAACAACGGACATTCCTTCCAAGTGACCTTCGCAGATGATAGCGACAGCTCAAGTTAGTGCAACAGTAAAAAAAAAATGTTTTCCATGAATAGGCTACAGCAATGTTTGATTTATGATATCACTGGACTCGGGTTTGCAAACAAAGACAGTCTGGTCCTGATGGTGATTTTCTAGGACGCAGCAACCTCAAAAAGAAAGAATTGCGGCATTCGGATCTATTTTTTCTGCATGGCTGGTGTGTGGTAAAACGGGCTATAGAACTCAAGCATGTTAATAATATGTTAATATATTAATATCTATGCGCACCAGGCGTATATGGAGACTCCGATTCTTAATTTATTGAATAATAGCCTAGTGGTTTTAGATTTGTTTTATTATTATCATTTTATTAAAAGGGCAATTTTCATCAGGAGAATTTGGTGAATAGGCTGGCAGGGTGGGGGGGGGGGGGTCTATTGAAAAACCATGAACAAAGAATGCAGATCGTAATTGAATTGGTAATGTAACCCCCTAGTAAACCTTTCCCACGCTAACCCTTTTCTGCTGGCAGCGAGGTCAAAAGCGCATAAAAACGAAGAATAAACCTGGTCATGACCCACTATGAAGGAGCCAAAAGTGCGTGGGAATGTGTTTAGCTACCATATAAACAAAGTTTGACTATTTCTGCCTATAATGTAATTAAGATTTCATTTTTTTCCCCCTCTAATTTTTATCAATGCATTGCATGTTTTTCTTCATTTCGATTTTAATTCCAAAAAGTGATGAGAGAGAATTGCTCCAGTTTTTTTCATGCAAGATTTTGAGGATTTATAAATGATTAGTTTTCCTCTTTAGGATAATGACGAATAATGTTACGTAATCAATGCAATCACATGGATTATACTTCAAGTGTCCATAAATGAAAACAGAAGCATGATAAGAATCTGAGCTATATGAGTTACAAAGGCCTTTTAATTCTTCCTTGATATAGTCACTGCACTCATTTTCCACAGTGCCATTCTAAATAAAGGCAGTCTGCTTGTCATTGTCATCAGCTCATGCATCATGTGTGTGCACAGTGGACAAGATGAATATCTCGGCAGCTTTAGAATTACTAGTTAGTAATGCAAATGAATCCTATTTAAGAGCAACGTATACTTTAATTTGTTTCCTTTGAGATCAGTACTGCTCCTTTTTATCATTTTGAGATCAACTACTGGGAGTAAAATATCCTGTTTGGAGAGGTCAGTGTGTGATTTGCTAACATCACACCAGAAATAGAACAATATAGAGGATTATCTCCTACTGTTTCTAACTACTTTGTATACTGTAAATAGATGCATTACGTAACATTGAAGGGAAGTTGAATGTTAACAATACCTGGACATCATCTTGGACTGAGTGTAGCCCTTACTATGACCAGAGCTTGCACAACAGGAACTGAGACTGCTTCCATGAAATAGGAAGTCTGTCTGCCAACGTGACGTGCATGTGGTTTGTGTGAGTTTGTGTGTGTTGGTACACAGTCACGTCTTACTCATCTTGGTAATAGTAGGTTTTTGGTCCAAAAACACTGCTTGCTTATGCTGAGAAAATGTCTTCCAAGTAGAATTTTCCAAACTTGCATGCATCATTTTATAAGTGTTACACAGTCAATCCAAGCCTCCTCATATAGCTAGATTCGCTATGGGCTAAGCTAACGGCTGTTATTTATGTGTTTGTTTTTTTTTTTTTTACAGCTCTGACAAATGGACCAATCACAGGGACCTACAGGCTCAAGCAGTTTCATTTCCACTGGGGGGCTTCTGATGACAAGGGCTCTGAGCACACCGTGGCCGGGACCAAGTATCCTGCTGAGGTAATGATGCTCCTTATCATTATGATGGTGCTCACACAGCAGCGACAGTGTCTGACAGATTGGGGTTGATGTAACAGGGAAATAAGGACAAATTAGAATTTTAGTTTGTGTTGTGAGCTGTTAACATGTCTCAGAAGCAAAGATGCTCCCAAGCAAGAATTGATCTCATTGGGCAGAGCAAAAAGAAAAAATCTCTATAGGGTTTAGGCCCACATTGAAGCCTACAGGTTGTTTCAGATTTTAGATAACTAACCCAGAAAGTACATTTTTGTTTTTCTGGGTTTTTTTCTTTGCCTTACTCAGCCATATAATTCAGATTGTTGTAGGAACTTCAATCTGTGTTTGACCTTTTGAAATCTATCTCAAAATGTTGGCTCAAGTTATTGTTTTACAGAATTAAGGCTGACATATGGAAAATGACGATGAGTAGCACGATGAGTGGCGAGTTGCACAATGTTTTGCAATTTATGCTTCAACGAAAGTGTTCATGGTCATCTTCGTGGTAACCAAGAAAATATGACCACAAAATTAAAAAAATTCTAGTGAAGTAATACTTTTTTCTGTTTAAATGTGTCATTTCTGTCGATCAACACTTAACCAAAATGTTGAGCAACCCACCACGAATCAGCCTTTACCTTCTATCTCTATAAAAATCATAGTTACATGATGAAATGTAAACTTATTTCTCAAACGTAAATATATAAAATTAGTCAATTGCATCTTCCTTCCAGTGCGACATATATAATCAAATATAAGTTTCAGTACAAAATTAAATAAAAGGGTTTCCTTGGATAAACAGATGGTTCATGGTGCAGAATGTGTGACAGTTACCAAAATAAAACTGACCGCATTTTCAAGCCTCTATAATTGGATCATTTTTATTTGTTTTTATTCCCAGCTCCATCTGGTGCACTGGAACACCAAATACCCAAGCTTCGGTGATGCTGCCAGCAAGCCCGATGGTCTCGCTGTAGTCGGAGTTTTCCTGAAGGTCAGTACCAACTGTAACCCACATATCGTGAATACATTGTGTACCATTTTTTGCTTTTAATTAAATGTTTATTTTCCACAATGGATAGAATTATTGATCATATAATTAACCTTTGACATTATGTGTGTTACTCTTTTTCAGATTGGTGATAAAAATGACAGTCTCCAGAAGCTTCTTGATGCTTTCACTGGCATTAAGACCAAAGTATGTTTCCTTGACAACCATACTTTCCTGCATATTATTGATAATGAGTCATTGACCGACCGACCTGCTCTTCACTTTCTGTTACTATATTTGTTGTTTTTAGGGCAAACAGACCACTTTCTGTGGCTTCGACCCTGCTACCTTGCTCCCTGGTTGCCTGGACTACTGGACATATGATGGCTCTCTGACCACACCCCCTCTGCTGGAGAGTGTTACCTGGATTGTCTGCAAAGAGCCCATCAGTGTCAGCTGTGACCAGGTACGACTGCTCAAAGAGCCCATTTAGCTGTAGCAGAGGGATTTGCCTTGCAACCGTGTTGGCTGTGTGCCTGCCATCTAGAATAGCCCTGTCTTTAAATCCGCTTCTTTACAACCATCTAAATCAAGGGCTTAATTGTTCAGATTAGCTGCACAGCTGAAAGGAGAAGAAGAAACCCCTGTGATGGGAGGAAATGCAATACATGAGAATATTTTCACAAAAAGTCATTGACCAACCAAGAGAATGAGGGCAAACAAGAGTTCACACACATGGAAATGGTGTTTCGACCTTACCACAGTATTGGTAGCTGGGGGAGTTAACAGGAAGTGTTCAAGCCACACATTCAGCACATTCTGTAGGTGAAAAGTACCTTCAGTGGGTGTATGATTCCAGTTATAGCTGAGTAAACACAGTATTCTGGTAAATAATTCCAGCACTTGTGAAATACTGGTATTTACTCTTAAAATTACACCCAATCCTACCACACAAATGGATAATTGACTTCTAAGCACCCATTAATCTAAACCAACAGCCTCTCTAGTCAGGTTTACCCTTGTGGTTGGAGTCTGCTGGCCATGTGAAATGAACACTGCCTGGTCAAATGTTTATTTCATGACAGCGCGTAAGTCTCTCAAGGGTAAATATGTAAAAAGTGTGGACATAACCTTTAGACCTGGTGCCATATAAGGCTGGTACAGCAGATAAAGACATAATAATGACTCATCGGCGGTAAAACCTAATACATGTTATTAGTTAATGATTTGTAATCAGCTGTTTGTAAGACAAACCCACAAACTGATTTTTTTTGTCCTACTAGTAAATAGGTGCCCATTGTGTTTATAATATTCAAGTGGGTGAAGAATGTATTAACTCATTAGCTATACTACTCTAGGGATCACCTGATACCATCCTGTCACCACACACTTGTTTTTCTTACCCGGGAAAGGAAAAGTTTGACATTTTGGGAAATTTGCTGTCTTGCCAAGAGTTAGATGAGAAGATTGATACCACTCTCATATTTGTCCCTTAAGTATGCAACCATAGTCAACAGTTGGTTATCATATTTGAGCATAAATCACATTGCAAAAACGTGCCTAGCCCCGTCCAAAGGTAACAAAGACGTAACCTGTTAATAGTAATCTTCTAAGGTGGGCAGGTTTTGTAACCTTTGGACATTTTGCTAAGTTTCCTTGGCTCTAGCCTCATATTTGCCACAGGCCTTTGGGTATATACTAAGTTCTTGCTCAGCGTTCATATCAGTGAGTCAGCAGTGAGCCAAGAGACAACTGTGTGTGCTGATTGACAGTCACAGGAGGTCAGCAGGAATGACTAACCCTGCAACTGTCTTCTCCCTTTTCACAGATGTGCAAATTCCGCGGCCTGCTCTTCTCTGCTGAGGGTGAGGCCGAGTGCTGCATGGTAGACAACTACCGCCCTCCCCAGCCGCTCAAGGGTCGCGCTGTCCGTGCTTCCTTCAAGTAAACTCCCCCCCCCCCCCCCATACCCTTTTTACCCTTTTGCCCCTTCCCTTCCCCCTTTCCTTTTTAGTGAAATGCCCAGTTACCTCTTGCAGTTAGCCACAAAGCACACATATCTCACTCCATCCAACCTTTTAAAGAAATTAAATTCCAGTGGTCTGTTGCTTTTAATGCTGAGCAGTCTAACTGTGAAATAGAGCACTTGCAGGATTTGCATCTCTATTTCTACATGCGTAATAAACCAGCAAAGATGCCCTGTCGTAATTTATTTTATAAGACAAACACTTCACCAGGAAAGGCAACACGTTTACCAGGATTTTACATCTGGTGCACATGCTTTGTGGAGACATTAGGTGTGTGGGTCTCCTTCGCGTTGCCCAGGATGGATAATGAAGATTAATTACAGTCAAAATGGTGCTCTTGAGGATGTAGAAAGCACAAGCTAGTTGCAGTGAGCAGGGGGAGGATGAAACTATATCACCATCTGTGAGGAAGGTAAGGTGCAGATAAGAGATGGCTGTGCGTTCATTTGCACATGCAGGCTGCATACACTCCCACTGCCAGTCTGTCTGTAATCTCTGACTGACTGCCAGCCTCTGCATCACAGCAGCTTAATGAAACACTGCAGCCGCCTCCATCACAACTGATTGACTCAGAAAATCCCCCTCTGGCACACACACACACACACAGCATTGCACTCAGTCTCATGCAGCAGACATGATGCCTATAGGCATTGACCTGCTTATTGATTTCAGAATATACAACAACAGAGGACATGAGGACACACTGCTGTTAGTGCTAGCTACTGAACATCACAACAATGGCTTACTTACAATCTAATCTTCAAATCTTTCATGTGTTTGTCATCCCATATTGTGTTTTTATTATTATTATGGATTATGTCTTCTTTTTTTTAGTCTGCTTATGCAAAATATGTCTTAAGTGATTCCTAAATTATGTTTTGTAACCAAAAGCTCTTCTGCATTTTTGAGGATTAAATAGCAATAGAAAGGAATGATTCTCCTTTTCCAAATGAAATTGAATGTGTAAAAAAATCCCTTCTTGTGTTGTACTGGAATTCAAGTGTATCGAGTGCTAATGCTTAAAGCGCACAGTCGCCACGTGGGCGATGCCATTGTGGCAAATGCACAAAGCCAAGGAAGAAATAACCCTGCCAAGAAAGCCAAGGAAGAAAACAACATGCCAACAAATACGATTATAGTGTCAGCCTGGTGTCAGGCCCTGCATAGAAGACTAATTAACAAAATAGTTTTGGGGCCGTTGATTCAATTCTGAAACAATGAAGTTTGGCAAAGCAATGTTTTTACAGAAAGATTGTAATTAACATTAAAAAAAGACAAAACGCCTTATGCAAATCACTATTAGGGCCGGCCCAGGGGTGTGTCTTGTTGTTATTCTCTTTTGGAAGTGGATGTTTTACTAGTTTAATAAATATATTTTATGACTAAGATGTGTCCAGTGTTTTCTATGATTACACTTCTTGTTGCTTCTTTCTCTGCAGCTCAATTAGTGCTTTAATTACCATTATTATCTATTTGAGTTCCATATCATTAATGTCAATCGACATCTGAATCCTACATTGAAATATTTTTGCTTGTCTGTTCCACTATCATGTAATTTTCTATTTTTCATAGTTTTGAAACTGGAATATTGTGGCTTCATGATGATGATGGTGTTGATAAAACAACTTCAGCATAGTTGTTAGTTATATTATATATAAAATCAAGCAGTGCATTAAAGGGGCAACTTATCAAACACCCAAATCACAGAACACTATGTGTATGCATACATATATTTATTTTTCTAAGAAATTAGATGTTATCAAACTTCCTATGCACTTTGCCACATTTTTGTTTATAAGAGCTTCCTTGATGTAGAGTCATTTGGGGGAAATTGGGTTCTAGCCAAGATTTAGATGAACAGATTAATACAACTCTGTCTGTTAAATATGAATAAATATGAACCTACAGTATAAGAGAGGAGGTTAGCTTAGCATAAAGACTGGGAACAAGGCGAAACAGCTAGCTTAGCTGTGCCCAAATGTAAATTATCTGTCTGGCAACACATCTAAATCAAACTATATGTGTCATTTGTTTAATCCATCAAAAAAGACTAAGTGTAAAAACAACAAGTTGTCGTTTTACAGGTGGTAATACTGCTCCCATGTCTTTATGCTAAATTAAGCCTACTATCTTTCTGTAGCTTCCTATTTGATGGACAACTATAAAGCTTTCAAACTATAAAGTTAGCTCCGGTTGTTGGGATTTTTGTTTACTTTTAAGCAAAGTAAAATATTTGTTGAAAAACTGACTGAAAAATAAATTCAATGAGCTGGATCCTCAGCACTGGCATTTTTCTGCACTGAAGTGCAACTACTGCTAAGCATATTTTAACCATTAATCTTAATTACACACAGAGACATGGGGAAAATGCCTGCAAAGTGTCATGCATCAATTAGATGGTGGTCAATAGGTGACAATTTTCTACCATGTGTGGGCCAGAAAACACTGCCAGTTGCTAATACCTTAGTGTACTGAAGAATTTAATCAGTAGGCTGGTGGTATTTCTCTGAGAAATGTAAACATCACTTGACTTCTCACCTCTCTTGTAAACCCTCAACAGGAAGATGAGGCAGATTTTAATCAACAGAGATATTCTGCGTCCTCTTTTTGAAGTGTGGGTGTTAACTCATCTTTCCACTTACCCTCGAGGCTCTCTGGAGGAACTTGTGCATCTGTCGTTTTGGCATGACTACACAGAGCAATGAATAGGGTTAGACTTGTCCCTAATGTGTCCTCAGTCCCCAGCGTGTCCTCAGTTACCCCTGTAAAGCGTGTGTCCTCCAAAATATCAATGAAAATAAAAGCTATTGACTGTTCATATGCCTGTCTGACTAACCCAGTCACAATCAATATATTGAACCTTTTTTTTTTTTTTTATAGAAACTGTTTATTTAAGGTCACATGTGGTCAGTATTAGCTGCATTAGGAAGTTTTATAACCAGTCAGCCCACAAGTTCAAATATTTTGGTAGCAACAGGCGACCAATGGTTCAAACCACTCAGCCTTTATTTACACTATCTGGTGGTCAAACCAGTTGTTGAAGAAATGGTGAGTGCCAGTCCATTTTTATTGTCATGCTAAGCTATCCTAGCATGCTGCCTATCAGATTTGCAGTCTGTCAATTTATATGAAAATCTTACACAATATGTTATGGAAATGTTTCCTGGGCAGTCCGTTAGCCAAGCCCGACCCGCCATTAATTACTGCTGCTAGGCTTGTCAAGATATCCATTCTCCCATGCCCATGATGTGCTTATTGATCTTGGAGATAGGCTTAATGCCCAGTTACTACTTTGGGTAGTTACATTATTAGCCAGGTCATGTGATCATGCCTTAGGTTAGAGCAGACATGCTCAGTCAATATATTTCTTTAACTTTTGCTTGTGAATTTCTGTTAAGACTAAAAGACACCATCCTCCATACTCTTTAAATGCCAAGTATTGCTCAAAATATAACCCATGATGCTTCGACATGTGAGAAATCCGATGCTCACGCTGGCCTAGTTTTGGTTGCAGAGCTAATTGGACAATTGAGGGAGAGGTTTTGACAACAGTAAATGTTTTGGAGTACATTCTCTGCACAAACTGAATTAAAGGTGTGAATAAAACCAAAGCTGGCTTTCATTATCCTCTCTGCTAGATTAGTTTAAAAAACTGGCAGTAATGACCTTAGTTACTGCTGGCATTTCAGTACAGTCCTCTTGTATCTCACTATCGCTGCCTATGTGCCTTTTCATCTCACTCTGTGTTGTGACAGCTGGATGAAAAGGAAAGATCCTGCTGGTTGCCATCATGTTACACAGATGTGGCCATGCTTATCTACATGTTTTGCCCCCTTCAGCACATGCCTTCATGAATGTAACACACAGCCTAGTCAACACAGCCCGGTCATTTAGTCTGCAGGACAAATGTTTGACAAGGTCAAAAACTTCAATGTCATAACAGATTCATATTAGTTACACTGGCCTGAACCCTGTGTGAAATACATGTGATGATAATGGTGCATTGTTAATTTAAATGGATTTCATTGAACTTGTAAAGTGAAGGCAAGAAAAATCAGGGCTAATTCTTTATAGTCAGCGCATAACAGAGATTTGACACACACCGCGGTCACCATGTCACAGTTTTTCCTGCAGGCTTTTGACCAATGCAGCAGCTTGTTACGTAATCAAGCGTGTGAGGTGGGTGATATAAGGAGACAGGAACTATGCACACATCCATAACCTCAGAGTAAGGATAGTGAAAGAGCAAGAGAAGAAGGCCATCTAAATGCACAACACTGCAGTCTGCAGTCAATATATCTGACGCTGCACAAACAGGGTGAAGCCTAACCTCTATTCATGGACAGTGACAGCCATTTGCACACTGACGCAGGGTTGTGTTATCTCATTATGTGAGGATAGTAAACCCTTCTGTAGCCTATAAAGTTTCTGTGTCTATGTTCCTTCTTCAAATGTGCCTTAACTAATTCAGGCTAACATGCAGTTAACAGGCTAAATGAATCCTGTTAAGTCTCATCTTGCTAATTTGATTCTTTGAATGCAGTTTCAAGATTGATTTGTTTGTCCTGGATGATTTATGTGGAATAACAAAGGCAAGGTAAGTATATTTGTATAGCACATTTCAGCAACAAGGGAATTCAAAGTGCTTTATATAAAACATGAAAGGCAGCAAGAGAGGATATAAAAGCAACACGTGGTAATAAAAAAATATATTTAAATACAATTAAAAGTGTTAATTTGCATATAAAATGATGCTAAAATAGAATAAAAACGATAAAACAGGAGCGTAAAAAGATACAGTGCAGAAAGGTAAACACAAACAAACAAAATATAAAATGAGATCCTGCCCATAGTTGCCCATTGTTGAGAATCCTCCCAGCATGCACTAAGACAAAGATCCATGGGCATAACAATTCCTATTTTACGTCTCATGGTATTGATCAATTATTTCTTGCTGATGAGGTCATGTGGAAACTATTTCTAATTAAAGAACTCTTTGACCCTGTTTACTCTTGTTTAGAAAATGCATTTTGGGAGTGGACCACTAAAGACAAGCGTAAACAGACACATTGTGATCCGATCACTCAAACCACGTTCCAAGTTGGTCTGCGACACATTTGGTCACGTATCTTTTATAGTCCTGATGCGTCCTGATGTATCCCCGCCAAGGACATAATAGGGAAATACGTCATCAGTGCAGGACATGGTGGTTGTTTTAGTGACAGCGCGCCAACACCAAATGACTTTGTCCTGCCTTTGTCTCAATATTTGGAATAGTCTGTATATCTATGTTAGTTCTTGAAATATTTTTGTTTTCTTGGCTAGCCAGTACGTGGTCAGTGTGTTGTTGTTTTTTTGTTTTTTTTTTGTTTTTTGTGTTTCGAAGTCCATGACCCCTGTAGATTAGAGCAAAGAGGTCTTCTGAGTAGTGGTGTTGTTCCTTCACCTGAATACAGTGGCGGGTGCAGTTTTGTGTATCAGTGTTATTTCCAGCTATTCACTGTTGTTACTTTTGAAAACATTGTTGTAATGTTTTAAATGTGATAAAAAAAAAATACTGAAAAGAAATATGAATGACATATTCATTTCATATCTGCTTCTGTAGAAAAACTCCTTACATACACTTGTGCAGAATCTACAAGTCATCAGTTCAAACATACTGTTCAGGAAGCTGTCTACTTAGCGCTGGCCATTTTTCAAACTGTGAGCAAGAATGACCCCATGTAAACATTGCAATAGCGAATTTCCCCAGCAATTTCCTGCCCTCTGTCTTCATTGCCATTCTGCATAAACATTCACTTCTCAAGATGAGCGTTTCACTTGCGTATCTGGAAGATCTGAAGTCTACTGCAAGAAATGGGTATTCATTTCATTCAACCATACTGCAGAATTAGGAAATAAATGTTTCAACAGATCCCTTGTACAAAGCACAAGTTGGTGTGTCCGTTATTTCACAGACATGAAGAGTATAGCTATTAAGAAACGTTTAACCTCTCTGTCTCTCTTGAAACCTCTAAAGCCAAAGTCATTTTCAAATTTAATCAGTAATTTGGAAGTAAAAGAAAATAATCTCAGAATTCTTTAGGAAACTGGATATTGTTTATATTCTTGAAAAATCACGAGCTAAGTGTTATCATTGCGGCCAAGACACTTTGAGACAACCGGATATTTGCCTCAAACATCAGCATCAGTGTTTTTACATGTTAATCCATGGGGATCATGCTAGTGGCCAGAAAACATAGACATACATAGACTCCATCAATAAACAGAAAGTAAAAATGCAAATATCCATGGAGTGGAATTTACCCTAGAGGCATTCTGTTTAATTTCTCATGAGGAAAGGCAAACAAACAGACTTGTTAAGAAATTTTTTTTTTAATCTTGTCCATTAATGGAAATCCAGATGTATCTTCAAAATTAATCAGCCCTCCAATATGGCCTCATTTTCTCTGTCCACCTTGTGTGCAAATGCCAAATGGGGCTTAAAATAGCAAATTAAATTGATTTCTACCAACAAAATAGCAGGCTGTGTGAAGTTATATCCTGAAAATGAAGCAATAAAAAAATCATACAAAACCTTTTATTATATGAGACTGATAATGAACATGACATGTCTTTTCTCCTGCTGCTGTACATCAGCATGACACTGCATATGACAAGTCCACATAATGCAGATCTAACTTTAATGGGATCATCGGATAATCCCTGTTAAATGCAGGGTCATGCTAGTGCTGAACCAAACTATCCGTGGTGATTACACATTGTTATGACATATGGACCATCTCCTGAAACACTATGATCAGCATCTGTTTATATTTTTATTAATGGATCATTTCAATCCCCATATGACAGGATGTTGATTAGCGTTTTGTTTATGGTCTCATGGCTGTAGTCTATTTTAAATCTATAATCCTCAAGATGCTTATTCATTTTGATTACATCATTAGGCAAAGCAATGATGATGGGTTTTTTTCCACTACGCCTCAGAAGCTTAGTCCAATAGCATCTCTCATTTATCTGTTTAAAGCCAGTCCAACGCCACAGCAGGGGGATTCCACAGCAGATGGCTCCGGCAAAAAAGTGAGCCGGGTTCACCTTTTCTGCAATGTAATGTGGCATCATCTCACAAGGTGGTGCGCTAGCCAATCACATGCATTCAACGCAGCCATTCCTAGTGGATATTTCTACTTTTTATTCTGTGATAGCCACGACAAAAGATGAAATAGTTACTGCTGTTTTTGTAAAATCCCGTCTGTGAGTATTAAAGAGTGTTTCGCAGTGTTTGCGCGTTTAATAAATCAATCTGTTACTCCAGCAGGATTATATTTCACTATTTTACCGGTACTTTAAATCCCTGTTAACTACCTATTTCTTTTTGTACTTGCAAATGAAAAACACAGTAACATCCAGGTCCACATTGTAAGCCATTACGGTTCTTCTAACCAATCAGGAGCAACAATTCTTCTCCAAAACGTCACTGTGTACATAACTGCCATGCTATGTACATAAGATACAGAATTACTCAATCACACAGATAAACAAAAAGAGGCTCTGCTGTACCTCCTGCAAGTAGGAAAAAAGAAGCATGTGATCAAATGAATAAGTACTGTAAAAGTACTCCATATGTCAGTAATGTACCTACTATACAGCTGTAACACTGGCTTGGTTGCACATTCCTTTGAACACAATTAGCAGTGTGGGAAGCCAGTGAGGGATCAAAGTCCTTGTCCCTGCACTAGTGAACTCCTATTAGTTGTTTGGGGCGCCTGACGAGGAAAGCATCTGGCCTTATGACCTGTAGTAGGTGAAAAGGGTTAACCATGAGGATCCAAAGAGACATATGTTTGTACCCTAATCCTGGGATGGGATGGGATTACTAGCATCTTGCTGATAAATTGAACCTGCACCATCGCATTTAACTCAACTGGCAATAATGTATTTTCAGCTGTAAATGTAAAACCATTCGCTTCCACTCTGCATTTTGCACACACCACAACTGGATTACACCCAAGAAGATGCATCTTTGTAGAGTATGCTGTTTCAAAGGAAGTCCAAAGTTGATGGTCACAAGACTTCAGCATTCCAGGCAATAGGATTATCCAGTTTACCATGACGACTGCCCTGTTTCTGACATCATAGTGGTTCCTTGCAAGTGTTTGGTGTTAAAATATCTGCATCTTATCGAGCTGTTTGCATGAAACACTTGTTACTGCTGTCATGCCTTTACCCAAACATATATAATATTTAGGCTTGTCCCAACTCAGTGATTTTTGATGATTTTAAAGCTGATTTATTGTTATGGGCATACAAATCATTGCCATGACACCTTAGTCAGAGGGTGAGCCAACAGAAGTAGCTGAGTATTATCCTGTAGTATACGCAGACCATGCATAAGCCATATGACATAACATGGTCATGTTGTTTTTAGCTAGCTGTTTGGTGAGAGGCCCCTCGTGCTGATATCTCTTGACTAACATGTTTGTATTTTCTATCGATAACAGCGAGCGGGGGGGGTTGATAGTAGAGGGGTGTGTCACCTTTGGAGGCCGCTCCACTATCCTCGTACAGTACAAGAATAACCTTATCTAGGTCACCTACACAGTACCTCACCACCTCCTCCTGCTCTACTGGTCACACTGATAAGAAGAATAGTGCCATTCACAATAAGGCTATCAGGCAAGTGGTTTGCTCAGTGAAAGTATGCCAAACCTGTACCAGTCTCAGCCATTTCTTTGTCCATTAGATTGTTAATTTCTTGACTAGCGTTCTATTGCTCTTTGTCCTTTAGTTTTTCTCACACATTCAAGGAGAGAAACTTTCAGAGGTGGAGAGATGTTTCGCCTGAAAAGATAAGAACAATCAGTTATTCACTCTCTTCTTCCCCCTTGCCTTTGTTCCTATTTTCCCAGTCGCTCATCCTAAAAAATTCTTGTCTTTTTCTTCTTCATGCCACCGCTGTTATCCACTGATTCCCCCTTTCATTGCTCCTGACCAGTCAAATTAATTCAGCTTTGGGCCGGATTTCTGTTCATGCTCCTGTGCTCTCTCAGAGGTATGCTGGCTAGCATTACTTATAGGAGTAAGGTTTCCTGTAGAGATGCTGGAGGTCATGTCTATCACGTTACCAACTGTTGGCAAGAGCTTGTGAAGATAGAGGAGGTGTAGCACAGTTACGACGCTATGGCAACATATGCCATTCATTTTTTTTAAAAGCTGTCAACATGGCTCATTTTTATTTTCTGATGACGCAGCTTTTATAAAGTTTTTTAACAATGTTTGATTAGTATTTAAGGGGGGGCGTTTTCAGTGATTCTTGTGTATTATGAATCAGAATCACCAAGTTGGACAATGACCGCTATCGGTATTCAAAGGTGTGTATGTGTTTGTTTTAGATTATGTATTAAAGAGGTACCGTTTGCACAATCTATCAGATGATTACTGCAATCTACTTTTAAGTCGTCATTCCTCTTTGTTAATTATTTGACAGTCTTGATTTCATGATCATGTGACTACCAACTACAATATCAACACAAATATGCCAATTGAAGTAGTACTTTTTTTCTTCTATGGTTTGCTTCTGTAAAAGCTAAACTATTGCATCAGTATTAATAAAATAAAATACAATATCTAGAAATAGCTGACTTTAACTCATGATTAGCTTGACTACAAGGACAACACATGATAATTAAGAGTATTCGGGAACACGAGGAAACTTGATATTATCTGAACAGCTGTTACACAACCAAATATGTACAAGGTGAATGAAGGGGGCTAAAGTCAGATCTCCAAAAAGACATGTCAGACACAATCTTCACAGAAAGACACATCACTCACTGCAAGCTGGTGACACAAGATGCTGTGAAACAATGTTGAACATGATAGGGGGGTGGGGGCGGTGACATAACACTTTACATAAGAGTCACAAAAATGAAGAATCCAAACTTGATTTACAGAGGATAGTTTCCCTCAATTATAAAAAATATAAAAAATACAAAAAGATAAACACAACCCAAGTTAAAAAATCAAAGGTTCAACACATCTAACAGCACAGAAACATCAGTCACCACACCACCACTCCGACAAAACATCACGGCGGCTGTCGATATTTATAACATGTCCCCTTCATTTCAAAGGAGCACTCGACTGGCGCCATGTTAAACGGGAAGGAAATTCCTTTAAATGTACAGAAAAGATCACGCCTTTGATTGTCCAACATAGCCTAAATATGTTCAACGAGGTCCCTTCATGTGCTACTGTTCAACATGGGGTGATGAGGTGATAAAATACACCAGAAGTGGCCCTCATTGTCTCTGGAGATTGCAAAGATTTCAGAGGTTACGGTCTCATGACATGTGGTTCACCTCACATACATGTAGCACATGTACTGTAACATTTACTATTATGGTCAAAGTGTCACTGCAAATGCATACCCAAATTTAGCCATGATTAACTACGTGACTGGTGAGCTATTGAATAACTGCTTCTCTGACCCCAGAAGAACATTTTGTCTTTGCAATAAGGATAAGGAATAAGGAACTTTTTGAGATAGTTCAGAAAAAATAATAGCAATAAATTAAAACTGGGGATTGTCTAGTTTATTCTGAGGAAGCAGTGATTTGTTCTTTGTCCTTGTAACCTAAAAGAATAAGTTAATAATTTCCTGACATCTTCTAAAACAAACTTTAATTACTTCCTGTCTCTACCAACTGTTTTTCCAATCCTGCACAGTCAGTATGGTATAATTATGCTACACATACATTGTACACAGTCGTAGGAGTACAAAGCACAGAATCCTGGTTAATCTACATCTCATGTTCTGCTGGCATGAAATCAAAGAACCAAAGAATAAAAGTGCCGATTAATTTATCGGTTTGATATGCATCAGATCTGTACTGGTACGGACTGCCTCTGGAAAGTGGCCATATGCTCACACTCTAAAGTCCGACACTAATAAAAAGCCTTGCTTTCTTTGTCCTGCATGCTTTGCTTTACATGTCAGCAGCTGCCAGACACAAAATAGAAGCATCACAACGTTAAACTGTGTTAAAAACATACTTAAGTGTTGTGAGACAATATTTAGCTTGCTTTAAAGGTGCAGTATGTAAGATTTAGTGGCATCCAGGCGTGAGGTTGCATTTGCAGAACCAAGGGAAATCCCCCCCCCCCCCACACACACACACACACACACACAACTTTGAAGCATGTTGGAGAACCTACACTGGCTATGAAACTTACAAAAAACATGAAAGGGCCTCTTTAGAGATAGTGTTTCCTTTTTTAGCTAGAAACACATGATGCAACATTGCATTGCATGACTCCGTGGAAGTGGGCCCCCTCCCTATGCAGATATGAAGGTCTCATTCTGAGATAACACAAAACGCAACAATTCTTATTTTCAGGTGATTACACACTAATATTACGTTTTTTCTGTCAAGTCCGTTCCTCTAGATGCTAATACATTCTCCACACTGCACTTTTAAGATTTATTGTCTACCACTCCAGTGTTAAAATCAATAAAGACATTTTTTGAAAGAAAGAAAGATTTATTGTCTGCTTTGGCTTTTTCTTGATCATATATTTAGTAGTTCAAATTCTGTACTGTTTTGTCACTCCCCCTCAGCTGTGTACAGTTTGTAAAGAGTATGGTATCTGATGCTACACAGGGTGCGGTTGACTTTAGACTAGTTCAGACTTCTGGCTCCATATGTTGGCTTTCTGATTACACTGTAACCCTGATAACCAAGTATGGGAGGGGGGGAGGGGGGCGCACACGTACTTACATTACAGTGTATACCTTAGATGAACTGCTCAAAACTTTAAGAGGAAAACCAACGTATACAGAGCTGCACTATGCAGTGTTACTAAAACTACTCACTGGTAATTTCTGTGATTGTATTGCCTTTGATACATGTTGGATTTTTTCAACATGTTTTTGTGTTTCTGATCAACATACTTTACACATGAATTGACATACATCTTCACTATTTTATTACAAGATCCATTTAGTGGTTGTTTTGGAGCTTTTAATAATATCATACAAACTTCCGCAGCAGATGGACTTTGACCATTTGACTATTTTTCATAACTTGATTGTTGATTGTGATGTTGTATTTCTCTGCAAGTTGCAATTTACAGTGGCTTACAATAAAAAAATTGATCACAAAATTTGTTACAAAGTTACACTGATAAAATTATCCAGAGGTTGGTGATAATGTACACGGCATAGACTGTATAACAGAAATGGACGTAACATCCGTGACGTCACCCATTGGTTTGTGGACTGCTGCTCGGAAGCCAATAGTTTCGAATCTAGGCAGCGCCATCTTGAAAATTTCAGGTGCATGCCGGGAAAAATAAAAACACGGATTCTACTTATATGGGCATGAGGCAGAGTCATGGGCGGAGTCATGGGCGGAAGTATTGGCGATTGGTTGCGAGGGCTGGATCTCAAGGACATTGGTCAATCAACCTGTCAATCACGACGTAGCCACGCCCCATTGCATACCCTGCTTTATCATCAAATATAAATTCAGGGAGGCCAAAATTTCACAAATGAACATCATACTGCATTGAAGAAGGCTTCAAACTAGCGATTGAGACCATAAACACATTTTGAAAACGTTTACTGAGGTTAGAAATCAAGTGAGAAGTTGGTGAATTCTCCATTGACTTGTATTGAGACGGGAGTCCTTTTGACACCAAAACAGTCGCCCCCTGGTGGCCTTTTGATAGAATGCAGCTCTAAGTTACTTCCGTGTTGGCCTCATTTCAGAGGACCGGAACTCCCCACTTGGTACACGGTAGGTTTTTACTTCTTCTCATGAAATGATTGTGACAATGTGATTTATTCTTGATAGATAAAGTGTAGGCTATATATTCTCAAAATTGATCAATCTCATTGCACCTGGTCAAAGGTGATTACTGATGTGTATGAATAGAAAATAAAAAGAGGAATGTGTCTGAAAACCAAATTATTCCAACTTTATGGGCGACCGTGTAGATGGTTAAAAATGTACTTAAATATTCAGGCCTGCAGAAGTTAGGCAAAGACTACTCGGACTACTCATGATTTCTAGAAGTTGGGTGGAAACTACAATTTGCTTACTTAACATAAAATTCAGTCATTTCAAAGAAGTAACAAAGAAATGACTTCCTTATTTTCACCTACTTACTCCTACAAAAAAAGGTTACACTTTTTAATCTTGAAACTGAAATTATAATTTAGCAATTTAAAGTGCATTCTGTACAATAAAAGAAGCATTACTTTTCTTATGCTTACAAAAAATGCTTTTCCTTGGCTGTCTGGAGTATATGCTCACACTAGACGAGATTCTGCAGCATGTCTGTGCACTCTAGCAAAAGCTGAACGTAACTGAAGTGTCATCTAACACACACACAGTCCCTCGCCTGCAGGCTCAGCGGCTGTACTAGCCAATACGAAATGACAGCTTCATGTAAATCTGACAAATCACACAACACAAAGAAGACCTCAGGGGCCAGGGTTGTAAATTTGTGAGATGTTGATGCAAGCTTGTTTATGTGTGTGTGTGTGTGTATGTGTGTGAATTTGAAAAGTAGAGAGAGAGAGTCAACTTGCAAAACAAAGGTTGCTCACAAAGTATGCATGATTACATTACAGAGTGAATGCTGTAGAGCCATCACTACAGCTGTTTCGCCAGATGGACATCACCTCTCTCCCTGTCTCCTGGCCAAGAGTGTTGTTAAATGTATTCTCTGAGATGCTCCACAGTAGCCTGATGCAGTAACTCAGCCACTGAGGCGATCATATTTAATCACATATCCTCTACCTGTTGTTGTAGAATTCGATTTTTAAGCTCTTACATACATATAATCTCTTGTGCAGTCTCCAAAAGCTTTGCAAATGGAGCATCAGCAGTCTATTTTAAGAGGCCATGTGGTGATGGCATTAAATTGGACATGTTTCATTCATGCAAAGCAAAGTTCACTGACAATTAAAGGTGCCCTGTTTAATCGTTAATCCTGTTTGTATTGTCTGTCGTAGCTTTATCTGCTAATGAATGTGTAAGGGTATGCTGATGGTGTGATAAACATTACAGCCAAATGCAGACATATAAAATTATATAGTGCATCCAAGCCATAAAACATGAGAGTAAAGAACACTAACAGGAAACAAAAATCTGTATCTAGGTTGGTACATAAATGCTAGCTAATGTTTTAGGACATCTAACCCCAGCTGGAAACATCTTATCACTTGGCTGGGCCTGCTTATACAATTGCTTAATGTGATGGCCAAGTTTTGGGTTTGACGGTCCACAATGAACTGAGGTCAATGCAATATCCAAACAGTGATAGCGGTGAAAACTATATGTGCATGTTTGTGTGTGTATGTGTGTTTCCCCTCTGCTGCTTTGATGATTTGTTCTGATCTGCTAGCAGATAATGATGATTGCCACTAATTACAAATCTGTAGTACACAGAGGCATCAGGAAGCTGGGTTGGGCTGGGCTGGGTGTTGTACCTCATGTGAGATGCTGCTACTAAATCTGTTGCATTTCATATTTGCATTTCATGTTTGGATGCTTCTTATTTTGGTTTAGTTTGGTTTAGTTCTTCTTTTTCTGGCAGCTGCTACAAGAAGCTCATATTTTAGCCAGAAATAGCTGATTTGATTTTGGTCAGTTTCACCAACTGAGTTTTGATTTTAATAAATGTTCACTCAAAGCAATTTTTTTTGGTGACATTTCAATGACCTACACAACTGATGTCACCACAGTCTCCTTATCTGCTCGACTAAAAAACAGATACTGACTGTGTCTCAGTGTTGGCAAAGCAAACACAAATGCCTCCGCCATTTGAAGTAAAAACAGACAGACCAGACCAGCTGATTGTCATCACCACTTCCTCCCCAATGAATTCTGGGGCAAGCATGAGGGGGGCCATCGTCAGGCCTCCTTATGCAACCACAATCTGTCTGGTACCCACATATCAACGCTAACTGATGTACAAATATGGAGTGACAAGGGAACAGGTTTATCAGGAGAAGAAAAAAACAAAGTATAGTAGTCACAAACATATCTGTGCATACATCATACAGTGCATGGAGTGGCCATCACAGTTTATAGGTTCAAGGGTTGTAGGCAGAGACACTTTGACTGAGTATGCAGACTATATAGGGGTGGACAAAATAACAAAACAATATTTAAATGTGAATTGGCTGAAGAGGAGTAAAGCTGTTAAAACTATTACAGATTATAATCCAATTATTATTTATTGTTTTTGGCTAAAGTTTGTTTCCAAGTTTGATCTTTTATCACTTTATTAAAGCCATGTTATTGTATGTTAACTAACATGACATAACTGAAGTGCAGTCTAGCGTAGTTTCTGACAGCATGTCAGTAAAGGTACATAAACATAATGAACATCCAATAAATAAGGGAAAACTTGTTCTTGCCCCTAACAATCTAAATGGTTGTTTCAGAGGCTAATATTTTGAGTCACAACAAAACTCTGTTTTCAGGTTTACAGGGATTACAGCGGACTACTTCCGTATTCCACTCAAACCACCAGCGTTTTTCTTAAGATGATTATAAATGAACAAAGGTCTGCATTTATCAATAATTAAAGTAGCTTTGATTGTGTTAATTCAGAGGTGGTTTGCACCTAAGGCTTAGTCATGGTTCTTGGGGCAATTTAATTTGATCCATCACAGAACTCCTTCACTGCTGAATATTTAACAAGAAACAATGCAAAGCATTGTAATAAGTTGCAGAGCTGGTGAGTGTTTCATTCTTCTATGTGTCAAGGTCGTTCCTTAGAAAGTAGATCTCATTATCTTAATATAGCACACAACAGCATTAATCCAAAGGCTCATTGCAAACGCACAGTCATTGGATGTAATTCTGTGAGAGTGCAAACTCACTGACCATTAAATATCGGAGGCTAGACAGTTTTAATGAGATTTAATTTTCAACCAGTTTCTGCTGATTGAACAGTTTTTTGTTTTACTTTTTTTTTTTCTTTCTTTTTGGCATATGAGAATTCCCCAAATATTTCTGAGCAAGCCTTTCAGAAAGCATGGAATAAGTCAGCAGCCAGTTCATCAGGTTCACCTGTGCAATCTAATGCAATCTATGTCCAACTTCGACATTTACAAATACATTATCCAATTTTGTTGAGCTTGTCAGAAAGATTATAATTCTATGTTTATTATGGAGGTTGTAGTGGATGAAAGTGATGTGCTGGGGTGGATTACATTGCATGCTGCGCCTAATATTTTCTCCACTCCATTAACATGTATGAGGGAGGCAAAATAGTGCTGTAGATGAGGGTGATTTTGATGCCAAAATATGACAGATCATGCGTCTTTCGAGGGATACCCTTAGCCTAAAAGATAGTGAACATGTTCTCAATCTCATTGGATTTTAGTCAATCTCTTTGTGGTCTCAGTATGAAGATGAAAGCTCTAATGTATTGTTTCCAGTCATTCATTAAAACAAAGAGGATTAGCATGTTAGAGCATTGCAGGGTTCAGCGAGGACAGCAACCATTCATGATCTTATGACCTCGCCCATAGCTGCCTGAGTTGATTGCTTACCAGTAAATAGATTTTTACAGTATTTTATTTATATTTAAAGCACCAGGCAGTACTGTATCTTTCTGACCTCTTCATTCTCTATTCCCTAGACAGTTTTCTACTCAAGATTAGAGCTTAAACCCTCCAATGACATCTTTAAAACCCCTTTAAGACCCATCTATTCTCGTTAGGCTTCTTATAGTCAACCTAACTATCAGAGGTCACACGCTGATGTTATTATTCATCTGTTCTCTCTGCAATGCTGCTGTGTTTATTTCAATTTTATTCATTCTGTTCTACATTTCTTTTTTGGTTTTCTCTTTAAATCCTCAGAGTTATGTCTGTGATTTCACGGTTTCTATTTTTGGATGACATTATCGTTTGTTATACTCTATAAATAAAGTGACTTGACTTGGTGCAGCTGTTTAGAAGATAAGTGTCCCTTTTGCCTCTAAACAAGAGCTGGTTCACTTTCACCAAAATATCCCTTTTTGCCACATCATGCTACAATTAGTGGTGTCGTACAACTTCAGCTGCTATAAACGCAAATGAGGAACTGGTAAAAGGGATTAGCAGGTACAGTAACAGGTCCTGTGAAGATTAGATATGGTGAAACATCATCAGCCTATGCCAGGAAATTAGGTTTTCACAGCAGTAAAGGGTTTAGGACGCAGCAGTGAACAGGAAACTGGAGCGCACAAAGGGTATAAAATAGGCAGGAACAGAGAATAGATGCTAAAAATAGAGTCTTATGATTGTGAGGTTATGTAAACAACAGAACAAGAGGGATGGGGAAACACATTGTATTGAGTTCTTTACATTATCACCACCACTAGATTCCACTTGTTTGATTACTCTCTTATTTAAAGGTTAACAATTCTTCAAGTGTGTCTTAAAGGTGCAGTCAGGTGTCCATATGAACTCTGGAAAGAGGTTTTTCCTCACTGTAATCATTCCTCCTGTTCATATTGGGTATTAAAAGATCCCCTTTAAATGTGTTAGTCATATCAAGTGGATATCTGCCACATTTACAGTATTTTTAGTATCAAATTCCCTCTTAGTGTTTCCCTGCTGAGCTGTGGTGGGAATATAATAACGAAAAGAGGCTTCAGATTAGCTTCAGATAAACTTTTAAATCCATATTTGCACAGAAACACTTACATTGTAAATACATTATGAAGGCATCTTCTAATGGCCAGTATGAAGAGGAAGAGTATTTATGCCAAGGAAAACCTGTTTAAATGTCCATTGAGGCACCTGACTGTTGTTTTAAGACAGGCTTGGAAAATTGTGGACCCGTCTTTTAAAGATGGATTACTATGAATGCATTATATGTCCTATAAATTCACCAAATTGCTTAAAATGAATCAACATAAAAGTGATATACCAGACAAGAATATAGTTTGTTGTTGCAACCTCAACCTGTCTTCCAATAAAAAACAAATCATGGACAGTCATGAACCTTTAGAAAGAAAATGACAAAGCTTTATAAGCTCAGTATGATCTCAGGGCTGATTATGTAAATGGTGGCCATTTTAATATATTCAACTAAAGGGATAATCTATCATTTGAATATTGTAGAAGGGTTACCAGGAATCTGATGGCCTGCAGTTATTAGTGTCCTCCCCTTTTGTTCATTTCTCCCAGACATAATTCATCAGCAGTCGATTAAAAATGTATGTCCCTTATGGTTAAGTAACTCTCGTATAACTGTACATGACTTGGCTATCACACCAGACACAGACTGTAATACAGAAAATAAAAGAGCAATAATACAGGAAAGCTCAAGAGTTGTTTTGCAAAAAAAATGCATGTAATTCTAACCTTTACTTCAGAGTTTTTTTAGTTTTTCTCACAGATGGAAGGTCACACAGGAAGAGCATGTGGTCAAATATTGTCATGTTCAGATAAAATAAAAGAAGAACTGAGAATGAGAATGAATGAAACAGCTGTGAACTGTGCTGAGCCGACTACACAGACCACTAACACAGACAGACTGTTGTGTGCTTCTTGGCTCGTATAGGACTATGAATTCTCTCTTGCCAGAAACCTAGAGGGAAGATGGGTAGCTTGGAAACAGGAAATACCGGATGTGGGGTATTCAGTGTGCACAGTGCATGTACTAAGTCTCCCCTCAAGTAACATTGTTGTACATCATATACTGTAACTGGGAGGCATAGAAATAAGGCCAGTTCCCTATTGTGTCTCTGTGTGTGTGTGTGTGTGTGTGTGTGTGTGTGTGTGTGTGTGTGTGTGTTTCCCAGCTGAAGCCTGACTGAGTAAAAGCACAGAGGATGCCTGCAGTGAAAACACAATTCCCTTCATTTTCCTTCAATTTGCTGTGTGTACAACAAAATGTGAACATGGTGAGTATAGCAGAGCCTTGTCCATACAGGTTGTCAGCTGGTAGAATCACTTCTGCATCTTTTCCTTCTCAGCTTCTCATCACCAGCTGCCACCCGTTCATCGCCTGCGGGGTGTGAGGCAGGCGAAGCTGACAAACAAAGACATGAAATGCACAAAAGGCTTTTAACATTCTGCCCACGTCTCCAACATACCCTTTCACCTCACTCTGCATGATCACATCATTATTAGCTTTAATTAAGCCATTGTCAGACTATAGGTGTTATTTTTATACTTTATATTTGTGCATTGTAAACTTTTTGATTTGTTTAAGTAAACCGGGGGGGTTGGTGGGGGTTTGGGCAGGTTGAATCGACCCACCATACACATTAATGTTTTTTTAATGTGTGTGCCTCAGGGGAGCTTTAGACAGTTTAGTGCTGGTTTTCACAGTGTTTGCACACCACAAACAACAAATATGGATGTTTTATTTATGTTCCTAAATCAGTAAATAGCGGGAATTTGTGAAACAAGAAAATTGTTCACTAGTAATGTCATCAATGAGCCTCAAAAGTGTAGCTTCCTTGGTGATGATGCGTTTTAAGCAGACCTTAAATTCCCTCTGGGACAAGCACCAAAGTAGATGAATGGAATATCAATAGTTCTCGGCTGGACCCTTTTTCTCTGCTGCCATAGATCACAACTCAAATCCAGTTTGTTACGCCCTCATTCAGATGCATATGAACCCTGCGAGTCTCCCTCTCAGCCTTGTGTTGTGGCTCAGTCCTCTTTTCAGGGTCCAGTTTTCTTGCCCTCTCTCGCCCCGCAGCTTATTTTCTGTGAATGTGTCCAGTGAATAGCAAAGAGCTCCTCGCACTTCTTTTTGCAGGAAATCACTTGTCCCTTTTGACAATGACAAAACTGCACAGAGGAGACAAGCTTTGCATGGCAACACTAAGGAACGTAATGCAGTTCAGTCTATTCATAGTGCTTATTATTCATCATCTTCTTCATGTTGTTGAAAAAAGAAGACAGACACAGAGGACATTATACGGTACTTTCATATGTACAGTACATATACAGTGTGTGTGTGTGATGATTTATGTTCTCTACAAGCAGCAGTAGGCTGGTATACAGTGTTCTGCAGTGTTTAACATAACACCCACCAGTGGATCCGCTGCAGTAGAGAAAGATGGCAAATATCCAGGTTTTTGAAAGCCAAGGAGAGAAGGAACAAGAACAGTGCTGCAGAGTCAGCCTGTGCTCACATATTTCTAGTTAACCTCAATATTATTCAGTCATCGTAATAGCACAGTTGCATAATATAAAAAAGACAGATTCAGTAACACTGATCTATTCTTTTAAAGGGTATATTTGCAGGTCTATATTTATATTCTGGGGATCTACTGGAATATCTTTGCATGATTTACAGTTCAAAAACCTTTCTTATCTACCTTTATGCAGCTCCTAAATTCTGCTTCTGTCTGAAACAGGCCATTTTAGCAACTGTCTCTTTAAGACCCCCCCCCGATAAGCCCACTTGTTTCTAAATCACCAGCTCCTATGAAACTGTTCCTCAAAAGAGGCTATGTGGAAAACAATAGTAGCAGGATTTCACTTCTTTTTCTTGTTCTTTTCTCCAAATGTCAACTTCCCCAAAACATCTGTACAGGTCTGAGCCAAAATCCACTCTGAAATATGCAACACAAATAATTTAAGCAACACAGGCTAACCGCAGACAATCATTAAAGGTCAAGCATGATCTGACATCAGTTCGATGGGGAAGTAAAAGCACCTTTGCAGATGGAGAGTTCAGAGCAGGACAAAGCCAGGGCTTTTGACTTTCAAGGTGCATTTTCACAGATGTTCATCACATATTTTGGAACTTGACCATGTTAAACATAAACATCCGATAACATAACAGTATGTAAATAGTAGAAAATCCCACAAAGCATGATATGCCCCTCTTTAAAACAAACAGACGATAACAGTGCCGCAACGAAACTGTGTGAGCACTTTGTAATCCATTTGATCAGAGCTGAAATCTAGTTTAAATACAAATTGGGATTATGCAAAGTCTTACATAATGTAATCCGTGGAAGGAAAACAGATGAAATCAAATCTGTGTCCTGGTGGAGTTCACTGGAATTTCGTTTAAGCCTCAGTGAGGGAGTCACAACGGGGTTGGACTACCTAAAACACTTGCATACCTCCATAAAACATGTGCATAGAGCCGTTATTTATACAATAAACCAGCTGTCAGCAAATACACACTGTCCAGATGTGTGTAGCGGAAGCCATTAAAGCCTATACTGCACCTGCCTATCTTCCATGAGTGCTGTGGACTTTTCTGTCCTCAAGTATACACTGGAGAACCCAAAAGAAAACACAATTCTCAATTTCACTGTTTTCCAGATCATTCTTGTCATTCTTCCTCATAGCCTCTTGAGAGGTCACAACTACCCAATGCACGTCCACATTTTTACTGCCCACTGACTGAGTTATCAGGCATAATATCCCTCATAATGATAAGGACTCATGGGTTGGGTTTAGGAGCCAAAATGTCCCAAGTGAATGAATTAACAACAGAGGATTGTACTACATCATTTGTGTCTGTAATTTAACCCACTCAGATTACGTAAAACCGTGTCCCCAATCCAGTTGCTCCTAATGAATCATCTGGACTCAGTTTATGTATTTTTGGACCTTGTCTGACTGAGAAGCCTGGTGGGCACAGGGAGGGGACAGCAGAGGTCAGAGTATTTTGCTTTTGTGGGAGGGAGCTGCACCACTATTATTCCTCCTCCAAATGTTTTTTCGTGCTACTCATCCATCAAAGTCCTTGCCTCCAGCACAAATACGCTCTGTATCGTGTGTGCTTTGGGGTCTGAATGACTCTGTGTGTGCATGTGTGACTGCAAAATGACCTTTTCCGCCGAAAGGAACAAGATATACTTGGGCTTGCTGCGTTGTACATGTGTAATGACATACTAAGTACAAACTAGTGATTATACTATCTTAAAAGGCTGAGAGTAAGCAAACAAAAATGAACATTACCAGAACATATCACAAATACCATGCAATGATTATTGCTTCAAATCACTCAGCAGAATATGGTGCTCTAATTTCAGACTGTTTATCTAACCTGTTCAGTTTACGAGGTGCAGTATATTCTCGTATAGAGTAGCCTTCATGGTATGCTTGAATTGATTGATTTGCTGGCCATCTGAAGAATTTAAAGGGAGCATAACAGGATTTTGGGGATTTTCTTGACTGTTATGATGTTGGATTAAACATGATCAAATGTCTAAAACACATGAAAAAAGCTCCTTCAAATTCATTATCAGATCAGGTTCTTACATGGGTTGTTAGCACTGTCTATGTGCATATTTCGGATCAGATTTGGGTGCCAACAATAATTAAAATCCTACCACTACTGTTTGTTTACATAGCCTGTGGAGCTGGAGAAAGACAGCCAGGATGCATCTGTCAGAAGCTGACCAATCAAAACAAAGTGATCTCAACAGGAGGGCGGGCCTTAAAGAGACAGAAGCTAAAACAGCCTGTTTCAGACAGAGGCTGGACTGAGGGGCTACATGAAGTTTTTTTTAACTGTATATCATGCAAAGATATTCCAGTAAAGCCCCTGATATTAAATATAGACCTAGAAGTATGCATATTAGGATATCTTTAAGTAAATGTTCCACTCTCATTATGGCTCTGTTTAGGCCTCCATCACATACTTAAGGGGAATATTTGGTAACTACTCATTCATCTGTTGTGACCCATTTTACATGACATGCATTCATGTGACCCATTGTGTGTATAAACATATTGGTTAGTGCAGCTTTAAAATTATAACCCTTCAAATTTCAGTATTTGTTACTTTTCTGTGTTTTAAGAATAGCTGCCCCAGTTTAAATGACATGTCTCTGCTACTTGTGGCAGCAAGCCGGCATCTACTCTGTAAGAAATGCAACAGAAAAAGTAACTAGGGCATCTTAGTTCAGCCAAACAATCCTGTCACATTAATACAGGAAGTCATCAACAGACAATTAACAGTGTCCGAAGTCTGACATCACTTTCCCAGATTTTGCACTACCATCCTATCATAGCACAACTTTATCCTGTTTTTCTTATGTGACTCTCTAAGACATACACAGTTAAAATGTGTGGAATTGGTGAACCTCACTATTAAAATAATTCATAGGAGGCATGGTAGGATATATAGACAACAGCATAAGGAGTACACAGAAAAACAAAGTCATGCAAAATGATCCCAAAGTAATAGATAATAATTTGTTTAGTGAAATACAATGGTAAGCATTTAAATGCTTTTTGACCAACCATAAAGATACACTGATAAAACCACAATGTCATTCAATAGAAGGATTGCAGCTGTTGTAGCCCTATGGCTTTATCTACTGGTCGCTTATTGAAAACACACACATGAAGCTGTAAAATGTAAATAACTGTTGTTCAATTATATATGGTTACCTTGCACTGATGAATTACTAGACATAAATAATCAAGTGACTGTGGGAACAATTGACACAAACAAATCACATGTATATAAATCAGTCACTAGTGCATGACTTACAAGACAACATATTAGTTGTCATATAAAGCTGCTAACACACTGTCCACTGAGACAGTAATATAACATCCTGTGACAGTATGCCCAGAAAAGCTGATACGCTGAAAAAATAAAAGGACTGCAGCAACATCATATTGCTATTTGACAAGCTGGAGTTAATTTTAGACTTCAGTATTTCCCAAAAGCTTTTCATGACATCTTTCAGTTCATTTTGCTCTCTTCCTTATTAATTTGCTTCCCAATTCACTGAAGATCAGCGAAACTTGGCTCATGCTGTTCTTCTAATTAAAATTGTTTAGTCTAAATATTACACATGGAACATGCCAGTTAATAACATAACACCCCCCCCCCCCCCCACCCCCCCAGCTAAAACATCTATTTTGTCTAAATAACAGATGGAAAGTGTTGATTGTTTCATGATACTGGAAATACCTTCAAAACAGCAGTAAGTGATACAGTATGACTTTTAGGGATTTACCTTTAAGAAAAGTAGGTGCTTGGCATTATGGGTCAGATGTAATAATAGTACATAAGACACACTGGAGCTACATTCAATCTACGAGCAGGGATCCAAAACTTCCAAAAAGCCAGTGAAAGAACAGGATGTTGTTATTGGTTTGGCACGCCAACTAAAATTGGCATAGAAAGGGTGACAATTCACCACTGTGGAAGACATCCAAGAAGAATCGGAGAGGCACAGGGACAGGCAAGTGTATCACATCTCAAGGGAATAAACGGGTTTTTGCTGTTGTTGTTGTTGTTGCTAGGAAGAACTTTTGCATAAAGCTCATAATAATTCATTTAGTTTTGTATTATTTTGTGTTTAGTATTTCTGGATTCTCACAGACCTGACATATGCAACATGGTATTCATAATAATCCTAAACTTTTGTCATTGAAATTTTTATTGTTCAAATCCTGACGTAAAAGTTCATAGATGACCTTTTATGCAAATTAATATATTACAATGAGAAAGAAAAAACAGACACACACTCATTAAAAAAGACACAATTACAATATCATTTATACTCATAACAATGGGATGATGCCAAATGTTTAATGTGCATTAACTTATAATGTAATAAATAAAGCTATTATGTGTCATTCAGGTTCAGAGAGTTGTTTGTTTTCCATAATTGAACCACTTTCTCCCTCTTCCTTCCTGTTATTCTAAATTTCCTCTTAATTTAAATGCAATCTGCTCCATGGTTTGAATTTTTATCATTGTTTCTTTTCAGTCTTGTATCCATGGCAATGATTTCTGTAACCATCACAAAGTACAAGAAATATATATATAATTATTATCCTAATCCTGAACTCTTCATTCATTCAGCTGTTGTTTTGATACGGTACAAACACAACAGGCCTCAAGGGTTTGACAGGAAGTATAGTAGGTAATTAGTGCATCACGGGGATCAGATGATATGAGCCTGATAATTTTACGTCGGCTGCTGCGGCAGACAACAGTTGTTCAAGCGCTGAGTGAGATAGATTACTGATAATCACTTAGCACTCGGTACTGAATAAAGTTAATGAAACCTGCACCTGCTGTCTGCAAAAAGAGAAAGCTGACACTGGATCCAGGTTAGCGTTACACAGAAGGTTCAACTTTACCCGCGCTTAGACATTAGTAGAATATTAATAAATCCATACAGGTCTGTGGTCTGTGTGTAGCTCTATATATAACACATGGTTGTAAAAGAAAAAGAAGAAGAAGAAGAAATATTAGCTTCTGATGGCTGAACGATGTAATTGGTGCACCTCTCCCATCTGCAGTATTTGGCAAAGGTGATAACTGGGACAAGGGGGATGAATGTTCCATGTAAAGATAGTACAGGCTCGGTTACTGCACATACCTGCGAAAGGGCACTAGAAAAATATTCACTGTGGGAACATCATAAAGCAATCAAGGCTGCCACCAGACATCATTCAAAGTAACAAAAGCAAGTTTTTTACTGCCAGATAGCAGATAATGATCATAATGTATTTGCAGAAGGTTGAAATATTCCCTCTGACATACCTGAAACATACCAGTGGATGATTCTTTGCATAACGGTTGAGCCCTATTTTGGTATATATCTGCAGATGAAGCCCTGCTTGTTACTCCATGTGAAGGTTTGTGACTAAGGGGGATCAGTCTTTTCCTATTAGAGCCCTTAATCTATAAAACTCTCTGCTTAGTGTAATCAGACACACCGAGTCTCTTATTTCTTTTAAATCTCAACACGAATTCCTGATGTATGTTGTTTTTATTAATCTTATCGTCTTTTATCTGCCTTTGCCTGGCTTTATGACCTTTTTATAAAGAACTTTGCAACATTGTTAAGAATGGTGCTATAATAAATAAGGTCTATTATCATCATTATTATATTTGCTATACCCCATTATAAAGCAGAAGTCTGCCAACCTTTGGCACTTGATATGCTTCCCAATGCTCCATGACCTACTTACAGCTTGAGCAGCTTGAAGGCAGAGGGCAGTAATGTTGGCAGTAATATTGTTCTAAAGCCAAATCAAAAATGAAGTGGAGGAAAACGTAAGGGAAAAAGTGATTTATTGTTATTTTTTACATGATGGCATAGGTGGCCTACATGTTGCAAAAAATCTTCCTAATCTCAAATGCAGTTCATTTAGTAACAGAAATGTGTCATTTTAATCTAAATCCATTATATTAGATACTACTCACAGACTTGTAAACTGATATATGACACTGTGTATGCTGCTATAACCTCGCTTGCCCCCCCGCACAACTCCTTGAGACAGCTCTATAAATAGCACCTAACGCCTGTTTCCTGGGGGCTCACAGCAGTGCCCTAATGACTGTCTGCTCACCCTCAAAGGGCAACATTACCTAAATTCAACGCAGCAACATCTTGCAACAGTCCTGATTTGTCTTTTTGATGGACAGAGCAGAACGCGATAATGACTTTAGATTGGTGAACACACCCATACCACTGCTGCTGCCGCTGCTGCTGCTGCTCTGTTGCTCAACTGCTTATGACAAAGTGACAGGAAGGTTTAGTTTCATGATGCAAGCTGCCAAAAAGATGAAACAGGAAAGATCAAAAGGGAAATATGAAGGGATGGATTTGGAAATTCATTAATGCTTCTGGTGCATCTCTCCTGTTTTTCTCCTTTTTACTTGACCTATAACATTAACCCCCATTCTGCACTTTTATGAAGTGGGTTCTTATTTGAAAGCAGTTTTCCCCATTTAACAATAAATAAATAAATATAAATACATTTTCAGTTAAACCTGCCCATAAAGAGGTAATCTTTATGGGCAGGTTTAACTGGACATACTTCCTAGTGAATAAAGTTAGTGAGTCATTGGAAAGTGTTAAGGTTTGTACCTTAGCCAGAGTAACCAGGACACTATTTACATAAAAGGAGGTTTTTGCTGAGCTTTTTTTCCATCCATCTTTTATTGGGGAGGTGGCAGAAATGAAGGTCTAAAAACCTCTGCAAATAAAGCCAAAACCATCCTAAAAACCATGAGGTGTACAGTACATGAGAAAATGCTGTTCTGTAATTTGAATGAACTGATTAAAGCCTGCATTTAAAGGATGTGTTTGCATTTACATTATACATTTCTAAAGCAGCAAACATGTGGATCTGCTTATATAATAAATGTGAAGCTGGTGTCAAACTTTTAGATCACTTTTAACCTCTTAACGCACGCTGTTCCGTCTACGGGACGGGACGGATGTTAGGAGGTAGCCACAAGTTCTTCTGAATGTTTTAAACACCAACCCTTAAACATATATATTCATGCCGTACATTGTTGGAAAGCTTAGATTGTCCTGATTCATTCAAGACCATTCACGACTTATATGGTTGCTCACAGCCGTAATAGTATTAGCGATTAGCTCGGCTAGCCTCTGAGCTAAGTAAGAAAAGCTATAATGCCTACATACCTTCAAAGTCTTCCCTTTATCCACAACGATCATCTTATGACTCAGGACTTTCTGTACAGCTCGCCAAGTATCCATTCTTGTGAAATATGAAATCCGTTTCCATAAAACCGAAATACTTTCCTCAATATGTCCATGTATTTAGTCCAACACGTAACGTAATAACACAAATAACAAACCATACACGGTCCGTTTACGTCATTTCCTGACCTGCACGTGACTAGATGTTTACGACCGTGAGCCTCTTCTGCTTCTGACGACACCACACACAAGCCAATCGCTGTTTAGGATTAGGCAGTACATGTCTCCAAAGCCAATGAGGACATGTGACCGACGACAATGACGACATGGCTTTGATTGACAGCTGTTCCAGCCTATGGAAATATTCGGTGAAATTAAGTTGATAACCTTTTAGCCAATAGTCTGAGGTTTCCAACGGTGTATGGCACTAAGCTATTAAGTTTGGCTGTCCATAAACAAACTCCAAGCGAACAATATATCATTAATATATTATTCTTTTTACAGTCTATGATCATTACGCACTCGGCATTTTGGTACACGGTTGGTTCTTCTTCGACTTGACATATGACTTATAGCAAAATAAACAGATAGATAGATAGATAGATAGATAGTTAGTTAGTTAGTTAGTTAGTTAGTTAGTTAGTTAGTTAGTTAGATAGATAGATAGATAGATAGATAGATAGATAGATAGATAGATAGATAGATAGATAGATAGATAGATAGATAGATAGATAGATAGATAAATAGATAGATAGATATGGCCAAACAAAAAAAATATGGTTATATATTATAATATTATATACAATTATAATAATAATAATAATAATAATAATAATAATATGGTGTCAGCTTTCATTAGAGACCAATATTTTGATTGTAGGCAATGATTGCAGACATACCTGTTGAAAAATAACTCTGAAAAATTCATCTTTTGGTCTTTTGAATCCAAATTTGGACTGCATGAAGCCAAGACATGTGGCTGTGGCCTCATTGTGTCTATATCCTGCTGAGAGGTCCCTGAATGTCTGTACACATGTCATTGTAAAGGCAAACCTATGGGCGAGTAAACAACCCCATCATTGTAACCTCTGCCACTCTTTGTCAGTAAGTCACAGAATCACACAAACACTTTTACAAGAATACTGAGAGTGTTTCCTTTCCAATGATACCAGACACATCTCTGAGTCTCAAACTATGTGGGATCTGTGCTGCTCAAAACTTGGGCATGTCGTTTAGGCTAACAGCATAAAAAAATAGGGGCGTGTATTAAGAGGTTAAATGAGCCTTTTCTTGCATTTAATTGGGCTGTTGATTTCTCCAGATTGGAGATGTTGTAGGATTTTTAATATTAAATAATGCAGATTTATGTAAAGTTGAAGATTAATTATACAATCTATGATCCTCTCTTTAAAATTAAACTTCACTAAATGTCAAATTTGCCGCGCTACATAACAGGTCAACTGCAACCTGGACATAATTAACAAAAAGCCGATTTGTTCCCATAAGGGGGAAGGTGTTGTATAACATAAACCTTGTGTGTTTTCTTTTTTTCTCCTCAAAAACATGTTGATGATTTAGATAAATGAGGGAGGAAATACTTCTTCAACAACCATATAGGACAACCTTTAAATGACCTTAAAGTCCACAGAGAACAAAAACTGGTGAGAAAAGGACTCGAGCCTCATTACAGAGGGAACTGGTGTGGCAACGTTAAATGCTACAGTGTGTCTCAATCAGCAGTGCAGTGGTAAAGATGAAGGCGTCTGTCATCTGGTGTATAACAAGAGGACTGTAAGAAGAAAAAAAAAAGGAGGAAAAAAACGACTAATTATGAAGGTATAGATTAGTATCTCAGGGAAATGGTGCAGCATTTGAAAAAGCTCTGAGGGGTCAGAGATTGGATCAGCAGAGACGAATGGTCTGAGCAAATGAATGGCACCGTTTATGTGTTATGTAACTGCTCAGAGAGGTGAGACAGGGTGAGGAGGGTGAGAAACCAAATACAGAGGCGTGGTGGTGGTGGTGGGGGAGCATACAGACGCAAACACACACAAAAAGGAGCCAG
This sequence comes from Scomber japonicus, assembly GCF_027409825.1. NCBI lineage: Eukaryota > Metazoa > Chordata > Actinopteri > Scombriformes > Scombridae > Scomber > Scomber japonicus. The sequence goes on from NC_070598.1 coordinate 7,114,937, forward strand.
ACTAAACTGAATACGAATGATGGAAACAGAAAAAAAAGGGGGGGGGGGATGAACGAGGACAGGTGGGGACACTGGGAGATGTTTATAATGTGAGGTTTTGAAGATGAGAGCTGCACTGTGTAACCCAGACTGCTGGCCGCCTGTGTGTGTGTGTGTCTGTGTGTGTGTGTGTGTGTGTTTGTGTGTGTGGGGGAGACAGTGTGGGATGTGACCTTGGAACGATATTGTTATAATGTAAACATTAGAGCTGCTTGTTCTGCCAGCTTTGCTCCTGACCTGTGTTAAATGGCAAGGAGAGCATAGTCATTCTCAAAATTATATGTTTGACTGTTTGTGCAACTCCCAAAACTAAAAATATCAGACTTGCAAAAATTGCAAAATCTCGACCTTTCTCGAGCTGTAACTCAAAATATCACTAAATCGATTCCCTCGTAGCAAAAATCTGTGTTCTGCTTGTTGTTACTTCAGTCAGATGTTTGAGCTTCACTGTGCAGAATGACATATGTGCAGAGTTTCTTTCATCTGCTCTCTGTTTCTTCTCCTTGAGTTTCAGACGTGAATATGCGAGCTGATTTTGGAACCTAACAACTGATCTGTGAGCCAGTATTGTCTACATTTACACGAGTGTGACGTGGAAAACTTGAAGCTTCCAGTACACATAAACTGAAAATGGACATTTACTGTGACGCAGGAGACGCGTTGTGCCCAGTAGTTAAACTTTTTAAAAGGAGACACAGTTTGCACTTTCATAAAATCTGAATTAGTCAGTTAGGGAGAAAGAAAAAAAGTATCATTGTTAGTACTTTAACAAGGTTTGGAAAGCCATATCAGATACAAATTACTATTCAGAAAGCAACAAAGCATTCAAATATGCCAGAAGGAGGCATTTAAGTTTCTGTCTGTCTGATTCTTTTAACTTTTTAAATGCTTTATGTTATTTCTTTATTATTCTTAAGAGCTCTAAAACTTTGTAATTAAGCGTAAAGGAACTACAACATGCTACTTTTCATTAAGTGACGTTAAGTTTGACCCGATGGAAGGGTTAGGGTTAGGTTAGTTAAAATAGTAATGATAGATCTCTATAAATGCCACCTGTAGGTTATCAACATATCTAAGATTAAGAAGTTATGGTGAGATGGGGGTTTATTTTTTCATACAATCATTTCCTTTACAGGTAACAGCATATCTTTAAAAAGCATCAAGTTCTCTGAGTCATATTGTAATGTCATGTGCTCCGTCATCTGTAACTGGTTTGTGTTTTTCTCTCCTATCTTCCTGTATAAAAATAAATAAAATCACATCCTGTCTTCACCTGGCAAAAAAAAAAAAAAAAAAAAAAGTTGATAGTCCCATTATAGCTAATGGATTGTTCATGTGGTTTACTCAGTGCATCCTCTTGCTAGTCCATTGTCTTTGGCCTCTGGGAAGCTGCGAGCGAGGCGCCAGCAATGCATTAGGTAAACTGTTATGTCTGATGTTGTCAGCCACTAATGAGAAAACAGTGGCACATCAACAATAGCAAACATGAGAGGAAAATGATGACATACAAAATAATAAACACGTAAGCAGACTGATTGTTTTGTCACAGTGAAAAAAAAATCTAAATAGAAATACAAATAAAGATCATACAGATACAGATATTCATGTTTCACTAGAATGACAAAGTTCAATCTGTATTTTCCAAAGAGCTGCTGTCATATAAGGTGATCTATTGTGAGGCGACCCACTATAAGTCATATTTTTATACATTGTTTGAAATATTAGCCACTTGCAACAACTTCCTGCCCCATTGGTCACCACTTGTTGCTTAAATAAACACAATATGGAAAAGGAAGTTAAAGAGATGAGGTGGAGGGTCTGAGTGGGCGGATAAGTGCACGTGAAGTTGATTTTTAGTTTTTTCAGCTGTTTTCTCATGTCTTACAGTCACATGAACAAACACATCTTTAAGCTTTATCTCTTTCTTCTGTATTCACACACACATCACACACACACACACCTTTTGCTGAGTGATCTACCAGAGAAAAGGGAAGGAAATGTTTGCCAGCGTACAATCAGCTGATGACTGTTTCCTTTTCTAATGACCTTTAGTCCAAAGTGTAATCCAGCTGTTTGCTGTAATAGTGTCCGTATCTTATGAATGAACCATTCATGGCGATTTGGTGAACTGTGGAAAGGCATGGCAGGTGATCAGGTGATTTTCTGTTTTCTGTAAATCGTTTACCAGCAGAGTAAGGTCCCAGCCAAGGACAGGATTTACCCAAATACCAGCTTGTTAATCTGTCTATAGACACAACACAGCCATGCAGGACTGGTGTCAAACTGTGAAGCAGGTTGCCGCTGCTGATTAAAGATGGTAGATGGTCATATGCTGCCACCTGCTGGAGAGACTTTGAAATGCCATAAAATGATGTGTTAAAGTCCAGAAAGAAATAGAGGTTTTCTTGCTTTTGTTAGTTAGTTTAAAGTAAGTATACATAGTGCATGGTCTTATTTATTGTGCTCATTTTATGCTGCTATTGAATAATAAACTAGATGATTAAAAGCTATGCAATAGATACTAAAGGTAAATGTTATAGATCAACAAAATCTGAGATGGATTTAAATATCATTTCCTAATTTTTCCTTAAATATGTCAGAATTGTGACGTAAATGATAAAATAATTACACTTTGTTTAATGTCTTAGTCTGTTTTATTTACTTATTGTCTAACTTGGAAGGCTTTCCTGCTTTTGTTGGTAGTTTGTTCTTGTTTGTTTGTTTGATTTGTGATGAATTTATTATGAATGTAAACAGTACAAAATATTTGAAATGCACGAGATATTAAAAAATATGATTGTAATAAAAGCAATAGATTTTATATAAAGTCCTTTGTATTTCACTATAAAGTAAACTGTGTGTACATTGAGTGTTATATATATTACAGTCACCAGCCACTTAACCTGTGCAATCTTATTCAATCAAATAAAACAGCTCTGCTTTAAATTATTTTTTTAAGTTTATACATTTTCAGTTTGTGCTGACATTGTCAAAAAAAAGCGATACATACTTCATAAGGCTTACATACTCAATAACTTATTTTAACCTCTTAACGCACGCTGTTCCGTCTACGGGACGACACGGATGTTAGGAGGTAGCCACAAGTTCTTCTGAATGTTTTAAACACCAACCCTTAAACATATATACTCATGCCGTACATTGTTGGAAAGCTTAGATTGTCCTGATTCATTCAAGACCACTCACGACTTATATGGTTGCTCACAGCCGTAATAATATTAGCGATTAGCTCGGCTAGCCACTCAGCTAAGTAAGAAAAGCTATAATACTACATACCTTCAAAGTCTTCCCTTTATCCACAACGATCATCTTATGACTCAGGACTTTCTGTACAGCTCGCCAAGTATCCATTCTTGTGAAATATGAAATCCGTTTCCATAAAACCGAAATACTTTCCTCAATATGTCCATGTATTTAGTCCAACACGTAACGTATTAACACAAATAACAAACTATATACGGCCCCTTTTTACGTCATTTCCTGACCTGCACGTGACTAGATGTTTACGACCGTGAGCCTCTTCTGCTTCTGACGACACCACACACAAGCCAATCGGTGTTTAGGATTAGGCAGTACATGTCTCCAAAGCCAATGAGGACATGTGACCGACAACAATGACGACATGGCTTTGATTGACAGCTATTCCAGCCTATGGAAATATTCGGTGAAATGAAGTTGATAACCTTTTAGCCAATAGTCTGAGGTTTCCAACGGTGTATGACACTAAACTATCAAGTTTGTATGTCCATAAACAAACTCCAAGCGTAACCGGCGTGCGCCCGGTGCGTAAAAGAGTTGAACCATATATCATTACGCACACGGCATTTTGGTACACGGTTGGTTCTTCTTCGATTTGACATATGACTTATAGCAAAATAAACAGATAGATAGATAGATAGATAGATAGATAGATATGGCCAAACAAAAAATATGGTTATATGTAATAATAATAATAATAATAATGATAATAATAATAATATGGTGTCAGCTTTCATTAGAGACCAATATTTTGATTGTAGGCAAAGGGGATGTGAAGTTATAGGTGTTTGATTGTGGTTATACAGCTTTGGTAACCAAGTGTCCATTTGGAGTCTCCAAAAAGGACCTAAGGAAAACTCATGGACATACCAGTTGATAAATAACTGAAAAATTAATCTTTTGGTCTTTTGACTCCAAATTTGGACTGCATGAAGCCAAGACCTGTGGCTGTGGCCTCATTGTGTCTATATCCCGCTGAGAGGTCCCTGAATGTCTGTACACATGTCATTGTAAAGGCAAACCTATGGGCGAGTAAACAACCCCATCATTGTAACCTGTGCCACTCTTTGTCAGTAAGTCACAGAATCACACAGACACTTTTACAAGAATCCTGAGAGTGTTTCCTTTCCAATGATACCAGACACATCTCTGAGTCTCAAACTATGTGGGATCTGTGCTGCTCACAACTTGGGCATGTCGTTTAAGCTAACAACATAAAAAACAGGGGCGTGTATTAAGAGGTTAAATCACTTCTCAAAACTAATTTCTATATACTAGCTTTTATTTGGTGTTGTTTGTTTATTGATACTGTCTTTTATTTTATATTATTTTACTTTATCTCATTTTATTTCATTTATATATTTCTATACTTTATTTTCATCATCTCCTTAATGTATTTATTTGTCCTCTACCTTCATCTTGTCAATGTAAGTCTTGTTACTGCTCTCTGTGTTGTGTGTCTTGCTTTGTAAATAAAGCTATTATTATTCATTTATTTATTTATTTATTATCACTGATGTTGTGCTAAGTGGTGATGGCGCACTCATGTATGTTAATAGACTAGACATCTTAGGAGCACTTATAATGCACCATAATACACCACCATCACCCACTATGACCTCAATAATAAACATAGAATAGAAGTAGAATTATCACTAATGTTAATAATAACATATAAATGTCCTAAATGTAGAATATATAACAGAACTGTTGTATCGGATTGATTTATAATGATAACATCATAAGAAAGTGAGGGGGCACTGCAATAATTCTGATTAGTATTATTTTTGCTTAGTTTTATAACTTTTAGGGGTTTTTGTATATATTATTTGTTCTGTATTTGCGTTTTGTGTTTATGTATGAGCTATTGGATACATGAATTTTTCCCTATGGGATGAAAAAAGTATCTATCTATCTATCTATCTATCTATCTATCTATTAGCTTGCACAGATGTACCTAATAAAGACAGGTTGCCTCCTCACCTGTCTGGTGCAGCCCCAGTACTCATAATCCCACTACAGCGAGGGGGCGTAGTCTAACTTCCACTACAACCAATCACAGTTGTCCAAGAATCATAACCCCGCAAGATGATTGGCTGAAGTAATCGTCTGTCACATATTACTCAATGACACTTCCGCATCGCGACTTTTGATACAAAGGCGTTTACTATGAAGTTTGTTTGTTTCGTGCTCTATTGAATATCAGATAATACAGTATACTAATAATAATAAAGAAGATTCCCGCGTTTTGACTGCGTTAGTGAAACAACATGGAGGCTATAAGGTAAGAGCTCCTTACTTATTCTTTAAAAAATAGCGTTTAAAGCTTTTAAAACAGATTATTTAGCCCTCTTTAGTGGTGGTTAACTGTACATAAAGCCTCATTCTGACCAATAATAACTTTATTAACAAGTTTACAGCTAAACAGTAGTTGAGGAAGGATTTGTTTGACTGTATTTGAGAGCAAACTAACATATGTGTTTGTTGTAAATGTGTTTATTTGTCATTTTACAACCATTGTTGCTGCTTTGAGAGAGTTGTAACACTGATTTGTCAATATCCCTAGAAATTTCTTCAGCACGCCCTGGTCCTCTGATCAAAAACTGGAGGACCAAACTGTGGTGATCACAGGTGCCAACACTGGTATTGGTAAAGAAACAGCCATAGATCTGGCAAAAAGAGGTTGGTTTGACGTTAGACATTACTTTACTCACACTTTTTTTTTTGCTGTGTCATGGTTAGTTTGCACCATCTGTGTCTGTAGGTGAGTAACTATTGCATTGCTCAAGAGTGTGAAAACCAAGAAAAAAGCTCAGCCCAGTCAGGAAATGTCGACATGTGGAGTCACAGAAACCAAAAAAAGGAGTGCTAGGAGCTTTTAATGAGAGCATTTCAGAAGCAGATAAATCAAATAGTTTAGTTGTCTGAGCTAGTAACAGTTTCACATTAGGCTGAGTATCATGCAATACCAAAACAGTGTCTTTTGTTTTTCCCCTAGTTGCATGACACGACAAAAACAACAGGAAAATGACACATTGCATGGTCTCCTCCCACTGCCTCCCTCCCTTTGCACACACACACACACACACACACACACACACATACATACACACACATACATAAAAGATATAGAATAAATGCATAATAATAACAAAGAGAAATGTAGTAGTACTAGAACTTTGACTAAATACAATACAATCTAAAATTTGGCAAATTATAAATTACATTAAGAAATCAAATCACAGAATAAGAGTTTTACGAAAGGATTTAACAATTATCTCATTACTGATTCATCTCTTAGTTATTTTTTGATTATGAAATCACTTGTTTGGTCCACAGAAAAGTCAGAAAATAGTCTGTCAATACTTTTAAAAATACAAAAAAAAGATACTTAGATTGAATTCGAAGTGATAAAATGCTGTTCAAGTCACAGTTTGTCATATATTTCTGTTTCCACTGGTTTCACAGACAGGGTTCAAGCCTAAAGCCAGACTAAAATGCTCATTTAAGCTTGCTTAACTCAAAGGGACTTGCAACAGACATATCTTAAAATAAGCTTAGGTTTAACCTGTTCTATATTAAAACAAAGCCGATTGCAAGAAGGAGGATAATAGCTAGTCTAGGACCACATTGAAGCCTATATTAATCTTCCAAGGAGGCAGGTTCAACTTCTGCTTAACAAGGTGTGTGAGAGAGCATGGATTATCTAAATGAAGATCAACATATAATAAAGAGGCCAGTCAGATGAGTCCTTGTTGATGGGACTAATCTACTGAATTACTTTGATTAAATAACTTTTCGGAATCACTTGCATACAGTATGTACAAAGAAAATGCACTGGAGATCATTTCTATGCTTGAGCCCAGACTTTTCACCTTTTCTCAAAGAGGGATCTCACAGATTTGAGTTAAAAGATCTAACGTTGAAGTTCATAACCTCTAGATAAACAAAGGTTATTTTAATTAAATAATTGTTTTTAAGTAGTTTTTGCTTTAAGAGGCGAACTTGTCATGTTTTCTGCTATGTTTAATAATTGTTTTCATTTGTCCATGTTGAAACTACTACTATAATGCCACCAGAGGGTGCTGTTCAACCATATCTTACCTGCATATTTGAATCATTTGAGCACCTACATGCCCAGTATGTTTATACAGACACTGCTCTTATATGTTACTGTTGTTTGTATTTCTATTTAGGGGCAAGAGTCATCATAGCGTGCAGGGACATGGAGAAAGCACAAGAAGCTGTGAAAGAAGTCATCAGCAACTCAGGCAACGAGAATGTTGTCTGCATGAAACTTGACTTGGCAGATATCAAGTCAATACGGGAGTTTGCAGAAGCCATTAACAAAGGTACACAGCTGCAATGATGAAACGATGAATTTCTCACAAGCTTTAAGAAACTACATTTGTTCCTTAGAAAACTACACATCAAGGGACTTATTGGCCATATAGCTACAGTGATTAGTCAATTAATTGTTGAGTAAATCAACAATGATTTTGATGATCAAATAATGATAAAGCACATTTTAAGGCAAAAATAGCAAAAGTTTCCAGGTTCCAGCCCCCCAAATGTAAATATTTTCAGGTTTTAACCTCTTCTACAATCAATTCACTGACATTTTACAGACCATACAAACAATCAATTAATTGAGAAAATAATCAGTAGTTTTATCGACAATAAAATAATGATTAGTTGCAGTCTTTGTTGGACCTATAATTTGATTTGCTTTGTTTCTTTTCTGTAGATGAGCCGAAACTCAACATCCTCATCAACAACGCTGGTGTGATGGTGTGTCCGTACGGGAAGACAGCAGATGGTTTTGAGATGCAGATCGGCGTCAATCACATGGGTAAATACGTCAAGTTTCTGAACTGTGTAATGAAGAAGTGAAGAAGTGACTCAATGGTGTGCGAGTCAGAGATGGATGTCCCCTTACTTAACCGCAGCCTCTTGTTTTTTTCCGAATTTCTTGCTTATTTGATGCCCAAATTATAATCAGTTTCATGTCAAATCAGCTATAAAATGCAAATTACAGAAGTGCTTTCTGCATTAGTCACTGATAAATTGGATTGTCTGTTATGTTAGACTTGTCAAAATGGGTAGATTACAGTAGCTCCAATTAACTTCTACTGAACATGCCATTAAAATTTACCTACATTATATAGACTTAGGATCAAGGTAATTGTGGCCTTTATTACTTGCATCTCATTGTAAAGGGAGCTTTTTACTTTAAATCCTGGCACACTCACATGTATATTGCCCTCTATTATACTCTTTAGGAATGAGATCATTTGTCTTATAAGTATTGCTATGTGTTGATATTATGTGTGATAAGGACAGTAGCCTTATCAGATAATGAGTACAGTTTATCACACCTCTGTCAGAGCATGCTGAGGATTATCAACCAAAGTTAGAATACAGTAGCTTTGTTGTCTGTAATAAATTTATATAGATTAACTTGGAAGTCATAACTACTACTTAGACACCTGTATAAAAGTCTCATAAACGTGAAGGCAAACATTTGAACGCTCTATTTTAGTCAAAGTGTGTTTTTATTACAGGGACGAAGAAAATATGAGAAATGAGAAATCTCTTTTTATATTACAAATATTTCAAACTTAAATGAATCAGTACAGTAGTTTCCATACCAGTCTTTTAGTTCAAGCAGCCCAAATATTTTCAAGCCTTGATAAAAACTTTCTGATTCAGGCAGATATAAAATACTAATCGGAGCAGCTACAGCATCTCTTTTCTTTTATAAGTTGAAATGAAGACGGTGGGTCTGTTTAACCAAGGATCTATAACTGTACATGCATGTAAAAACAACAACTCCCAAGCTTCATTTAACAGCAGGTGCAATTGTATATGCAACCAAATGAGCCTGTATATAACTTCCCTTCAACACAGAGACAGGAAATAACAAATATATGTTGTCTACTGAAGGATTTTATAAAATATCAGGCTGCAGTAAGGGAAACTGACATAATACATTCTGCACACTTGTTATTCATTTTAATATAAGCATTGTTTCACAGCTGCAGGAGAGTATGACAGTCTGAACTATAGCAGCAGTATAATTACTGTTAATTGAAGTATTTCACATAATATATATCATATATAATCCTAGATCTTTGAAGAATTGAGGATGTAGTAAAACACTTAATTTTGACAGTTTGCCATTTTAGAGCATCTCTTTATCATCTCTTTGCATATTCTATACTGTTTTTGTTTTCTCACACTTGTTCATTGTCTTGTCCTCTAGGCCACTTCCTGTTGACACATTTGTTAATCGACCTGATTAAAAGATCTGCACCAGCCAGGATCGTCACCGTGTCGTCCATGGCTCACTCCTGGGGCTCCATCAATCTGGAAGACATTAACAGTGAGAAGAGTTACGACAAGAAGGCCGCCTACTCACAGAGCAAGCTAGCCAATGTCCTCTTCACACGCTCACTGGCTAAAAAACTAGAAGGTGTGTATTACGCCCTGATACCAGCCATTGTATGTACTTTGATAGTTTCCCTCAGTGTTTCAGTTGTTTTGTACAGTAACATTAACCCGGTGTTCACTTGTTTCAGGCACAGGAGTGACGACATACTCCCTCCACCCCGGAGTTGTCCAGACAGATTTATGGCGTCATCTGAACGGCCCTCAGCAGTTTGTCATGAAGATGGTCAGTCCCTTCACCAAAACCTCTGTCCAGGGAGCCCAGACAACAATTTACTGCGCAGTGGAGCCCACACTGGAGAAGGAGAGCGGTGGATACTACAGGTACGGTAGTAACGTGATTTTACATGCAGTTTAATATACAATAGGAGCTTTGTAGTCACATCACACATCATTTCCTCTCACAAAATGACGACGTAATGATGTTTTTAGAGGATATGTTAGTATTTACATGCATTTTTTTTTCAACTGAAGAGACAATATTAGCTACTGTAGTTAACAATTTAACTGTGTAAATAAATAGATAAAGTGTGACTCAAGTTAACTTCTGCATTTCATGAGAAAATTAAGTTCAATGTTCGAGGGGTAGCAAGTTGGGAAGTTGGGCCTGACAGATATTGTATTTTTTAGGCTGATACCGATATACTGTAGGAATGTCAGAGTTTTAAAACATGTCCAATATTTGTTTTTTGACATAAAAACATAACATGAACAAACTTTTTAAAAGAAATTTTTTGAATTTTGAATTTGGTTAGGGTTAGGAATAAAAAAAACAAGAAATGTGCCTCGGAGGACATATCGTAGCCGAAAACTTAACTAAAAATGTAAATGACTCTCATGTCTTTTTTTATATCTATTCCCCAGAAAACACTAAAGGGAGTAAAGAAAATATATAAATTCAAAAGTAAGATCATAAAAAAGGGGACAAATGACAAACTGAAGAGCACATATATTTAAGAGAGATGATACATTTATACATATTCATAGTAGAACAGCAACATTGGAAAACAGTATTACAATTTAAAACAAATAAGTTATTACATAAAATATAATATGAAGTGAACATTAAGGGCCACCCAACCGATTTTACACGTCATGTTCAGTTTACTCACCATGACGAGTCCTACACTGCCTGTTGTGTAATTATTTGGATGTCACCAGGGTTATCTGACTTGGACTTGGAGGCATATTTTTTACCCAGTTACAGTGGGTGGTGTTAGAATGAAATACAATGTAAATAAAAATGCATTATTATTAGTATCATTATTATTATTATTATTATTATTATTATTATTATGATGATGAGACGTAAATCCAGATTTCAAGTTGTTCATCTTCTCCTTCTTTTCCTGCAGCGACTGTGCTCCTGCCAACTGCTCGGCAGCCGGCAAAGACGATGACTTGGCGCAGAAGTTGTGGGAGCTGAGCTGTCGGATGCTCTCCGTGACGTGGGATTGAAGCAGGATCAAGGTTGAAAGTAAAAATCTTTCAGTTTAGAGTTTGTTGTGTTTCTTCATTATCTGAAACACTATATATATCCTGCCTGCCAAAAAATATTATACAAAATCGTCTTAATATATGACTTTCGTTACAGTCCAAACAGTTCTACCTTTTTCTGCACTTTTTCTATGTATCTGTTGTGATTACTATGGCACAGTATTGCACAATATGCTAATATTTGTTTTTGTTTTATATTGTTTTATCCACAGTTTCAACCAAAAGTTATGTTTTCAAGCACTTATAAACACATTCTATCCAATGTTGATGGTGGATGTTATAAAGTACTTTACAAAAGAACTCAATGTTGTTTACCTGTATTTTCTTACATTAAAGCCATCTTCCACTCCATCAGATTGCTTTGTCCCTTCTTCTAATGCATCTCCATTCTTTAATTCAGATTTTTCCTTTAAGTTGTCTTTTAAGTTGTCTTCTTTCTGTATGTGACAAACAATTAGTCGCATAGCCTAATGTGTCCAAAGGTATCGTATACATTATAATTTATAAACAGCATTCCACTGTATGACAGCTGAAGTATGTATATGGTTTATTGGATGTTGTAAAGACCTCTGAAGATGACTGAAAAAAGACTCAAGATTCAAGATTGTTCAAAACATTAACCTAGTTGATTATGAAGTGAGTCCACACTCTTACCTAACCTGTTGTATACATTGTATTGGAATATTGATTACACTTATTTAAGTACTTCATTTAAATACAGTGAGAAATTTCGATAACACAAAACCTAGAGTTACCTCAGTGATGGATACGGTATTGATTTACTCATTAAACCTGGTCTAATCATTTTGCAAGGCGCCATAAATGTGTGCACTGAAGTCCTTCATCTCCATGGCCACGTATACAATCGATCATTAATGTTTAATAACCAAAAGAAGCTGGCTATAAGAATCAACTGCAAGTCCAGCAGTGATACCATCACTGAGGGAAAAGGCGAACAGTATGGATGTAAGGATCCATTAGTGCATGACAAAACTGGACTAATTACTCCCATTTCAAAGACATGTATTTATGGATGTGAAGTTACCAAGGAGCCAGAGTGATGTTGACTTAATGGTGCAGTAAAGATTTTAAATATTTTCTTCTTCAGTGATGTTCAGACAGGATGGAGGAAGCTGAAGACGGAATTGCGGTGGTGGGCATAGGATGTAATTTTCCAGGCGGTAAGACATTTAAATTTGGGAACTTAGTTTCATTAGTTTGTTTTATTTGTGATGTTGCTTTTCTTACTATATTTATTTTCATATTTCAATATTTCATTGACAAATTTACGATTTAGAGGTTTTCTCACCATGTATACTCAGATACTTGAAAATGATCTAAATTAACTGAGAAAAGAAAAGTTTCATTTACAGATTTCATATCTGAAATTACCAGAAAAACTTCCCTAAGATAAACCTCTTATCTCAACCTGGGTTCATGAAACCCGTAGAAACAGGGTGGAGCTTTCTGGTACAACGTCACCTATTTCCAAGGTGTATGGAGAAGGAAGAAAGTCAAAGCTCCTGCAACATGTAGTATAGGAGAACTTTATTAAGAGACCAACACGTTTCAAAGCTTTAACTACTTTATATATTGTTCAAACAGGTGAAGGGCTTGACAATTTCTGGAAGGTTTTGGTGAATGGGAGAAACTGTTCTGTGCCAATTCCCAAAGAGAGATTTGACTTAACGAGCTGGTATGACCCTGACGACACCAAAGCGGGTAAATCCCGCACAGCCAAGGCTGCTCTCATTGATGGGTATGATCTTTAATGTAATTATACTAGTGTACATTATGATTATGGTCTATTTTCTCAGTTAGTAAATTTAATCTTATTATTCTTTAATGTTTCTAGTTTCAATGAATTTGACCACAAGTTCTTCGGCATCACTGACAGTGAAGTGGAACAAATGGATCCTCAACAAAAACAGGTCCTTCAGTGTGTCTACTGGGCTTTAGAAAATGCAGGAATTCCTATGGAGAAGGCCAGTGGGACCAGGACGGGAGTGTTTTTAGGTAAGAAAGCATTTGTCCGATGACTGACCATTTACATTTGTGTGTAATAAAGACTTTCAATTGACAAAAATGCAATTACTTTGTGCTAGACCAAATGTCCACTTTTAATTTTTCCTTAAATCATCCATTTTTATATTGGTTTTTATAACAGGCCTTATGAACAGAGATTATGAAACAAATGCTGCACATGTGCACCCAAGTGTGATTAATCATTGGACTGGCACAGGAATCGCCATGAGTATAGCAGCAAACAGAGTTTCCTACATCTTCAATTTCACGGGGCCGTCACTGTCCATAGACTGTGCCTGCTCGTCATCCCTTGTGGCTCTTCATCTTGCCTGTCAGTCCATTAAACAAGGTTTGTATTCTTAATTAAAGGTAATGATGGATCTTGTAATATGAGATTTCAAAATACTGTACACATTCCCTCTTATCAGGAGATTGTGACATGGCTGTGTGCGGCGGCGTCAACTGTATCATAGAGCCAAGAGTGTTTGTTGCTCTCAGCAAGGCCAAGATGATTTCACCTGAGGGGACCAGCAAACCTTTCTCCAGCAGGACAGATGGCTATGGTAGAGGAGAAGGCTGCGGTATTCTTCTCCTGAAGCCACTGAAAAAGGTCAGAATATGTAGAAGTGAATAAAAAGATCACAACTTCCTTTGCTCCCTTTGTTTTTATTAACATCAAACCATATCAGATATTAGACCAATATCAATTTATAACTGATTGACTTAGTACAACTAATCAATTTTATATCTCTTTTAAACATTAATCCTACCTGTAAAAGGCAACTTGCTCATTCCTATTAGCCTTGTTTCTCTCAAGCAACTCTTTACATAACTTGGGCTTGTCATACATAACATGTCTTTATTGAATCAACACCACATGTTTATAAAAAATCTAGTCTTGTTTTTGTTTTACAGGCTATACAAGACCATGACCATATCTGGGGAATCATCACCAAAACAGCTGTCAACCAAGATGGTCACTCAGTAACGCCAATCACCAAACCCTCCATGACACAACAAGAGGAGCTGCTGCGAAGAATCTACTCACAGTGCGACCTCACAAATGTCCAGTACATAGAGGCACATGGGACTGGGACCCCAGTTGGAGACCCGACAGAGGCACAAAGCATCTCAAACGTCATTGCTAAAGCCAGACCTCCTGGTACAGAGACATTGCAGATTGGCTCTGTGAAGGGTAACATTGGGCACACAGAATCTGCTGCTGGGGTGGCAGGACTCATTAAGGTCCTACTAATGATGAAGCATGAGACCATTGTTCCCTCAGTTTTCTACTCTGAAAAGACTGCCAGTGTGGATGCCAAAGCCCTGAACATCAAAGTTCCTAAGGAAGTAGAAAGGTGGGAAGCTTCTGGTGCTAGACTTGCAGGAGTGAACAACTTTGGTTTTGGGGGTACAAATGCCCATGCCATTGTCAAACAGTACAAACTGTCTCACACTGAGCAAAAGACTGACAGGAAGCAGGCAAAGTATTTTGTCATGTCAGCAAATTCACCAAAATCCCTCACTTTGATGATGGAAGACACAATAAACCAGCTACACGCAGATTGCAAAGTTGATCTAGATTCTCTGTTGTACACATCAGCTTGCAGGAGAAGCCACCAGAAACACAAATACAGGAAGGCCATTGAGGTTTCATCCATAGTTGATCTTAAAGAGAAGCTAAGTGCTGCCATTGGCAAAACATTTAGCCCATCCTACTCAGGTCCAAGGTTAGTGTTTGTCCTCTGTGGAAATGGTGTCACTTATCATGGCATGTGTAAACAGTTACTCAAACATGAGCCTGTATTCAGAAATAAGATCAAAGAGATTGCTCAATTTTTCCAGAGGCTGAGTGCGCTGAACATCTTGGAGACACTTGAGAGCGAGTTTGAGAGTAGTGACTTCAAAAACCCAGATGTTGTCCAACCTCTCATCTTTGCTATCCAGGTTAGCATTACAACCCAACTCAGACACTGGGGTGTCAAGCCTGATGCAATACTGGGTCACTCCGTTGGTGAGGTTGCAGCCGCTCACTGCTCTAGCCTCTTGTCTCTTGAAGATGCAGTAAAGGTTATCTATTTCCGCAGCACTCTCCAGACAAAAGTCACAGGGGGGAAAATGCTTGTAATCAGCAATATGGCTGTATCAGAGGTCGCTTCTCTTCTCCCTAAATACTCTGGCAGAATTTGCCTTGCTGCTTTTAACAGCCCACAGTCCTGCACCCTCTCAGGTGATGCAGATGCAATAGATAGCTTACACATGGAGCTAAGCACCACAGCCAACAGTCAGAATCTGTTCCTCCGTATTCTGGATGTCCCTGCTGCTTATCATAGCCACCTGATGGATCCAATTCTGCCAAAAATCAAGGAGACAATTGGTTCCTTACAAGTGAATGATCTCCACACAGAGTTGTTCTCAACAGTGACGGGCAAGGAAGCACATCAGAGTGATTTCTGCACAGGTGAATATTGGGCAAGAAACATTCGCGAGCCAGTGGCTTTTGAGGAAGCGGTGAGGTCAGCAACCAAAGGAAAAAAGAACACAGTCTTTGTAGAGATTGGGCCAAGAAGAGCGCTACAGAGAAATATCATGGAATCTCTGGGTAATGACACAGCTGTTCTCGCTTCGGTACAGCCAGAGAAAGATATAGAAACAATCATGTCAGTTGTTTCTAAGCTGTTTGAGCTGGGTGTTAAAGTAGATTGGAACACATTCTACAAAGGATATGAGACCATACCACTGCCTTTCCCAAAATATCACTTTGACAGCTCAGACAGGGATGTCATCATCAGAGCAGCACAGAGAAACACAGCAAGTAATCACCCTGTCCTCTGTCTGACAGGAAGTGAAAGCAACATTTTCGGCTGTGATCTGATGTCTGATTCTTCTTTCTACCTGAAAGAGCACAAACACAACGACATACCCATCATCCCTGGGGCCTTCTATGCTGAATTGGGTTTAGCCGCATTTATAGCCACTGCCAAACCAAAAGTCCCCCTCAATTCACTACAGCTCAGTGTCAATTTTCACAGCCCATTTGTTTTGACCCAAAATTCACCAGAAATGAAAGTGCAACTAGAACAAAGAAAGAAAGAAACTAGTTTCACAGTATTCTCCTCATCTGCAATGTATGCATCAGGCACAGTTTCAAAGAAAGCGCGGCTGATTGAGGAGCAGTCCATTTCAATAAGCTCCATCTACAAAAGATGCACATCTGTAGTGAGTTCTAAGGAATTTTATGGGTATCTCTCTCAAGGAGGCTTTGAGTATGGAGATGTCTTCAAGAATAAGGGGAATGTGCACTATGGGGAAGATCTGAAAGAGGCAATTGCAGTTGTCACAGTTCCAGAGGAACTGCAGTCTCAGTTGCATGATTACTGCATTCATCCTGTTGTGCTGGATTACCTGATGCAGCTTCTCCCAGTCACAGTCGAGCACATTTTTGCTGGTACACCAGGATTTCCTGCAAAAATAGGAAGTTTGACAGTCTTGGAACCCTTGCAAGAAGAGATGATTGCCTATCTGAGAGCAACTGATGTGGGTGTTGATCACTTTGAGGTCTGTGGCTGCTTTGCAGATAAAGAAGGCAGAGTGTTGGTTGAGGTTAAGCATGTGATGGTCAAGCACCTTGGCAGTCCTTCTAATATGGTTGAGGAGTACTTCTACCATAATGACTTTAGTGTCATTCCTGAAGCTATGAAATCTGCTCCTCCTCCTACCGCCTTGGTCTTTTGCGATCATATAGGGATCTCTAAAGGCCTTCAGCAACATTTGGACTCAAGGTCTAGATACATTTCCTTCACACATGCAAAAGACATCTTGAGCTATGGGTTCCCTGCTCTGTTGGCAAACCTCAATATCACAGATATTGAGAAAAACTTTGACGAGGTCTTATTTTTGTGGGGCAAAGAAAACCTCACTTCACTGGCAGCAGATGTTGTCCTGCAGAATTTGACGAACTGCTGTGAGACTTACCGCCAAATAGTTCTCGAGCTCAAGAGAATTCACTTCCCCAACTCCATCAGAGCGATAACCTACTGTTCATCTGACATCACATTAGACCACATAAATCCAGGTTTTGCACTTGCTGGCATGACAAGATCTTTTGCTGCAGAGATACCAGAGCTTTCATTTCAGTTGGTTGATATAAGCACTATCTCTGCTGAGGACATTGCTGCTCTTTGTGATGTCTTAAGATCGTATCCTTGCAGCAAGTACCCAGAATTGGTGGTAAAAGATGGGCTGATTCTAAAACCTTCTATTGTGCGTACCCCACTTGAGATAAGCGAGTACTCAGAGGGCAGATTTACCTCTAACAGGTCTGAACCCTACATCTTTCAGACAGCTGATGCACATAAGATGACTCAGCTGAGTGCCATTCATTTTAACGAGGGGGTGCAGCCAATTCGTGATGGATCAGTTGAAATTCGGCCAACTAAGATATGTGTTCATTCATCAGATTACTTCCCTGTAAGTGCCTCAGATCTGAAATTTGGCCAGACACTATATTGGGACAAACACTCCTCGCAGAACCACAAGCTACTGATCCTTGATTTCAGTGGTACTATTACAGCAGTCGGAAAATATGTCAGGAAGTTGAAAGTGGGAGACCAAGTTGCTTGCTGTTATCCTGTGGTGGCAGCCAGCAAAGTTAGAGTCCCAGAGGATGTGTGCTACAGTACCAAACGCTTCCTGTGCCTTAGAAAAACACCCTGTGTTTCCTATTTTGTGCTAGCATGGGAAATCCTTCATCAAGCCTTGCCTAGAGCCAAACATCATCTAGGAATCATATCCCCTGTGCCTAACTCTGCTCTGATGAAAGTCTTGGCACTTACTTCTCACAAGTCTGGTTGGAAGGTGGTAGTTAGAACACAACGCAATGGCTCTTTTGTAGATGTCAATCAGCTGGACACATTCATTGTTCTGCCTCCATTTGATGAGTCCCTGATTGCTAAAATCTGCAACATTCCTGGTGTCAAACATGTTGTCATCATCTCTGAATCTCAGACGCCGTCTCTGCTTGCTCAGGATGTATTCCAAAGTGTAAAGGAAAGTGTTCATGTGCAGACAATTCACATGCCAGTCATTTTACAAAAGGGATCATTGAGTGCAAAAGGGCTATACATTTATCAATGGCTCAAGTCCTTGAACTTGAGCAGGAAATTTTATCTTGAGAGCTTTATCTTTCAGAATATGAAATCTGAAAGCATCACAATCCATTCAGAGGAGCCAGAATCATACTTCAACTCAAGGAAACTGGCTGTTGTGGCTCTAGAAAAAGGTCTCAGGAATACATCTGACATTCCACTGCTGCCAACAAAAAAACAGCTTTTCCAAAAGGGAGCAGTGTACATTGTGGCAGGTGGTCTCTCTGGTCTGGGCTTTGAAACGGTCAAATTCATCTCACAAAGAGGGGGTGAGTACATTGTCATACTCTCCAGGAGCAAGCCCACTCCAGATGTGCAAAAAGAGATACGCTATTTAGAGAAACAGTGTGGGAACTGCATCACTACCATGCAGTGTGACATATCTGTCTCTGAGCATGTGCACAAGGTCATCAATGGCATCAACTTGAAATTCCCTGGTTGTCCAATCAGAGGAGTGTTTCACAGTGCAGTGGTCTTGCATGATGGGCTGATTGAGACCCTTAACAGATCTCTCTTTGAGAAAGTTCTCAAACCAAAAGTAAATGGTGCACTTAATTTGCACCACGCAACACTGAGCTGTCAGTTAGATTACTTTGTGTGTTACTCCTCCATCTCAGCTTTTCTTGGAAATGCATCACAAACTAACTATGCTGCTGCCAATACATTCCTCGACATGTTCTGTCAGTACAGGCGCCATCTCAGGCTGCCAGGACAATCTATCAACTGGGGAGCTCTGAACCTGGGCCTCCTTCTGAACAAGGAGCAAATCCAGCATTTTCTGGAGGCAAAGGGGATGATGGTGTTAAATTTGGCTGAGATTCATCAAAGTCTGGAGCAATGCCTTGTGCTCAACCGACCCCAACAGGCTGTTTGCAGGTTTCACTTCAGAAATATTAGATACAACATCCTGTCTCAAAATGCAGCCTTGACCATGCGTCTGTCCATGTTAGTAGAGGAAGCTTTTCAAAAGTCCAAAGAGACAGATTCTCCAACTAAACAAACCACCTCTGTCTCACCAAAAGACTATGTTGTCTCACTGCTTACTGAGACTATTGGCGTGGACAAGAATGAGCTGAAAGACAAATCACTTCTTTCATCCTTAGGCATTGACTCCATGCAGGCCATGACTCTGCAAAATCTCATCTTTCAAGGGAGATGTGTGAATGTGCCTTTGGTGATGTTGTTGGATCCCAATGCCACGCTGTCAACAGTGGTAGCTATACTGAGTGAAAAAGCTGGAGACGAAAATGTCAGCAATAACCAAGAGTTCCTTCCAACTGAGGACATAAATGATGTTTCAACCAGATTATAAAAATGTAAAGTAGCCTTGGTTAGCAGGATGAAAATGCTTTAGATTTTGCCAGTAAATTCCATGGTAAGCTGATAATGGCCATTGCAATATAACAGCATCCCTTTGTTAATTCCATGAGTTGATCTCGTATTATTGTTTGTGTAACAATTGTGTATTGTTTATTTAGTTTTTTATGTGTGTTTGACTTTGGATACTGTTTTGATTAATTCTGGCACTGCAGTCTACATGGTTGTCCATTTTTGTAAACAGATTTCCTCAATTTTGTGGAGACAAAAAATTAAATTTAATGTTTTGTATCACTGTTTGTCTCATTTCACTTCAAACACTCAGCATTACAATTAAATACACATAGTGCTGATAAGCGAATCATTTATGTAAATTCAGTCAAGCCATAACTGGAAACAGATTCAGTAATATACTACATTAGTGTTTACACCTAAGTTTTACTACTAAAGCAAAACTGCAATAACAGTTAAGCAATTCCTCCTCTAAGTAAAGAAATTATTTAGTTAAATGACTATTCTGAGGTGTTTTACAATTTGGTACAATAAAACAAGCTTCCAGTCTCTATGAGGTGTTGCATAGTGAAGGTTTAAAGCCCTGCTCACTTTAGGCTGCAGAATCTTTCGGAAGAGGGTCTGATCAAGGTTCTCAATCAATGCATCATGTAACACTGCAGCACTGTGAAACATTCATTTGATTGGACAAGAAGAGAGTCTTTTTTCAATCTCTGAAATTGCCTCCACCACGTGCATCGACACAGAAACATACTGGACATTATGATAGCAATCCCATACCTTTTCTGAGATATCCATTTCAAATTGCATCTGTCAGAATACTTCTGGCAATGATCTTGAATGAACTGTCTGAAGTCCCAAACCTGTGAGCCCTCCACTAACAATATAAACATAGCTTCTTAAATGGTTGTTTCAGCAAAGGGTTATCTGACACTGGACAATAGGATTCTGTGTGCTCTAAAACCACTTACTGCACTGTCTTTGTGGTAAACGATAAATACTCAGCATAATTTAGCTCATCTGCATGTCTTAAATATTACTATACTATTAAGCAATACATCATACCTGCATTTGTGACAAGGACAACAAAAGAGCATATTCTCTTGTGGGCAAATAGCGCATGCTCTGTCTGGAAAGGCGGCATCGTGTTACTCTGTGCTATATAGTGAGTTTTACTGCTGATAATTAAAAAACATGGCGACACTAACCTAAAACAAGTAATATACAATCAAATAAAGCCAGTTTAACTTTTACATAACTCTTAAATTAGTTAATATCGCTTTGCCCACAGACATTATCTTTTGGTTGATCCTCCACTGCTTTGAGGATTACCCATAAACCTTCGCTATACATATACTCCCTGATGCACTACAAATTTAAACAGCAGATGGCGTAGTTTCTCCATTTAAGCGGGATTTAACCTGGACCCTTTTATGTTACACTTGGCTGTCAGCTGTCCCATGGCTACTACTGAAATCATTTGCAATATGATATTTAAAATAGTCCAGTGACACAGGGTGGACAAAAAAATCATAAAGATGTTTTAGAAGATCTCTGGGTATCTTAACTGTTGTCATAGTTTCCTTGAATTCATATCTAAAATCATCAAGCTGTCTGAAGGCAGAGCCATACTCAAATCCTCCTTGAGAAAGAATGAGATAAATCTCTTCTCTCTCCATATTCAATTTGCACCTTTAGAAGATCATGTCAAGACAAATGGTTGACTCCTCTAAAATGTGTTGTCAGTCTACACTTGTGTGCCAGATGCATGTGTGGCCACAGGTGACTGAATTTTGAATGAAGCTTCATTCTCAAGTGTCACTTTCAATGACAGTTAGAGCTGAGTGTAAACGGACTCTGAAATGTCTGAGCTCATGCCACTGCACATGGTTGCACCCAGTTCAAATATTTTTGCCATTGTAGACAATATTGTTTCATACTCTTTCTCTGCCTGGACAGAGGAAATAACTATTGAGTAATTTCTCACAGTCTCATGTATGTTCCTATGGAGAGCTCTGCAAGGTCCAATCTCCACAAAGACCATGTTTCTTCTTGACTGCTTGTCTATGGTGGCGGCATGCAATGCTTGTTCAAATAAAACAGGTTCTGGGATATTCTTTGCCTGGTACCTGCCTGTGCTAAAGTCACCATCTAAATATCTGTCTCTAGTCACTGTTGAAAAAAAGTTTGCACGTCAGGTTGTTAACTACCAAACCATCTAGGCTTCTCTCAATGTCATCTACTATAGAATCCATCTGTCACATCCTGCCTAAGCTTAGTGATTGTATTTTAGTTCCTGTTTTATTTTGAAAGGTTTTCTCACTGTGTTTATTATCTGTATTTCCTGTGATCTGTGTTTTATTTTACTCACGTATGTCCTGTTTGTAATCACCCCTCCTGTATTTAGGTGTTGTTTTTCTATCCTATCACTGTTGGATCCTCTGTTTCGGTTCAGTTTGTTCTGTTTGACCTACAATCTTTTTTGCTTCTCAGCTTGTTTTTGACGTGCCTGCTCAGCCCCAATAAGAGAGAGCTGTAAGATTAGTCAATTAATTCATTAGTCCATTTTACAGATAATTAAACAGCAACAATTTTGATAATTCGATAATGATTTAAGGCAAGGCAAGGCAAAATTATTTGTACTGTAAAGCACATTTCAGCAACAGGACTACTCAAAGTGCTGTACATATAGTGCAAAAGGAGAACATTAAAAAACAAATTTAAACACAATATATATATTTTTTAAGAACAAGAGAAAGAAATAAAACAGCTGAAATATGAAAGTCAACAGAAAGTGAGATAAAGCAGCTAAAACAAAAGTTAAAACAGACTAAATTTATATTTAAAAAAAAGCACATTTTAAAGCAAAAAATGGCAAAAGTTCTCAGGTTCCAGCTTCCCAAATGTGAATATTTTTTATCAATAATCATTGGGTTTGGAACAGTGCACTGACATTTTACAGACAATACAGACAAAGGGCAGCAAATGTACACTTGTCATGTCTTTTGCAATGTACAAAAGCGCACATGACCAGCTTTTATTGTACACTGGCAGGGACACACAGTATGAGCACAGACCTGAAGCAGCACCTAAATAATTAACAGACAGTGAACTGCCTCTGTTGGCTCCCAAACTGCTCAATTGCTACTTCTGGCTTTTATAATTCAGCCAAATAAAAGTTATTTGGTGTAATTATGCTAGATTTAATAATTTCTACATTTCCATTGTTTTACATCATGTTTGGTATAAAATATTAACATAGGCTAACACCAGACATGCCAGGCAGGCCCAGCTATACTGACAGCAGATATTAGATCTACCCCGAAGCCTACTTTAAATCATTGCATGCCTTTCTCCTTAGATTTTAAGCAAGGTGAGGTTAAAATTACTAAAACTGAAAAAACATCTCATCGTTCACGTAAAGGAGACAGCTCATAGAGCTGACTCGGCTGCGACCCATATGTCACTACCTGGTGAGGGTTACAGCGACTTGGGTGCAATATTTGCGCACAGCGACTGTTCTGATGATACGTTTTGGGACTCAAGTGAGCATACAGCTACACACTGTATCAAATAAAGTTACTGTGTTTCTTTAAAAGGTTTATTTGAAACTCATAGCCCAATCCGAATCTGCTCTGACCTAATATATTGGTCCAGTTAATTTAAGCAAATCATTACCGGACCATTAACCATTAACCTGGCATAAATAAATGACTAAACTAAAGTTAGTTTAGTTATTTAAATAAACACAATGTCGAAAAATATATTTACTAAAAAATGGTACAGTATCGAACAGTATTGTATATGTTTTAAGAGATGTTCTTGAGGTGAAAGAAGGCGGTCCTGGTGATGTGGTTAATGTGGCGGTCGAACTTGAGTTGGCTGTCAAAGATGACTCCAAGGTTCCGGATGTGAGGGGAGGAGGACAGAGTACAGTTGTTGAAGGTGAGGCTGAAGTTTTTTTTCATTCCATGTGTTCTGGATGTGGACAGCTGCCCAAGGCCGAAATCGTAGAGAGTCTTGGATGTTATAAAAGCATGAATCACGGTTTCGGCAGCAGAGAGGGTGAGTGAGGGGCGGAGACGGGCGATGTTCTTGCTCTGGATGTGGACAGCTGCCCAAGGCCGAAATCGTAAAGAAACCACAGTTTACACATTTTATAACACGCTTTGAAGTCAGTATAACACCAGTGGTCTGATAAAGGCAATACATTTAAGATAACAGCTAAATATGGACACTTCTGTGGAAAGGTAACCAAGGTATTTGCAACCAAGATGTCCATCTGAAAAACAAGTATTTCTGAGACTCTTTAACACTATATTCATTGAAACTTCATTTATCAACTATCCAACTCCAACTTAAATTTTACCTTACAATCAGAGGCTATTCTGATCAACTTCAGAGAATCACTGATTTGATTTACTGTAAATAGTTAAAAGCTGAAATGTCATAATAGAAATGAAAGCAAACAAGTTTTGACATTTTTACAATGTTTGTTCTAAGGATTATTCAAAACAAACTATTAACTGTGGCTTTCTTTATGATTCTCTGTCAAATCAGTCTCCAAGCTCAGAGGTAAGATGAGGGTTTAAGTATTATCAGAAATAAATTGGACTTGAAGAACTGCATTTTTAAGAGAACCTTAAAGATTATCCTCTCAAGAAAGGAAGCTGGTCCCAAAATGGGTTCTTAAGGTATTTCCGGATGAGTGACAAAAACCCAATGAAGTGTCTGTCTGGAGCAGAGGTGGCAAAGGTACTCATATTTTGTTGAACTTTCATTCCATGTGCTCTGGATGTGGGCAGCTGCCCAAGGCCGAAATCGTGAAGAAACCACAGTTAACACATTTTATAACATGCTTTGAGGTCAGTATGGCACCAGCGGTATGATAAAGGCAATACATTTAAGATAGTGGAAAGGTAATAATAATAATAAATTTGATTTATAACGCGCTTTTACAAGTGCTCAAAGACGCTTTACAAAGGACACAAAAAATATAGAACAATGTGGAGTAAACAATGTAGAAGGTTAAAAAAAGACATAAAATGGAAAGAGGATAAAGAACAGTTTACAGGTTAAAAGCCAGTTTAAAAAGGTGTGTTTTAGGAGTGATTTGAAGGTATGGGGGTCTGTACAGTCTCTGATGGGTTTGGGGAGTGAATTCCAGAGGGTGGGGGTGGCAGCTGAGAAGGCTCTGTCCTCCCAAGTTCGGTGCTTGGTCTGAGAGGGTAGGGAAAGGAGATTTCCCTCTGAGGATCGGAGGGCACGGGAGGGGGTGTAGTGGTGGAGCAGGTCTGTGAGGTAGGTGGGGGCCAGGTTGGTAAATGATTTGTGGGTGAGCAGGAGGATTTTGAATTGTATACTGTGTGAGATGGGGAGCCAGTGCAGTTTTTGGAGGACAGGGGTGATGTGTTCTCGGGAGCGGGTGTGGGTGAGCAGGCAGGCAGCAGAGTTCTGAATGTATTGGAGTTTATTGAGGAGTTTGGATGACGAGCCGTATACGATGCTGTTGCAGTAATCTAGTCTGCATGTTATAAAAGCATGAATCAGGGTTTCGGCAGCAGAGAGGGTGAGTGAGGGGCGGAGACGGGCGATGTTCTTGAGGTGAAAGAAGGCAGTCCTGGTGATGTGGTTAATGTGGCGGTCGAACTTGAGTTGGCTGTCAAAGATGACTCCAAGGTTCTGGATGTGAAGGGAGGAGGACAGAGTACAGTTGTTGAAGGTGAGGCTGAACTTTTGGGTGGTTCTGGTGTGGGATGTGAGACCAATGAGGTAACCAACATATTTGCAACCAAGATGTCCAATGAAGTATCTGTCTGGAGCAGAGGTGGCAAAGGTACTCATATTTTGTTGAACTTTCATTCCATGTGCTCTGGATGTGGACAGCTGCCCAAGGCCGAAATCGTAAAGAAACCACAGTTCACACATTTTATAACACGCTTTGAAGTCAGTATAACACCAGTGGTCTGATAAAGGCAATACATTTAAGATAACAGCTAAATATGGACACTTCTGTGGAAAGGTAACCAACGTATTTGCAACCAAGATGTCCATCTGAAAAACAAGTATTTCTGAGACTCTTCATTTATCAACTCCAACTTAAATTTTACCTTACAATCAGAGGCTATTCTGATCAACTTCAGAGAATCACTGATTTGATTTACTGTAAATAGTTAAAAGCTGAAATGTCATAATAGAAATAAAAACAATCAAGTTTTGACATTTTTACAATGTTTGTTCTATGGATTATTCAAAACAAACTATTAACTGTGGCTTTCTTTATGATTCTCTGTCAAATCAGTCTCCAAGCTCAGAGGTAAGATGAGGGTTTAAGTATTATCAGAAATAAATTGGACTTGAAGAACTGCATTTTTAAGAGAACCTTAAAGATTATCCTCTCAAGAAAGGAAGCTGGTCCCAAAATGGGTTCTTAAGGTATTTCCGGATGAGTGACAAAAACCCAATGAAGTGTCTGTCTGGAGCAGAGGTGGCAAGGGTACTCACATTTTGTTGAACTTTCATTCCATGTGATCTGGATGTGGGCAGCCAAGGCCAAAATCGTAAAGAAACCACAGTTCACACATTTTATAACACGCTTTGAAGTCAGTATGACACCAGTGGTGTGATAAAATGTAAAGGGAATTCTTATTCATCTTCTCTGACATAAATAAGTAACTATGTCATATGATTAGGTGTATGTGTGTGTCATAATCTGCTGACAATGGCACCACTTATGTTACATGAAATACTGATTGTCCTGATTTTACACACATTATGACATGACTATTGTGCTTACATTGTTCTGATGATAGAACAAGGTCATCCTTTCACAAGATAATGTTGATAATGATAATCTCCACAAAATTTTACTACTCAAATGTTGGCAGATATGATATGTTCGTTTACCCATTAAACCTGGTACAATCATTTAAGGTGCCATAAATGTTTTACTAAAGTCTTTCATTTCCATAGTCACGTATACAGTTAATCATTGTTTAATTATGGGAATAAGCTGGCTATAAGAATCAACTGCACGTCTAGCAGTGATACCATCACTGAGGGAAAAAGCAAACAGTATGGATGTTGAGATGCAAGAGTGATGACTTAATGGTGCGGTCAAGATTTTTGATTTTCTTCTTCAGTGATTTTCAGGCAGGATGGAGGAAGCTGAAGATAGCATTGCAGTGGTGGGCATAGGATGCAACTTTCCAGGCGGTAAGGCATCTAAATTTGGGAACTTAGTTTTAATGGGTTTTTTTGTGATGTTGCAATTCTTAATATTTCAGTGACAAATTCATGATTTACAGATTTCTCACCTTGTATACTTAGATACTTAAAAATGTACGGAAGCATATTGCTGCTATGCCAGAAAAAGAAAAAAGTTTCACATTATAACTTGAAACTTAAAACGTTATAATGTGAAACTTTTTATGCTGTAACATGAAACTCATATTTGAATGAGGAAACTGTGTGTGGAGAACAGAAAGGAATATGGCTAATTTACACAATTTGATTAAGTTGTACTTCATGCTTGGGTTGAGGAATTTTTTTTTGCACAGTTGATAGCTTGATTTCATCTTTTATATGGAGAGGCCGCATCCCATGGATAAACAAAGTAAGAAAAAGAGCCAAACATATAAAAAGATAAAAGATTTGGGGGAAAACCCATTTCAAAAATAAAAATTTCATTTTTACACATTGGCCGGCTAAAGATAAAGGAATGACCCTCCATCTTTGAAGGTCTGATCTCACTTTTTCTATCAGAGCAGTAAAATGTTCTTTATATAATGCTTTAAGAGGGTGATTGATTCTTATACCAAAGTAGTTAAAGCCAGTTTTAGAGAAATGAAAAGGAAGTTTTCCTTGGATGATCATTGACGCCGAACTGTTAACAGTAAAGCATTTACTTTTTGTGAATTTTAATTTATAACCAGAGAAACTGCCAAACTTTTGCAGTATATCTAATATTTCTTTATTTTTACATCTGTATTCAAAAGCGAAATAGGGGGATAAAAGGCACAGTTTGTAGGGTCCTTGCCAGGTTTTAACAAGAGTGAAATTGACGCTTGGGTCAACATTGGAGGCAAAGAGCCTGTAGAAACAGCGTCATCAAACATTTCCAAAAGAAGGGGGGGTTGTTTGCTTTAAAATGTTTTTAAAAATTCATTAGGGTATCCGTCAGGACCTGAGGATTTGCCATTTTGCATACTTTGGATAGAAATAGCCACTTCCTTCAATGTAAAAGGTTTGTCTAACTCCGGAGTTTTTAAGTTACTAAGAAAATTATTCATGGGTAATATGTCACTAGGAGTTTCTGATGTATAAAATTGGCATAGTAAGCTGAAAACGTATCATTAATGATAGCAAGGTCTGATGTTACATTTTGATAGGAATCTACAATTTGAGAAATCATACGCAACGCAGACTTACTTTTTATTTGATGAGCTAAGAGCCGGCTTGCCTTGTCCCCATATTCGTAGTGAGTACCGTGTGCACAGATCAACAGTTGTTCTGCTTTAGCGGTGGATAGAAAGTTAAACTCTGTCAGGAGGCCCAATAACTCTGGGGAAGGTGCCTTTGAGTGTTGTCGATCTCATTCTAAAATGGATTCTGTCAGTTCTTGTATTTTTAGCCTGCGTTATTTAACAGTTTGCGCAGAATAAGAAATAATTCAACCTCTAAGAACAGCTTTCAAAGTTTCCCAAAGCACTGAGGGAGATACTGCATCAGATTTATTCATTTCTAGAAAGTAATCAATGGACGTGGATATATAATCACAAAATGATATGTCTGATAGCAAAGAGGAATTTAGCCTCCACTGGGTGATAGCTGACGGCACAGACAGTTCTAGCAAGAGAGGTGCATGATCCAATAGCACAATGGCGTTATATTCTACGTTTTTTACCAAAGAAAGGAATGCCTTGTCAATTAAAAAATAATCTACTGCACGGTACACTTGCACTCACACTAACCAAATCATCGGACTTTAGGGGGCAAATGTGCTTGGGCACGGTATGATTGCCTAGTGTGAGTGTGCCCTAACAATAGGGTCCTTGCCTCCAAGTGCGTTTCTTGCAAGAATGTAATATCTGTCTTCAGTCCCTTTAAGAGTGAGAAAATCCTTGTACACTTTACTGGACCATTTAAAACCCTCACGTTCCATGATATCAGCCAATGATATCAACAGGCATATTACCAGAATCAGCCATTTGGGTTAATGTTGACAAAAATGCAAGTTAAGAATACGACTAACATATGTAAGTATTTTTCAATGAAAGTTATACTTACATAGCATATGTAAGTATCATTTTTCACCATAGCTTTGTGTTTGCAAATCAGGGGAATCACAGAACCAAAAAATGTTGAATACAAACACATACTGTACACACACATATACTAAATGTTTAATATTATTAAACTATTCTTTGTTTAGCCTTAAATTATTTAATATATCTTTCAAACAGGAAAAGGGCTTGAAAATTTCTGGAAGGTTTTGGTGAATGGGAGAAACTGTTCTGTGCCAATTTCCAAAGAGAGATTTGACTTAAAGAGGTGGTATGACCCGGACGACACCAAAGTGGGTAAATCCCGCACAGCCAAGGCTGCTCTCATTGATGGGTATGATCTTTAATCCTAACACATCGACATTAAGAAAATACAAATAACAATGTCAATATATATAAATTTTTTTTTAATTTTTTTTTTAATCAAAAATGATGCACAGCAAAAAAACAGCTCTTGAGCAGCTTTACATTTTGTTGTAGTTCCTTAAACAGACCAAGTAGTGTGTGAGGAAAGTCCAATATTCTTTCCTCTCATATTTACTGTGACCAGCACTTGATGTAATTATACTAGTGTACATTATGATTTATTTCTTAGTAAGTAAATTTAATCTTATTATTCTTTAATGTTTCCAGTTTCAATGAATTTGACCACAAGTTCTTCGGCATCACTGACAGTGAAGTGGAACAAATGGATCCTCAACAAAAACAGGTCCTTCAGTGTGTCTACTGGGCTTTAGAAAATGCAGGACTTCCTATGGAGAAGGCCAGTGGGACCAGGACGGGAGTGTTTTTAGGTAAGACATTTTTATATATTTGTATTATATTTTATATTTATATTTTATAATATTACTTATAAAGACTTTTAATTGACAAAAATGCAATTACTTAATGCTAGACCAAATTTTTATTGTTCCTTAAATAATTATTTGTTATATCGCTTTTTTTTTTTTTATCGCTTTGTTATATCGCTTTTATAACAGGCCTTATGAACAGAGAATATGAATCAAGTGCCTCACATGCGGACCCAAGGGTGATCAATCACTGGACTGGCACAGGGCTTGCTACGAGTATTGCAGCAAACAGAGTTTCCTACATCTTTAACTTCACTGGGCCCTCACTGTGCATCGACTGTGCCTGCTCGTCATCCCTTGTGGCTCTTCATCTTGCCTGTCAGTCCATTAAACAAGGTTTGTATTCTTAATTAAAGGTAATGATGGATCTTGAAATAAGAGATTTCAAAACACTGTACACATTCCCTCTTATCAGGAGATTGTGACATGGCTGTGTGTGGAGGCGTCAGCTGTATCATAGAGCCAAGAATCTTTGTTGCTCTCAGCAAGGCCAAGATGATTTCACCTGAAGGGACGAGCAAACCTTTCTCCAGCAGGGCAGATGGCTATGGTAGAGGAGAAGGCTGCGGTATTCTTCTCCTGAAGCCACTGAAAAAGGTCAGAATATGTAGAAGCGAATAAAAAGATGACAACTTCCTTTCCTCCTTCCTTTTTATTAACATCAAACCATATCAGATATTAGACCAATATCAATTTATAACTGATTGACTTAGTACAACTAATCCATTTGATATCTCTTTTAAACATTAATCCTACCTGTAAAAGGCAACTTGGTCATTCCTGTTAGCCATGTTTCTCTCAAATAACGCCTTACATGACTTGGACTGATCCCAATATTCATTACCAAAGTCTTTGTTGAGTCAACACTACATTTTGATAAAAAATAGTTATACAAATGATACTCTCATTGATTCATTTTAGTCTTGTTTTTGTTTTACAGGCTATACAAGACCATGACAACATCTGTGGTATCATCAGCAAAACAGCTGTCAACCAAGATGGTCACTCAGTAACGCCAATCACCAAACCCTCCATGACACAACAAGAGGAGCTGCTGCGAAGAATCTACTCTCAGTGCGACCTCACAAATGTCCAGTACATAGAGGCACATGGAACTGGGACCCCAGTTGGAGACCCGACAGAGGCACAAAGCATCTCAAACGTCATTGCTAAAGCCAGACCTCCTGGTACAAAGACATTGCGGATTGGCTCTGTGAAAGGTAACATTGGGCACACAGAATCTGCTGCTGGGGTGGCAGGACTCATTAAGGTCCTACTAATGATGAAGCATGAGACCATTGTTCCCTCAGTTTTCTACTCTGAAAAGACTGCCAGTGTGGATGCCAAAGCCCTGAACATCAAAGTTCCTAAGGAAGCAGAAAGGTGGGAAGCTTCTGGTGCTAGAATTGCAGGAGTGAACAACTTTGGTTTTGGGGGTACAAATGCCCATGCCATTGTCAAACAGTACAAACTGTCTCACACTGAGCAAAAGACTGACAGGAAGCAGGCAAAGTATTTTGTCATGTCAGCAAATTCACCAAAATCCCTCACTCTGATGATGGAAGACACAATAAACCAGCTAGACGCAGATTGCAAAATTGATCTAGATTCTCTGTTGTACACATCAGCTTGCAGGAGAAGCCACCAGAAACACAAATACAGGAAGGCCATTGAGGTTTCATCCATAGTTGATCTTAAAGAGAAGCTAAGTGCTGCCATTGGCAAAACATTTAGCCCATCCTACACAGGTCCAAGGTTAGTGTTTGT
The DNA here is from genome assembly GCF_027409825.1 of Scomber japonicus. Taxonomy (NCBI): domain Eukaryota; kingdom Metazoa; phylum Chordata; class Actinopteri; order Scombriformes; family Scombridae; genus Scomber; species Scomber japonicus. The sequence continues at coordinate 7,146,602 of NC_070598.1, forward strand.
CCTCTGTGGAAATGGTGTCACTTATCATGGCATGTGCAAGCAGCTACTCAAACATGAGCCTGTATTCAGAGGTAAGATCAAAGAGATTGCACAATTTTTCCAGAGGCTGAGTGCGCTGAACATCTTGGAGACACTTGAGAGCGAGTTTGAGAGTAGTGACTTCAAAAACCCAGATGTTGTCCAACCTCTCATCTTCGCTATCCAGGTTGGCATTACAACCCTACTCAGACACTGGGGTGTCAAGCCTGATGCAATACTGGGTCACTCTGTTGGTGAGGTTGCAGCCGCTCACTGCTCTGGCCTCTTGTCTCTTGAAGATGCAGTAAAGGTTATCTATTTCCGCAGCACTCTCCAGTCAAAAGTCACAGGGGGGAAAATGCTTGTAATCAGCAATATGGCTGTATCAGAGGTCGCTTCTCTTCTCCCTAAATACTCTGGCAGAATTTGCCTTGCTGCTTTCAACAGCCCACAGTCCTGCACCCTCTCAGGTGATGCAGATGCAATAAAACGCTTTCACATGGAGCTAAGCACCACAGCCAATAGTCAGAATCTGTTCCTCCGTGTTCTGGATGTCCCTGCTGCTTATCATAGCCACCTGATGGATCCAATTCTGCCAAAAATCAAGGAGACAATTGGTTCCTTACAAGTGAATGATCTCCACACAGAGTTGTTCTCAACAGTGACGGGCAAGGAAGCACATCAGAGTGATTTCTGCACAGGTGAATATTGGGCAAGAAACATTCGTGAACCAGTGGCTTTTGAGGAAGCTGTGAGGTCAGCAACCAAAGGAAAAAAGAACACAGTCTTTGTAGAGATTGGGCCAAGAAGAGCGCTACAGAGAAATATCATGGAATCTCTGGGTAATGACACAGCTGTTCTCGCTTCGGTACAGCCAGAGAAAGATAGAGAAACAATCATGTCAGTTGTTTCTAACCTGTTTGAGCTGGGCGTTAAAGTAGATTGGAATACATTCTACACAGGATACGAGACCATACCACTGCCTTTCCCAAAATATCAGTTTGACTGCTCAGACAAGGATGTTATCATCGGAGGAGCACAGAACCATACAGGGAGTAATCACCCTGTCCTCCGTCTGACTGGAAGTGAAAGCAACATTTTCAGCTGTGATCTGATGTCTGATTCTTCTTTCTACCTGAAAGAGCACAAAAACAACGACATACCCATCATCCCTGGGGCCTTCTATGCTGAGTTGGGTTTAGCCGCATTTATATCCAATGCCAAACCAAAAGTCCCCCTCAATTCACTACAGCTCAGTGTCAATTTTCACAGTCCATTTGTTTTGACCCAAAATTCACCAGAAATGAAGGTGAAATTAGAACAAACAGAGAAAGAAACTAGTTTTACAGTATTCTCCCCATCTGCAATGTATGCATCAGGCACAGTGGTTTCAAAGAAAGAGAGGCTGGTTGAGGAGCAGTCCATTTCACTAAACTCTATCTACAAAAGATGCACATCTGTCTTGGACCCTAAGCATTCTTATGAGTTTCTCGCTCTAGGAGGCTTTCAGTATGGAGATGTCTTCAAGACTAAAGGGGATGTGCACTATGGGGAAGATCTGAAAGAGGCGATTGCAGTTGTCACAGTTCCAGAGGAACTGCAGTCTCAGTTGCATGATTACTGCATTCATCCTGTAGTGCTGGATTATTTCATGCAGTTTCTCCAAGTCCCGGTCAAGGAACATTTTTTTGGTAGAAAAGGATTTCCTGCAAAAATTGGAAGTTTGACAGTCTTGGAACCCTTGCAAGAGGAGATGATTGCCTATCTGAGAGCAACTGATGTGGGTCTTAATCACTTTGAGGCCTGTGGCTGCTTTGCAGATAAAGAAGGCAGAGTATTGGTTGAGATTAAGCACGTGATAGTCAAGTACATTGACAGTCCTTATCGTGTGGTTGAGGAGTACTTCTACCATAATGACTTTATTGTCATCTCTGAAGGCATATCTGCTTCTCCTCCTACCGCCTTGGTCTTTTGCGATCATATAGGGATCTCTAAAGGCCTGCAGCAACATTTGGACTCAAGGTCTAGATACATTTCCTTCACACATGCAAAAGACATCTTGAGCTATGGGTTCCCTGCTCTGTTGGCAAACCTCAATATCACAGATATTGAGAAAAACTTTGATGAGGTCTTATTTTTGTGGGGCAAAGAAAACCTCACTTCACTGGCAGCAGATGTTGTCCTGCAGAATTTGGTGAGCTGCTGTGATATTTTCCGGCAAATAGTTCTCGAACTCAGGCGAATTCACTTCCCAAACTCCATCAGAGCGATAACCTACTGTTCATCTGACATCACATTAGACCACATAAATCCAGGTTTTGCCCTTGCTGGCATGACAAGATCATGCGCTGCAGAGATACCAGACCTTTCATTTCAGTTGATTGATATAAGCACTATCTCTGCTGAGGACATTGCAGCTCTCTCTCATGTCCTAAGATCATATCCTTGCAGCAAGTACCCAGAACTGGTGGTAAAAGATGGGCTGATTCTGAAACCTTCTATTGTGCGTACCCCACCTGAGATAACTAACAGCTCACAGGGCAGTTTTACCTCTAACATGTCTGAACCCTGCATCTTTCAGACAGCTGACGCACATAAGATGACTCAGCTGAGTGCCATTCATTTTAACGAGAGGGACCAGCCAATCAGTGATGGATCAGTTGAAATTCGGCCCACTAAGATATGTGTTCAGTCTTCAGATTACTTCCCTGTCAGTGCCTCACACCTGAGATTTGGCCAGACACTATATTGGGACAAACACTCATTACAGAAACACAGGCTACTGATTCTTGATTTCAGTGGTACTATTACAGCAGTTGGAAAACATGTCAAGAAGTTGAAAGTGGGAGACCAAGTTGCTTGCTGTTATCCTGTGGTGGCAGCCAGCAAAGTCAAAGTCCCAGAGGATGTGTGCTACAGTACCAAACGCTTCCCTTGCCTTAAAAATACACCCTGTGTTTCCTATTTTGTGCTAGCATGGGAAATCCTGCATCGAGCTTTGCCTAGAGCCAAACATCATCTAGGAATCATATCCTCTGTGCCTGACTCTGCTCTGATGAAAGTCTTGGCACTCACTTTTCATAAGTCTGGTTGGAAGGTGATTGTGAGAACACAACGCAATGGCTCTTTTGTAGATGTCAATCAGTTGGACACATTTGTTGTCCTGCCTCCATTTGATGAATCCCTGATTGCTAAAATCTGCAACTTTCCTGGTGTTAAACACGTTGTCATCATCTCTGAATCTCAGACGCCATCTCTGCTTGATCAGGATGTATTCCAAAGTGTAAAGGAAAGTGTTCATGTGCAGACAATTCACATGCCAGTCATTTTGCAAAAGGGATCCTTGAGTGCACAAAGGCCATACATTTATCAATGGCTCAAGTCCTTGAACTTGAGCAGGGAATTTTCTCTTGAGAGCTTTATCTTTCAGAATATGAAATCTGAAAACATCCTTCATTCAGAGGAGCCAGAATCATACTTCAACTCAAGGAAACTGGCTGTTGTGGCTCTAGAAAAAGGTCTCAGGAATACATCTGACATTCCACTACTGCCAACAAAAAAACAGCTTTTCCAAAAGAAAGCAGTGTACATTGTGTCAGGTGGTCTCTCTGGTCTGGGCTTTGAAACGGTCAAATTCATCTCACAAAGAGGGGGTGAGTACGTTGTAATACTCTCCAGGAGCAAGCCCAATCCAGATGTGCAAAAAGAGATAGGCGAGGTGGAGAAGCTGTGTGGGAACTGCATCACTACCATGCAGTGTGACGTATCTGTCTCTGAGCATGTGCACAAGGTCATCAGTGACATCAACTTGAAATTCCCTGGTTGTCCAATCAGAGGAGTGTTTCACAGTGCAGTGGTCTTGCATGATGGGGTGATTGAGGTCCTTAACAGATCTCTGTATGAGAAAGTTTTCAAACCCAAAGTAAATGGTGTACTTAATTTGCACCATGCAACACTGAGCTGTCAGTTAGATTACTTTGTGTGTTACTCCTCCATCTCGGCTTTTCTTGGAAATATAACACAAACTAACTATGCTGCTGCCAATACATTCCTCGACTTGTTCTGTCAGTACAGGCGCCATCTCGGGCTGCCAGCACAATCTATCAACTGGGGAGCTCTGAACCTGGGGCTCCTTCTGAACAAGGACCAAATCCAGCGTTTTCTGGAGGCAAGAGGCATGCTGGTGATGAATGTGGTTGATATTATTCAAAGTCTGCAGCAATGCCTTGTGCTCAACCGACCCCAACAGGCTGTTTGCAGGTTTCACTTCAAAAACCTCAGATTCACCATCCACTCTCAAAATCCGGCCTTGACCATGCGCCTGACCCCAATAGTAACGGAAGCTTTAATAAGGTTAAAAGAGACAGATTCTCCAACTAAACAAACCATCTCTGTCTCACCAAAAGACTATGTTGTCTCACTGCTTACTGAGACTATTGGCGTGGACAAGAATGAGGTGAAAGACGAATCACTTCTTTCATCCATAGGCATTGACTCCATGCAGGCCATGACTCTGCAAAATCTCATCTTTCAAGGGAGAGGTGTGAATGTGCCTTTGGTGATGTTGATGGATCCCAATGCCACGCTGTCCACAGTAGTAGCTTTACTGGGTGAAACACCTGGAGACGAAAATGTCAGCGATAACCAAGAGTCCCTTCCAACTGACAACGTCATTAAAGGTCGTCTTTCAACCAGATTATAAAACTGTCAATGCAGAGATTGGAGAAAAACAGCATTGGTTAGCATTTTTTTATGTGTGTTTGACTTTGGATATTGTTTGGTTTATTCTGGCACTGCAGTTTTACATGATGACATTTTTGTAAACACACATTACTTATGGTTTCTCTTGAATTTAAATTAATGTTTTACATCACAGTTTTACTCCTTCCTTTCCTTACCTAAAACTGTCAAATGCAGATATTAGAGAAATATAAACAGCCTTGATCAGCAGAAGAAAATGCTGGACTAGTTGTAGATTTTGCCAGTGAATTCAATTGTAAGATGTTAATTCCATTAATCGATCTAGTTTTTTTTGTATGTTTGTTCTTCATTATTTCGTTTTTTTATGTGTGTTTGGCTTTGGATATTGTTTTGGTTAATTCTAGCACTGCAGTTTTACATGGTTCTCCATTTTTGTAAACACACATTACTTACTTTTTACTCAATTTTTCGTATGTTTGTTCTTCATTATTTCATTTTTTTATGTGTGTTTGGCTTTGGATATTGTTTGGTTTATTCTGGCACTGCAGTTTTACATGGTTCTCCATTTTTGTAAACACACATTACTTATATTTTCTCTTAAATTTAAATTAATGTTTTACATCACAGTTTTACTCTTTCCTTTCCTTACCTAAAACTGTCAAATGCAGATATTAGAGAAATATAAACAGCCTTGGTTAGCAGAAGAAAATGTTGGACTAGTTGTAGATTTTGCCAGTGAATTCAATTGTAAGATGTTAATTCCATGCATCGATCTAGTTTTTTGTATGTTTGGTTTTTTTTTTTTATGTTAGGCTTTGGATATTGTTTTGGTTTATTCTGGCACTGCAGTTTTACTGCTTACTTATCGTTTGTTGTTTATGATAAAAACATGAAATCACTCAGCATTACAATTCTTTATCAAATATTATTTGAATAGTGAATACTTTATGTAAAGTATGTACAATGTCATAGTATGTCATAGTCAGTTCTTATCAATGCAAGCTCATTAATTGTGATTATCAACTGTATGATGATGATGGAATAAAGCATACAGTATTCTCCATAAATATTTAATTGTTGTTTGCTGTTTGGACTGCTAATTTCTCACATTATATGTTCTCCTATATGATATTGCCACCACAAGAAAAGACATAACTGGAAGCCGATTCAGTAATCTACTACAATAGTGTTTACACCAATGTTTTACTACTAAAGCAAAACAGCAATTCCTCCTCTCAGTCAGTAAATTATTTGGTTTTCTGAAGTATTTTACGATGCAAATATTTGGTACAGTAAAACAACTTTCCAGTTTCCAGTTTCTCTATTAACAAATGCTCTTTCATGCAGATTAATTTTATTGTGGCTTGAGTGTCAAGACTAACTTCAAATTTCCACAGTCATTTCAGTATCTGCTGGTATTTGCTGGTGTGATCATTCTGCCTTATACCAAATATACTTCAGTCCTCAGAAACAGTACAAAACAAATATATACAGCTTCAAAAATCCAATGGAATAATAATACATTTTATTTGGAATCATATGACTGTATATAAACCTAAAAAGTGTATATACTCCTACACCTCTGCAGAAGGGTTGCTATGTACAGATGCTCTACCATTAACCAACATAATACCCGATAATATGCACAACATACAATAACAACAAGAAAATGTGAAAATGTAATCACCACAGTGGAAATACAATTACAGTGGAGTTTAGTACACCTATGTTATACAAGACTTTGGATACAAACAATACTTGTCTTGTCTAGTATTCTCTTCAGATGATTTGTTGGTAACTATAAAAAGATAAAATAATACCAGCCTTATCCTAAATCCCATCTTATTCCATGATTTGATGAACTCTTAGCATATCCAGTGTAACTAGAGCACACTGATGATCACACACTTATTGTACAGATCTTGTACTTATAACTTCTCAGTAACATGAATATATACACATTACAATATAAATATATTTCTAAAAAAAACAGAAACATACTGCAATAAAAAATATATGACTGAGCCAAGATGTCAGAGGTAAGATAACTATAAAATATTATTGTAATATAAAAAAGATATAAAGAACATTCTGCTAAAATGTCAATCAATTAGTCTCCTATAAGAACAATATCATCACAAAAAACTGTCTGTCATTTTTCAAGGTATTTTTTGATGCATCACATTAAATTACCCATCATTCATTACATAAGTTGTCAAAGTGGCCAGTGTGCAGTTGGGGTCCAATATTCGAACCAAAGGTATATTCACGCCAGTCTCTTGGAAAATTTTGTTCTGTAGAGTCATGGCCAACATCGAGTCGATCCCCAGTGCATAGAGAGTGGCATCATCATACAGCTCATCTACACTTACATTGCTTATGTCACTGACAATTGTTCTCACACTTTCATGTGTAGAGGACAAATGCTGAACCGTGGGTTCATTGCTTATGTCTTTTTTAAGCTCAACTTCCACTAAAGCTGACAGTCGTTCTCTGAGAGACGCATTTTGTGAAAGAACATGATCATTAAGATTCTTGAAGTTGAACTTGCAAATTACTTGCTGAGGTCTGTTCAACAGGAGACACATTTTGAGTGCCTCATGAACCTCACACACATCCATTATCATCATCCCTTTTGCCTCCAGGAACTTTTGGAAATGGTGTTTGTTCAACAGGAGACCAAGGTTCAAAGGACCCCAGTTGATGGACTGGCCAGCAAGCCCAAGGTTCCTCCGATAATGACAGAATGTGTCGAGGAATGAATTGGCTGCTGCATAGTTACATTGTGAGGCATTACCAATAAATGAAGAGATGGAAGAGTAGCACACAAAGAAGTCGAGTTTCTTATGAAGTGTTGCATAGTGAAGGTTTAAAGCCCCGCTCACTTTGGGCTGCAGAACCTTTCTGAAGAGGGTCTGATCAAGGGTCTCAATCAATGCATCATGTAACACTGCAGCACTGTGAAACACTCCTTTGATTGGACAGGAAGAGAATCTTTTTTCAATCTCTGAAATTGCCTCCACCACCTGCATCGACACAGAAACATCACACTGGACATTCATGATAGCAACCCCGTATCTTTTCTGGAGGAGATCCATTTCAAATTGCATTTCATCTGTCAGAATACTTCTGGACAATGTTGCAATACAATCTCCGCCATTACGAGCAATGAACTTTACTGTCTCAAGTCCCAAACCTGTGAGCCCTCCAGTAACAACATAAACACAGCTTTTCTTAAATGGTTGTTTGGGCCTGGTAAGCAAAGGGATATCTGACACTGGACAATCGGATTCTGCATGCTCTAAAACCACTTGCTGCACTGTCTTTGTGGTAAAATACGATAAGTACTCAGCATCTGCATCAGTGGGAGGTCCTTCTGTGCTTGATATTTGAAATGTCTCCCTTTTCAGGGGCAGAGATGCTGTATCAAGGCCTAATGACAGTAGCCAGTTAAAGACATTCCTTTTTTGTCCTAGTAGATTGGGTCTCTGAAGAACTTCAGCCACATCAAGTTTATGCACATGCACAATGTCACTCTTGGGTGCAAACATATTTGCTGAGAATGAAGATGACAATTGAGTACTACACACAAAAATAATATGTCTCTCATGGCCGTCACTGTCATGTATTTCCTGCCAAGACTGATCAAATGGAGGCAGAATAACAAATGCACAATACGAATCAAAATTTTGAGATTCTCTTCTGAAATGGGGCAGGCAGGACACGTTCCACCCTGACCTGTTTGCTGTCACAGCCAAAACTTTTAACAGAGCAGAGGCTGAGTTCAAAGTGATAATAACCAATTTTCTGTGCTGTGGTTTTACTATAAGAAGCATTCTCTTCAGGATCTCCCATGCCAGTATGAAGTAAGACATGCATGGTGTCTCTTTCAGGAATGGGAGTCTCTTTGTGCTGTGACATGCAGCTTCGGGTACTATAACCTTCCCAGTGGCAGCCACTGGATAACATGAAGCAATATGGTCTCCCACTCTTAGATTACGTACATCTTTCCCAACAGCTGTGACAATGCCACTAAAATCTAAAGCCAGAAGCTTGTGATTGTGTGATGCATGCTTGTTCCAATACAACGTCTTGTCAAAATTCAGATGTGAAAGGGTGACAGGGAAGTAATCAGATGAATGTACACATACATTGGTTAGCTGAACCTCAACTGATCTCTCTAGGACAGGATTGTCATTTGTGTCAGATGGGATAGCGGACAAGCTTGTCATTCTGTATGGAGTAGTGGTCTGCAGGACAAAATTCCTCAGATACACAGAGTGCATATCACCCTCAGATGAAAACCTGTTCTTTACGGGGGTTTGTTCTATTCTTGTTGCTGATACCTGTCCTTTGCTGACCATGACCTCTTGTTGTTTGCAAGTGTTTATTACACGAACCAGTGTTTGAATGTCCTCACTCGTCACAGAAGCAAGGTCAATTAGCTGAAAAGAGAGATCCACCATTTCTGCTGCACAAGCCCTTGTCATACCAGACAGTACAAAACCAGGACTGATACGGTTCACAGTCATTTCTGTTGATCTATAGGTTATGACATGGACAGTGTAAGGGCGTTTGCTCTCTTTCAAGGCTAAAACAACCTGTCGAAATAGTTCACAGCAAGTCACCAAGCATTCCAGCATCTTTTCAGATGATAAGTGACTGATGTCTTCTACAGCCCAAATGAAGAGAACGTCTTTCACATTAGTGTTTAGAGACTGAAACACTAAATCTTGAATTTGGTTTGACATCAAATGTAGTCTGCTCTCCACAGTGGTTGACTCTGGGTGCATGTATGGCCTAAGTGCTTTAGCAATGCCCAGTTTGTCTTCGAAAACTAATGCCTTTATTTTCAAGTTGAATTCTGTCTTGTCAGGGATTGCAATCATTTCATTATGGAAGAACACTGAATGAGGAACATTTGAGCAACTGCTCAAAAATGTGATCCTCACCCCCTTAAGTTCCACCAATACTTTTCCCTCTGTGGTGGAAAAGCAACCACATACATCAAGGAAGTCTGGAGTTTCTTGAGTGGCTCGTAAGTACATGACCATTTCGTCGTGTAGTGGTCCTGATATGGTGACACTACCAATAGCTGAGGGGAATCCTTGCTTGGCTGTTAGCTGTCCGATAGCTACTACTGCAGTCATTTGCAGGAAATAGTCCAGTAACACAGGGTGGACAAAAAAGTCATGGAGGTGTTTTAGAAGTTCTCTGGGTACTTTAATTGTTGTCATGGCTTCCTTAAATTCATCTCCAAAACACACATCATCAAGCTGTCTGAAGACAGCACCATACTCAAATCCTGCCTGAGAAAGAATGGAATAAATCTCTTCTCTTTTCATATTCAATTTGCACCTTTGGGAGATCATGTCAAGACAAATGATTGACTCCTCGAACACTGGTTGTCCCTCTGTACATGTGTAGGTGCCAGAGGCATGTGTGGCCACAGGCGACTGTATTTTGAATGAAGCTTCATTCTCAAGTGTCACTTTCAGCTGATGACAGTTAGAGCTGAGTGTAAACAGACTCTGAAATTTCACACTGAGCTGGAGCAAGGAGACAGGCTTCTTTGGCTTTAAACTTGCCATTACTGAGGCATAAGCTAGTTCAACATAGAGCGTGCCTGGCACAATGGAAACGCCATTGTTTTTATGCTCCCAAAGATATGGTACAGACTCTAATGAGAGGTTGCACATGTACTCTTTGTTTTCCCTCTTTATTTGGGATATGAGCATATGGGGAGAAAAAGTAGATGCTTCATCACCTTTTCTAACAGCTTCAAAACACAATTCTTTCTTTGTGTTGTCGAACTGATAGATTGGGAGGGCTGTAGGCAATGTCTTGCAACCTCTGTAGAGCTCATGCCAGTGCACACTGTTGCCCAGTTCAAATAGTTTTGCCATTGTAGACAATATTGTTTCATACTCTTTCTCTGCCTGGACAGAGGGAAGAACTATTGAGTCATTTCCCACAGTCTCATGTATGTTCCTATGGAGAGCTCTGCGAGGTCCAATTTCCACAAAGACCACGTTTCTTCTTGATTGCGTGTCTTTGGTGGCAGCATGCAATGCTTGTTCAAATAAAACTGGTTCTCGGATATTTTTTGCCCAGTACCTGCCTGTGCTAAAGTCACCATCTAAATATCTGTCTCCAGTCACTGTTGAATAAAGTTTGCACGTCAGGTTGTTGACTTCCAAACCATCTAGGCTTCTCTCAATGTCATCTACTATAGGATCCATCATATGGCTATGATATGCTGCTGGAACATCTAAGACAAGGAGGAAGATATTCTCAGCTGTGAACATAATCTTCAGCCTTTCACGGAGGATGCCTATAGCATCTGCATCTCCTGACAGGGTGCACGACAGAGGGCTATTGAAAGCAGCTATGCAAATTTTTCCAGAGAGGACTTGAAGGATTTTTAATACCTTTTCCACAGCCACATTACTGACCACAAGCATTTTCCCTCCTGTGACCTTACTTTGGAGAGTACTGCGGTGGTACAACACTTTAACAGCATCCTCAAGAGACAAGAGGCCAGAACAGTGAGCTGCAGCAACCTCACCCACAGAGTGACCGAGTACAGCGTCAGGTTTGACACCCCAGTGCTTTAGGACAGTAGCAATGCCAACCTGAACAGCAAAAAGAAGAGGCTGGACAACATCTGGCTTACTGAAATCATCATTATCATAGTCACCAGCAAGCCATCGGCTGATGCTGATACTTTTATGACTGTGGAAGAGATTCTCAACTTCTTTGATTTTATCTCTGAAAACAGGAACCTCTCTAAACAGCTGTTTGCACATACTTCTGTAGGCAACCCCATTTCCACAAAACACAAACACTACCTGGAGGTCGGACTTTGTTGGCTCAATTTTTGTTTTCAGTGCGGACATTAGCTGATGCTGTAAATCTGGTATAGAAGAGGTTAGGAAGGTCTTCCTATATTTGTGTTTGTTATGACTCCTTCTGCATGCTGAGGTGTACGACAATGCCTGTAAATCAACTGTTTGATCGCTGCAAAGTCTTTGGTGGGTATCAGTGATGGATAGGATTAATGATTTCTCTGAGGCTGCAGATATTACAAAGACTTTTGGACAGCCTTTTGAGATCTCTGTAGGATCTGCAGTCTGTCTGTACTCTCTAACAATCACATGTGCATTTGTGCCTCCAAATCCAAAGCTGTTGATGCCACCTACCCTCTGAAACGATGCATTTGTCTTCCACCTTTCAGCTTTAGTCGGAATACTTAAACTCAGAGTTTTTACATCTACACTTGAACAGTCTTCAGTGTAGAAAACTGAGGGAACTATGGTTTCATGCTTCATCATTAAGAGGACCTTAATGAGTCCTGCCACCCCAGCGGCAGATTCTGTGTGTCCAATGTTACCCTTCACAGAGCCAATCCGCAGTCTTTCTGCACCAGGAGGTCTGGCTTTAGTAATGACGTTTGAGATGCTTCCTGCCTCTGTCGGGTCTCCAACTGGGGTCCCAGTCCCATGTGCCTCTATGTACTGGACATTTGCGAGGTCACACTCTGAGTAGATACTCCGCAGCAGCTCCTCTTGTTGAACCATGGAGGGTTTAGTGATTGGGGTAACAGAGTGTCCATCTTGATTTACGGCTGTTTTGCTGATGATACCCCAAACTTTGTTGCAGTCTTGTATAGCCTTTGTGTAAAAATGCATACCATGAGCAAGCTAGCTATTAACCCCATTGCATGCATGTATTTAATGATATGAAATGACTGTAAGAATAAAGACAATAATGTTCTCACCTTTTTCAGTGGCTTCAGGAGAACAACCCCACAACCCTCTCCTCTACCATAGCCATCTGCCTTACTGGAAAAAGGTTTGCTGGTCCCCTCAGGTGAAATCATCTTCGCCTTACTGAGAGCAACAAACACTCTTGGCTCTATGATGCAGCTGACACCTCCACACAAAGCCATCTCACAGTCTCCTGGTTGAGAAAGAGGTAATGAAATTAGGAACATTTAAAAATCATGCAATACATAACTTGCTTTTAGGTGAGTAGAACTACTTGCCTTGCTTTATAGCCTGGCAGGCAATATGTAGGGTCACCAAGGAAGAGGAACAGGCACTGTCAATGGCAAAAGAGGGACCAGTGAGATTAAAGCTGAAGGAAATTCTATTGGCAGCAACACTCATGGCTGTTCCAGTGCCATGGTAATGATTTATTGTGGTATGGCTGTTGCTTCGAAGCATCTCGTAATCCCTGTTCATAAGACCTGCAACACAAAAATTTAAAGCAGTTTAGGTTACAATCGACGCATTTTTTAATTGTGCTATGAACTTTTTAACCCTTACATACTGTTCATATTCTGATTCATTATGAGTCTCCAACCAATTCACATTCATAAATCATTCAATCAGTCCTTAATAAAGGTTTGATTCATCTTATGGGAAAAAAGACATTCACAATCACTAGAGAACATTTTATAAAATATGATGAATAAAACATGTTAGAGTGCTGATCTTTTTAAATAAACATACCAATTTGGACATTTGCATATATAAAATGTATATCAGCTGCACAAAAGAAAAAAAAATAAGCATCTTATTTCCATCTTTGTATACTATGGGTCACATTAGGAAATGTCTGGCTAATGTCTGGCTGTGTATAGGGTGTTTATACAGAAAAATGGGTCAAATTTGACCCCAAACAGCATGTAAGGCATTATTTAATGATAGTCACCTATATAAACTCCAGTTCTGCTTCCACTGATGCACTCCATTGGCATCCCGGCATCTTCTAATGCCCTGTATGTGCACTGAAGGAGAAGTTTCTGCTGAGGATCCATGAAATCTGCCTCTGCTTCAGTAATGCCAAAAAACTTGTGATCAAACTCATTAAACCTAGAATATAGAAACAGCAGATGAATCATAGTGTAAACATATATCAAGACAGGAAAGGATACTTCATGTGTCTTAACAGATATAATGCTTACCCATCTATAAGAGCAGCTTTGGTTGTCTGTATCTTTCCAGCTTTGCTATCATCAGGGTCGTACCAGAAAGTTGTGTCAAACCTTTCTGCTGGAATATCTACTACACAGTTTTTTCCCTCCAATAAAACCCTCCAGAACTTGTCCAAACCTTCACCTAAAAGATAATAGGTCACATTAACTATAATATCCTTAAATTAAGTCAAACACAGCAATACAGAAACATTCAAAATCTTTATCTCTAAATTAAGTCATACCTCCAGGGAAATTGCATCCAATCCCAATTACAGCTATGTCATCCTCTGCCTCCTCCATTGTTCCTCGATTGCTTTATTCTAAAAGCCAAAGTGAAGTTTCAAGCTTCTCCATAATGAAGCTTCATGTTGAGTCCTGGGTGATCTCTCTCAGAAATAGTGCTGCAGTACTCACACAACCCTTTATAAACTCTGTTCTAAGTGTCAATGAAAAGGGACAAGATGAGATAACAATGGCCTGGCTTGTTGCATCTCAGTTGGCTTCATCCAGAACTAAATACACTAATTGTAGGTTTAAATAATTAAAAGGAAGCAGTAAATAAGCTTTTGTTCTTGTTTGTTGACAAAAGGCTGCAGTGTGCTCTAAGTATCCTCACTGTCAGATATAGAAGTCATTCTTCTGCAACCTTTGGCCACATTGGCTCTAATAAGAAATAGTATTTGTTTTAATGCATATATTTTTCTCAACATGGCATCATTATGGATGTGATCAATTGTTTAATGTGATAAAGACACAAGGATAACACAAAAAGATAAGCTATTTTTGTAGATAAAGTACCGTAAATTCCAGACAACAGAGCGCACCTGATTAAAAGCCGCATGCTCTAATTTTAGAAAGAAAATTAATTAATTATTATTTATTAATAGACTGACACGTTTCGGTTTGTGGCCTTCAGCAGGGTCAGTGACCCATGACCCCAAGCCGAAACGCGTTAGTCTATTAATAAAGTTCTCCTACTGTATACCACAAGTGTTCCTGGAGCTTTGACTTTCAGTATACAACAATATGATTTATGCCTACAATAGTCATTTGAATGATGATAAATCTGTTCGAACCAACATTTTTATATGAAAAATAGCAACAAAAAAAAGAAAGGTGTTAATCGAAGTGACAAACCCTCAGAGAATTATCACTAAACTTTGTGGTTCCCCTCACTTTTCTTAACATTTTAGCCTCTTTTTGACTTTTATTTAATTTTACTGTCATCATTTTATGATTTGTGATCTATCATCACTCTTGTAAAACTTGTTTCCAGCAAGCAGCTGATTTTAACAAAAAAAGCTCTGCTGAAACCACTGTTACCTACCCTGCACCACAAAATCAGGAAGTAGCTGGTGAACTTTGTGGAGCATTCAGCAGGTCATTGTAAGAGCCAAATATTTTATTCAGGAGTTGACCAATTAAGACTAATCTAACAGGACTAACATGACACTGAATATTGGACTTACATCATTCATATGACCACATATTCATGAGTAAGAGTAACCTTTATTTGAGCTTCAAGATGACCATTGTACAAAGGGACAAACAGAAGCACAAAAATCAATCCTTAAACACGCTCACAGTATATACACATTTCCCCTTATTTGTCTGTTACAGGTGAGCATAGAATAGGACATGAGGGCCTATCACTAATTCAAGAAAAAGAGGACATACCTTTGGGCACTTAAATAAATAAGAACAAAACAAAATAGATGGTCGATGCAACTTAAATACATCATGTAGAGTAAATGACTACGTTTTCAACACAGTTATCATCACCTGTACCTTGCTACAACCAAATGGTACATTCTAGATTGAGGTACTTTAAGGTACTATGGTGTACAATTTTAGGTGAAATACGTCAATGACAAACAAGACAAATAAACAAACTCATCAGTCATCTTAACCTTTGATGTCTGTTGAATTAATTTGCCGTATATAATCTTGCTAAGAAACCCAATATGACTCTGATGTATGAAACTACTACAGAAGTCATTTGTCTTGATAGTAAAGAACAATCTTTGTGAACTGCAGTACACAAATTTGTGGAGGGAAAGTTTTTATTATTATAGATATCCAATTAAACTTTGAAGTGCTCTAAAAAAAATTGCTGTGAAACTGAACGTCTGAAAAATTTAAAAATAAAAATTGTATATAAGGGGTGAAACACAATTTCAGTGTCATCTTCATATTAATAAGAGGGATACAAACAAATGAAATACAAGGCCTCCAAAAGGCCTGTGCTCGATTGCACAGCTTCATATATATATGTACATGATATAAGAGTCTAAAATGTCTCCTGAGGTATCTAGTGGTCCAGTGATTTTCCCTCGAGCACTGTCTGGATCTCCTTGGCATCCAGAGTTTCATATGTCAGCAGTGCATCAGCGAGCTTCTTGTGCTCATTACTGTAGGTCTTCAGGATACCTCTAGCACGCTCATATGAGTCCTGGATGGAAGAGAAAGATTGGTGAATCATTAGTTTAAAAACAAAGAAAAGCAGGAGAAGTTTTAAACATGTCTAAATGTATCTGTAAATCTTAAAGCTCACCTTTAGTAAAGCCCTGACTTCTTGTTCGATGGCAGCTTGTGTCTCAGGGCTCTGCTTGGTAACATCTCCGTAGGTCATGACACCGAGCTGCGGGGGGGGGGGGGGGCAAAAAAACTGTCATATCCTCAGGTCGAATTAACAATAGAGCTTTTCATATATTAGCTGATTATAATTAGCGAGAACCACAATGGGCGGCCATTGGGTATATGTGTGTCATTGTCTTGAGGACAATGAATTATTGTATGTCTAATAATGGTATAGGATTACAGGTTTTCCTTCCAACTAAACAATGAATCAGTTAATGAACTTTACGTGCAATATCTCCCTTCTGCATCAGTCACTTCCACAACCGTAAAATACCTTGCTGCAAACTCACTGCACCACCTCATGTTCACCTTTGCTGGTATTTTTTAAAGGCTTTTATCATTTTGTGTACTTGTGTGTGGTTTTATAATTGCTTTACTTCATGTTTCTGAAACTTTCTTAATATATTAGCTAAGGACAATTTAGTCTGCAAGTACACTGCAAGTACGGTACAAAGAATGACAAAGACCTGTTTTCTTTTGGTTGTAATAAAAACCATCAAGACCTTACACTTACAAGGCTCATAATTAAAAACAAATGTGAAAAGTACTCTACATTGATAAGAATGTGCTCAATTGCTCAGAATAAGAAATTTCCATGTACAGTAGAAACATTTAAATGTACATTTTACACTTGGTTTTGTGCAAATGTTTTGTTTTATATAATGTAAATGTAAACAAAGGTGCAGTAAGTTGAGTCTGAAAGTGTCTGTCTTCATAAACTCATAAGAAAGACCCCTACAGCAACGCATACAGTAAGCTCAAGCTCAAGAACAGCACAGTTTAGGGCAAAACTTTTTTCTTCTATGCGAGTGTTAAGAACAAAATGTTCTGTCTACAGCCACATAAATTAAAAGTTTACCTTATCACTCATGCCGAATCTGGTCACCATCATTTTTGCTATTCTGGTTGCGCCATCAAAGTCACTGGATGCTCCTAAAATGAACATTACAAGAAGATTAAAACTGGTTTAAAACAAGAAACCAAAGCATGAAGTTCATATTATCAACATATTCAGTATACTACAGTCTGTAGAAAAGTAATGAATAAATATAACTGCAAACAAGGATAAAGACTTTGTTACTGTACAATGAAAGGAATGGAAATTACGTTTGTATCCCCAGAACACTTATGTGTAAAAAAACCTTTTAAAACCACACAATAGCTAAATCTGTTATGGCCATGTTTCAGTCCTCTGTTGTCTTTACGTCACACCTGTGGTGATGTGGTCATCTCCGAAGATGAGCTCTTCTGCTACTCTACCGCCCATACTGACATCCATCTGAGCCAGCAGTTGGGCTCGTGTCTCACTCCAGCGGTCATTCTCGGGGAGCATGGACACCTGGAGGAAAGAGGCGAGGAGAGTGCTGATGAGTTTAAGTTTAAGGGCCTGGTTACAAAAAGAGACAAAGACAGTACTGGTAGGAGTGTGAGATATACCACAAAGCAACAGCAAATACTCACATGGCCAAGAGTTGGTCCTCTAGGCATGATGGTGGCCTTATTGATAGGCATTGCATCTTTGGTGTAAAAAGCAACAATAGCATGGCCGGACTCATGGTAGGCTGTGATGGTCTTATTCTTCTTGTCAATTTCAACACTCTTCCTCTCAGGGCCTGCAAGAAAGGACAAAATAGAAGGATTGTGATTAAAACTTAGCTCCCATTGTCATTTTCCCTGTCTGTTAACTGAACTGTAGCTAGATGATCTGTCTCATTAGATGTTACGTGAGTGCTGCAGAGCAGATCTGAGCGCTGTGTATATTCACCCATGAGGATCTTGTCCTTGGCAAACTCCAGGTCCTTCATTGTGACCATCTCTTTCTCGTCCACAGCCGCCTTCAAGGCTGCCTGGTTGACCAGGTTCTCAAGCTCAGCCCCAGAGAAGCCAACTGTGCCCCGGGCAATAATCTCAGCTTCTACGGCTGTAGGAGAACAAACACAATAGAAAATGCCTTCTTTATAAAGGTGATCAGTGGTCAAGAGACAACAGTGTCCTTTACATAAAAGGAGAACAAAGGTATTTCCTCAGGCTTCAACTGATAAAAGAGAGCTGCCGTTTCTGGAAAATGTGCAGGATTTTCTAACTATATCACGAGTGTGCAATTTTAATAAAATAGTTAAATAAATAAATTATAAAGATCTGCTTTGTACTTTCATTGAGGACACTTTATTGGGAAGTGCCTTACTGTAGCACCCTTGACCATTACATAAAACTAAAGGAATAGTTCAACATTTTTGGGGAAATGTGTTTATTTGCTCTCTTGTCCAGAGTAGGGGGGCAGCTTGGCACAAACACCAGAAATAGGCGGGAAAACACAATCGACACACAAGAATGAAAGTTAAAAATGTTGTTAAAATTAATTATTTAAACTTTTGAGCGCTTACCAGTGTCCACTTTAATTTTGGAGAGGTACAAGTTGAGAATTTCTGTGCGTCCTTTCACATCTGGACGAGGGACCGTCACCTGCATGTCAAACCTCCCGGGTCTGATCAGAGCACTGAAAAGTAGTAACAGCGTAGTAGTATTTAATATTCATTGCATTCACTTGTTGGTGAAAAAAAAAATACTGCTCCAAAACCCAAAATGCTGAATAAAAATTGAATGGAGAAAAGGTGACACAATTTTTAGTAACTTCTGAAATGTAAACATACTTATCCAAAGCCTCTGCAAAGTTTGTAGCACCAATGACGATGACGCCCTCATTTGGTTTAAACCTGTAAAATACCAAAAGATTAGAAAAGTAAGGAGATAGACTACAAGATTCTTGATTGATACAGAGCTGTTTAAAATTGAATCATATTTAAAGTGGTGATGGTGTTTTAAGAAAACTGACCCATCCATTTCAGCCAGCAGCTGGTTGATGGTTTGTCTGGAGTAAGGATGCATAGGAGACTCAATTCTCTTTCCACCAACACTGTCCAACTCATCAATGAAGATCACACAGGGGGCGTTAGCTTTTGCCTCTTCTGCAAACCAGAAATAAGGCGAAGATTATTGTTGTGTGGATGCATCCTGAGCTGGTTACACTTCACTGCAATAAAACAATGAGGGAAGTTTGGAGATTCTTTGACATGGCAAACTTACTGAAGAGATTCCTGATGCGGCTTGCACCCACACCCACAAACATCTCATCAAACTCTGATCCGGAGGCGTAGTAGAAAGGCACATCAGCCTCCCCAGCCACGGCTCGTGCTAACAGAGTCTTTCCTGTGCCCGGTGGACCAACAAGGAGGACCCCTGAGAGGATGACAGGTTTGTTACAGAGGGTACTTTGTTAAGCTAGTTCAATAAAACAGAAAACAATTTGATAAATACTACTGTAGTACCTTTAGGAAGCTTTCCACCCAGAACGGTAAACTTCTGGGGGTTCTTGAGAAAATCTACGACTTCTAGTAATTCATTTTTTGCCTCCTCCACTCCTTTGACGTTATCAAATGTCACATTCTTCATCTGGATGGGGTCCACTGCTGAGTCTAGTCCAGATGTGGTGCGGAACCTCACTGTGAAATCCCAGAAAACAATCAGTTCAGCACAAAAAAAACATCCCATTTCACAGAATACAACGGTTGATTAGTCCTGTTTATGCTTACTGCGACACACATGTACATAGGGAGATCCAAATATATGCTTCTTATCCACAATTATCACTTCCAACTATTCAAATGGTTCCAGCACACAGGCTTGAAAACATAAAGAGTTGATACAGATGTTCAAATATTAGTGCTCAGTTGTACTAAGCAGCAGAATAATCAGCCAAACTCTACATGCACAACATGAGACATATCATGTCTTATAAGCTATACTGTCAGTTAATCACCTACTATTTAAGCTGCACCAATTAAGAACTTGGAAACACTAACGAGCCCTGTTGTATTTGTGTTGTGCATGTAGGCTGTGGGTTGTTTTGGCATTTGTAGGAAAGAATGAAACTGAAACAAACCAGCATCAGAAAAGGAGCCTTTACCCGAGAGAAACGGGGTTCTCGACAGACCGTAAATACCGACAAGGAGGAGGACCAACAGGATCAACCTGGTTCTCCTCAAGGAGTCTGTCAAAACAGATTAGAGACAAGAAAAGTTAGTCATGAATTCAACTCAGCACGGTGGAAGTGTTACACTCCTTTGATTTGATGAGGGTCCTTTTCTTTAACAATTATCATCTAGATGATAGAAGTAAGTGAGCCGCGTGCCTTGTGTTCTCTGAGTGAAGGCCTGGGATCTCATGAATCCCTCAGTGAAACCTGTCTTGAAAGCCTCCTGCTGGTTTTCTGGAAGGTTTTTGTTTTTCGTCAGTTGGTCCAGTGACTGAGCCTCAGGTCCCTTTTCCCTCAGGAGCAACCCCTGTGGGGGAAACGGAGAAAGTTGGTTGGTAAACTTCAAACTTGTGCCAGCTTTGCTACTTTTTCATACTATTTGATTTTTGAAAGACAAAATGTGCTCCAAACAATGTCTCAAAACACAAAAATTAGTATAATATGGACTTGAACCTCAGAGAAAATAAACTTCTACTATTCCTGACTGGGCATGTCCACCTTTTATATACTTGTGTGTAGTGCCAATGAAATTCAGCTTGAGTCTATAGTTCAAGAAAGGAACAGACTATAAACCAATATTTCAATTACCAGATAAAAAAAGCCTGCCTGTCTACTTAAAAGCAGTACAGCAGACACACTACTCATTCCATTAGAGATAATGTTTAAAAACTGCTGACACTGACCTTCATGAAGTTTGGTGTGTATGTCTCGGACTCCACCGGACCATCATATCCGGTCCCCGTTCGCCTGGCCTTTGTTCTGAGTGTCTTGAAACCTCGGCTTTGGACCCACACTACAAAGACATCACATGGAATATTAAACAAAAATGAAACATGACCCTAAATTTCAAGCCTTTTACACATATAGAAAGTCAGTTTCTTACCAGGCAAGAATTGAAGCTGTGAGCAAACGTCTTTTACAGGACTGTGGTATTGTCTATGGAATATTTGAGAGCCAAAAACTCCCGTCCTTCTGTGAGAAAACCCTGTGAGACAGACAAATTGTACATCAAATTCACTTCTAACATGTGGACAAAATGTGTAAAAGAAGAAAGAAGAGCAGCTTTTAATAATGTAAGTGACTGGGCTATTTTCTTTAAACTGTCTTTTTCTCAGCTCTGTTGTCCGAGCTGCTCACCATGCTTGTTGTGAAAGAAGCTGTTTGTGGAAAGGTGACTCGTCTTCCATGTCGAAGGAACGGCGGGAGGTTGTTCTGGTCCAAGTGTTGGCAGTAACCTGCTGACAAGCTCATCCAGCTGACTGACCCGGATATCTGACAGGCCCAGGTCCCGCAGGCTCACACTGGGCTATTGGGAAAGGACAGCACAGGTAGATATATACGCTTTCATTCTTTTATATAATAATTCTTATGGGAATAATAACATACAAGTGGTCTACAACTGCTCTTTATAGGACTTTATTAGACATGATCTCACTCTATCAGAAATAGAAACAGACATACTGCACATCTCTGCCTCACATAGTTTGGGATAGGTATAAATGAGGAGAGCAAACTGGACAGTTACTGGTGGGCTTCAAGATTTGACATAACATACCTGCATCCTTTGTCTGGGTTATTTAACAAGGTCTATTTCATATTCTTGCTTCAACACATTTGTCTATCCTGATGCATTTAATCATACGTGGAAGACAAAAAGATTGTTGTGGCAAAAGATTTGTTATTTACAATATCAGTACTGTTTTTACTTATGTTCTGTTTGGTATTTGGTAACACACTAAAATGTATTAATTATGCACAGAGCTGCAACTAATAATTGTTTGAATTATTGGTTATATATGTTGACAGTTGGCAACTCTTCGATAAACTGTTGCAGCTCTGATTATCTGTATGCAACAGACATCCAAGTTTAGATGAAAGTGCACTGCTTGTTATCATTATCAGGGCCTGGCCGACACTGGGGACACATTAGGGGAATAAAAAAAAAAATCAGATAGCGATATATCAGAATATGTGCATAAAAAGCACATTTTTTTGCAATGTGGGTATCAAACACAAATATATCTAATGGAGGCAGGATATTTTAGAGTTTAACTATATTGTGTAAAATGACTTAAACAGTAATCTTCACTGGGAATTTAATAATTATAAATGACTACAAATAATAAATCGCATACAACAAAAATATATATTAAACTTGAATTAAGAAAAGAGATCAAATATAACCAAAATAATTAAAACAAAATCTGTGCAGAGGGTGGGAGTGGGTGGTGAGGGTGGAGGATTTTGGTTTTCAGTTATTTTGTGTTTTGTTTTTTTCTCTTCTTTTTTGCATGTGTGGGTGTGATATCCTTGTGTTGTCTGTTATCGCTACACACATATAAAACTGGAGTCAGTGCATACCAGACAACATATATGCCGGTCTGACTCTAATCATAATATATTAATTAAGATTATTGTGCTATAATGTAAATCAACTCCTTTAAGTGTATCATGTGTTCATGCTGTCAGTCTCACCTCTTTTAGAAATGAACTGTGCTCTGGAGTGAAGTCTTTGTGCAGAGTCTGGACTGAGGCGGTGGCTGTGCTCTTCAGAGAGTGGAGGGCATTGATGAGCTGGCTGAGGGGCACTATCATCTGGAAGGGGGAGACACAGGAGAAAACATAAAGTCTTTTAAATATGATGGCATAAACACAACACACGAGTCAAGGGCTTAGCTGGATCGTCTCTAGGAGCAGCACTGTTATGTCACTGTTATTGACACCAGTGTAGAAACACAGAGCAGTATGGCCCACGTATGTCAGATGAATGAGAGTTGTGTAACCTCAACTCTTTGAAGATTACTGCCCTACAAACTCATTTCAACCCGTTGCTATTCCCTCACATGTCAAATAATTCACTTATAAGAGAAAGTGCACGTACCACGCTTCAAAATAGCTCCACCACGACAATGTGACGTCGGCATGGGCTGATTATGAAGCGATGTAACATTGGTTAACGCTAACATTAGCCGGGCACTGCTTGTCATTGACATATAACTAACACCCCCAAACACAGACAGCTGTTTTATTGCTATGAATGTAATTAACAAGTCGTTCCTAGGCGACGCTGATAAATTCAGTTACGTTGTAACAATGATAAATTACGTGGGAGATAAGCATTCATTTTAGCTAGCTAGTGTCGGCTTACCTGCTGTGGCTGAAACGACGTCGTCAGTGAAAACATGTCTGCAGTGAATATTTAAAAAAGAAAGAAGAAATGGAAAGATGTTGGAGGGTGAATGTTTGAGGACGGACCCTCTACTATAACGTGAATACGCCTGTCGTCCCCCCCGACCGGTGTCCTTTTTGTGTTTTTCCTCGTTACACAACTTTCCAGCAGCTTAGCTAACAGCAGCAAATGGATTCTCCGATATCCGAGGTCACAGTCGCGAGGACTACAAAATGACGTCACATTCATGAGGACTAGACATATGTCTATGATGTGCCCCCCCCCCGGCTGTTATGTTACAGATTAACGACTATGTGTTTGTGTTGTTTTATTGTCTCTTTGTAATATTTCCTATACAACAATAAAAAAATGTATCTATATAAAAAATAAAAAAATGTCTATGATGTGCACTACAAAATGACGCAATATGGAATCACTGCCGGTGTTTCGGCTTAACTGGTGATCGTGTTAATTGTCATGTAGCGGTCCTCTTAAAAAAAGCTGTATAATATCTCAAAGTAATAACTTTGTTTCTCAAAATATTGACTTAGTCTCGCAAAATAATGATTTAGTGCCTCACAATAATGACTTATTATCTAAAACTATTGACTTCGTATCTAAATATATTGACTTGTATCTAAAACTATTGACTTAGTATCTCAAAATAATGACTTAGTATTTAGGAAAAAAATGAGAAAAGTCATTATTTTGAGATGGTTTCTAATTATTATATTATGGGAGCCCATTTCGACTAATGTGATGAAAAAAAAAGTCATTCTAATGAGAAAATGTCTTAAATAATGAGATACTATCTAAAAATAATGACTTAGTATCTCAAATATGATTATACTAAGTCATTATTTTGCAATAGTTTGTCATTATATTGACTTACAGAGTATTTTTGGCGGAAATGGGCTTCGATAGACATTATACATAATATAAAGATATTATAATCATTTCCCAACTGCCGTCACCACGACAACACGAGATGTTTTCGTCCGAAACAGTCACCTGTTAACACGGTCACTGTTTAAAGCGAAACACCGTTACCGTTTAAACTGTACGTCACCCGTAGAATTCAAACCCAACGTATTTAAATTCATATTTAACTAGTTTAGACTTGTTTAAAGCAAACATTTAAAATGAATAATGCATGCCTCATTTTAAAATATGCGCTTTAAGTTATTACACAATTGAATTACGTGTCTACCATGGTGTCTACCATGCCTGCTCCAGATTAAAAATAAAACAAATATGACTATAAAGTACATTAGGATTTTAATTTAAATTAATGGTGATATATTTGACAGTCTTACATTTAAAAAAAAAATTAATTAAAAGCATATCAGCACATATCAAGAGCGCATCTTTGCTTTGCGTACAGGCAGTTGCGTTTACACCTAAAACGTAAGGTCAAAGCAGAGGACCCCGCCTAAGAGCAGTAGATTCAAATTTTCAAAACAAACTGCAGATTGTTTTTTTCTGTCATGCAGGAGTCTACTCGTCTGTTTCTGACCTGATACAGCTTAAT
Source organism: Scomber japonicus (assembly GCF_027409825.1). Classification (NCBI taxonomy): domain Eukaryota; kingdom Metazoa; phylum Chordata; class Actinopteri; order Scombriformes; family Scombridae; genus Scomber; species Scomber japonicus. Next base: position 7,171,677 of record NC_070598.1, read on the forward strand.
TCCTCTTTTGAAAAACAGTGGCAACATGGACGCAGAAGAAAAGCACAAACCCAGCACGGATGATAAATGTGTGGAAGTCCCTAAAGCGCCTTCAATCGAGGATTTTATCGTTTTGAAGCCGATCAGCCGCGGAGCTTTTGGGAAGGTTTACCTCGCTCGGAAGAAGTGCAATGCCCGATTATACGCCATCAAAGTGAGTAAATTTGATCTCTTACAAACATTTAAAACATCGACTGAGACTCTAACTCAGTTTAAAACGCCTCTCTTTCTCCTTTTTTTGTATTGTTTCTCCAGGTGATGAAGAAAGCAGAGATGGTGGATAAAAACATGACGGGACAAATGAAGGCAGAGAGAGACGCGCTGGCTTTGAGCAAAAGTCCCTTCGTGGTTCACCTGTTTTACTCCCTTCAGACAGCATCCAAGATCTTTCTGGTAACACAAAATAACCCCTTACTAAAAAGCACATTTGCAATAACACATTATTTAAGAATATCACCTCTGGTATATTACCACTCAATACCAATATTACTTTTGTAAATAATGTCACGATTATCTTTATTACATATTTTTACTATTGTTGTTCTTATTGTTTTTGTACTTACTTATTATTTGTTGTCCTTTATTATTTTCTTATTGCTGCTCTTATATTCTATTTTGCTGTCCACTTGCTGCTGTAGCAATGCATTGTGGGACTAATAAAGGAATATCTTATCTTATCTTATTTTTATAGCTGTGCCTAAATATGTAAAATGTACAATATGTGCAATATTAAACTCATGTATATTATCGCTTAACACCAAGATTACTCTTGTACATAATGTTACTATTGCTATTATTTTGCAATATATATATATATATATATATATTTTTATTGATGCTCTTCTATTTTTACTGCACACTTTTCTGCTGTAATAATGGTAATTTCCCCATCGTGGGACTAATAAAGGAACATCTTATCTTAAATCTTTATTTTTGTGTTTCTTACAGGTGATGGAGTACCTCAACGGCGGAGATGTGAAGTCTCTCCTTCACATTTATGGATATTTTGACCAAGATATGGCTGTCAAATTTATCTCCGAGGTGGCACTGGCTTTAGACTATCTACACCGTCATGGTATAATCCACAGGTATTATGAGGTTAAATTAATTTGAGGTGTTTGTGTGATATTTAGTATTATTATAAAGTATAGAATCATTTATATAATCAGTCCAGTTGGTATTAAGATCTCTTTTTCAAGTTAACAAAAGTGTAGTTTAAAAGTATAGACAAGTCATTTAAGCACAAAATACACTTAAATTCTTCATAAGGACTGAAAGGTTACATTTCCAAGTTGCTGCTTGCCCTTTACAAAGAATATGGTAATTAAAACCAGTTTTTCCATTTAGACATGATCAGTAAAGAGTGGGAACAAGTATTTCCAGTATAATGAATAATGCAACTCCCTTAAAGAGAATCTGTGTAATTTATCTGACTTTCACCTTTTTTTTTTCCTTTTTTTTTTCAGGGACTTGAAACCTGACAACATGCTGGTATCCAACGAAGGTCACATTAAATTAACAGATTTCGGTCTCTCCAAAGTCAAGCTTGATAGAGGTAAGTCCCATCGGCTTAACAAACCAGCAATGTGTGATCATAACCACCAATAATCTCAGTAATATCTGTATTTATTTATTTATTTTTATCTCTGTGGCTTCTATCAGAACTGAGTCTTATGGATATCCTTACTACTCCATCCTTGGCAAAACCTAAAAAGGATTACTTCCGTACCCCGGGTCAAGTCCTCTCTTTAATCACCTCCCTTGGATTTGTGAGTGAATTTGCCTTATTTATCATGACATTCAGTTTGCACCCATAATTTTGCTTTGCCTGACGTTTTCCTCTATTATATCAAACACAGAATACACCTGCAGGAGAAGGCAAACGTCACTGCAGCACTTCAGCTATGTCCAGCCCCATGTCCTGTGGCAGAACTAAACAGAAGAACAGCTCGCTTGGTTCTCCCATGATGACGAGAAAAGATCAGGTGCACTCTGCGGCTCGCCACGCTTGGAAAACGGGTACGTCACAGTAGATATTCAAGAGCTATCCTGTTGGTATTTCTTCTTCTTCTGGTGGACATTTTTTCTATCTTTTTAAAAAAATATATGTGTCAAATACATTCAGCGTTTTTAATTGATCTGCATTATCTCCATAGGACCGAACAACAGTGTGTTTAGTCCACATAACCTGCCTAAAAATCTGACTACCACACTGCTGAAGACCAGGAAGAGGTTTGAGACGATGAGCGCAGGCAGCACCACCGACACTGAAGGTGGCATCAGTCCACTGTGGGAGTGTGAGGAGGTCAGTGACTGTAAACCTACAACTATATCTCCATCAACCATTTACCCCTCAATCTTAATTTAAGTCATTTAATATAAAATATTTGCTAGTACAGAAGTTCTGATCCAATATTTATTGTCATATGTAATACAGCATCACAGTTTTGTAATGTTAGTGAAAATGTTTAGCCAGAGATATGTTTTGCATTTTAATAATTTGCTTCAAAAAAACCTACAACACAGCTTTCCTTCAGTAGTTTTAAATTATTTTAAACACAGAAAAAATAAAAATTGTTCTCGCCGAGCACAGAAATCATGAACAAAAAATTACACTTTATAAGAATAAGATTTAAAGTTTCAAAGTAGAGTCTCGCCTTATTTATTGTGTTAAAATCAGCTGCTGCTACCACTTTATGAAACACTAGTGTGGACAATAATTCTCCTATTTTTCTCTGTTCTTCAGAAAGAAAATGAACATGCTAATGAACAGAGGATGAGAGGACACTCTGACTCCAAAGTGTCCGGACAGGACCGCGTGCCAACAAAACCAGGCACCTTTGGGTTCTCTAAGACCGGCAGCAGTCCGTCAAAAAAGTCAACTCCAGACCGTCTTACAGAGAAGAAGCCTCAAACTGTTTCCACACCTCCGGATGATTTTTGTCTGTCGGTGAGAGATGATGAACAAATTGCACCTCCCTCATCTTTGAAAAGAACGTTTTCAGAGTTGGAAAAAAGTCCAGAGACATCAGACCTCCAAGCCAAGAAGAGCACTGCAGACTATAAAAGATGCTATGAGATTCCAGAGGAGACTGCAAGGTTTCACACGGGCCTGACTGGAATATTTAACAACATCCAAATGGGTGACTTCATCGCCTCCGCTGAGGGAATGGGGTCAGATCAAGACCACGGTCCAAAGCGCTCCAGTCCCATCGCTGTGGCCAAGAGTCTGTTTTGTGAACTGGAGGAGCCGACAGAAGACGTGTTTGAAAATGGAGCCAAAGACTTGTCAAATTCAAGTTTCACGTCCCCGCTCTCCGGGAACGCCGACATCTGTAGGAGCTTGAGCCTGGACTCCGATGAGTCCGTACATGAAACGTCTCTCACTATCGACAGCCTCGCGTCTCTCAAGCCAAGCAGGTGTTCCAGAAACAGACATTTAGATTCATCAGAGGAGCAAGAGGAGAACAGAGACTCCTCCATGACTGAATCACTGCCACAGAGTCTCGCTGTCGTTACCACGGGAACGCCCAAACTCAGTCATTTTGGCTGGAGAGGTGAATCCAAGTCTCCCTTTCTCCACCAGCGCTCCGATCTGTCCTGCAGCATGTCACAGTCCCCCTCCTTCCTCAAGCCAAGGAACGTCGTGGCTTTCCGAAGCTACTGCAGCTCCATCAACCGCTCCAGCATGTCGGGGGTGTCGCGTTTGAGCATCGGGTCTCTGGAGTCTATGGATGTGTCCGCGACAGCCTCTTATCACTGTGCGTCCGGTAGCGCAACACCAGTGCAGAAAAGATCCAACTCCAACAGCTCTCTCTGTCAGGTACAGAGTCACTGTTTGAATTTCATCTGCTTTTCTTAAAAAGAGTCAGAGTTGAGAGTTAAAATGGTTTTGCATTATCAATCAATCAATCAATCAATCAATCAATCAATCAATCAAACTTTATATGTAGCACCTTTTCATACAGTCTAGTGTAGTTCAAACTGCTTTACAGATAATAAGACAGAACAAGTGACAACATGAAGAAAAGGAATAAAAACAAAGAACACATTAAAAGACAAAAATTGAGACCAATGGACGCAAGAGAGAATAAGAGTGTTAAAAATAAATAAATAAATAGATAAAATAATTAAATAAGTAAAATAAGAGAAAAGGGTTATTACAAATAAGAAAAAAGGAGGTTAAAAAGATTAAAAGTCAAAAGAAACAGATGAATAAAATGGATAAGAAGATAAAACTTCTAGGATGATCAGCTGTTATAGTTTTCTCCTTCAAAGTAGTCAGACTGCATCAGGCATTGATTTTTGTGTGGTTGGATGGTAAATGGACTGCACTTATACAGCCGCTCTAGTCTTCTGACCACTCAAAGCAATTTAACACTACAAGTCACATTCACCAGTTCACACACACACACACACACACACACACACACACACACACACACACACACACACACGTTTATATGCTGATGGAAGAGGCCGCCATGCAAGGTGCCTGCTCATCATTCACATGAGGATGATAAGGCTGGAAATAAAAAATAATAAAAATATATATACATATACAATATATAAATATGCATAATTTTAAACCTAAAGTGGTCAAACTAGTTTTTGAAAACAGTTGTGTCGATTCAGCTTCATTAGTGCAAAATTTTTTAAAAAGTTTTTTAAGTTTAAAGTTTTATTAAAGTAAAAATACAAAATAAAAAAAGTTCCTCATCAGTCACATAAGAGCAAAATGTCGATGATTGATTGTTTAAGTCTTTTTTAGAAAAAAGTTCTTTCGACTTTTTGACGAAATAAGACATTTAAATCAGTCATCTTGGGCTTAAGGAAATTGTTGTATTCACTTCTGATTCCATTTATGATTTATTGATGAATCAGTAAGTAATATAAAAAAATTGCTCCCATATAAACAGAACATTGATGTGTCTTTGAGCCATTTTTTTCCTCACACTTCCTTTTTGTTTCCTCCTCCATCAGACTCCCCAGCCCATGTCGACCTCTCACACCCCTTTCAGGACCCCAAAGAGTGTCCGCAGAGGTGCACTGCCTGTTGAGGGTGCTCCCATTTTAGGAACCCCTGACTATTTAGCTCCGGAGCTTCTTTTGGGAAAACCACACGGTAAGAGAGGAACACTTCAGAGCCACACACTGTCTCCTTTTTCTTCTCCTGTGTTTTTGGTATTGATATGGGATACTTGACACTGTAGCTCTTGTGACAGACGTTCTCTTTGAGTTTCAGGAAGTGCTCAGTGTGGTAAGTTCGTAACGATATCGCTGATTTTGCAAGCGAGCTCGCATGTTGACCCAGCCTGCTAATACTAGAGGAAATGAGCTGATTCTTCCCTCCATTTTCCCCCTTTTCTCCCCCACTGTTTCTGTTCCTACCCCTCAAACTGGTGAACAAACTGTGGGCCTGATTAGGAGTTAAGGGGGACGGCGGTTTAAGTGGTGTGATTATAAAGGTTGAAAGAGGGGGAAAAAAAGAAAAGGGAGAAGAGGTGGCATTTAGGTCTTCTAACATGGAGCTAACCCCATTTTTGAGTTATTGAGGGTAAAATGCTTTTAAATGGACAGAAAATGATTTTTTTTCTGCTCAGGTTTGGGGGTAATCTTTGACACGTAGCCAAAATGTTGTGACTTTATTTTTGACATTTAGCAACTCACATGGAAAATGTCACCTAATAATAACCCATTGATTTCATTTAATGCTATTACTTATTCAATGGTTATCAGCTGAGGGCAATACTTCCTGCCATTTTTGAAACAAATATCAAGATTCACATGTGATTAATGTAACATTTGAATTGGAAATAATCAAACTAGCCAAATAGTGTTAATATCCCATCAAAGTATTATTCCTAATCATTATCTTTAGCTGTTGTGAATGAAAAGTGAAGAATGTGAAACCCTTCATCCTGTATTTTAATCCAACTTAGTCCCTGCTTCTTGCTTAGTCATCACCGCAAAGCAAATCAGTGCACACTCTCTAACAGGAAGCGGTGTGTGTCGAGGCCCGCTGCCAAAATAAAACGCTGACTTTTCTTTGCTCCCTCCCTCCCTCCCTCCTGTCCAGACTGCATGGTGGATTGGTGGGCGCTAGGTGTGTGTCTTTTCGAGTTCCTCACAGGTGTGCCACCGTTCAACGACAAGACGCCTCAGCTGGTCTTCCAGAATATCCTCAACAGAGGTGAGTTTTGGTTTGGTACAGTGTCACCATCCATCCATCCATCCATCCACACCTTCACCATGAAATGTTGATGATGTTAATGACGCATCACCATCACATTTTTTTAGATATCCCCTGGCCTGAGGAAGAGGAGGAACTGTCTGATAATTCAAGGAACGCCATTGAAATTCTGCTGACGATGGACAAGATGAAACGGGCGGGTTTAAAGGGTAAGGACTACTTAACTATTATTATTATTATTATTATTATTATTATTATTATTAGTAGTAGTAGTAGTAGTAGTAGTAGTAGTAGTAGTAGTAGTAGTAGTAGTAGTAGTAGTAGTAGGACCCTTTTCAGTGTTGCGTTTCTTGCTGCTCAACAAACAGCAGAAGATGTTTGCCTACCGAGCGAGTTACCATGACGATAGTTCACGCAACACATCCTGGTTTTTAATAATTAGTCAGTAAACTCAGCATCCTCTAACGCAGGCTGGAAACTCTGCACTTTTATTTACAGTTAAAACATTTCGCCATGTGTTTCAGCTTCTGTCAAACTAACAGAGCTGCGCTGGCTTCCTGTCTAAGCTTTCAAAATAAAACCTTTTGTTATTGTGCTCTTCTTCTTATTATTATTAACAAACAAAGTTGGGGCTGTAAATTACGGGAGATTCCCGGGCGGAAAGACAAAACGGGAGAGCCGCGGGAGATGAGTCTAAAATACGGGAAAATCGGGAATGTTGGAAGCTTTGATATTACTAATATTCACTCATCATGACAGTAAAATAGTCCATCCTGAGTCAATCTACTGCAGTAGAGTAGTAGTTCCTCTCTTAACCAGTAGATGTTGTGAACAGCTGATTATGCATGAAAAAAAAAAGCACCGTCATATACTGTGAAACCGCTTTTATTTTGAAAAATACCATCATATACATTTTTGGTCATACCGCCCAGTAATTAAACATTGTGAGTAAACCTAATTGTTGAAAATGTGAAGAACAGTCTACTAATTTGTCCAAACTTGTGTGAATATATTATCCACCAGCGTTGAAGTGCCACCCGCTGTTTGAGGGCCTGGACTGGGACAACCTGCAGAACCAGTCGATGCCTTTCATTCCTCAGCCAGAGGACGAAACCGACACCTCGTACTTTGAGGCGAGAAACAATGCTCAGCACATCGCCGTGTCTGGCTTCAGCCTATAGTGCAGATATATGAGAGATGTGTGTGTGTGTGTTTTATATATACAGCGAGACAATTTCACTTTGGAAGAGCTTTATTAAAAGCAACACTCAGGACATATTTGGCTGTTAAAGTGAGAAAGTTCATGAATCTCTTATTTTCATTATGAAACACTGAAAAAAAATCAGACTTATTTCCACACTGTAATGAAGTCTTAAATAATTTAGGATCACAAAAAAACATTTTACACGTGCAATCACAGAAAATGGCTTGATCTGTTAAATGTTAAATGCTCAGTTTGTAGAGTATGCAGACAGTTTCTAAAGAGATTTTAAGTCTTAATAATAAGTATTAACATGTTTTCAACGATTAAAGGTCTTATATTTGGTTCTTTTATTAGCAAAATACTTCTTTGCTACTTTACTTTATTAGTCTTTGCGTTGATATGTGTTGTAGTGTTTTATTGATTAAACACCAGGTAATAATGTATGAAAGTTCATTTAAATATGGCGCCTCCTGCCTTATGTTAACTCTCTGTGCCAACACGCTCCATCACTGTAATGTTTCCCCTGCTGTTAGTGGACTGGACTGGGTGGGCGGGACCCCTTAATATCTCTCCGGGGAGTGGAGGGGTGGGGGGTGGGGGGGGGACAACACTGCTAAAGAAAACATGCTAATATATTCCCTAAATAATGTATTTTATATGTAAATCTTGTTAATAGTGTTTAGTTGGAGTTAGGTACATGTTGTGATTGTTGGATGTTTTTATGTCTTTCTCGGTTTGTAATCCTGATGTGATATCCCTGATTTGTTTTCTACACTACACTTAGTTTTTTCTTTTAGACAAGTTCACTCCTCGCTTCTTGTGAAATTTTATCGTGTTCACTTTAAGAAAAAATACAAATAAAATGTTTGTAACATGACGTACTCGGGCCTGATGTTCTGTGTGTAAAATACAACCAAATGTCACAATAGAGAGACTTTAACCCTTAAACAGGCAGGAAAAATAATTTAATGTTATTAGTTTGTCATTTTTTAAAATCAGTAATTCTTTAAATTTTATTCTTTATCATTCAGGTATAAAAATGGTAATAATGGTAACCAATTGAATGTTTAATTTGATAAAGAGAAGTGATACATTCTTGCTTTCCCTTGTCATTAATATCAGACTAGTTTCTAAACTGACTCATTTCTATGAAAGTAAAGGCTCACCACAAGCTTCAGTTATTAACTCATTAGAAAAAGGACAAGGCACATACAACTGAACAACTACCTTAACCAATCATGCACCTAATATGGTGTTAGTCTGTATCTCCTGGTGCATGTTGTCTGTTTAAGGGTTAATAAGAAGTTTAACCCTCCTGTTGTCCTCGAGCCAAGGAAAGAAGAGAGGAAGAAGGGAGGAAAGAAAGGAAGGAAGGACGGAGGAAAGAAGGAAGGAGGGAGGCAGGGAGAAAGGAAAAGAGGAAGTAAGGAAGGGAGGGAGGAAGGACAAGTAAGGAAAGGGGTGGAGGAAAGGAAGGAGGGAGGGAGAGAGAAAGGAAAAGAGGAAGTAAGGAAAGAAGGAAGGAAGGAAAGGGGAGAAGGAAGGACGGAGGAAAGAAGGAAGGAGGGAGGGCGGGAGAAAGGAAAAGAGGAAGTAAGGAAAGAAGGAAGGGGGGGAGGAAAGGAAAGAAGGAAGGACAAGTAAGGAAAGGGGTGGAGGAAAGGAAGGGAGGAAGGAAGGACGGAGGAAAGAAGGAAGGAGGGAGGGAGAGAGAAAGGAAAAGAGGAAGGGAGGAAGTAAGGAAGGAAAGGGGTGGAGGAAGGAAAGAAGGAAGGGAGGAAAGAGAGAAGGAAGGAGGGAGGAAGAACAGACCGAAGGACAGAAGGAAGGAAGGAAGGAACAGCCAAAACAGACGGGACCCGGGAGGACGCCACAAGAGACGACTTGCACAAATCAATATGCTTTATGAAAATTTTATTTGAGGCTTAGATTATCACATGCAAACACCACTCTATCCACAGGCAGAGAGGGTGAGAAAGCCTTAGTACAGTATACTTCAGTAGAAAGGTAAACTATTATTCTTTTATTAAAACATAATGGCTCTGGAAAGGTTAGTGCTATTGCAGATGCAAACCTTTTGTAAATATGATATATTCTATATATTAAACACATGGAAATGCAATTAAAATATTGCATTGTAATCATCTCAACTGTACAGCTATTGTATACAATTTCGTATTGATCGCACTGCTTTGCAAAACAGATTCATGATCACTATCGCTCGGGTAGACAGCCGCTCCACAAACATGTTACAACTACATCACACGTTAAAATTAAACAACATAGAAAAATGTGACAGCGTAAACGACACATATACGAGGGACGAGTGTTTAATGCGTTAATCATCCGACAGCTGAGCGGAAACCGAAGCCGTGACTGTCAGATGGGTTTAATTCTCACCACCTCGTTGATTTGTGAGTTAGTGATTTTTTTTTTACGTGATTATTTTTTTTTGGTCCCGATCTGGAACGGTTACGCTACAATATGTGAACGTAAGAAAAACCATAATGCCACCTATATATAAAAATGTATCTGATGATGATGATGATGTTGAGGCAGTTTTTTCTATTTCCAAAATGAAAGTGGCCGCTGAGTTGAACCACTGTGACAAAAAAAAAGAAAAAAGAAAAAAGAAAAAAAGCACAGATTGATATGCAGTAGGACAGGCAATGGACACATGTGAAACTTATACACAACATTAAACAGTCACTTTAACATAAACCTCACATACAGCTGAAATCAGGCCAAGAAACGCCTTCATTATAACTGTTGCTACAAAGCAATAAATATTAACTTATTCTCAGAATTAAAAAGAAGAACACAATATATATATATATACACATATATATATTTATGTAATTACATTCAATCCTTCCTTCTAAACTACAGTTATTACAACATCTTTATTTTAGCAGCATCGCCTGGGCAACTAAAGAAAGTGAAAGTTTATAACCACAACAAGCTTGACGCTCCAAAAAAAAAAAACAACAATAAAAGAATCAGGCCCATTTTTTGTGCAACAAAGCCTTAGTTATTATGGAAATCATTGAGAAGCTACTGTAGTTGGTCTACAAAGAGGCTGACGATAACCCAACCTTACGTTTCCCCTCCCCGACACGAAGACCGGTTCTTACAGAGATAAAACTTCCCAGTCGGATGGTATCATCTTTAAAAAAAAGGTTGTGTAATTCTCGTACATTCATATTTTTCCTTTTTGATTCCACGTCCACAGTACCACACGTACACCACACACACACACACACACACTTTGAGAGCTCTCTTCCTCTCACTCGTTACTCTAGGTGCCTTCTTCATAGTGCAAAAGCAAATTACTGTGCTGTGGGTCTAAGCGCAGAGAGAGAGAGAGAGGGAGGGGGAGGGGGAGGGGGGGTTACAGCCATTAGCAACCAAAGACATTTAGAGGACTCTTCTTTATGCCCGTGGGTGTTTAGGTGTTTGATGAGTGGTTTCAGTTGATTCGTCTATGAAAAAAGAAAAAGAACAAAAAACTTGAATTAGGTTAAAAATGTTAAAATTTCACCCTCAAGTTTTAATTTTTTCCTTTATGTATGTAAGTATGTATGTAAGTATGTGTACCTTCTCCTCCTCTGCAGGTATAAGCGGATAAGCCACTGTACCACAAATGGCCAAATCACAGCGAAGGCCAAACTGGTTGGAGAAATGTCAAAAGGCCACCAGGATGGTTTCTAAAATTAAAAAAACAACAGAACAAATCAATATAGTTCATCAAACATGGTTAAAACAATGTATAAATAATCACAGATCACACTAATGTTCACAAAATGTTTTTAATTAAGTTTACCCGACTCTTCCTAGTCACAGGGGGAGCTGCATAAGTAGGAGACAGAGACACTGATCTTGCCTGGAAAAGAAAGAAATTGGAAAAAAAGGTTAGTAAGTGTTTGTTAAATAGGAGAAAGATTAAACACAGTGCAACATATGAACGCTTCAGTGATCATCCTTTAACTGTTGTTTAATATGTCAAAGTACAAAGTGCTTATCTGCTCTGCTTCACTGTCTCATCTACACACTGAAATCATAACCCTAACCCACAATCAATGTTAGTTTTACACAATGACCTCTGCTGTGTCATTTTAAATTACTTAACCTTCACATACTGTTCATATTCTGACTCATAATTAGTCTCTAATTCATAAATTCCCCATCAGTCATTAATCATGTGTTTGGTTTATCTTATGGAAAACAAACTATTTTTCTTTTAGTAATCTCACATTTGTACATTTGCATATAAAAATGTATCAGCTCCACAAAAAAAAAAGAAAAAAAAGAAGATGCATTTTATTTCCATTTTAGTATACTGTGGGTCACATTTAGGAAAAGTCTTGATAAAATAAATGTTTTTATATTTTTATATATGTTATCATAGCTCTCAAATGGAAAATAAATGGTCCATTTTGACCCTGAACAGCATGTAAGGATTAAATTGAGTTAGATTTTAAATCATGATGTCATTAATCAAAAAGTGATGAGGTTAATTCACAAAAACAGCCTCTATATTAAAGTTACTTTTACAACAGCTAATTTTAAATAAAAACACATTTCTGAAACACACCCCTAACTACTAACTTTATATAATCAGATTGTACTGTTTGGTCAACTATTAAATTCACCCATGTGTCTCCATTAGATTATCTGTTATTAAATGTTACATTAAAACAGATCTGAACTGCAGCTGCTCTTTAGCTGCGTGCTTTTATTATAAAGGCAGTTAAACAAATATCCACTTTTTAATTATTTAACCAAAGCAAATATTATATAAAAACACATTGCAAAATTTATTTCAGATGCATGAACCTTAACATCACCAACCACTTTCACTTTGCTATGTAAACACAGACAGGAGTTCACTATAATTAAACTTAAGAGCAGCAGTAAGTGCCGAGTCACCATTCCTGTCACCATTCCTGCCATCAACTTTTTGGCTGAATTATTCCTTTACTTCCCTGTTCTGAGTGAATGAGAGGACGGACTGGTCTGACCTGTGTAGCAGTGAGAGCTTCCAGTGTTTGCAGCCTCTCCAGAACACTCTGCATGTCTTCCTGCAGTCTGGCCAACGCTACGACTATCTGCTCGTTCAGGCTCCCCGCCGGTGTTACCGCTCCTCCCCAGTGGCCCCCGTCACCGTCTCCGCTGCCGTGCATGGGCACCAGGGGTCCAGAGCCGCGGCCTGGAGACCTAGAGCCTAAAAAAAATCCCACAACAAATGAACATGTTTGTGTGTCACTGGAGAATAAAAAAATAGACAAAAAGACAAGAGCTATGGTAGTGAGATCATTTTACTAGATCAATAAAAATTAAATGTTTTCTGGCAGCATCATGATTAAAAAAACCTGTTGTCCTCAGGTCAAGGAAGGACAGAAAGAAGGAAAGGAGCAAGAAGGAAAAGAGGAAGGAAGGAAGGGAGGGAGGGAGGGAGGAAAGGAGGAAGGAAGGAAGGAAGGAAAGGAAGGAAGGGAGGAAGGAAGGAAGGGAGTAAGGAGGGAGGGAGGAAAGGAGGAAGGAAGAAAGGTAAGGAGGAAAAGAGGAAGGGAGGAAGGAAGGAAGAAAAGGAGTAAGGAGGGAGGGAAGGAAGGAAGGAAAGAAAGGAGTAAGGATGAAAAGAGGAAGGAATTTAGGAGAGAAGGAAGGGAGGAAGGAAGGAGTAAGGACGAAAAGAGGAAGGAAGGAGGAGGGAGCAAAGAAAGAGGGGAGGAGGGGAAGAAGGAAGGAAAAATGGAAGAAAGATGGAAGAAGGAAGGAAAGATGGAACAGTCAAAAGAGACGGGGGTCAATTTGACCCGGGAGGACGACATGAGGGTTAAAAAAAAATCCTTTTAAGCTTTAATAAATGCTACAAAATAAGAAGCAGAGAGAGAAATCTCACCTCTCCCTCGTCTGACCAAGGATCCCTCTTTCATGTCCGCACTCAGCCTCTGTCTCTGTCTCTGCGTCATCGTCCCACCGGCGTCCCCGTCTTCTCCTCCGCACCTGACAACATGAGGCGGACCTTCCACCTCCTCGTGGGCCTCGTGGTCCAGAGGCGGCAGGGCCTGGTTCTCCTCCTCGTCCAGCTCATCCAGAGAACGGTTATGCTCTGAGTTCTGGAGACGATTGATGTTTTAAAATGAATATTACAACTGTATACGACGCAATCCCTTCTTTTGAAAAACTGGTTTTAGATTGTTACTCGCCTCCTCTTGGCCAAACTGGTCCACAGAATCACAATAGACCTCGCTGTCTGAGTCACTGGCAAGGTGAGCAGGACCTGATGCATCTACGCTGGGATCTGAGTGAACAAAGGACAAACACAAGGAGACAAACAGGCTCAGACTTGCCCTGTATTATAACGTACTGCCCTGTAATTAACACACTGACATGGAGGAAGGAAGGTTCATTTCATTTGGGTGGTGTTTAAACAAAGACGTTCATTTAACCTTTGTGTTGTCCTCCCGGGTCAAATTGACCCCGTCTGTTTTAACTCTTCCTTCCTCCTTTCCTTTCCTCCCTTCCTTTCTCCCTCCTTTCCTTCCTTCCTCCCTTCTCCCTCCCTTCCTTCTTTCCTTTCCTCCCTTCCCTTCTCCCTCCTTTCCTTCCGTCCTCCCTCCCTTCCTTCTTTCGTTTCCTCCCTTCCCTCCTCCCTCCTTTCCTTCCTTCCTCCCTCCCTTCCTTCTTTGCTTTCCTCCCTTCCTTCCCCCTTTCCTTCCTCCCTTCCTTTCTCCCTCCTTTCTTCCTTCCTTCCATCCATCCATCCATCCATCCATCCATCCATCCTTCTCCCTTCCTTCCTTCCTCCCTCCTTTCCTTCCTTCCTTCCTCCCCCTTTCCTTCCTTTTTTCCTTCGTCCTTCCTTCCTTCCTTCCTTCCTTCCTCCCTCCTTTCCTTCCTTCCTTCCTTCCTTCCTCCCTCGACTCGAGGACAACAGGAAGGTTAAACACTATTGAAAGTGTCCAGAGAAGCAGCTGATGTGTGAAGTGTTAAGATTCAGAGCTGAGAGTCGCCACAGCTCTAGGAATGAAGCTTAGGAGATTATCTGATCACATGGTCCGCAGACATACGGAGCACAGGCGGTCACAGGAGGGTGCGGAGTCGCACTGTCGCGCTGGGGGGGGGGGGGGGTTAGGACCATTTTGAAACATTTCATGGATGTTTTTGTGGTGCAGAGTGAAATTGAACGCTTGTTGGTGTTTTCTCTACCTGCGTGGTGGCCGTTGAGCAGAGGTTCACAGGCTGAGCCCTCGTGGGAGTCGCTGCTGTTCAGTGCGGCCCTGGAGTGACCCCCGTTGGTCAGGTGGGCGACCCCGTTAGCCATTTTACCATTTGAGAGGGGCACTTTGTGTCTCCTGGCTGAACTTTTCTTCTTTGGCTGTGAAGCTGTTGATTTCTTGTCTGAAATAAAACGATAAAACAAAAATGTAAAACGTTCTTAAACAATCATCCCCCACTTTAAAATAGATTTTCAGCTAACTTTTTTTTTTTTTTTTACCTTTTCTGACTTCCTTTATCGGTACTTCCTCTTCCTCTTCCTCGTCCTCCTCCTCGTCGTCGTCGTCGTCCTCTTCCTCCTCTTCATCCTCCTCGTCTTCCTCTTGCAGTTTCTCCTCTGGTCTTTCCCTCACTTCCTTTGGTTTGAGCCGGGCGGGCCGAGTCTCCAGAGTGCCGTTCATCTCCATGGTTCTGATGATGCTCTTAGTGACGCTCTTTGGGATGCTCTTTGACGGCATTGAATTCATCATTGTACCGAAGCCTGTATTAAAAAAAATGATTTTATTACAAAACTGTGACACTAAAAGAAAATGAATCATACTTGGAAACAACGCTGAGTCTTGATGGACCACTACAACCTGCAAGGTAAGAGTCATATGCCTGCGTAACTATTGGCGATACTGACAATAGGTTTGTTAGGTTTAGGGTTGCTGTTGTTTCATGAGTCATAAGAAGTGTACATATTTCTGTAGGAACTGATGACTAAACATGACTTTTGTCACCTCATAATTACATATGACATTAAAGAATATGAAGGCTTACTCTATGTTAATACAACTGTAATAATACTATGATACTGTTTTATTGCAATCTATTTTGTGTAGTGTTTTATTATTTTATTTTATTTTGACTTGTCTCTTTTATTACTTGTATTTTCTTTTATTATTTAAAAGTACTCCTTTAAAATGTACTCATCTTTTATTGTTGGCTTATTCAATTCATTATTTTAAAGTCAGTTTCATTAAATTGTTTCTCTCTAATCCATTATTATTATTATTATTATTATTATTATTATTATTATTATTATTATTATTGTTATTATTATTATTATCATCATCATCATCATCAATTTATTTATTTATTTATAACATTTTATAAACCACCTTGTTTTACTTATGGTAATTTTTTACTTAACTTTTACCATCCTGTGCTTTTATTAATCATTGTAAATCACTTTGGATTACATTTGACTTGTATGAAAGCTGCTAAATAAATACATTTGGATTAATTATTAAGTTTTCAAAATATTATTAACTTGTTTGGATAAATATTCAGAACAGATATAACGTCATATTTGTATATTTGGAGGCTGGCTGGTACAAGTCTTAAGTTTGTTGCTCTCATGATAAATGATGAAAGTTCTTTTTAAAGCTTTGCTGCAGGGGCAATTTCAGACCCCTAAATTTGATCTTAGCACCCCTAAAAATAAATAAATAATTATTGTATTGTAACACTTAGGGCATGTCAAATTCTCATTAGGAGCTGAGCCCCCCAAAAGGTCTGATCCTACAATCGCCCCTGCTTTGCTGCTGTCATTTTTTAGTAGTTTGACTAAATTTCCAATAACAGCTGTGTCACTGTTTACCTTCTTCTACAATACAAACAGATAA
This sequence comes from Scomber japonicus, assembly GCF_027409825.1. Lineage (NCBI taxonomy): Eukaryota > Metazoa > Chordata > Actinopteri > Scombriformes > Scombridae > Scomber > Scomber japonicus. The sequence goes on from NC_070598.1 coordinate 7,188,007, forward strand.
GCTAGCAAGTCTGTCAAAATCTATTTCTGTTCGTCGTTCACTTGACCTTCACCCTGCAGGTTGCAGCTGTTCATCAAGTTTCCCCTC